>NC_133172.1:8643336-9247247 GCF_040802235.1 Manis javanica
AAAGGCCCCCAGATGACCCGTGGCCAGGAGAGGAACACAGGCTTTGGCGTCTGGTAAAGGCCTGTCACAGGATCATGAGATTCGGTGTTACTGGGGCACGAGTGTGCTCTTCTACACAGTTGTCAACACCCTAAGCACCAGGCATAGCATTAGGTGGCGATTTAGGGGACACATTTATCTGTCAGATGTTACTCCTGGCCGGAGTAAGATTTGGCTGGGAATCAGGGCTCTTCCCAAGGTGGGATGAGGGGAGTGGGGTGGGCGAGCTTACCAGCAATCTGCTCCTCAGTCAGCTGGTCAGCCTGGAAAAGAAGGAAAGAGGAAATGAGTCACTGGACTAGGTGGCCATCATTTTTTGGCTCAGCCCAGCCCCTTCCAGTGAACCCCCCTCCACACGGCATTCCATGTACTCGGGCAAGGCGGCATGAATGAGGCACAGTGAAGGTCTGGGACAAAGTCAGGTGACTCAGGAAGCTGGGGACTAAGGCGGGCTGGAAACACAGGCCCACCTGCCACAGGGTCTGATGAAGCTGCCTAGACCCAAGGCTTCCAATCTTGACCCAGTGCTTTGGAGCCGGAGTGGGCAGGGAGACATGCTGCTCCAGCCCCAACCACGGGGGGCTGGCCCAGCACAGGTCCACATCTTGGTGTCAAACGCTGCCACTGGGAGCCCCAGAGGCTGAGTGAAGGGAGCAGTTACCCCAGAGGCCTAATTAAGCAGCTCTAGAAGGCTCCAAACTGCAACGGGCCAGTTTGGGCGTAGGCCAGGGCAAGGATGTCCTGGGCTCTTTGCTAGTTCCTGTGTCCCCTATTTGGAGGCGCTGGGTCCAAGCTCAGTGGACCCAAATGGCAGAAATACTCCTAACTGGGGGACCTGAGTTGCTACGAGTGCCTAAAAGAACCTTGGTCCGGTCGGAGGCAGGGTACAGGCACAGGGCATCTTTTTGTCCTGTTTCTTTTGGGCAGGAGGGGCAAATGTCAGGGAGGGGGCTGTAGCGTGCAGCAGCAGCTGAGTGAAGGCTGAAGGACTAAGCCAGCCTCCCAGGCAGCGCTACAGTTTTTAACCCTTTCTAGCCCTGGCCACTCTGGGGACTGGCCAGTCAGGGGCAGGCAGCCCTTGCTGCAGGGGGGGTTTAGGGGAGGGGTAGAGGACAGGCAAAGGCTAGCTTTTCCTGCGCTGGTGTGCTGGAAATCAGCCAGTATTGGGATCCTCTGGGGATGGAGCCAGGTTGGGGAGCTGAACCCCATCAGAGCTTTTAGGCGCAGAAAGATGAGTTTTTGATGGTTTTTACCACTACTGTGGCTTCACACAACTGCCCCTCCTCCTTTACTTATTTTTACAGTCAGGGCAAGGGGCTCTCAGACTATAGCAGGATTCTAGCTTTAAGAAGATGGAGAGCTTCCCAAACTAATGTCAACTACTGTATGTATTTGCATTATTCTACAGAGAGGTTCCAGAGCTTCCACTGCAAGCCAGAAACAACCCTCCACCCCCACTCCGCCCCAAATGTTAAGAACCAGTCACATTATAACCTGTCGAAAATGCCCTCCCGCACTCTTCTGCTTTTTAATCTAAGAGAAGAGGAACTTGAGGCCAAGCCCCAAATAGGCAGATGGGAGGGGAAATCAAAATGATGATGACAGAGGGGAGATGGTTAAGGGAGGAGGAAGAAGGCAGGCAGAGAAGGAAAACACCACACCACACATGGACATTCTGGAAAAGTCCGAAGTCTAAAGGGAAAGTTGGGAGGTCAAATGGAGACACTTCTGCACTGCCTTCAAAAAAGCCTCAGGGCTGCTGGGCTGGTAGCTGCCTACCTGGCAGCCCCGGGCCCACGAGCCCCTTATTCTATCTGCTTCCCTTGGCTCCTGTGGCAAAGAAGCCTGGGTCAGTCCCTTAGTTCCTGACCCTGAGGAAGCTGCTGCGGGGGAAGAGTGTGAAGAGAGGATGGGCTTCTTGGGTACCAATGCCAGGCCGTGCTGGGGAGGGGGAAGAACAGTCGGGGAGGAGGGCTGCCATTCCAGCTGCTTTTCATTCTCTTCCCCTGGACCAGAAGGGGAAGAGCTAGCCCAGCCAGGGCCCTTCCCACCCTTCCCACCGCATTCTGCAAGAAGCCCAATTCTCCCCACCTTTGGGTGGCACTGTGCGGGGCTGCGCTGGGGGCCAGGAGGCTGAGCAGGTTGCAGAATGCCCAAGAGTGGCTCTGGAGGCCTCCCCACAGCCCAGCCGGAAGGCGCAGGTGAGCTACAGCCACACTGGTTACAGAGATGCTGCAAATAGGCGTGGCTTTGCCTGTAGGGCCTGTCAGAAACTCCCTCCTGTTAGGAGACTGCCCCACTTGGAGAATGTAAGGTCCCAGTTCCAAGCTATAGATCTCTGAGCATGGCTGCTGCCCAGGAAGTTGGTCACCTGAGAAGTGATCAGTGCCCGGGACCCGTCCTTCCCTTTGCAGATCTGAAGATTAAAAGCTTTCACCAAAAACTGTCTCCAAAATAACCCAGCAGGTCTACTGCTTCCTTGTCTCTCATCTTAGGCTACAGCAAGGGGCTAGGCAAGAAAAAACATCTTGGGGTGGGGGAAGGAAGACGGTATTATTTCTCTGCCTTGCCCCAGCCCCCAAGCCAGTGTCAGAGAACGGTGTTAGATGAGATTGGAAACCAAGGCCAGGGCCCCTCACTGGGCCGAGGAGGAGCCACAGAGCCAGTTCAAAGTCCAAGGCCAGTTAACAGAGACTTGTTCCACCCACATCTTGCTGATTACAAATGGAAAGAGAAACCAGCAGGGACCAAAGTTCGGGTCCTATTTGGGAGTGGGGGGCCTCCTGGCATCTGCCGTGCTTCGGGGCCCCTTTAGCAAGGTTCTGCTGGGGGAAAATGGACCAGCAGCAAGAGGAGCCATCAGGTCTGTGTCAGCAAGCATGAGATCTGACACACAGTAGCGGCTGGCTGTGCTCCCCAGGCCTGCCAGAGAGGTCGGCCACGTGGTTCTGAGGCTGAGCCTGGGGGCCTGTGGGTGTTGTGGGTGGCAGGGAGTGGGAAAGAACTAGTCTGCTGGCTTTCTCTGGAAGTCCTAGCTGTGCGAGTTAACCGAAGCAGTCAGTCGGGGCCCTCAATGGAACAGGTGGCCTTCAGGCTGGTGATGGGGTCCCTGTGGAGGTCCTCTCTGTTCAAGCTCTGCAGCTCCCACCCCGAGGCCACAGGAACAGACGTCTGATTGTCACTGACGCCACACTGTACTGCACTGTCATTTGGCACAGTGAGGAGATGCAGAACAGTGCGTGGAGCCGGGCATCACGAGAAAACCAGCACTCCGGGTTGGAAAAAACAGTTCTCTGGGTCCGACAGGGGCAGCAGGGAGGGGGTGAGGTTCTAGGCTTAAAAACCTGGCTCGTTTGATGCATCCCAAACTTTGATCCCCCACCCCCACTTCATGCAGCTCCAGTGCGCAATGGGGCCTGAACAACTCCGCCCACTTGCTCTCACTGCCCTGGGGGCCTTGTGCCCAGCCCCATTCTTCCTAGGGAAGGGGACCACAAAGCCACTCCCTCTGGCCTCAGCAGCCCACTCCCCATGCAGACTGCCCAGTCTTTGTCCCAGCCTTTCCCTGGAGACTTTCAGGGAGCTACCCACATCCACCTCCAAACCTAGGCCCACTTCGGTTGCCATTCATTTTCACCTCCAACACCCTCCAGACCCCCTTCCACCCCACCTCCCAGCACCCAAGCCGAAAGTCCTCTTCCACCCCTCAGCTTGGAAACCCACCTTCTCATGGACCCTAATACAACACTCCTCCCCAACTCCCTCCCAAATCCAACCTCCCTTCTAGCTCAACAGCCTTAACCCACTCCTAGAAACCTCTTCTCTCCGAACCACGAAGTCCCTGGTCCCCACCATAGGCAAGCTCTAGTCTCACCATCCTGTCTTAATCACCCCCCAACCCCAGTCCTTTTCGGTCCCCACAGGCTTCAAGAGCATCTTTTACCCTCCACCACCACCCACTCCAGGCTCTTCCTTCTGTAAGCCTGCACCTCACCCTCCTCCTCCATCCTCTGCAGTGCCTGTCTTCGGTCTTCCGAGAACCCCCTCTCTGTCCTCACGGGTCTGATCTGCAGAACGCTGCCGTCCAGGGACACCCCTCGTCACCAAGGCCGAGCTACCCACGGACTCTCCCGGAGCACCCCAGCACCCTGGCCTCCCTGATCCCCTTCCCTGCATCCTCAGGACCCCAAGCCTCCCACAGGGCCCAATAACCCCTTCTCCAGGCAAGGTTTCTTATCGCGCTCCCGGGGCCCCGGACTCCCACCTCGGAGACCAAAAACCCCATCATGGGTCCAAAAGCCCTTTCTGGGGTGCAAACGCCCCCCTTGAGGATCCAGATGCTCCCTCCTGTGTTCAAATGTCCCCTCTGGGAGCTCAGGTGCCCATTTCGAAGTCTAAACACTTTCTTTGGTGCTAAAAGTCGCTTTTGGGGGTCCTTAACCCCCCTTTTGGGATCCAAATGTCCCGCTCTGGGCTCCACTCCCCCGACAGCGGGGGCAGAGAGGGGTCCGGAGGCACTCGCCGAGGCCCCGCCGCCCCCCGTTCTGGGTCCACTAGGCCCCTCAGCGGTCCTGCCCCGCCGCGCCCACCCTAGATCCCCAGCCTCACTCACCATGGCGAAGCCGGGTGTCCGGAGCGCGGCGATCGAGGTTCCTCCGGCAGCGGCAGCAGCTGCACCAGCTGCACCAGCTCGAGCTCCGCCGCGCGTCCGCGCCTCTACGCTCACTGCCCGCAGCGCGCGCCGCCGCTGCCGCCGCCCGCCCCAATGGTCCCCAAAGGCCGCCGCGCGCGCCCCGCCTAGCCCGGCCCCGCCCCGCCCGGTGGGCGCGCCCCCCGGTCCGCGTGCTGTCGCACTGCGACTCTCACGGATCCCTCCGCGCCTCACTCCGCACTGACGGGCCCGCAGACCTCTTGCGGTCACCTGCCCAGGGTCGGGGTTTGCCACGGGCTGCGCGCGCGCGCACCCGCCGCGGGACTACTTTCCGTCCCTGCGTGCTCCGCTTCCTGTGCCACCCCACTTTCCTCTCCAGCGGAGGAGCACCGCTCGGCGGCGCGTGAGGCGTCCCTGTGTGAGCCGCGCCGCTATTGGGCTCGGGTCCTGGCGGAAATGAGAGCGTGGCGCCGATTGGTCCGGCCTTCCCTGCAATGCGTCAAATTGGGGCGAGCCACTGCGTGGTGGTGGTGGTGGGGAAACCTGAGATGTGTGGCAGCGTGGAGCTGTGAGGCGTAACGAAGTGAAGGCGGGGAACTGTGCGGATGTTGGGCAAATACGTCGTCTTCGTGGCCAGGGAGTGGTAAGAAGGCTGGCGGAAGATGCAGAAGGGCCTCCTTGGCTCTCCCCTCTAACAGATAGAAGATGGTGCAATCCAAAATTCTGGGGTCTGGAAGCCTCCGCCCCCAGTTGGGCCCCAAGGTCCCGCTCGTCGCCTACAGGTTCCGTCTGTCAGGGCGGTAGTCTGCGCCTTGAGACACGCCCCGCAGGTGTGCGGGACCTCCCCAATTCCGCTTCCCTCTTGATCAGCTCAGGTTCTATGAAACCGGGACCGTCCCAGGACACCTTCTGCTAACAGTGCATTAATTCAGTCATTCATTCAAAAAGCACGTATCGGGGGCCTGCTGTATGCAGGGACCTGTACTGTGTGGGCTGGGGAGGCCATACTTCCAACGATTCTCCTGTCATCTCCTAGACCGCCTGACTCTTGAAATTCTGTTCCTAGTTTCCAGCCACAGGAGGGAAAACAATTAATGCGAAGGTTAGTTGAAGACTATTTGTCTACAGGAGCTCAGAAACTCACTCCCTTCTCGTTTAGAATAGAAGCTGCCACTCCCTTGTGTGTCGCTCCCCTCCCCGTGATTGGCTGGGGAATGGACAAGTGAGTCAAGCTGGACCAATCAGTACGTCCCGCCCTGTACAGACTGTAGGCTGAGCCAATGAGAGTCCTTCCCTGGGTTTTTGGGTCTAGAGTGTGTGGGCAAAGAAGCCTTCTCCTTTTGTGTGGTGAGGCTATGAAGGAATAATTTCAGTGCTGTCTGTGGCCATCTTCCCACACTGGGAGGAGAGAATAAACTGACACTAGGGAGAAGCAAGGAAGAGATGCAATGAGAGCCTCCTGTTGGCACTCCCTTCCCTGGTTACAGTACTCTTGAGGCCAGGTATACACTGTCATGCCAGAATTTTGATTACATAGTCCATTAAAATTTCCCTTTTATCCTAGTTAACTAGTTCTAAGTTAGTTGCAGTTGAATTTTTATAACTTGGAACCAAAGAATTCCTGTTGGATATGAGCTAGACTACACTATGTCTCAATCATCAGCATTGGCTCAGAAACAGAAGGCCAAGGATCCAGAAAACATGTGCTGAACAAATAAGCAAAATGAAAGCAGGCTCATGCTCTCTCCTTTTCGAGTCTCAATTTCTATCAGGCAGATTTCAATTTTTGAATTAGGGCAATGAGATGATAAATATACTCCTACTAATGCCTCTGAGCACTTACTACACTGTTCTAGGCACCATTCCAGGCACTTTATGTGCATTAGCTCATTTAATTCTTACAGCCTCCTTAGGGGTTTGTTACTTTCATTTTCTACCTGATGAAACTGTTTTATTGCCAGAGGAATTAGATGAGACCAGAGAATTATGAAAGCTTGACCAAAAACAGAGAAGAGAAGTAGATTGCCCATGGTCACATGATCAACGGATTTGAACAGAAGGAAGAGACAGGATTTGAACCCAAGCATTTGACTGAAAACTTCACAATCTTATAAGCACCATTACACTACCAGTGGGAGAGATTATATTTATCTTCCATTACACATTCTCCCTGTTTTCCAGAATAACAGATTTTCAGCTGTGCACATTGCCACCTTGAATAAAAACTACATTTCCCAGCCTTCCTTACAGTTAGGGGTGGTCATCAGATTGAATATGACCAAAAAGATTTCTGCAGAACTGGTATAAGCAACTTCTGATAAGCCTTTAAAGGAAGGGGGGGCCATGTCCTCCTTGAGCAGCCATCGTGGGCATTAGATAAGAGACCAATGGTGAGCATACTCACTTGGGACCCTGGTGATTTCCTGCAGCAAAGCTCTCACACCTCCATCCCTAGTGCCAAACTTACTTAAGACAGAAATAAGCTTCTGTATTGCTTAAGCCACTGTTATTTTGGGTCACATTGTTATAGCAGCCAAACATATACTTGCTCCCCAGCCCCATGCCCACCCCCACCCCCCTTGCTTACTCTCTTTGGTAACTTCTCTTACTTTAATGGAAGCCGACTCTTGTGCCTATATGTGATTCAGGCATAAGCCAATCAGCACATCCTACTTCCTTGCCTCTGGTTCAGAGCCCACTGTGTGCGCTGTTTTTTACTGTTTGCATGTATGGCATAATTTACACTCAGTAAAATGTGACAGGTCTAGTTTTGACAACTACATACACCTGTGGAACCACTACCCGAGACAAGCTAAAGAACATTTCCATCATTCCAGAAGTTAGCTTCTTTGTGGTCCTTTCCAGTCAATTCCTGTCTCCCTCAAGCAACCACTGTTCTGGCTTCTGTCATTAGAGATTAGTTTTGCCTGATCTAAAGTTTTACAGAAATGGAGTCATATAACCTGTATTTTTCGGTCTTTGGATTCTTTTGCTTGGTGTAATATTTTTGAGCAAAACTTCCTTGGGACATATTATGCTAAACTACTTTTTTTGTGTGTTATTTATCTGAAATACAAATTCAACCAAACATCCTGTATTTTTATTTGCTAAATCTGGTGACCCTAGTCTCAAAGCCCCTCCTTTTCAGGACTGGGAAATGATCTTAGGGACCTTACAGGGGACCTCCTGGGCTTGCAGACCTCGGGTTGTCCTCACAATAGCCATGTTGGTTCAGCCAGGCAAGAGTCTGGGTCACATCCAAAGCATAGTGGTGTCAAATTTCTGAGCTTTAGGAATGATCAATAAACTAAGGATCAGTGCCACTGTATTCAGGGATATTCCAATTAAAATCACAATAAGACACTAGTTCATATCCATCAGCTGGACAAACACCATGTTAACCTTCAAAATAAAACTCAGTTATTTTACCAGCAAAAATGGGTTTATTTGAGAATAACAGAGAACTGCAATTTGAGATAAACAAACTATGGCAAAACTATAGGGAAGTCCTGAGAACCAAGGAGAGGAGTACTCTCTCACAGAGGAAAGGGGGTGGGTGGGGGGATGTTATAAACAAAAAGTCCATTGGAGAAAACTGGGAGTTGGAAGTGTAGTGGCTTTTCACCAACCAAGCTGTGGGCCTCTCATTGGCTGGGCTGTTGCTAGGAAAGAAGAAAATCTTTCTTCCTTCTGCTCGGGTAGCAAAGTATAGGCTTCTTCCGTTGCAATTGCAAGGTATGTCTTTTCCTTTTGGGTTTATAATTGACGGTGAGCGGTAGGACATGAGGGTTTCCTTTCTGGCCTGCCAATTCCATTTTAAATGTTTCCTTTTATTAATTTGCCATCCTCCACATATGGCTTCCCTGTCTGCAGTCAAGCAACTGCTACAGCTTTTTCTACTTCCTGGTAGCATGCAGGAGAAGATGGGGAAAGAAGGGCACTTACTGTTGCCGCTGAGAAGATGCAGTAGTCAGAGTAAGTAATGCGAGTTGTAACAAATAAGCTCCCATGTCTCAGAGGCTTAACACAATAAAAGTGTATATATCTCCCTCACACACTGTCTAATGTGCCAGTTTCTTTTAGGCATATGCCTTCAGGGACCCAGGTTCCTTTATGGTTCTGCTATCCCCTACACACTCAGAATTCTCTTCTGGATCCTCTGTCCAACCAGAATTTTTGGGAAGAGAGAACATGGGGGATCACGTGAGGGATTTGTCCTGGACATAGTGCATGTATTTTGATTGCATTTCATTGGCCAAAACCCAGCCCCATGGCTAGACCTAAATGCAAGAGTGGCTGGGAAACGTATCTAGCTGTTTGCCCAAAAACAGGAAACAAGATCTGATGAAAGCTGGATATTCTGTGCCACCCAAGATGACCCAGGCATTGCGAACATCACTTCTGCTTACATCCTACTGGCCTAAATATTGTTCATGGCGACTACTAGCTGAAAAGGAGGCTGATATTATGAAACTGATATTTTAGGGATATTTTTATTATGATTGTCTTAACTTTAAGGATTAATTTGGAAAGAACTGGCATGTCCTCATTTTAAATTTCCTCACATGACTTCTAGTAATTTTGGGTAGGTTTATTTGGAAATATTTTAAAGTGTTTGTTGACAATGTGAATTGTCTGGGTCCAATTTCCCAGAACATTTTCTAGGTACATTAAAGTGATGCCTTTTTTTTTTTTTAGTGACCTCAGATCCCATTGAAGTTGGCTCTGACAACCTCAGTTCGCTCTACAGGATTACTTCTAATAGACCCAGATTCACTTTTTGCTCAGGGTTGTTGCTAGTCAAGATACTGCTCTGTGTGCCATCAAAGTGTTAGTGATGCAGAATTGTTTAAAGAGGTGCTTTGTTTTGTCTCCAGGATTTTCTTCCAAGTCATTGTCACCCATTGCACAAATTTTGATGTGCATGGACAGCAAATGCCATTTACAGGTGCCCGCCGCCTGCTCACAGCAGTTGAAGAGGAAGTCAGTATCCAGATATGTGAGAATGAGCAGCTGAGACGTGATTAAATGTGGCACTATTATCCAACCTAGGTTTCCATATGATTTTTCCTGAGTCATCTGAGAATAAGTGGCAGACCTTACATCACTTGACCTCTAAATACTTCCATGTGATCTTTTCCTAAGAACAAAGATACTCACCTCAAAATCACAGTACAATTGTCAAAATCAGGAAATTTAACACTGATACAATCATCTAACCTATCTTACTCAAAGTTTGCCAGTTGTCCCAATTATGTCCTTTGTAGAAAAAAAAGTCTTGTTTTTGTTTTTGTTTTTGTTTGTATCCAGCCAGGATCGCATATTCCACGTAGCTGTCATATACTTTAGTTTGGAACAGTTCTGCGCAGTCTTATTTTGCGTTTTACGAAATGACCTGTTTGAAAATTTCGTGACATTTATTTGTAGGCTGTCCATCAATTTGGGTTTGTCTGGCATTTTCTCATGACTAGATTCAGTTACACTTTTTTTTTTTAAAGGAACATCGTAGGGGTAACTCTGTGTCCTCAGTGCATCTTTACCAGGAGGTAGATGATTTCTGTTTGTCCCTTCACCCCGTTTCTGATGGTGAGGTTTCTTCCTGTAAAGTTACCTTTTCTCTCTTTTAATTAACAAGTAATCCATGGGAATACTCCAACACTCCAACACCGTGTAAATATCATTTCTCCCCAACCTGCTGCTGCTAGCTATGGATTATTTAATTTCTTCATAGACTGCTACTCTGGACCATCCAGTCTAAATGACGGTCCTCAAATGTACAGAACTCTTCGAAGTCAGGGTTGTAATTAGTGCCTTTCTGTCTTTATATATATTGTAACCCTCATCGTATCTGTTTCGCCCCAGCAATGTAGGACAACCTAATCTCAAACCCTTCACAGACCTCTCCCAGCACAAAAACGGCTGGGATCATACTGAGCAAAGGTACTGCCAGGCTCCCCATTCATGTCTGTGACCATTAGATCGCAGTGCATGGGGCCATTTGCACAGATTTCTGCCACCTTCTTTTCCTTCCTGGAGACACCAGTTCTCTGGAGGGGCTTTGTACACTGTGCACCCACTGTGTCTTTCTACCTTGGGTCGTGTGTTGTTCTGGGTTACACTGATGTGGTTTATTCCGTTCACACTGTGTCAGTCTCATCTTGTGGACAGTCCTGATGGAGAAGGGGGCTGTGAGCCAGGCTGACCCAGTTGTGGCAGTCGTGCCCCCCACAGGGAAATAAATGCCAGCATAGCGGGCCCGACACACCTGCCCACAACCTACCAATTCTGGTTCTTGCCCCGGATCCTGCTCTGACCATACACCTGGGGCCGCAGGTGTCATCTGACCTCACTGGATATTCGTCAGATTCCCCATTTTACAACTAAGGAGACTGAGGTTGCAATGGATCAAGAATACACAGATAGTGGTAAAGCCAGAATTTGGACACTAGTGACTGTGGCCCCAAAGGCTAGGATCTTGACCTTCATGCTGTTCTGCCTCCAGAATTACTCACTGAGTTATCTGGAGGTCTTTGCTAAGTCATTCCATAAAAGGCAGGTCCAGTCCGTGGATCTTTAACTCTCTCCCCAGGCATTGCGCTGTGTTCTCTATACTCTCCATCCTCATTGTAATCCCTTAAGGAGGGAATTATGACTATAGTGTATGGGGCCGTTTGCACAGATTTCTGCCACCCTCTTTTCCTTCCTGGGAAGGGTGTTACAGACACCAGTTCCCTGGAGTGGATGGCTTCTCAAAGAGATACCCTGACCCCAAAAGGCTATGCAGGGTCTTCAGCCTCCCATCTTCCTCCGTAAAACACCCCTTAATGCCAGAGGGTGGGCACGGGGAGACAGGTGGGGGACTTCACTCTACCCTATGTTGTCTTTAGAGTATAGCAGATTTTATTTTCCAAATATGGCCACCACAATGTCCCACATCTCCCATGCTCTTCTAGAGCCTCGCCCTCCTGTATCACAAAGTGGAGTCTGTGTCCCCTCCCTGGAAATGGAGTGGGCCTTGGGGTCTGTCTTGACTAATAAAGTGGAAGGGATGTCATGTGAGTCCAGAGCTAGCTCATAAAGATGCCACACGCTTCTGCATTGTTCTCTTTGGAATCGAGCTGCTGTGAGGAAGCTCGAGCAGTCAGAGGGAGGGGCCCTTGGAGAAGAAATGAGGCCTCAAGCCCTCAGTTTCTGCTGAGCCCCCAGGAGGCAGCACAAGTGTCCCATCTTGTAAGCAGATTCTGATGCTTCCTGGCTGACAGCACGTGGAGCAGAGAACTATCGCTGCCTTCCCTAGTTGTGGATTTGTGAGCAAAATAATTGTTTCGAGCAACCATGTTTTGGGGGTGATTCACACAGCCACAGAGAACTGGATCAACAACAAGAACAACAAAACCAAGCCATACTCAGAAAATGCCACACCGTCTGCCTGAGCCCAGAAAGTACTTGCTGAACTGAGGCAGGCCCACAGTCAAACCCAACTCCTGTCTCTCTTCCTAAGTAATGCAATACAGAAAAGTAGAAGCTTTGGAGCCAGGCAAACATGGGTTCATAACCCTAGTTCCAATACATCCCAGTGGTGTGACCTTGGGCAATTTAATGGGCCTTCCTGAACCTCAGTCTCTTCCTCCATGAAAAAGGCACAATAATAATTTTTCTCCTGAAATTTGTCAGGATGACTTAGTGAGACTATGCATCTAAAGTGCATAGCCAAGAACATAGCACATAGAAAGAACTTGGTAGCCATTAGCGTGACTTACCATGACTATTACGTAGCTGGATGTCGAAAGTCTCTTGCTGACAAACCAAGTTCTTACTGGACAGTCTCTCTTGAGGGTAGATTAGGAGCTTTCTGGGTGCCACCACACTTGGTCTATGCTGAATTTTTCTGCCTAGAATCAGAGACCAGGGTTTAAATAACTCATGGCTCCTCCAGTTTCTGGCTGTGTGACCTTGGGCAAGAGACTTACCCTCTCTGTTTTTGTAGTCCTCATCTGCAAAAAGTGGGGAGGTCATAAATCCCCTTTAAGGAGTTACAGTGAGGATGGATAACATAGAGGGCATAACACAATACCTGGCATATAGTAGGTGCCCATAGTGTGTGCTGAGAGAGGGAGGGGATACTCCCTCCAACTCTCTGCAGACTCTCCAGGGATCTCTGTCCTCGGTCTGTCCTCCACCACAAACCTGACTCACTGGGTGGTGGTGGTGAGCGGGCGGGAGGGGAAGGGCTCAAGATGTTATCTCATCTCTCACCAGCAGGTGCTCTGATAAAGTTAAAATCACAGCTCACCGCCACCGCCAAGACCCGCAGCTACCACGGTTTGTGCAGGTCTGACTGCACAGGGCTGAGAACTTGGGCTCATTGAAATGAGACAGGATTCTCAAAACCTTTGTTAAAAATCAGAAATCTAGCAGAGTCACAGGCTTTATTTCCATTATGTTTGTGGGGTGGGGAGAGCGCTGACGATCCTCTTTCTGATTTAGAGAGCACAAAACCCACAAGCATTTATTCCATTTAATAATAGAGAGAAGATGTTATCACCATGGCAACAAATGATCCAGGCAGACGACCAATCAGAACTGTAGGCTTGTCTGGGAGGTTATGTTTCTCAAAATATGGCAACAATTTCGAGAAGACTCTCACAAGACTCTTTTGTTCAAATGATCCTTCCAAGGACAGTATCAAATGGACAGACCAGGTTGGTGACAGGAAATTCAACTCGCCAGACTGCCCAGGAAAACAAGATGCGTGTTCTTGGGAATATTCTGTTTGTCACCTTCCTGGGGCAGATTCTTCAGATGGGCTCTGCTATGCAAAACAGCATCTCTCTGTGTGTGGTTGCAGGGAAGAGAGAACATCTTCACCTCTGCTTTACATTTTTAAAATGATTTTTATTAAAAATTTTTTTATCATTTTTTTAAACGTTTTTAAAAACAACAAAAAAATATCATTATTTTTTAAATAAAGTATCCACAGTTGGGGACTTTTACATTTTCAGGAGCTGGCTCTGAGATTCCTTGGTTGACACCACAGGCAAAAAGGCAGGCCTGCGGACCTCAAGTTTACCGCGGGAGCTCTGAGCATTTTCTTTCAACGGTTTATAGACACCATGCGGTCATTCCTCAGTGTCCCCGCAGTTCCCCGGAGGAGCTGTGCTCAGTGTGGCCACAGGCAGAGATGCAGAATCACGTGAGGTGCCATGGAATGGGGGTTCTGGAGCCAGACTGCTTCTGTGTGACTCCCCAGCTGTGTGATGGTGGGCAAGTTTCTTAACTTCTCTGTCTCACTGCGCTCATCTGTAAAACAGGCATACAACAGTACTTATTTGTGAGGATTTTAAAACATGTTCACAGGTTCTTTACAGCCCTCTCATAAGAAGGTGCATTCTAATATTCCCATCTTCTTGAATATGCGCTGACCCTGTCCACTGGCTTCTCATGAATAGATGCTGCAGAAGTGATGCTCAGTGATTTTGGAGACTAGCTTACGAAAGGTGACACAGCCACTTCCTGGGTCTCTCTTTTGGGACTTGTACCTTGGGAGGCCTGAAACACTGTGCTGGGGAAACATCAAGGGGACAGAAGCCCCTGCTAAGACAGAAAGTAGACGAGTGGTTGCCTTGGAGGGTGGGTGAGCAGGAAGTGACTGCTAATTATTACCGTGTTGTTTTTGTACCATTTTAACCATTTTAAAGTGTACAGTTTGGTGTCATGAAGTACATTCATGATGTTTGGCAACCCTCGCCACTCTATTTCTAGAACTCTCTTCTCACTCTGTACCCATTAAGCAGTCACATCCTATTCCACCTCCCCCAGCCTTGGGTAACTCCTAATTTACTTTCTATGTCTATGGATTTGCCTCTTTTGGATATTTCATTTAAGTAGAACCATATATTATGTGGCCTGTTGTGTCTGGCTTGTTCCAGTTATCCTCAAGTTTTCAAGGTTCGTCCATGTTGAAGCCTGTGTCAGAACTCCATTCCTCTTTATGGCTGAATGATATTCCATTGCATGGATATACCACCCTTTTTTTAGTCCTTTATCCACTGATGGACATTTGAGCTGTTTCTCCCTTTTGGCTGTCATGAACAATGCTGCTGTGAACATCGATGTGGAAGTTTTGGTTTGAACATTAGTCAGTATTTCTGTTTCGAGGTGAGGACAATGTTCTGAAATTGATTGTAGTGATGGTCGCACAACTTGGCGAATAAACTCAAAACCATCAAATAGTACACTTTACAAGGGTGGGTTTTATGTGTGTGCATGATATATGTCAATAAAGCCTGACACTGTTTTAGTTTAACTTACATTTATGAGAAGAGGGAAAGCACGTGAATGCCTTTCATAATTCCAGGAGTTTCTCTGCTGTTCCTGTCCCCAGGTAAGTTCATTATAACTGAATATATTGTCATTACATATTATAACTGATGACATTGTTAGGGTTAAATATTAAAAGTTTAAGGCCTAAGTTCTATTTACTGGCAAAAACACATGATCATAAAACACACCTCTTTGGAGCAAACATGTAAGCCAAGCCTTGGTCCCCTTTGGCCTCAAGGTTAAAGATGAAATTCTAGCAGTGCTGAATGCAGATCATTCTGGTGAAAGGCACCTCTTATTGAAAAGTTGTTGGCTAAGAAGCCAGCCAGGAAACACTATTTTGACCCCCAAATGAAATCATTTGCATAGATCCAACTTTCCATCATTCATTCCTTCAAGAAACATTTCTGAGCAGCTACCTTGTGCCAGGAGCTGTTCTCAGATAGACTTTGTCAACCCCAACTCTATCGACATTTGGGGCCTCTCTTAATTTTCTTGGGCTGCTGGGACAAACGACTGCAAATTGACTGGCTTGAAAAAACACCACCGTACCCTCTTATGGCCCTAAAGGTCAGACATCCAAAATGGGTGTTCATGAGCTAAAATCAAGGTGTCAGCAGGGCTGTGTGGAGGTGCTCCAGCGGAGGTTGCTGTTATCTGCTTCCTTGTCCTTCTCCAGCTTCTAGAAGCCACATGCCTTCCTTGGCTCATGGCCCCTTCCTCCACCAATCCAAGCCAGCAACATCAGATCAAGTCCTTCAAATGCTGCCAGTCCTCTGGTTCTCTCTCCCTGTTCTATCTTCCCCTTGCAGGATCCTTTGATTATATCGGGCCCACTCGGTTCATCCAGGTTAATCTCCCTATTTCAAGGTCAGTTGATTTAGCCGTCTTAATTTCCCCTGCATCCTTAATTCTCCTTTGCCATGTAATCTAATGTATTCCTAGGTTCTGGGGATTGAGACATAGCATCTTTGGGGGCCATTATTCTGTCTGCTATAGCAGGATCATTTGTTGTATATGTCTGAACAGTGGGGAGGTGGTCCCGTGCTCTGTCAGACATTTACCATCCACAGAAATTTCTTGTCTCACGGATCTGGAGGCCAGAAGTCCAAAACAAGCTGTGAGCAGGGCCATGTTCTCCTGGAAACCTGTAAGGGAATCGGTCCTTGCCTCCTCCAGCTTCTGGTGGTGGCCTTGGCCTGCAGCTGCATGCCCGTGCTCCGCCTCCGCCTTCATGTGCCATCTTTTCCTTGTGTCTGCACCTCATCTTCCTATGAGGACACTGGTTAAATCAGACTGGGAACCTGCTCGACTCTAGTAAGACCTCGTCTTGATTTAGTCACATTTATGCAACAACCCTATTTCCAAATAAGGTCACATTCTGAGGTACTTGAACCTATCTTTTTGGGAAACACAATTCAACCCATAACACTTACAAAGACCATTGTGTTTTACACGTGGGTCAACGCAGGTAATCCAGAATAATCCATTCCTAGAGCCTTAACTTAATCACAGCTGCACATTCACTTTTGCCATGTAGCATAACATATTCACAGGTTCTGGGGGTTAGAATGTGGCTATATTAGGGGGACCCCATTATTCTGCCTACCACCAGCCCTCCCCTTGAGCTCCAGGCTTAGATAGCCAAGGGCTCCCTGGATGTTCAGTGAGTTATTTTTTAGTACTAAAGGAATACATGCTCATCATAAAAATTCAAATACTCCAAATGTTGCACAGAATGTACTTATATTATACAAGTATTTGTTGTTTTTCAATAAATTCAAATTTGATGAAATTCAAATATTACTGGGAGTCTTGTGTTTTCTCTGGCGATATAATACCATGAAGTTAAAACTGTTAATTTTAAAAATTCCCATGGTGTCACAAACACCGTTGTTTGCCATCTTTTCCCACCAGATGGAGCCGTGGTCCCATTTATTATATAATAATTATATTTATTATTGTCTACTCGTGATAGGCAACTGCTAAGATGGCTCTCGATGATCCCACTTCTTGGTATTCACACCTTTGCCTGTGGACTGGGCAAAGTGACTGGCTTCTAACGAATACAATATGGCAAAAGGGACGAGATTACGTTACAAAGACCGGCTTCTGTCTTGCCCACCCTCTTTCACTCTATTGCTTGATCTGTGGAGACCGTCTGCCGGGTGGTGAGCTGCTGGATGGAGAGGCGCCCAAGGCCAGGACTCATGTCTCCCACCAACAGTCAGCACGCACCTGAGGTCTGTCAATGGTGACATGAGTGGGTCTGGAAGCAGATCTTCCACCTTGAGGTGATTGCGACCCTGGCCAGCCCCTTGACGGCAGCCTCGGAAGTACTCAGAGCCACAGCACACGGCTAAGACATCCGGATTCCTGACCCGTGGAAACAGAGAGAGTAAATGTTCAGGGTTATAAGCTGCCAAGCTATGGGGTAATTTGCTACACGCAGTAGATACCCAGTATACTTGTTTGTAGCGCGCTCTTCTCCCCACACTGGACTGTGACATCTGTGAGGGGAGGGACAGGTCAGGGATCTCACCTCCGTGTCCTTGGTCACAGCACGGCAAGGGCCTGCTCATGTTGCGTGTTCAAAAGGCTCGTGGAATAGATGGAGGAGGCAATGACCACAGGTGCTAGGCCTCCATATTTGCTTTTGAAAGACAGACACTCAAGAGCATGTGGGAAAATAAGATACGGGTAAAATAAAATATCTCTTCTGCTTCTGCATATATAAAGCTTCCCCTCTCCCTGGAAAAAATTATCACAGAACTCTGGTTTCCTAGGAGACCACAGAATTTATTTCAGCTTTAACCCAAATGACATCCCTCTTCTCAGCCCTGCTTTTATCCAAGTACAGCCGCATCTCAGATGCATCCTCATCTCGAATCCTCTCACCCCCTGGACACTTGACTCCTCAGCCTCGCTCTCCACCAGGGAGAGCAGAGTATAGACCAGGCTTCAGTGAGGGCAACTGTACCACTGGGACTGAGATATATATTCTATGTAATATATATCAGGGTTCCACCAGGGAGACAGAACCAGTAGAAACAGAACAGTGTGTGTGTGTGTGTGTGCGCGCGCATGCATATGGTATATAGGACATGTATACACACACACACATATATTCATGCACATATATGTGTATATTCATGCTCCATATGTGTATGTATTTATTTATTGCTAAGAATTGGTTTATGTCATTTGGGGGGCTGGCTAGGCAAGTCAATATCCATCAGACAGGCGGGAGACTCTCAGGCAAGAGTGGGTGCTGTATTTCAAAGCCAAAACTTCTTCCTCAGAGAACTCCCAGTTCTGCTCTTCACAAAGCCTTCAAATGATTGGATTAGGTCTACCCAGATCATCTAAAATAATCTCCTTTACTTAGTCACTTGGTTTTATCAGTAATTTCCTTTAGAGGTAATTTGTAATCTCAGGGGCTCTGTGCAGGGAAGTTACCCAGAACCTGGCAAATAAAATTAAAAGATGATTTTCAGTGTCATGCCAGGGAATTTTCTAACGAGCCTTTCTGAAGATGTCTCTGAAAATGTAACTTTTTTTAAACATAGTCTTCACAGTTGATATGGGCCCAGGTGTTTTACCATTGTGTCATGTTAGGTTAAACTGTAGAACACTAATAAGATTTATAGAAATTTTCTTGTCTAATAGAGATGGTAACCCCATAGGTTAGAGTTGAATTGCCCTGTGAGACCTGAACAAATTCTGTATCTCACTTGGCAGTCGTATTTCACCACCCTTACCTATTGACTATATAAATCGCAGTCTCTCATACCCCTTTTGAATCCACTTGTCATTCTTCTGAGTCCCTCATGAATAAGTTCAATCAAGGTGAAAATGTGCTCATGATCTATTTGCATGAGAACGATGCTTCGTAACCAGCTGAGAATTATGCTCACAAAAGTCGTGGAGGCCGATGAGTTCCCCTTAGGAATGACTTTCCTCCATACGCTTTGTCTCCTGTTGTCTAATGGGCATCACACACTCCTTGGATTGACATCGGGATGACAGTCAGCTACGATCTCCTCAACTGGTTGGCTTGCTTGATCACGCGTGGTCATGGCAATGTCTCTTTCGCCTCTCTGGGGCCTATGAGTCCTCTGTGCTCCATAAATGTTTGTCAGATGCACCACCAAACACATGAATAAAAGCAGGGAAAACAGCAGGTTGTGGGGCTCAGCTTTGTGAACCCAGAAATCCCAGAAGAGGAACACTACCCAGAGAGGATACTGAAATTAAGGCCGGGAGAAATCTTTCCATTCTGCTTCTGTGGATTTTCCTCTTTTCCCTGTAACACTGCTGCCAGATGACTCTGGGTTCCCAAGAACCTCCCTAAAGAGCCCAAGAGTTATCCTTGACTCCATTTCTAATACTAATATCAGTTCTGACTCTCTTTGAGATTAAAAAAACTGTTTTAAAAACCTATTTTTTAAATTAAAAGTTACTAAAGGAATACATGCTCATCATAAAAATTCAAATAATACTGAATAAAGAAGGAGAATTTCTTCGTCTTCCAGAAACCTCAGTCTTTGCTCTTAAGGCCTTTGTCTGATTGGATGAGCTCTACCCACATTACGGAGGGTTATCTGTTTTTATTCAAAGTCAACTGATTAAAATGTTAATTACATCTACAGAATATCTTCACAGCAACATCTAGGCTGGTGTTGGTCCAAACAATTGGATGTAATAACTTCACCTAGCTGGCACATAAAATGAACCATCACACCAGAGATGCCAACATTCAAAAGAAAGCATTTGACAATGGAAGCTAATGGTTTATCGACCAGAAAAAACATACTATGATCAAGTTGGGTTTCTGAGAGGAAATGCCAAAATGGCCACATTCTCAGAAAATCTGTCAACATAATTCCCCACGTTAGTGGAGTCAAAGAGAAAAATCATGTTATGCCAACTGATGCAGAAGAAAACACACCCAGAGACAGATCCACGCATGTGGTGACGGTACACACCAAGGGGGTGGGGGTGTCACAGTCTAGGTGGGATACTGGCCTCTTGCAAGGGATGAAAGATGGGGCTCCCTCCTTAACACCATCAGAGGTGACTCTTAATGGATTTAAGACCCAAATGTAAGAGACAGAATGATGAGGGGAATAGGAGAAGTATGAGAAATCTTTTCACCTTTGAGATGACAAGGACTTTTAAATCCACATTCCCAAAACATAATCCATTAAAGCAAAATACTGATGAATTTGAGTCTGAGTTTGAGATTTCTGTCTAATGAAGAACCCCATGGAGAAGCCAACAGACGTGACTGAATACAAGAAGTCACAGGTCTCCGAGGATTGCTTGGAGAACTGTGGTTCTCAAAGTGCACTCTGAGGAACCATGTGGAGTTCTCAAGACTCTTTCTGGGGGTCTGCAACATCAAAACTAACAATAATAATAATTCTTAATAAGACTATGATGTCATTAATTATTATTTGCCCCTTTCTCTCTCATTCTACACAACAGACAAGGTAGAAGCAGAAATGAGAATCCAGCCATCTTCGATTAAGCCATTTTGCAGAAATGTAAAACAATGCTATTTCTCTCACAGTATTTTTTTCCAGAAGATATAGGTATGTTGTCCTAAAAGTAGATAATTTATGTTAATACGTAATGGATTTATCATGGTTGTAGTTAGGAGAACTAATAAACATATGTTTTCAAAATCCTCAGTTTTAATTTCTATTATAGCACATATGAGATGAATAAATATATAAATAAATATTTGCATAAATGTAAATATAAACAAATGGAATGTAAATATAACCCACATAAGCAAAAGGTTTTTGGGGTCCTCAATAACTTTTTAGTATAAAGGGGTCTTGAGTGTATGTGTGTCCAAGTCTCCACTGGGTTTAGGGCCACCTTAAATCCAGAATTATTTCATATTGAGATCATTAACTAATTATCTGCAAACACCTCATTTCCAAGCAAGATCACATTCTGAGGTTCAGGTAGATACGAATTTAATGGAACACTGTTCAACCACTATACCCAAGGCTAGGGACACTGGCCGAGAATGCTGTCCCCTTCCTTCCTACGGACTGGGGCCTGCCCTGTGTCTGCAAAACTCCAGGTCAAATCATGAGGACTTCCAGCTCCCGGGTCTGTGACACCACGTGTGACTCACTGGCTTGTGATTTTAGTGTGTGACCAAATACATCATAGTCTCTTGTCCGGTATAAAGAATGCTGGTCTGAGACTCCCTCAGCCAGATTCCCCAGACGTCAGGTCCGGCATGATCTCTGCCTACAGCTCCACAACCACGGACGTGCTCCTCCTTGGGACGGTGGTCGCTGCTCCAACCTTCCCCATTCTGGGCCCAGCCCCTCCCCGAGCCTGAACCCAGCTCTAGGCTAACTCATCTCCAGCTGCCCTTCCACTCCACCCCCAACCCGGCTCCATCCATTTTTGCACTCAGTTCATGTCGCCTGCAAGAGTCGGCACGAGCCAGGTCCGGGTGGCTTTCGGGTGATGGACAGCAGAGATGAGTGGAGATCCCCGGGCAGTGTGCGCTCAGTGAGGGATTTGTGTAATCCACTGCGATTTAACTCCACTGAGGGAAGGGATCTTGCTAATTTTTTGTCTGTCTAGTTCCTAGACCCTTGGCAAATGTCCGTTGTTGCATGGGTAAAAACCCTCCTTCTCCACGGCCACTGTCCTTTCAGCTTCTAGACTCTCTCGCTGTACTTCACACCACCCTGGTCCTCCTGAAAATCCTCTTTTCTCAAAATCCTTCTTGAGCTCCCATCCTCTACTTTTCTCACCTGCTGTGGGTGTTCTCCAGGTTTCGCTCTTGACCCTGTTCATGCCCTTTTTTACCCTCTTTCCTAGGTGGGCTCATCTGCCTCCACAGCCTCTGTGAGGGCCGTCCTTAAATTGTTCAAAAGTGCAGTTCTCAGGCAAATAGATAATGATAAACACAGTTTGGTTATCTGTTGATGTGTTATAACCAAAACTAGTAAAATTTAAGATCAGTCTAATGTTCTGTCTAGGAGCAGTTACGATTTCTCTAACTTTACCCCTCATAAAAGCATTCATTTGTATTTCAATTATTAGAATCATTATCGTATTTATAATATTATAAATAAAAAGTTCCTCTGATGATTTGTTAGCTTTTTGTTTATACCAAGTTCAAATTTTATTGAACGTATTCATGAAGGAATCAGAAGGATGGCAAGCTGATTCCAAACGGATATGAGAGACTGAGGTTTATACAGTCAATAGGTAAGGACGGCGAAGTACGACCGCCAAGTGAGATACAGAACTCGTTCAGGCCTTACAGGACAATTCAACTCTAACCTATGGCGTTACCTGCCTTATTAGACAGGAAAACCTTTTTGTAATCTTATTAGTGTTCGACAGCTTAACCTAACTTTACAGAGTTATGAAACACCTGTACCTTTTTCAAAAGGTAAGTAAAAAAGTTACATTTTCAGAGAGATCCTCAGTAAAGCTTGTTATGAAAATTCTCTAGCATGACACTGAAAATCATCTTGTAATCTTATTTTCCAAGTTTTGGATGACTTCCCTAGATAGAGCCCCTCAGATCCCAAGTAACCTCTAAAGATAATTACTGATAAAATAAAGGGCTAGTCTAAGTCAATTTTGTACTCACATCATTAATTGAAATACTGAAGGACCCACAGGAAGTGGGAACCCAATTGGAGCTTACTTTATGGCATGTATTCCCAATCTCAATGATTTTGAGATTTGTATACAATTTACTTTATTGCACAGATTCAGTAGTGGCTATTCTGTGTGGTCGCTGACTGTGCCTTTATATAATGTATGATCCATCCTATTTGGCTTGGTAATTTAGACAGATAAACTAAGAGGTGTTCATTAGCACACACAAGCCTCCTTCGTGTATGGCTAGTAAATCTAGAATCGCATAGTGTTCAATGCTGCTAAAACCAGAGAATTAGCTTCTATCTGGAGATTATGTAAGAAATTAAACTGTGTATCTGACCTGGTTTCTATTAGTCTAGAACTCTTTCTTTTACGGCTTACAGTTGTGGGTGAATTCCTCCCTAGGATCCTTGAAATCTGCTGAAATTCCTGGCACCATTTATTATCTGCAAGGCTGGAACCCTGTAAGTCAGGATGGGCACTGGTCTAGTTTCCTGAGAGGTCTTTGTAAGATCTACTTCTACATACGAATTTCTTCATATCAACCCCTTTTCCATAATGGTGGGCTTGTCAGAGCTGATTAAATGGATTTTATTCTCAGATTTGACATTCCCAGTACAGCCTTGATTTTATAATTGACTTGTCCAATTACATCCTTGCAAAAAAGCGGGCTGATGCTTATTAAACCTATGCAAATAGCTACATTGCCATGAAAGATGAAGTCATTTGTAATGATATCTGCCCATAATACTAAGTGGTTTGAAGACAGGGCTAATTGATAGTTCTCATATTTCCAGAAGAATCATTATAGATTCTGCCAAAGATAATATCTATAAATATGGTTTGGTTATCTTTTGATGTGTCATAACCGAAACTAGTAAAATTTAAGATCAGTCTGATGTTCTTTGTCTAGGAGCAGTTATGATTTCTCTAACTTTACCCCTCATAAAAGCATTCATTTGTATTTCAATGATTAGAATTGCTATCATATTTATAATATTACAAATAAAAAGTTCCTCTGATGATTTGTTAGCTTTTTATTTATATCAAGATTTGACACAGGATACCTTTCTAGAATTCTGACCGGTCAGATGGAAAAATGCCATTGAAAGCTTTCATTCCAATTTCCATGAGTAAACGTGTTAAATTGAGAGTTAGCAGTAGATCCGAAAGAGAGCTTCCTCTTGTCTATAGGAAGATAAACATTTGAAAAAAAAGTCCTGTAATATTTCTTTTTACAAAATAACCACAAATAAATTTCCTTCATTGCAGTTTCATTTCATCTTGTATTAATTTTTTTTAAGTCTGTTCTATCAGATGTTGGCTGTTATGAAAGAATTCTGGAAATTCTGGCTCTGCTCCTGGTTCAGTCTGAAGGTCTCTTGATGTGGGGAACAACACCAGTTTACATGGGAAACCTGCACACGGAGTCTGTTCCTTGAACTATCAAGAGCTCAGAGTACCAGGTAGTCTATCCACTGAGGCTCTTCACCTCTCCTTTGTAAAGATCCGATTTCTGGCCTGCAGCTTCCAGCTGAACTGTCTGGAAAGCAGAAATCACCTATGGGTGATAGAACTGAACAGTGCTGTAATTTACTCCAGCGACTAATACCACCCAATTAGAAGACAGTGGGGTGCTCTCCTAGGGCATACTACATATGATTCCCTTGAGGGCAAAACCAGTTTACGGCACAGAGGGCATTAGCAAATCTCCATCCTGCAAAAGCAGACAGTCTTGGGAAAATATTCATAGAGTAGCATTTGATCCACAAAGTTAATCAAAGGAAGGTGGAATCCCTCTTTTTATTTTTTTTATTAAGGTATCATTGATACACACTCGTATGAAGGTTTCACAAGAAAAACAATGTGGTTATTACATTCACCCTTATTATCGAGTCCCCCATACCCCATTGCAGTCACTGTCCATCAGTGTAGTAAGATGCCACAGAGTCCCTATTTGTCTTCTCTGAGCTACACTGTCTTCCCCGTGACCCCCCCACACCATGTGCACCAATCATGATACCGCACAATCCCTTTCTCCCTCCCTTCCCACCCACCCTCCCCTCTGGTAACCGCTAGTCCCTTCTTGGAGTCTGTGAGTCTGCTGCTGTTTTGTTCCTTCAGTTTTGCTTCATTGTTATACTCCAAAAATGAGGGAACTCATTTGGTATTTGTCTTTCTCTTCCCGACTTATTTCACTGAGCATAATACCCTATAGCTCCATCCATGTTGTTGCAAATGGTAGGATTTATTTCTTTCTTATGGCCGAATAGTATTCAATTGTGTATATATACCACATCTTCTTTATCCATTCATCTACTGATGGACACTTAGGTTGCTTCCATTTCTTGGCTATTGTAAATAGTGCTGCAATAAACATAGGGGTGCATAAGTCTTTTTGAATCTGAGAAGTTGTTTTCTTTGGGTAAATTCCTAGAAGTGGAATTCCAGGGTCAAATGGTATTTCTATTTTAGTTTTTTGAGGAACCTCATATTGCTTTCCACAATAGTTGAACTAGTTTACATTCCCACCGGCAGTGTAGGAGGGTTCCCCTTTCTCTGCATCCTCGCCAGCATTTGTTGTTCCTAGTCTTTTCTATGTTGGCCATCCTAATAGGTGTGAGGTGATATCTCACTGTGGTTTTAATTTGCATTTCACTGATAATTAGCGATGTGGAGCATCTTTTCATGTGCTGGTTGGCCATCTGAATTTCTTCTTTGGAGAAGTGTCTGTTCATATCCTCCACCCATTTTTTAATCGGGTTATTTGCTTTTTGGGTGTTGAGGTGTGTGAGTTCTTTATGTATTTTGGATGTTAACCCCTTGTCGGATATGTCATTTACAAATATATTCTCCCATACTGTAGGGTGCCTTTTTGTTCTGCTGATGGTGTCCTTTGCTGTGGAGTCCCTCCTTTTAATTTGACAGTTTTCTCCACATTGTGGGTTCAGAAACCACATTCTTACATTTGTGTTGAATCATTAAAAAAATTGAAGCGTACCAAATATACTTACAATTCCCAGCATCCTTTCTGCTTGTGCAAACCAATGGTGGGTTGCAAGGTGAAAGAGCAAGACTGTGGTGCTTTGGGACCCTAGGAGATGCCAAGAATTATTTTTAATCTATAAACATCTTGATATTTAAAACTACATATGGTAGAAGGCTGCAATAAGGAAATTCAGCTCTTCGTAAGTGAAGGCCTTTTTGTGACTAACAAAAATAAACAATTTAAGATCCATTTGTATGAAATATCTAGAACAGCTAAATCCACAGACAGAAGGTAGATCAGCAGTTTCCAGGGGCAATTGAGCAAAGGGAATAAGGAATGACTGCTAATGGGTATACGGTTTCTTTTTGAGTGGTGAGAATGTTCTAGAATTAGACAGTGGTGATGATTGTACAACATCGTAAGTGCAGTAAGTGCTACTGAATTATACCCTTAAAAATGGTTAAATGGTAAATTTTATGTAAGATATATTTTACCACAATTAAAAACTATTTTAAAAAGGTCCCCTAGACCACAAACTTCATAAGCACGCAGACTGTCTTCCATGTTATCAAAGCTGATTGTTCTATGTGGTTTCACACAGCCTCCAAGGGACCATTAGCTTTGCAGTTTGCAATATCTGTTTTTTTTATTGCCTGCTGACTAGTTTTGAAGACTATGTCACATATTTCAGGTTTTTGTTGCAGCAGTTCTTCATTTCTAGGTGGGATTTTTGTTTCAGAGTGGAGGCTAAGTTCTTAATACTAAAAGACCTCAAAATACAGTGACTTGTGCTTTTGGGTATGATGGAATCATTTATGGAAGACCAATAGTGCTGCCAAAAATAATTTTAGAAGCCAGTTTAAAATGTTAAAAGCAACAGTGTTTATCTGTGACCTCCTGAGGCAACCAGGACAGATTATGGTACTTTCCATTCTATAATTGCTTTCTTTCTGGTGAAATTACCCATCCCTTCATCTAAGAAAGAACAAAATCCCAGGAAAGGGGAACAGTAGAGAAGGGTGAGCTGCAATATTCTGCAGCCCTCTGCTGCCTTCAGGATATTTGATGCTTCCAGGCATGAGGAAGGAGATTGAGAATCAGGGACAGAGCGTTGTACAGAGGGATCCCTCTAAGAGGCAGAGAAACCAAAAGAACTTTGGACATCTCACATGGCTGGAGAGACAAACTAAGGCTCAAAGGATGAGTTTCCTAAGTGAGAGAGTTGGGGTGAAAACCGGTCTGATGGTTTTCCTTTTCAGACATTGTAGAACTCTGAAGCCACACAAGGAAGAGTCCAAGAAGTCACTGGAAAGCCACTGAAAAGCAGAGTGGAGTTTTCAGCAGAGTCATGATGCTAAGGAGACAAGTGGAGTTAAAGAGTTGCCAGGACTGCAGAGCCCCAGTTAATATCCCAGGCTCAAAATTGGAAATCCACTAGATATACATAGAGCCCTTCCAAACTGTAAGTCAGCCTAGATTCAGCCAGTTTTTCACTCAGTTAAAGTTATCTTCCCCACTCTATCTACACAGAAGAGAAAGAATATCCTCCAGAACCTGTGCAATTTTTTGTACTCAATGCCTATCATTCAATAGCCAAGCATACCCGTGGCAAGGCCAAATAACTGAAAATCAAGAGAAAAAACATATAAACATACCATGGGTAGTTCTGATATTGGAGTTAGTGCACAAGTATCTCAAATCACTATAACTAATATGTTCAAGACAAAAGAGGGAAAAATGCTGAAATTAGATGAAGAGGTAGGCAATTATAGAATGTAAATTACCATAACTGAAATAAAGAATTCAGTATACATGTTTAACAACAGACTAGATACAGTAGAAGATAGGATCAGTGAACTGGAATTCAGACCTAGAAAATACCCAGACTGATCAAGAGACAAAATAAAGGATGGAAAATACAAAAGAGAGAGTTTATGACAGTGAGAAAGTCTAACAAAATTCTGTGCCTTTACTAAGATAGACTTTTTTTCTCTCTCTCTGTCCAAAAGTAGGTGACTGGTCTGGGTCACCGTCTTTTGGAAAAGGTAGATACCTTTTCTTCATGAGGTCATTTAGGCTAGTGTATTTGCTTTTAGATATTCAACAAATGGTTTCTATATTTAGTTAGGCTCCTGTTGCAATTGTTCCTCAGCCAGGAGAAAGGAAGAAAGAAGAAATCAAGGAACAGCATCTTCACTTAAAAAGAGCTAACAAGAGGTTGTGCCCATCACTCAAGTTGATGAGGACCTGACTTAGGCATACAGCCATACCTAACAAAGGAAACTGGCAGATGTTGTTTCTAACTGGACCATCATGAGCATCTTATTCTAAGGGAGGAAATGTATTTGAATGAACAGAAAGCAGTTTCTGTCCCATTTTGGATTATTATGCAGGAGCTAGACATATACAGCCTTGTAGACTCTACTAATAAGTGTGGATTTGAGCTGGCAAAGGAGGGTCTGGCAGTGGTATTAGAAGGGACCCATATTTTACAGACTAGGAACTTCCCCTTGGGTCTCATACTGGCTGAGGTTTCCCAGTCCCAGATTTGGTGCTGGTGATCAGATTTCAGAGATGGCAGATCTTGACTTGAGCAATTCTGATGTGAGTTGCTGTGGGCTGCACCAAGTCATTCAGGGACCCACCCAGAGGTGCTGCCCTGGGAAGAAGGCCTTATTTGTTATTCATAAGGACCCAGAGAAGACTGAGGCTGATGACTGCCAGAGCTACACTGGGAAGGATGGCAGGTACACCCCTCACCTTCTTAAAGACTTCCCCTTCTCACATATCCCTTCCAGGTTCTATGCTTCGTGCCTGCAGCCACCCCTGGCCTCTTGTCACCAAATGGCTAAAACAAGGCCTTGAAGGATCCTTTTGGCAGGGCACTGGGGAGTTACCAATGAGGAGTACTGGTACCTGGAAACCTTTCATTTCTATTTTCAGGTAACCAGGAAGAGCGTAAGACTCTGAGAAGTAGGAAGGCTGCTATTGCAAACTTTGGTCCACTGAAAAGCCCATCTCCACTTCTCCTGGTGCCGCCTGGCTGGAGACTACATTGCCCAGCCTCTCTTGAGGCTAGCTATGGACACATGACTGGATCTTCCCTAACGACATACAAGCAGAAATGATCTGTGCCACTTTCTCTTTACTTGCTTACCAGCAATCTCTTGTTCTGGACTTTCTCCTTTTTCCCTTGCACTAGATTTCCCAGAGTTGGCAGTGACCTAGTTTTAGTTACGACAGTGCCGTAACATGGCGGCTCTCAAAGTGTGCATTTAAATCACTGGGAAGGTTTATTAGCACACAGTTTGCTGGGCTCCACTTCCAGAGCTTGTGACTCAGTAGGTCTGGGGTGGAACCTGGGAATGTGCATTTCCTATAAATATTCAGGTGATACTGCTGGCTCCAGGACTACGCTGGAGAAACAACCTGAAGGAACCTGGGCACCTGGATGACTGCCAGGTGCACAGCCGCCCTACTGGCCTGACCATTCACCCTGGAGCTGCTATGGGAAAGAAAAGTTGATTCTCTTTTTCTTTAAGCTACCAAATTGTGTTACAATAACATGGCTGTTACGCTTCAACTAGTGTGACTTGGATTTCTGTTGCTAGTGTTACCCTCAAAAATAAAACTGTCAGTTATTTTACCAGCGAAAATGGGTTTATTCAGGAATAACAGAGAATTGCAATTCAGGGTAAGCAAGCTGTAGCAAAGCCATGGGCAAGTCTGGAGAACAAAGGACAGGACTGATCTTTCATAGAGGAAAGGCGGGAGTTGACAGGGCTGTTACAAACAAAAGGCCATTGAAGGAAACTGGGAGTTTGAAGTACAGTGGCTTCTCCTTGGCTGAATTGTGACCGTTCCTCATTGGCTGGGCTGCTCCCTGGAGAGGAGGACATCTTCCTTCCTCCTGCTGGGGTTGTAAAGTAGCTAAAGCGGTGTGGGCTTGCGAAGTCCCTCTCCTTTGGGTCCGCAGTTGAGGAGTGGAACGGCACGAGCGCTCCCCCTGCTGGCCTCCCGACTCCATGTCAGTTAGGTTTTCCTTTATTAATAATTTTCACACTTGGAGTTGAGAATGCCCTGATCAAAACAGGTAACACAACTGAGTATGCTTCATACATTTAGTAATGATTTATTAAAAATTCCCTGCCAGGCTCTGTTGTAGGCACTGAGGACACAGCAGTGAATGAAACAGGTTACGATCTGTCCTTTCAGAGTTTCTGATCTTGGTGCCAGGCTGTGCATGAGGACGTGCTTTGAAGGCAAAATATCAAATTCTCATAGCAACTCTGAGACGTAGGCATTATTTTGAAAGCCCATATTAAAGATGAGGACACTGAGGCTGCAGTAACCAAGCTGGGGCTTTAACACAGGCCTGTGTGAGCTCAGAGGCTGGACATGTATTTGCCCACCAGGCTGTGCTGCATCAAAAAGCCCCACTGGATTTATTTGAAGATGTGTGGTAACTTATTAAGAAAAAAAAAAAGGCAAGGCCAGCTTCTGGATCCTTAATTACCATTCCAAGAGTGACACCTTCTTCTCAAATGTCACCTTTGTCTTCCAGTGGTCGTTGGAGCTGCAAGGCCATGATGATACCAGGCCTTCAGCTCTCATCTCTCCTGCATAAACTCTGTCAGAGTGTGAGCAGGTTGAGATGAGTGGGGAAGACTCCACTCTGCAGAAACTCCACCTCTAAGGGAAGCAGCAAGCAGAAGAGGGGCAGCTTATGACTGGGCCCAGAAGACCCCTCCTTTCTGCCTGCAGTCAGCTTCATTCTAGTCCCAAACCTCTGTCTCTTCCTAAACAGTGTACTGGGGAATGGCAGAGGCTTTGAAGCCAGACAGACATAAGCTGCTTGGTTCCAATACTTGCCAGCTGTGTGACCTTGGGCAATCTACTGGGCCTCTCTGAACCTCAGTATCTTCTTCAGTAAAATGGGCACAATAACAGATTTTCTTCCTAAGCTTGTTCATGATTTTATGGGTCAGGGATTTGGAAAGGGTTTGGCTGGGTGTTCATCTCTGCACTGCGTGGCATCAGCTGAGGCAACTGGGGCTGGAGGATCCATTGTCAATATGGCTTCTTCACTCACAGGTCTGGAGCTTCGATTTTCCAAGGCCTCCTAACAGCAGGATGCCCTTAGGGTAACTGCAGTTTCCACGTGGCAGCTCAGGGCTCCAAGAGGTCAAGATGGAAGCTGCTTGTTCTCTTAAAAGTTAAGTCCAGGACTGGCATAATGTCTCTTCTGTCATGTTCTGTAGGTCAAAGCAGTCAGGTGCTCTGGCCCAATCACTCTAAGACTACTAGGAACAAGCCTGGCGTATGGGTTTGCCAAGGCTGCCGTACATAGTGCAAACTGGGTGGCTTAACGGTAGCTGCAGTCCTGCTGTTCTACTCCTGACCGCCAGATGGCGCGCGAGATATAATATTAATAATCGCCCCCAGCAGGAGGGCGGACTCCACACCGTGCTAAGTGCTTTTATTAATTAGCCGAGCCTCTCCATTTCTTTGTTAAAAAAACAAATCTAGAAGAGCCTTGGACTTTTATTTCATCATGCTCGTGGAAGGACAGAAATAATTCCTGATTTGACAGAGAAGACCTACGATTTTTTATTCTTTAAAAAAATACAGCGGCTATTTACCTCCTTATCACCATGGCAACAAGTAATGAAGGAAGACAGACGATCAGAAATGTAGGCTTCTTTGGGAGGCTATTTTTCTTCAGAATTTGCAACAATGTCTAAGAGAGTCTCCCAGACTCTTGTTCAAATTCCAATCCAAGGACAGGCTCAAATGAACAGGGAAGGGAGGAGGTTGTTCACGGAAAAATTCACTTGAGCCAGGAAAACAAGATGGATGTTTTGGGAATACGTTCAGTCTGTCACTTTTTCGAAGTTGATTATTTAGATTAGATGGATTTTATAATGCAAAATAATACCACTCCTACCAAAGCTGCAGGTGAGAAGGGACCTTTACATTTCTCTCTCTCTTCTAATGTTTAAAAATTATTTCTGCATTGGGCATGAGTTCACCTCAGTTGCTGATAATGTTGACTGGCCGTTCTAACAACCACTTCCAACCCCTTTCCCACTTACTACCTGATACTATAGAGGCTAAAACAGCCAGCTCTCCTCTTCTCCAGACTCCCGTGCAGTTACTGGTAAGTAGTGACCTGGTTCTGACCAATGAGTGTGCTGGGGGTTTTGGGGAAATATTTTTGCCACTGGATGAAAGAGGAGAGGCATGAGATGAAAGGATTTGTCTCCACCCCTACCTCCCTGCTTTTTGCCTGTTGTGTGAGAAGGTGATACCTGGAGTTTGGCAGCCATCTTGTGACCATGAAGCAGCAGGGTGGAAGGCACAAAAACCAACAAGTGGAGGAACAGAAAGATTCTATTGATAACATACATGACCAGCTAATTAAACCCAGAAACCTCTTTCCTCCAAAATTTTAATTAAGAAGCTAAGAAATATCCTTATTGTTTATGCCTGCTGTTAGTTTGGTTTTCTGTAACTTGTAGCCAAAACTTGCCTGTCTGATCCATGCTCCTCCCCAGTTACATTAGAGCAGGGCTCCCAAACTCAAATATCCACAGAGACCAGGCAGCTGATGTGAGGGAGAGAAGAGGACTGGAAAGGGGCTCTGGCAAGTGGAGGATTTGTGCCCTCGAGAAGGGGGAGCCAGGACTCAGCTCAACAGAAATGCCGGCTTGGCATGAGGCATCTCTTGATTCCCAAGTGTTGCTGGTGAATCGAAAATCTAAGAACACTGTATGGCAAAGAAAGCACATGTGTGTGGCCCACATAGCTGCAGCATGTGGCTCTTCCCTGGGGTTTCTGGTGTGTCCCAAGTAACCAAAAAACATCACGACTCTTCAAGCCTGCCTGAACCTGATGTTATTTAAGAGGTAAACTCACGCACTGGGAAGTCTCTCCCATCCCCAGCAACTGTGGGTGCCCTTTTGCTCTGGAGGGATTTGGTCGCAGTGCAAAGAATAATGACATGAACAATAGCAGCTGCAACTTCCACAGAATCCACTAAGTGCTAGGCTCGGCGCTCTGCTTAAAAACAAAGCTGCTGCAAGCGTATCTTACTTTCGCTCACATGAACTGCTGCTGCTCAGGTCCTGGATGCCTCCAGCCCGGCCCGGTCGGGGCCAGCCGTGGAATCCTCTGGGAGCAGCAGCTCCCGCCCCAGAACTGCTGGGCTTTCCAGGGTGAGGGGCACTGTTCCCACTCCTGCTTCATCTAAGTGAGACAGGGAAGGAGGAGGTGACACTATGATGTGATATTTTGCGGTTTCCCCATCAACCTGTCCCCTTCCTCCCGGCGGCCTCTCTGCACCAGGCTCAGAGCTGGCAGCAAGCTTTGGACCCCAGGGTGCTGGCTTCCCTCCCTCCCCGACTGGCTACTGATTCTCTGGCAACTGATTTTAGGCTGTGGCCAGGAGCCGAGCATTTGTTTTAATGAGCCCAGTGCAAATGAGAAGAAGCATCTTGTTGGTCCCTGAGCAAGTGAGACCCAGCGCTCATGCCTCCGAGGCCTGAAAGATCCCAGGAAACCAAATCTCAGGTTGGTGGGGTGGGGGGACCAGGTCTCACTCAAGGTTCCTCCGAGTCTGGGATGAGTTTAACATTTAGGACCAGGGGGTGGGGTCTGAGCCAAAGCTGAGGCAGGGTGTGGGTGCAGACGGCAGGTTCAGGTCCTGGCAGGGCTATGGGCCCACGGTGGGCAGGCACCAAGGCTGGGGGTGGGGGTTGCACAGCCAACCAGGTCTGGTGCAAGGGCCTGACTGCTGAGTGGGTTCCATAGGCCTCTGGGCAAACCTGCCACCAGGACCACAGTGGGACTTTCTCTGTAGTGTGGAGGGGGTGGGGGCTCAGAGAGCAAGGACTGCCCATGGGAGGGGCTTCCAGCTTCCAGAGCAGCCCGGGGACACTGAAAATTACATCACAGTGTCCCCTGAGGTCACTTTAATGATATGTCAATAACTGCCCATTGACACTTCAAATGCTGCGCCAATATGTTCCAGGTCTGTACCCCACAATGTCTCCCAAGCTGTCCCCTTCATGCCTGAGGCCTCCCTCCTGCCACAATCTGGGCACACTGGGGTGGTGCGCCTGGCCGCAGGGGCCAGCATGAGCACAAGGTAACAGGGTTCGTTTGTTCATCCCCTCCTTCCATCTGGGCAAAATGTCAGAGAGAAAACCAGCTTTCTTCCTCCTCAGCGCATCTGGTGGCTGAGCAGCCGGTCTGTGCAAGTGTGGGCCTGTCCTGTGAACGCAGACTGAGGACTCACTGGCCACGGGTCTGCTCCGGGGTCAGCGAGACCACCTTTACTGGCCCGCTGTTGCCGTGAGACTTGAGGCCCCCAGAGGTCGGCGAGGAGCCTCGGGATATATGGCAAGTGATGGCAGCGCCAGGTCTGAGAAGTCAGGAAGACCCTTTCTTTGTGCCCCCAACCCTGCCCCAGCCCTTGGAGCCAGAGGTACTGACAGGGCACTGAGAAGCCCCCCAAACCCCTTCTCTTCATCGGGGGTGGATTACACAAGACCCTCTGGGGTCCAAATGCAGAAACCCAATTTATACTGGATTAACCAGAAAAGGGAATTCAGTGGTTCAGGTTACTATGAAGTCCCAACTGAATTATCTTCAGGCATGGCTGGTTCCAGGACCCTTGGAAGAGCTGGGGCCAACTCCCATTAGATCAGCTGGATCATGTGCCTGTCCCCCCACCAATCACAGTGACTGGAGAGGGAGTGAGTGGTCCGATTGGCCAGGCTTGGGTGGGGGAGGGTTAGTGATCCCGCAGGAACCACCTGGAGTGAGGTGGAGGAGGCGCTTCCCCAAAAGAAGTGGAGGGGACTCACTTAGCAAAGAGGGTGGACCCTGGGCTGGAAAGTAGGAGATTCTGTCCCAAGGGGATGAGAGCAGACGTGAGACCCTGTATGGGAGTGCGGATGGCCGGAAAGGGAGTGTGGGACCCCCTCCTGGCTCTGGAGTTTGTCCGAGAACCTCTGGGTCCCTGGTTGGGGGAAGGCATTCACCCATTCAGGTGCTCCCTGAAGTCATCCCCACCCGCAGACGTCCCTCATTCAGGCCGTGTTTCTGTAGGGTCTGTTCTGAGACTCACCTGTACAGGTCGCTGGGGACACATGATGACTGAGGCAGGAGCTTGGAGCCTCCCTATGACCCGGGAAAGTCAGCGCCCTCAGGGAAAGGCCTGGATTCTCAGGGAAAGTGGGTCGGAAAAGCTGGCGCTAACTCTGAATCAGGGCTGGCTTCCTGAAAGAGGTGATGCCGAGCTGAGTCGGAGGGGAGGAGATGACCCTCTGTGGGGATGCGAAAGGGAAGGAGCTTCCAGGAGGTCGGTGCACAAAGACCCCAGGGACTGGATAGGCAGCGGGTGTGGCTGAGTGGCGGAGTGGCAGCGGCAGGCCCACGGGATCCTGTGGGTTGGTCACGTCAGGGAAGTGACCAAGGGACAGAAGGCTGTTGGGTCACGAAGGTCAGAGCTGGAAGCGTCTCCGTGGTTTAGGTGCTATGTGACCCTGGAAAAGTTAAACATCTCTGAGCGTGACTTTCCTTCTTTGTAAGATGCTCTGAGTTGTTGTGTTGAGTTAGGCACGTGGAGGGTTCAGCACACGTCGCGGGGTGCAGTGGGGCTTTTAGTAGCAGTTACTGATATTAATACCATCATAATTTCTTTTTGCTGGGCGGGCTGCGGCGCTGTTGGGGATTTGCTAGGTCAGCGCGCCCCCTGGTGGGCACAGGAAGATGCAGCTCCGGGAAAAGCGGGAACCAGAGGTTTACGTTAGAGACCCTTCTGCCCCCTCCCTCCCTTCCTTCTTTCCTAACTTCCAACATCCCCCCAGGACCTGCTCCTGCTTAGCTGGAGACCCAGCGATGACAGACAGCCCAGGTCCTGCTCTCCTGGGGGTTCACAACCCAGTTAGGGGGACACAGGAATCGCTCCTGAGGGCTTAACTGGGAACCAGGCGCTGTAGGCTGGAAAGATACCCGGGAAGAGGGCGGGACTGCCGTATGCAGGGCCTCGTCGGCCTCGGTGAGGAGCCGTACTTTCTCCCCAGGGCATGGGGAGCCATAGCAAGGTTTAGAGTAGGGGAGACAGGGTCTAGCTCATGAGGTCTTGCGGAGGATAAGTGGGACGGGCCATTGGGGCTGGGGAGGAGGCTGGATGGGGGTTGGCTGGGAGTGGGATGGGGCAGGCATGGGGGGAGCGGGAGGGGAACGCGAGGGCCAGGCCCAGGGCCCCACCTTGCTCCTAGTTTAAGAGAGGAGTCCCCCTCACGCCCTCGAAGGTCACCCTCAGCCTGGAAATCTGATGGGGCTTCCCAGCACTCGCCTCGGGACCTGGCCCAGGTCTCCAGCCCGGTGCCCCCAGCAGAGCTCCTGTTAGTGGTGCCGCCCTTCAGCGCAGGGCGTCCTAGCTTCCCGCCCCCAGGGTGGGTTCCGGTTGGCTCTGGTGGGCCTAAGGGAGGACCTGGTCGTTCACTTGGGGCAGAAACGACCTTCCGGCTCCCATAGGGGGTAAGAGTGGACCAGGGGCAGGGGATGCTGGATCCCTGCTCACGCGTCTGGGGGTCTCCCTTTGCGGTGGGTGGATTGGGTTTGTAGATGCGGATGTCGGTGTCTCTCTGCGGGGCCGGCGGTGTGTAGCGTTGGTTTGCGCCCTGTGTGAGGGCCACCGTGTCTCTGTGGGTGTGGGTGGCGTGAGTCTTCGAGTGTCGGTGAATGGGTTTCTGTGAATGTGTGTGGAGCGGGGAATAGGTCGGCTCCGTCTAAGTGCGTGTCAATGTCAGCCTTTGTGTGTGAGTGCAGGTGTTTGGTCTGCCGCTTTCTGTATGAGTCTGTGGATGTGTGAATTAGGGTGCCCGTAGCTTGACACGGGCCGACACATTAGGCTGGGGACCGAATCCAGCAAACCTCCACCAGCCCCCTCAGTTCCACAGGGCGAGACAGATCTGATCCCCGAACCTGAGGCTGCAGTGTCCGGGCTGGGACCCCGTCCCCCGACTCTCTCCTCTCGGTTACGCCAAGAGCTAGAACAGCGGGGAGGGAAGAGCGCCAGCCTCAGTAGCAGCTCTCCCAGTGCCAGGGGATTGGGGAGGGAGCTGCGGCGCCCGCGTTTCCCACGAGGGGGCGCTCCAGGACCGCTGGTTAAAGACGCGCCGCCTAGGCGCTTCAGCGCTCAGGTGCGCGGAGCGAAATACGTGCTGCGGCCGATTCAGCCCTGAAGTGGGGAGCTGGGATTCAACACCACCAGCAAGATCAACAGTGACTGTTATTTATATATCTCTTACTACCTGCGCTTTGATTGTTTTAAAGTAAGTTTACGCGCTCTTATTGTCACATTTTACAAATGGGGTAACTGAGACTCAGAGAGGGTGAATGACATGTTCAGGGTCACACCGCTCTAGAATCTGAACCCAGGCGATCTGGCTTGACTCAAATCACATCCGTGTGACTCCAGAGACCTGTTGGACCCCCTCCTTGAGGTCTCCCAAATCCTGAGCAGGGGAAGGCCGGGTGTAGAGGAGAGAGGGGCAGGGGAGCGGGCAGCCTGAGCTGAGGCAGATTACGAGGGGTTTGAACGTCCGGAATGGGTAAGGAACACCGCCTTGCGGGTTGGCAGTGATCTCCACATCGCCCCCCCATCACGGTCACGGTCAGATGAAGAATAACCTCGGGAGGGCTTGCTGAGCGCCGCGGCGGGTGGGGTTGGGGGGTCGCTGGGCGCCTGGCCTGCTCCGAACTCCAGCACGGCACAGCCTCTTCCGTCTTCCTGAGGACGCTGAGAGCAGGGTCCCCATTTTAACCAGCCCAGGGAAGGTAAGGGCGGCCCTGGTGGGGAGTGACGGGGTGGGGATGAGTCCAGGCAGCCACTCCACATCCCCGTCTCCTTACTGCGTCTGTCCGCATCTGCTGTCAGCCCCGTACTTCCTAGCTGCCCCCACCCCGACAGAGAAAGGCCCTCCCCCACCCCCGTACCCCTCTGCGACAACCAGGCAGGCTGTCTCCCCTCCACGTCTGTATTCTGTCCTTGTTCTCTTGGTGAAGGCAACGGTGGCCGGGCTGGTCCAGATAAACGTGGATTTAGAGTCAACACCCCTTATTTGCTGGGGCTACTGCCATGAAAATACGGCTGAGTCTGAGGCCACAACTCCAAACGCACCCACGGGCTGAATTGGGGGGCTGGGTCCTGCAGGCACCCGTGAAACCCTCCTAGCCTTAAAAATAATGAACATTCTTGCTGCTGTCACCAGGTCACCAGTGTGTCCCACCCCACATCTGAGTTCTGATACAGAATCATCTTCAAGATGAACTGTTCCAGGAAAAATTCAGAGAGCAGAATGGGCGGTAAAGATGCTGGGGGGAGATGCCCATGATCCTCTGCTCAGGGCTTCAGCCCCAGACTCTCCCCCTCTCCCTGAGCCTCCTCCCTCAGTTTCCCCCCTTTCCAAAAAGGGCTTTACGATTCACCACCAGCTGAGTCTTCCTTTAATTCCAGGGCGGTGCCTTTTCCCACCAAACTCTCCACTTAAGGTGCAGCCCCCCATCTCCCTCCTCCTCTCTGCTACTCCCTCTTTGCTTTCAGGATGCCCAAGAGTGTTTTGAAAACCTGTCCCTCAGCATATTTTAAGTTGACATCCACACTTTTTCATTCCAGAAATTTAAATAAGCTTTTGTTTTCTTTTGCTAATAGGAGGTTAAAAATATTTTAAATGTTTTCTAAGATGGAACATGATGAGGCTTGAATGGGGTTGAAATGAACATTTCATGTCCATTTTGATGGGAATGGAGTCACACGCTTTGTACCTCATTTGTCCTGTAGCTTTCTGAGCTGTCCACAACAGAACATGGCCATTTGACAGGCAGTGCACTGGGACCCAGGTCGCTGTTTTTAATGGGCACATGACAGCCTGCATAAAGGTGTGAGGTAATTTATTCAGTCCTTTTACCACTGTAAATTAAGTGTGTTTTGGTGTGCTGTTAAAATCTTGATGTCCACAATGTCAGCCAGGCTCTGGTCTGATGGGTCACAGCTCCATCCCAACAGGTGTGGGTTCTCTGTGTCTGGTGAATGAATAAATGAATGAATGAATGAATGAATGAGTGCTTAGGAGAGGGAGTGCCCAGAAAGTCTGTCTGGCATTGCTGTTAGAATCAGAGGGTCAGAAAAAACATCAAACTCATGGAAGCAGAGGGTGGAATGGTGGTCACCAAGGACTAGGGTGGAGGTCAATGGCAGGTGCTAGTCAGGGCACAAGCCTTCCATTACAAGATGACAAAGCCCTCAGGATGCAATGTACATATGGTGACTGTAGTTAATAATACTGTGTTGTGCACTAGAAACTTACTAAGAGAGAAGATCTTATGTATTTTCATCACAGATAAAAGTAAGACAGTTGATGTGCTAATTAACCTGTTTGTGGTAATCATCTCACAATATACAGATTTGGATGTCAAGTCATTGCATTGGGTACTTTAAAATGTACAGTTCTTTTTTGTCAAGTATACCTCAATAAAGCTGGAAAAAAAGAATTGAAGACTTGGAGTTACAAAGATGTATATTCAAATCCCTATTTCTCAGCTGTGCAGATTCCCTGCCACACACACACCACCCCCACATGCAGCCTGAGATTTCTCATCTGGAGAATAGAGAATAATGGTCATGATTTTACATATTTGGGGTGAAGATTATGAAGAAACGTAATGAAGGGTTTTATAGTCAAGGTCTGGCACAAATGCACCCTCAGTATAAGGTATGTGATGATGTGACTCCTTCTTTCCTTCCTTCCTTCAATAAAATATTTATTGAGCACCATATTCCTGTCTCTGTAATAGAAAAATGTATTCATATTTACCAGTGTCTTTATTACTGGAGCCACAAGAACTTAAAAATGCCTCCAGGAATACAGCTGTGAACACTGTTTAGAAGCCTGCAGTTGTGGCAGTAAAAGTAGAAACACTGATGGGGAAAATGGGCAAAAAGCATGAACAGCAATTTGCAGAAGGGGATTCCAAAAAAAACTAACAAAGAGAGGTGCAAACTTATTTGTATTCAGAGAACAACAAGCCACCACTTTGTACTCATTAGACAGGCAGATCTTAGAAGGCTGGGTAATGTCCAGTGTCAGGGGCACAGAAATTCTTGTGCACTAATGCACAGGGACAGTCCTGGCACAGCAACTTGCAGGACTTGGGAGAGTGGGAATATGCAGGCCCTATACCTCAGAAAATCTGCTCTTGGAACATATGCTGAGGATAGTCTCACCCAGCACCATAAGAGATGTGTGCAAGGACATTGATTATCGCACCTTTTGTGGTGTGTGTGTATGGGGGGTGGGGAAGAAGATGGAGATGGGTGTGGGTTACCTTTGCTGCATAACAAACCACCCCAAACTCAGTAGCATAAAACAACAACGTTTGATTATGCTTGTGGATTCTGTGGATCAGCAATCAGGAAAGGGCACAATGGGGAGGGTTTCCCCCAGCTCCAGTTTCTGAGGTCTTAGCTGGGGTGACTCTAATGGCTAAGGTCTGGAATCATCTAGAAGCCTCATCACTAGTATGTCTGGTGCCTGATTTAGGATGACATGAAGACTAGGCTTAGCTGCAACTGTTGACTCGAGCACCCACTTGTAGTCTCTCAGTGTGAGATGGGCTTGCTCACAACATGGCAGCTAAATTTCAACCAAATCCTTTTTATAACTGGCCTTGGAAGACCCACAGCATTATTTCTGCCAGAGTCTATCGGTTGAGGCAGTCACAAACTTGTGCTGGTTCCGATTCAAGAAAAAGGGATGTGGACTCCACCCGCAGAGGGGTCAAAGAACTTGCAGCCATATTGTAAAACTGTCATCGATGTTTTCTCTTGGAAGAGTGGACAACAAAAATATAAAATGGGATGAATGTCTATCTTGCAGCACCGCTCAGCTGGTGAGATTACAGACAAAATATATAAGTGGGATCACTCTGAGACACGTCACCACCAAGTCCTAAAAACATGAGAACCAAAGGAGGGCGACCACTTTAAAACAAGTTATACAAATATGGCATGGATGCCACCAAACAAACGCTCACAGTTAGCAAGAACACATGAGAATAAAAGGACAGACATGAAAAAACACGCAGTGGAAAGAGGTTCCCAGGGTGGGGGAGGAATGGGGTAGAGGCTCACTGCATTTTAAACGCCTGTGGAGGCAGGTGGAGATGACAGCTTCTTGAGTATGAATGTCCTGAAAGGGACACGTGCCAGCATGATCCAGACACCAGGGAGTTAAATGCATTTTGCATCGAGGATGTGCTGATGTGGTTTCCCTGGCAACGAGGCTGGAGAGAGGGGAGCAGAAAGATGGCAGAGAGGGGACAAAGGGGCCATGCACTTCACTCCCACAATTCAATTATAACCCATGGGGAAAAGTGCCCATCACCCCAAGTCATCTTTTTCTTACTTGGGGACCCCAAAGAACATTGCATTGTAATCGCTAACACAGCTCAAACTGTTTGGTCTTAGGACCTCTTAAATTATTAAAAATAATCAAGGACCCCCAAAAAGCTTTTGTTTATGTGGCTGTTCTGTTGGTATTTACTACATGAGGAATTTCGACTTATTCATTAACAAACATGTTACATGTTGACATAAATGACATGTATATATATTTAAAAATAGCTATATTCTCTAAAACAAAACAAATTCACAGGAAGAGTGACATTGTTTTATGTTTTTGCAAATCTTCACGTCTGATTCAACAGAAGATGGCTGGATGCTCATAACTGCCTCTGCATTCAGTCAGTGGCAATATGGCACTCCATGTAGCCTCTGGAAAATTCCACTCAACTCTCCTGAGAGAATGAGACTGAAAAAGGCAAATAATAGCTTAGATTCTTAGATTATAATTTCATGGACCCCCTAAAATGTCCCTGGGGACCCCTAGGGGTCCCTGGGCCGCACTTTGAGAACCCCTGCTCCGGTAGCACTACTATCAGTTATCAAGCAGACTCACTTTTTTTTCCCTTAAACACAGGGAGGTAGAAGAATTTTGCAAAACATTTTGTATGCCCTTTTTTTCCAGCTGTTTCCATGGAAACCTTGGAGGCAGTGGTTAAGCCAATCATGTCACATGTTGGTCCAAGCATGGACAATGACTCCAGGGCAAATACCAAAGAGAAACTAGGCAGGACCTCTTGGGGTCCTCAATACCCTGCCTGGCTGGTGTGCGTTTGATGTTCTGCTCACAGAGCTCAAGGCCTATGCTGATCCTCTGCCCTGGAGCTTCTGCAATGCCCAGGGGCTTCAGTTTCTTGGATGCTGTGTCTTTTTCTGGAAATTTCTGAATCTCTAATTCTCTCCTGGCTTCAGGGACTACCATACACCCACTCACTCTGCCCACTTGCACCCGACCGGGAGAGGAAATGAATGGGGGCTCCCTCTGGAGGACGGAGCAGCCAGAGAACAGAACCATGGGGACAGATTGTTGCACCTATTCTTTCATGAATAAATGTGGACTTCAGGAAGTACGAGGAGAAGATGGATGGTTGGAGGCCCTCAGGAGCTAGGAACCCTCCCAGAGTCACAGCTGCGGAAGCGGGTACAAACCCAACAGCTGGTCCACCGGCCTGATTTGCACAGAGGTGGGGGCAAAGGATGGTGAAGCAAAAGTGTGTGTACAGGAGCTGTGGTATCCACATGTCCCAGTCGGGGGAAATGTCTTCCTGCGGAATCCATGTCTGATCTCACTGATGATGGGACACACAGACAAACCACCCAAAGTGCAGGCGCACCACTGCAATTACAGGAGCATGCTCAAGAGCCAGCGGGGCCTGGTCTCACTGAAGAAGGCCTGGCACCCCCCAGGTGAGGCCTGTGTCCTCTTGGCAACGAAGTCTGTTCCCACAGAGTGGGGCCCATAAACTTTGAACAAGGTTTCTTGCCCAAGCGTGAGTCCTGGTCCCACTGCGGAAGCCCAGAGCCTGGAATTTTGGTGTCTACGTCCTGAATTCCACCGGTACGCTGTGGAGGGGCATGCCACCCGGCTGAAGCCTGGACTCTCCCGAACGAGGCTTCTGTCCCATGAATAGGTAGTAGCCCCCCTGTGATTTTGGCCTTTTTGGGGGCTCACCTCCGTAGGTGGTACTGGACCCCCCACCCCAACGCGACCTCCTTTCCTCTAGCCCTTTAAGAGCCTCTTCCTCCGACCCGGGCGAAGAGGACCAGAGGTCCCGCTGGCCGCGTTGCCATGGAGACCGGGCCTAGCTGGGGGGGAGGGGCGAGCCCGTGTGCGCAGGCGCCGCACCGAGCCGCCGCGTCTCTGCGGAACTGCTGAATTTGAGCAGAAGGTGCGCGCCCCGACACCGCTCCGGAGCTCGGCGTCTGCGGGTTCCCCTCCCCCGCCGCTCCAGGCGCAGACAGCGCCGCCCGGCCCCTCACCTGGCCCGGTGCCTGTCCCTCAAGCCTCTGCCGGGACAAAGGGCGGAGCGGCGGGACCGGCGGCATCTCCGAGCCTGACACGTAAGCCCCCTTCGGAATCTCGGACAGCCCTGCGAGGGGGCCCCTGGAGAGGCCGCTGCGTCAGCCGGTCAGAGGCGGCTGGAGCCCTGAATCCCCGAGCCTGGCCACATTCGTTTGAACCTGAAGTCCACGCGCTGCCCGCTGTTCCAGGGTGGGATTTGCACCATGGCCATGAGCCTTTTGCGGGACTGGTGCAGGGGGCTGGACGTGGACATGCACAGGGCCCTGCTGGTCACCGGTATCCCGGAGGGCCTGGAGCAGGCGGCCATTGAAGCCGTCCTTCAGCCGGCCTTCCTACCCCTGGGCACGTTCAGGCTGCGGAACACGAGGGCCATGAGGGACGAGAAGGCCAAGGCCGCTCTGGTGGAGTTCGTGGAGGACATTAATCACGCCGCCATTCCCAGGGAGATCCCGGGCAAGGACGGCGTCTGGAGGGTTCTGTGCAGGGACCGCGCCGAGGACACGAGAGTCTTGAGGCAGATGAAGCGTTTGCTGCTAGATGAAAGGCCCGCGCAAGCCACAGTGACCAGGGCCCTCGGGGACACGCCCACCTCTCCCATTTGGGACACCCAGGACCAGGGATCGGAGCCGGCGGCCAGGAAGGCTGACCCCGCTCCCGGCGCCACCAGGAACGCAGGGAGGGGCCGTCGGGGTCGCAGAAGCAGAGCCAGAGGCAACAGGTTGACTCAGAGGGGCAGGAAGAGGGGCCGAGGGGGGCGGCCGCCTACCTCGGGGCGGCATGAGTCCGAGGACTCTTCGGAAGAGAGCCTGGGCATCGTGATCGAGGAGATCAGCGAGGAGGACCTGGGCGGCGACGGCGATCAGGGCGCGCTGTACGCCACGCTCCAGGCCGCCGCCAAGGAGCTCTTTAAGAAGTCGGTGCTCCAGGGCGAAGCAGAGGAAGCGGAGGGTCCCCGCGAGTTCTTGGCCCTGGTGACAGTGACAGACAAAGCCAAGAAGGAGGAGATGGAGAAAGAGCCCCCTGGGGCTGAGTCGATCAGTCTCAACATCGAAGAAGAGGGGAGTGGTGTCCCCGACTTAGTGGCCCTGCTTGCTGTGAGAGAGACGTCGGACGAAGAGCCCAGGGACAGTGACGCTTCAGAGAGCGAGTCGCAGGAAACCGGGGACCAAGACAAAGAGGGGGTGGACAATCCCGAGTTCGTGGCCATTGTGGCGTATACGGACCCCTCCGACCCCTCCGCTAGGGAGGAGATGCTGAAAATCGCTTCTGTGATCGAGTCACTGGGGTGGAGCGACAATAAAGACAAAAAAGATGCCCTTCCCGAGGTCTTGTCCGTCATGTCCAAGGACACGTCGGGCACCCGCGTGAAGGTGGTGGAGGCGGGCCGCCAGGTGGACGCCATGGTCCTGAGGAAGGCCAGGGACGACGGGAACCTGCTGGAATGCATTTCCACCCTGGCTGAGCCCGAGACCCCCGCCAGGGTTAAGAAGGCTCGGCGTGGCCTCCTGGCAGGCTGGGGCGACGAGGAGGCAGATGAGGGGGGCCTCCTGGAGCTCGTGGCGCTGCTGGCTGCCCAGGACGTGGCGGAGGTGATGAAGGACGAGCAGGAAAAGGCCTGGGAAGGCGGGAAGTTCAAGTGCGCCAAAGGCAACCTGGGGGAGGTCTTGGCGCTCCTGGCTGCTAGCGAGAACGCGGAATCGGAGGAGGACTCGGAGCCGGCTTCGGAGGAAGGCTCCGAGGAGGCGTCCGAGGACACGGAGAGCGAGGAGTCGGAGCCCGAGGACCGAGAGTCCAGGAAGCCCCGGGCCAAGCGGGCGCGCACAGCCTCCAGGGCCCTGGGACCGGCGGCCGCGGCCCCAGCCCCTCCCGGGTCCCGCAAAACCCAAGGGGGCGGCCGAGGCCGCGGCGGGCGGGGCGTCACTCCCGAGAAGAAAGCCAAGGAGGAGGCAGCGGGAAACAAGAAAAAGAAGGGGCAGGCGGGAGCCGGGGCCCACGCCAAGGCCGGCGAGGCCAGGGGTCAGCCGCCCACCGGCTCCAAGGCGGCCCGCGGGAAGAAGGCTCGTCGCGGCAGGAGGCTGCCCCCCAAGTGGCGCTAGTAGGACCCCGAGCCAGCGAGGCCGCCGCCGCCGAGTGTGGCCCCACCATCGTCGCTCCCCCAGCGCCCCTTCTGGCAGAGGCGGCGCCGCTTCACCGTGTGATCTGTGCTCTGCCACCCGGCTAGGCGGTGTCCTGCTGGGCTCACCTTTACCTTCAGTTCCTCCTTTGTAGTTGGTGCGAGCGACCCTCGTGGGAGAGAGACAGAGACACGCGCACCCCCGGAGGCAGCAGCCCCAGGTGATGGGACAGTGTCTCAGCGTCACCAGTGGGCTTGGGACCCTAGCAAGTGTGTCCGAGGGCATCGCGCGTGTGGGGGAGGCAAGCAGGGCCAGTGAGTTCTTTCTGACTCTCCGTGAGGCCTGACCAGCATCTGTAGGCCACTGTCCCCCACCCCAATGTGATGGAGGCTTGGCCACCCAGGATGTAGGGTGTCAGGGTGTAGCTGAGCTCTAAGGCCGGATCGCCCTCTCTGAGGGAGGAGGTGATTCCAGAAAGAGAAGCCTGAGAGGTTGAGGAGGCTGCCTTATGGCAGGGGCGGGCAGAGGAGGGGGAGGGGGTGGGAGGAGTGGGGGCCCACGACCAGGACCGAGTGAGAAGGGAGATGAAGAAAGAAAGGGGCAGAGGCCAGCACAACCCCCGCCCCACAGCTTCTGGGGCAGCCCCTGCAAATGAATCAGCTCCTAAAGGCCAGGGCCACCTGCTGCTCTCCACGGGCTGTCTGCCACTCAGATTGCAGTGTTTTCCAAAAATCTGAATTATTTGCTTATATTTTCAGTTCGGGACAGTTCACATCAAATCTGGACTTCTGGCTTTTCTCCATGGCAGTGCAGGACAGAGTGCCTCCGGGCCCTGTGGCTTAACCCTTCCCTAACCCCGTGGTCCCATCAGCTCTCCCTTCTGCCAAGGGCTGACTGGCCTCTCCACGCTGGCTTTGCAGCCTCTGGCTTAAGATATGAGAGTCCCTGGCTCACCCCCTGGGTGAATTAAACGCCAGAGGGGACACTGAGAGGATGCACGAAGGATAGGGACTGGTCTGGGCCAGTGAAGTTGCTGCCCAGGGTCCTGTGTTTAGAAGGGAGGGGAGAGGAGGGAATGTTCCCAGAAGGGAGGTGCAGCCCAGCCCTTGAGTCCCCACTCCCAGTAACCTGGCCTGGTGGGGTCAGCACCTGCAGTCCCCAGGGCAGACGCTTCAGTGGTGTCAATGTCTCAGTCATGACGTGTTCTTCAGCCCTCTCTGCCCATCTCAATGTTTCTCCTCAATAGGGATCCCCACTGGACACTCCCAGTCCTCTTGTCTGGGTCCTTGTGAATACCTGTGCCCAAGCTCCTGTCCCCAGGAGGTGACAGGCTCATTGTGTCCAGAGGGTCCTCCCGCACATCTGGAAGAAGGCACAGGGGTCTGGGCGTGTCCTCACACCCTGCTGGACTAAGGCCCGTCTTGGGGTACCCAGGTGCAGAAGCAGCTGCTCTGGGTGGTGCTCACAGGTGGCCACCTGTGGGCTGCAAGGACATCCATGGTAAAGGGATGGGCCTGGGTCTGGCAGGAAGCCCTCTCCTCCCTGGGGGTTCAGGGACCCAGGAGCTTGGCTGCCTCCACAGACACCTGGGGTGGGGAGGGCCTGGCATAATTTCTCCTTGTCCAGATGTGGGCTCCTGTCCTTGAGCACTTCTGTCACCTGGGATCCCTCATAAAGTGTATTAAGCATCTGGCTGGTCTCTTTGCACTCTGGGAAGTGGTGGTGGCAGGGGAGTTGAGGAGGAGGGGGGAGTGTCCAAGGCTGAGTAACAGCTCCCCCACGGTCACGGTCACGGCTGATGTTCAGCCAGAGCACCCTGGGGCTGCCCTGTCACTGATTGACATCCGGTTCTTCAGTGCTTGTGACCCCCACTCCGCCCACATAAATTCTGCCTAGCCTTAGCCCTATCTGCCCTGCCCCCAGCTCCAACCTCAACTGTCTCCTGCCCAGTTGTATCTTGCCGGGTCCCAGCCCTCCATCATCTTGGGGTCCCTGCCACCAGTTGGCCTTTCCTGGCCCACCCAGTTGCACTTTCTGGGGCCCCAACCATTACCCCTACATCTGGCTCCCAGCACACTCCTTCCCCACAACTGTGAATCTGCTCCATTCTGTAGCCTGCATTTTAGACTCCATCCAACTCTACCTCACCATACCACCAACCTGGACCCTTCACCTTCTCTGTGCCCTGGAACCCTCTATACCCAGCACCCAGGTCCCATGCTTGACCTTGGAGACCCCACCCCCAGCCCTTGCTCCAAGGCTCTGCCATGGACCCACAGCAAGGGGCTTCTACTCCTACCTGGGTGCCTGCTTCCTGCCTGCTCCAATCTCACACAAGGCTACAGGGCTGCCAGAGGGCACCGCTTAGAACTCACAGCTGATGTCTGATGCAATCAGCAGTCTCCCCAAAGCCTTTAAAGGTTTAATGTCTCCACAGGTCAAAGCTGAAATCTTTATAATGGTCTAGACCTGCTCTGTTCCATAGGGTAACCACTGCAACCCAAGGGGACAATTTAAATCCAAATATAATTAAATCTAAATAAGACTGAACATCCATTTGCACTGCCATACCAGCCACAGTGCAGGTGCTCAAGAGCCACATGTGGCCCGCTGGCTGCCAAACCAGTGCATGCAGGACATTTCCACCATGGCAGAGAGTCCCCTGAGACAGCACCGCTCTGCTCCGTCCCCCCCACTCTCAGGGGGTTCAGCCACCGACGTCTCCCTGCTGTGCAGAGAATGGGGGCCCTGCCTGGAGTGCCTTTCCCTAGGATATTTGCATTGGTTTGTGCCTCACTTCCTGGGGGTCTCCTTCAAACCTGGTTCTCCCCAGAGAGCTTCCGCGAACACCCTGTTCAGTTGTGACCCTTCCCCATGTGCCCCCTTTAAGTCTAAGAGCTCTGATGGCACCTGCCACACTTCTGTGTTTCTAAACAATACAAGGCTGTATTTGTCACCGGGTTAATAGAGGGCGTTGGTGGGACGGGTACTCAGGCAAAGAGCAAAAAGGGGAGGCCAGGTGCCCAGGATCAGGAATGCCACCAGCTGCTCCCTCCCCGGGGAAGGTGCCGCCCGGAGCCTGGGTCGCCGAGCCGAAGCGGTTCCACCAGCGGAGCCGAGTTCCCGAGCCCCTGGCTCCCGTCACTGCTGCCGCCACCGCAGCCTGAGCAGCCCCCAGATGCGCCCCCTTCTCCCACTTGCCGCCTGCCTCCAGGGCCCGCGGGCCGGCAGCGCAGCGGGCAGGGGACCGGCAGTGGCTGAGGCCAGGGTCCCAGGCGGCCGCGGGCGGGTGAGCGCGGGGTGGCCGCCGGCAGAGCCCTTCCTGGGGGCAGCGTGGTCCGCCTGTGCCCCCCGCCCCGCGACCCCGTCGCGTCCCCCGCGCCTGCACGGCCCGCGCGCGGTGGCTGCTCAGCTTCTGGTTGTCGGATGACTGACGGACGGAATGGACCACGCGGGCCTGGAGAACTGGGCCACGGGTGCGCCCGGCGAGGAAGGCACTGGAAGGGCGCCAGGCGGGAGGAGCCGAGGGGGAGGCCGGAGCGCGGCTCCGGGGGGACGAAGGGGCGTCCTGGAGGCGGGGGAGGCGGGGGCCGTGAGGGCCGCGAAGGACACGTAGCCAGGCGCTGCGGCAGGAGCAGGACGGACAAGTGCAGACCTTACGGGGTTTCGCTGGGGGAGACAGGCACCAGGCCTCCCAGGAAAGCCCCACACACTGCTTTCAACAGTGGTGACCGCTCGGCCACCACCCCCTATTTCAGGTCGTTCTGGAAGCCCCACTGAGGGGACATTTGAACAAAGACCCGAAGAAGGGGAGGGGTGAGGCAGGCGGGTGCCTGAGGCGCTGCAAAAGCCCGGAGGCAGGGGCGGGAGGACGGGGGTTATTCACGGGTCATCACGGACGCCTCCAGTGCCAGGCTGCAGGCTTCGGGGCTATTTGTGTCTCTGTGGTGATAGATTTGGGTTGATTGTCTTTACGTGGTTTTGAGGTTGGATTAAGTTTAGGGGAATAGGACGATGGCAAGTTTTCACTCCCATTTCCCAGGTGAGGAAACTGAGGCTCAGAGAGGCGAGGAAGGAGCCCCAACCCGTAGTTGTCCCCCTGCAGGCCGCCTCCGCATAACCACTAACTTTCCGGAGCACGAAGCCAAGGTGAACCCGATCTCTCCGCCCACCCCCCAGCCCCTCGTCTGGCTCAGGTTCGGAGACTCCTGGGAGTGTGGTCAGGTCCTGGAACTACCAGGGGATCCAAGGCTCGCAGGGCTGCCACCCACCACTCAGCAGCTGGAAGAAAGCCCGCAGGCGCTGCGGCGCCCACGGTGCCCACCAGGGGGCGCTCAGGATTGCGCGTTAAAAGCGCGTAGGGACGGGCTCTTCCCGAGAGTTTCAGGGTGCACAGAACCTGGCCCAGCGCCCCCAGACGCCGAAGCTCCAGCTGCCCTCGAAGCCAGGCTGCCGTAACTGGACCTTCCTGCAGGGCAGCGGTTATTCCAGTGAGGTCCTGGAATCAGCAGCATTATTATCCTCTGGGACCGTGATAGAAATGCATATTCTTGGCCCACCCCAGACCTAGGGCATCACTTGGGGGCGGGAGTGGGTGGCTGGGGGATGTAGTGATCTGTTTTGAAAGGCCCTCAAATGATTCTAATGCACCACCCGTTTAAGAACTCCTGCTGTAGAGCCTGAACCACCTCTTGGAGCTCTGGGGTGGCGGTTCTCAGCCCTGGGTACACACTGGAACCCCTCGGAATTTCAGGGCTGTGGATCCATGAGAATCTGAGAGCCAGGCTGGGCAAGGGCATGTGAGAACTCCCAGGGCATTCCACCAGGCAGCCAGGATTGGGAACTGCTGCCCTAGGGTCCCTGTCGGGGCTGAGATGTCTTTTAAAGGGCTGGCCTCCTCGGATATGTAAGGAGTAAGAGGGGTGGTGCTGGGGTGAGCCAGGCTACCCAACTCCAAATACCTCCTCACCTTGTCCCCCAATAGCCTCCTCTTCCTGTCACACCACCATGGGGCCTGGGATGGTGGACCCAGAAAGTCCCCACCGGTTGTAGGGTGGCACCTCTAAGTCTGTGTTCCAGTTTTTCCTTGGTGACAGTTAGGGGCAGGGCAGCTGGACCTGTCCAGATAAAGGCTGGTTTGGAGACAAAAGTCGGGTTTTCTGGGCTCCTCCCTGAAATCCTGGCATGCCTGAAATCACAGCCCAGAGACATTAATGGCTGCACTTGGGGACTGGGCCTTGTAGACCCCCCGGGAAACCCCCTTGGACTGAACAGAATACTGGAAGTCTTGTGCCGTCTCAGATTGTCCCAGGGGCCTCCCGCCTCCTGGGCCATGCTGGATGCTCACGCCTGGGACTCTGGGGACAGGAGGGACAGACTGAGAGTCAGCAAGGGGGAGAGATTTGCCCAAAGTCTCTCAGTCTCTCTGGTTGTCTCTCATCATCTCCTTTCCTTCCAGCCCAAACAGGCCAGCCCCTCTTGGTCATGAGGCTACTGTTCTCCCAGAGGGGCAACAGCCACGGGCAGTGCCACCTCCAACCTGGCACCGCGTGCTCTCTGGCCACTCAGGGCCCCACCCAGCCTGGTTATTCCCTTGCCCCCTGAAAAGTCCATCCCCACTGTGGGGACCCACACCTTGTCTTCCTTCCAAACCCCAAGGGGCTCTGAGCTATGAGTACATCAAGCACAAAAGGGCTCTTAGCATCTTACAGCAGAAAGCTGCAGCAGTGACGGCTTCCAGGGCAGGGGAGGGAGGGAGACAATTCTTTGACTCACAGAGGAAACTGAGAAACAGCCCAGGACTGCAGCTAGGGTCAGGACAGAGCTGGCCCTCCCTCCTCCCTCCCCCACCAACACCTTTCCTCCTGCCTTCGGGGAGGCTGGGGTGTGGGAGCTGTCTGTTTTTCACTGGTGGAGGTGAGGTGGAAGACACAAGACAATACAGAAATGCTCCCTAGCTCTGGGCCTGAGCAACCCAGTCTCTCCCAATTATAAATGCCAGTCTCAGCACACTATACCCTACTGCACCACATCCCCCCAGTTCAGCCTGTTACTATTGCAATGACTTTTCAACATGCCCAGTGGCCAAGCTGCCCCAAGAGGTGTTCGGGGCTTGACCAAAACAGATTCCTGGGCTATACAGCCAGCTGTAGCAAATCCACAGCTCTGGGACGAAGAGCCCCAGAATCTGCCTTTTGGACACATTGCCCAGATGATTCTTCTGTACGTCGTAACCAAGGTGGGCGAAGTGTGTAAACCACAGGCCTCGGACCTTCTGAGCTGGCAGAACCCAGGGGCAAGGGAGGATCGCAAAGTGATGTAAACACAGGTCACCATCACGAAGGGTAAGAGCAGAGGGATATGGGCTGTGACAAAATCACCCCGAGCCTTGTTGAGTTGCCAAGTCAAAAGCCAAGAAGTAAATTTGTAAACATTTTTATTCTTATGTTGGCGTGTGCTCTCTTTTTAAGTTCAAGGAGGCGGTCAGTGTTGCGTGTGCAGGAGAAAGGGAGAAGGGAAAGGGGGAGAGGAAAACTGCTCCTCTGTCTCCCCTTTTCAAGCTGAACACCTAGATCTGCATTTTAGGAAGTTAAAATCATGGTGATGCAACCCCACTGCATGGATTTCTTTCTTTACATTCACTGGGTTACGAGAAAGAGTCTGTATGTAAAAAATCAATACATGAAAGATACAATTCAACAAGAAAGGGAAGAGGGGTGGTGGAGATGTGAGGGGCACCGCCTGACACGCACTCCAACTCCATTTCAAGCGTGGAGGCAGAAAGAGCATCTTCGTCCAAGTGTGAGAAGGAGGGATGCTCCCCGAGGCGCGGATCGCTGGCTGCTCCGTGGTCCCCCTGCCCTCACCTCACAGCCGGTCTTCTTGCTCTTCCTGTTCCACTTCTGCTCTGGCCTCAGCCCTCAGCACCCTGAGGCTCCTGGCCTCGCCTGCCCTGGGGACTCTCTTGGGCAGGACTGGCAGCCGCGGAGCATGCCAGAAGGCTCTCCGGCGCTTGTGAAACCATGAAAAGCGTCCAGGAGTTTGGAACCTCACTGTCTTGACCTGTTTTCGGGCCCTAGCTCCAGGGGTTGCCCTGGTGGCCCCCCAGGCAGCCGAGGCTTCAGCTTCCTGGACAGCTGGGGCCTCTCCCCCCTGATCAGCTATGACCTCTGCCCCCTCAGATGCAGCCTCTGCTCCCTGGACAACTGGAGCCTCTGCCCTCTGATTATCCGCAGCCTCTGCCCTGTGGACAGCCCTGGCCTCTGCCCTCTGATCATCTGCAGCCTCTGTCCCCTGGTCATCTGCAGCCTCTGCCCTCTGATCATCTGCAGCCTCTGCCCCCTGGGCTGTGGGTGCTGCTTCCTCCTTTCTGTGACGCCTGAAGGAGGCCCAGTTGATCTTGGGCCTCCACCGTCTGGGGGAGGTCTCAGGCACCCGTCCATCTCCAGTGTTCCCCACATTACCCGCCCGGCTGACGCTGCCTGGCACCGATGGCCCATCCCTCTCCACCCTGGTAGAGGCCTGCCGGGCCTCGCCCACCCCAGGGCTGGACCTTGGTGCCCAACCCCTCACCCTCTGCTTCAGCTTGCCCCAGGACACCTGGCTGACATACTCTCGCCACCTGTCCGCCTTCGACAGCTGGGGCCTGGGGTTGTCCTCAAACATGGGCACTGGCAGGTTCACCCGGCGGCGGGCAGGTGGCGCGCTGGGCTGCTTCTCCCCTCGCTGGAGGAAGGCCTCTACCAGTTCCTCATCATCCTCGCTCTCCAGGTCACTGCCTAGGAATTTGCTGCCCAGATAGCTGACGGGCATTTTGCGCACTCTCTTGCCGCGCCTGGAGCCTTTGTGGCCCTTACTACCCTTGTGTCTGGAGGTCTCGAAGTCGCTGAATTCACTGTCGCTGGCATTGCTGCTGTCATAGGTGCCCACGACCAGCCTGGGGGGAGGGGTCACCAGCTGCGGGACTCTCCTCCTCACACGGGGCTCCTTGGACTTTTTGGGGGGCTGGGGTGGGTGCGGAGTGCTCTTCTCAATGATGCGGGCCACGTCTTCCAGAGTGCGGCCTTCTTCCTCCAGAAACTGGGCCAGGCGCTCCCGAAATTCCGCCTCCTTGGTGGCGGGCTTGGAAATGACCCTCCACACGCCTCCCGCCAGCCTGACCTCCCGGGGGATGAGCAGGTAGTCGACATCCTCCCCGATCTGAAGCATCCCCACCGTGGAGTCCTCCTCCCTGCGGAACACCTTGCCGATCTTCTTAAAGGTCCCCACGGGCTTCAAGGCTTCCACGAGGACGTCCAAATCCACATCTTTGCAGACATCTGGGATGCTCCAGAGGATCAGGCAGTCGGGGGATGGGAGGAAGCCCCAGGGAAACCAGCCCCCAACATGGCTTTTCTCGAGGGTCTTCAAGATCTCCAGGGTGAAATCTAGAGTGTGGGCAATGAGCCCAAACTACAAGTACCCTTGAGTCTTGGGGAGGCAGGTGGGGTTCCAGCAGTACTGCCCAGGGTCTCACCTCCCCAGAAACCCAGTTTCTCCGCCTGCAACAAGTCCAGTGTTGACCAAATCCGGCCCTCCCTCCAAGGTCTGGTGGGAATCGATTGCCCGGATGCTTACGTGAGCCGGGGTAAGGTCAGTCTGACGCTAAAAGCCCATGGCAAGCTGCAAACGTGGTGTCCGGGCTCCAGGCTGGGGCGTGCGGGTTGCCAGCACGCAGCAGGGACGCGCCGGGAACTTGAGAGAGGACTTTGCAGACAAAGGCGCTTCAGCCGTGTCTTTTCAATATGGCCGAGGCGCTTGGAGGCCGCAGCCCAGTCCCCCAGGAGGGTCTCCCGCCCCCAGGCAGGCTGCCGCCCCAGTCCAGGCTGACCTTGACGCGCCTCCGCCTCCCTGCCCGCGCGCTCAGCGCCTCGGAGCTCGCGGGGGCAGGAAGTTCCTCCTCGCCCTCCCCCAGGGTGAGGCCCACCTTCCCCCTTCTCATCTTACACTCCCCAACTCCGAAGACTGACAGGGGGGCTGTCCACTCCCTTCAGGGCGCCCTCCCCCCGCCCACCCAGGGGTGGGGCCGCGCTCCGACCTTGCTGAGGCCCTTGCTTCCCAGCGGAAAGCCCGCACGCGCCCACGTCATCACCTTTCCCAGAGAAACGCAGACGTTCCCAAACCTGCCATCCCAAACGTGCGGTTTCCAGCCAAGCCACGGAGGTGAGCATGCTGATGGAGCAGGCAGTCCTTCAGAAAGCCACTGGCGCTATGTATTGCCATTTTGAAACCATGGGGCTTTTGGTACCAGCAGTGCCCACCTATATACCTATACACGCGAATGGAGAAGCTGATACCAGGGGCTTGTTGCACGGACCCCTAGCATGGGGCTTGGCACCCAGTAGGTGCTCATTAAATATTTTTGAGTGAATGAATGACATGATTGTCCATCAGTGGTATGGTTCTTAACAGTGAAATATTATGCAGCTATGAAAAATGTGGCTGCAGGATAGTCAAGTTTTATGGAGCACTTGGCATGAACTTAGAAAGCACCAGTCTAAGTGCTTTCTATGAATTAACTCATAATATCCTAACATTAGGAGACAGGAAATATGATGAGCATTCCCATTTTATAGCTGAGGATATGAAATCACTTGCTCAAGGTCACACAGTCAGGAAGTGATGGAATCTGGGAAACAGTGTGTTGTGTGTGTGTGTGTAGGCCAAAAGGACTACATGCATACATATACTCCTCACATATACAAGCACTACCAACAGTGGCTACTTCTGGGGAGTAAGTCTGGGAACTCCTAGAGGTGGCAGAGACATGTATTTTTCATTCTATTATCCTTTCAGATACTTAGATTTTTAGCAATCAAAGACGTTAGTTAAAATACACTAAATTAAGCCAAAGATCCACTGACTTGGCCATGGCAGACAGTGGGTCCAGATCTCTGGAACATGGGGACCAGGATTTGCCAAGCTTCCCAGGTAATTCTGAGGCAGACAGGTTAGCAATGATATGCACAACAGTGACATTAGTAATAACAGCTTCCTTGAACAGAGGGTTTCCTTGGAACTAGTCCCTTGCCCTGTGCTGGATAGGCCTGGTGTTACGGATCCTCAGAGCTGTAAGGTGGGTGCCTGCACTCTCATCTTCTTACAGATGGGGATATTGAGGCTGGTCTGAAGTTGCACAGCTCTGGGGGATGGCCTGATATTTGAACCAGATTTTAGACATTAGAATAGCCTTCCAGTTAGATTCTGAGGACACCTTTGCTCCTCTCCTAGAGTGCTAGGCCGGTTAACCCCTTAAGAGCCGCAGCAAGAGGAGCCATGTTAGTCACTTGCCTGGATCCATACAAATGCCTCCTGCTAGGGCTTCCTGCTTCCCCTTGCTGTCTGCAATCCACCCAGCGCTGGAGGGATCTTCTAAAAACTTAAATCAGATCTGTCTCTACTCTTTTTAAAATCCTGCATGTTGCTCAGAGTAAAATCAGAGTCCTCACCACTCCCCAGGAAGTCCACCAGACCTCCTCACTTCCCTCTCTCCTCCTCCTCATTCCACTCCAGCCACCCCTGCCTCTTCTTCACTGTTCATCAAGCACACCAGGCTCACTTCCCCTCAGGGCCTTTGCACTTGCTGTTCCCAGAGCACACAATGTTCTAGCCCTGATCTTTTTTTGGCAATCTCCCTGTGTTCAAATGTCACCTTTTTAGAGAGGTCACTCCGCCTCTCCCCCAAGCTACAGGAGTGGCCTCCACTCTCTCCCAGGAATCCTTAACCCTTTCTAAGAGCCCTGAGCCCTTTTCAGGATAAAATTTCTCAATGCATAGTTGTATCCATTGGATTATAAAGGACACCAATTATAAACACAACTGTTAAAAAACAAATTTCGACGACAGCAAAGAAGGTAAAATAATGACTTCAATACACTGTATAAAAATAAACACAGGTAGTTTTATTTAACTCACACGTGTGCATTTAACTCTTGAAAGAACCAGGCAGATGCTTAGACAAGAGGGAAGGGAGAGGAAGAAAAATGAAAGGAGAGAAGCACAGAAGGAAAGACGATGCCTGCGGGCTTGGCGACGGCTAAAACTCTCCTCGAGGCCTGCGCACAGTTCCTGGCTCACGCCGGTTGTTTCTGCTTGGGCAGAGCCGGATCTTAGGCCTCGCTGGATTTTCTCCTCCTGCTTCTCACAAGCTCCGGTCCAACCGCAGCGCTCAGCCCCCACCCGGCTTTCTCCACCTTTCACTCCAGTCCGCGAGGCCTCGCGCCTCAGCGCCCAGCGGTCTCCATGGCAACGGGGAGACGCTCTCCAGGGCCGAGGCCGCTCGGTGGGGTGGGGCGCAGGCAGAGGGCGGGGCCGGGGCTGCACCTCTCCTTGGCTTCTCTTCCCTGCCTGAAACCCCAAATCGGCTGCCCTGGAAAGCTGCTCTGTACAGCCCCGAAAATTAGAAAATCCTCAGGACACCCCTGTTCGAGGAATGCCGGTTTTAGAATCCAAGCCCGAGAAGTCAAGACTTCCAAGTGGGAATGACCTAGTATGGGAGACATCAGCTTTTTCTTTTGCAAGTGGTAAAACCTGGGGAGGGAGAGAGGAAGGGGAGGATTATCCTAGAAATGCAAACCTCAAATGTTCAACATTCTTTCAAAAATGCCAACCTCTGAGCAGTTCCACTGTGGGTGTTTCAGATTGCTCGGCAATCTGGCAGGCAGATCCTTCTCCAGCCGCCCAGAAAAAATGATAATTATAGCTCCCACTTTTATACCGTTTAAAAGAAACAAAAAAAATAAAAAAGAATGGGGGAAGAAAACAAAACACGGCCCATATTTATCTACCCAGCCTCACTTGGTTGCCACTTAAAAAAAAAAATAGAAAAAGGTAACACACACACACGTCAAGAAAATGCTGAAGTTTACAGAAGGGTAAAACATGAAAAGCAAGTCTCCCTTGCCCCAGCCCAAAGCTTTCAGCCTCTACCCCCAAAGTAACCACAGTTAAATACCTCTGTACTTTTCCAGAAAAAAAAAAAGCTTCCATGTGCAGCTTTAGAATTTACCCCATGGAGATTTTTCACATCATCCTGAATTATTTTCATCACAGCACTTACCACTTCCTGGTATTTCCTTATTTATTTACTGTCTCACCCTCTCACCCTATTAGAATACCAGCCCACTGAGGGCAGGGATATTTGTCTGGTTTGTTCAACACAGAATTCTCAGAATCTGGTAGATGTGCAAAATATTTGTTGAATGAATGAGTGAGGAATTGCACTAGATCTTTTACTATAGAACTTGCATTTTTCACTTACTTGCATGTCTTGAGGTCTTTCCGTGTCAGTGCATGCGGATCAGTCTGTTTTATTTTTTCATGACAGCTTCCACCTTTATGTTTGTGCACAAGCTGGGAATGTGATTGTACTGGTAATAAGTCACTTTCATTGAGCACCTATGTTGTCCCTGGCCCTGTGCATTTTCTCTTTGAATCCATACAACCCCACATAAGCAACTCTATTCTCATTTTTCAGATGAGAAAAACTGAGGCCAAGGAAGGCTGCACAGCTAGGAAGTGGCAGAGCTTTGAATCACTGTTTCCTTAGACGCCAGCCCTCTTAAGCCCTCTTTATTTGCTCAGTTGCCTGTGGCAGGTTGGGGTTGGGGAGCAAGGTCAGTGGGCAGTCCCCGAAGACTTCTCTCCCAGGAGACATTTGTGGCCTTAGCAGAGTCATAGATTTATCCTCAGTCTCAAATGTCCAGAAATCAGATCTAAACTGAACAAAATATAAATTATCCAAACTTCCAAACCAGATACCAAGGGGTTAATTGACAGCACAAAATAGGTCCTCAACAAATTCAGGAGGAAACAGCCTTGGGATCCACACTCGGACTACATAATTGGGTCACCTCTGTTTCCCAGTCTCTCCAGTCTAAGATCTGAAGGCTGTTTGGTGAATATGGAAGCAAAGTCAACAGTTAGAGCTGATGTATATTTGAGGAATTATTCATTCACTCATTCATTCATTCATGTGGACCATCTCTCTGCAGTAGTGATTCTCAAATCTGGGGGCACATTAGAATCACTGGGGAGAGTTTCAGAAATCATGGTTTCCTGAATCCAACCTACCAGATCAGAACGTCTTGGGGTAAAGGTGGGAAAATGCATTAAAAAAAAAAACGACCTCCCGAAGTGACTCTCACAGAGGGGATGGCTGGTGGGGGGCTGGGCAGAAGTAGGAGAGGAACTCAGTGTTCCCAGAGGATTGGCCAGCTGGAAATACCACAGGATTTGCAAAGAGCCAGATTGGAAATAAGGGTTCCTCCAATTTCAGCAACATAGAGGGCCCTTTAAAAGTGAGTGTGAGCAGGCTCTCAGGGATAGGCTGAATAATGGCTGCCCAAAGGTTACAAGTCCTAATCCTTGGCGTTTGAAAATATTAAATAATTGGAAAAAGGTTCTTATGGATGTAATTAAGGATTTTGAGATGAGATTACTGTGGATTATCTAGGTGGGACCTGTCATCAGGAGTGTCTTTTATAAGAGAAAAGCAGTGGGAGGTAATACAGGCCCGGGAGAAGATGTACACGATTTGGATCTGCAGCCTCCTCTCCATGCCGCCCCCACAAAAAGGGAAAAGACTGGAGGCAAGATCTATCTAGACTGGCACGAGGAGACTTTTGTTCTTATTTATATATATATTTATTTATTCCTGTGTTGGGGACGGCCTTAGTCTTCTCACATGTTTGTAGGCAGAATGGGAAAGCACCTTCCCCCAGGTCTGAACGCAGCACGGGAAAGCACCAGCCTGAGAACAGCCGGTGCCGTCCTTGGAAGTTATCTGCCCACAAAAACATATCTTGTCCTCGAAGACGAGCCAAGACGCCTCACTCTGAAAGTAGGGAGACCTTGGGGACGTGTGAAAACACCGCCCCTGCTTACCAGGCAGCTTCTAAGAAAATCAACAAGGTGCTCTGGCCTGTCCCCCCTGAGAAGGGAAAGATGAGTATAGCACTTGGCTGAGCTCCGAGAAAGGCAGTACAAAAATAAAGGTGCTGCGCCACATCGGGGCTGCAGCCATTGTCTGTCTGTGTTGTCTGTGTTTTTTGTTCTCTCATTTCACCCAAAGAAGATGAGAGGCACGTTACATCTGGCGCCCAACGTGGGGCGTCCTCTCAGAGTGAGTTGTACATATATTCAGCTCCACGCCTCCCCTTCAGACTGTTCGACTTCGATGGCAGGCACCGTCATTCCTGTTAATGTCAATATCCTGCATTTCCCTACAGAATATGATGGGTCTGATTATGGCAACTCCCCTGCAAATCCTTCCCCCTGTGGCGTGAATCACACAGAATAAGATAAAGTCATTGTATCACTTTTCTAAAATCCAAAACTCTGAATTCTGAACCACATCTGGCTCAAGGGTTTTGGATAAGGAGTTGTGGACCCTTAGTGCCACACGTTGAGGGCTGGGAAGATAATATAAATTGATGAGGATGAAGAACTTAGCACAGTGCCTGGAACACAGGATAGCTGTTCTTTTTTTGTTTGTTTGTTATCCCAGAGAAACTGTTTCATCTTTCCAGTCAACCATTTGGAAGCCCACAGGATAGAAGAAAGCTGTGTATTTTGTGTTCTCCTGGTCAGGAGATCTGATAACATCCTTTTTAAAAACAATGAAGTCCTGGAAAACTTCAGGCAAACCATGGAAGTGGTTTTCAAAACGTTTTTTAGCAGACAGATTATCCAAATTAAATCTACTGTGGATCCCCCAACACATCAAAGAGCAGACTGTGATCACATTAGCATATTTTTATTTTATAAGTTCACATTTGTACAATATAACATCAACCACAAAGAACGATGAAGAGTTTTAATAGAACGCAGTTTTAAAATTGGGGGCTTCCAAAAGGGGTTTACAACTGCAGCCCTCCAGCAGACAACAATTTACTCGGGAATTTTTCTCTCAGGACTAGCTGTGTGCCAGCCATGCCTTGACTCATATAGATAAACAGCTTCAAAGGGTAATAGTTTGCAAAACGCCCTGCATTGCAATCTTAGGAAACTCTTCCAGGAAAACCCAAGAAGTGGTAGCAGATCTGGGTCTTACGGGCAACACGAAACAATCACGCTTGTTGTGTATCACAAATATGAACGCTGTATGGGAAACATGCCAAATGCACAATCAGCACAAATATAGTCTTGGTATCACAGTATGATGGTAAGAAATGTCACACTTGTTCCTTGATATTTTACAATGATTATGCCTTGCTGGGAGAACAGCATGCAACAGACAGATGTGCTGAGGTTCCTGTAGCTTTTCTTCGAGCCCAGACTCTGAGGAAACAATAAACACAGTACTACAGTATCCTGTGAGTGGGTATGCTCAGGCTGGAAATTTATATGGAATAAAAAGATCAATAGAGAGCTAGAAACTTCTAGACTATGGAAGCACTTGAAGAAGGTCAAGAGTATATGTGGGGAAGGCAGGAAGCGTTTTTTTCCAACCATCGTTCAAAAGAAAAGGCTGTTGAGAGTGATGGTACAAAGTCAGCTTGGGGAATGGACAGAAATCAGAGTCTTCCGGGTGTTAGGCTGTCAGCACAAGTGAACTCTAAAAATTCCTTCCGTCTTGACACCTGAGGGGAATGCAATGACCTAACAGGAGTTTCTGACTACATGGGGGTGGAACCCTTGTCAGCACTCTGGCTGCTAAAGTGGAAGTGTAGAGAGAGAATCTCCACCTTCTGGCTCTGCTAAGAGGGCAAAGTGGGGTAGCCTGGCAGAAATAAGAAAGAGGGTCAGATGCTGGGATTCACAGACATGGCTGATGCCCACCACATTAATACATTGAGGGTCTCCACTATTACAATTTGGTAGGTAAGAATCTGAGCTTGTGTGTGTGTGTAAATTGCATTTTTAAAAAGAAATACAGCTCAGCCTTTGCAATCCCTAAACCTAAAGCAAGTTTGCAAATTCACAGGTCAGGTTTCCCTGGAACAGAGCTCTGTCTACTTACGGACATTTGGATTTTACCAGATTGTCTTTTTGTCATCATCGTTGTTCTTCACCATCACAGAGGACTCAGTGTTCAGGTTGTTAATCTAAACTTTTCAAGGTGACTTAGTTATTTACCTTGGGATCATTCTCTGGAAGACTTGCCTTTCATTCTTTAGAGAGTGGAGCACACATCTCCCCACAAGTCAGGACTTCTGGGATTTAAGTGGGGACACCCATTCTGTCACCCCAGATGCCAATCAGAGCAGAAGGGTCCCACCTCTGACCATCCCTGAAACGGAGACCCAGCATGTAGAGGGCAGTGACAGCCTTTTACAGAGCCATACACAGAACTGTGAGTTCCTCAGACGTGGAGTGCAGCTACTCACTTTGTAGGCATGGCTTCTACTTGCAAAACTAGGTACAAAACAGGGTGGTCCATCCGGACAAGTTTGTGCAGAGATACATTCACAGTACATCTTTTTGAAGGACAAAAATCGGCCCTAGACTTTGCATTCACAGGAATTCCAACAGGGCCCAAACCTAGAGGGGTCTGTGTCTCCTCCCCACAACAAACCCAGCAAGACCGCCATCCCCACCATTAGGCCGCGGGGGATGGTAAAGGGGATAGTCGCCTTTCTGCCGATCAGGAATCTCCTGGCACGTTCTTCCTGTTTGGCTTTTCCTCAACTGTGGTAAGAAAACTTCTGCAAAACCTTGGAATACCGGACCCTCTTCCCCGATTCCCTCAAACACCTGCTCACGTAGGCTCGGGGTAGCCCGCGGTCTCCATCGCAACAGACTGACGCCCTACTCGGCTCTGACTGCGACTGCGTGGTAGGTCCCACGGGCTCTCCAGGTGAGAGAGGCTGTTTGCGGGTCTCTGAGACACTTCCTCACTCAGACATCACCCTCGCCTCTCAAATAATGCCCACAAACATACTCAGGTGTTACCCTCACACTCTCAAATGGTATCCACGCTCACTCATGTGTTCAAGTAACTTGGATGTTACCCACACTTACTCAAATATATGATGTGAGTGCCCCGAGGGCCAGGTTTGGGTCTGTTTCTTCCGTGCTGTATCCCCAGTGCCTGGAACAGTTTGCAGGATTATAGGAAAAGTTTGTTGATTGAATGAATGAGTGATCCATCCTCAACCAGATATTAAATCTACTGAAATGGTACCCTCACATATACCTACACATGTCCATTCACATGTACCCAAGTAACTCAACTATTAACCACTCACTTATGAGTGCCATGGAAGGGATTTGTGTTGGATTTACTCCCTTCTGTGTCCCCAGCTCCTAGAATAGTAGGATATAGTAGTTGCCCAATAAATATCTGCAGAATGAATGAATGAATGACCTACACTCAACCAGATATTAATTAATCACAGCCACTCAGATGTAGCCCACAAATTAACTCAGATAAAAATACCCACCCTCACCCACACCAGATGGTACCCATTCGTATTCAGTCACCACACACATGAGTAATACCATCCCTGCTCACATTATCCACACCCACCTGCATTCTCCAAATTTCCTTAAAGGGCACCCACTCTCCCGCAGTCATCCACACCCACTCAGATAACACCCACCGTCACCCTGCCACCCGCACGCCCACCTGAAGCACCTCACGGCTTCTTGTCCACTGCGTGATGCCGGCGGCGGGTTTTCTTGTGCTTCCTCCTGCCCCTCTTGCCCTCTCCAGCCTTGCTCTGCTTCTCTGTGGAGCCCAGAGGTGGCACCCTGTCCCCCACGGCGGCGGCCCCAGCGCCGGGCTTCTCCCTGGGCCCGGGCACACAGCACTCTGTGGCAGGCAGCTCCCTGGGGCCCGTCGCTGCCGGGCGCAGTTCCTGCCTCAGGACCCGAGCCACGTCCTCCACCGTCCTGCCCTCGCTCTGCAGGAAGAGGTTCAGCTTGGTCAGGAATTCAACGTCTTGTTTCCGGGGCATGTAGACCACTCTCCACACGCCGCCCTTGCCCTTGATCTCCCTGGGGATCACGGCATGATTGATGTCCTCCACCAGCCTAATGATAGCTGCCTCGGATCTCTCTTCTTCCAGAAAGGCCTTCCCAGCCACTTCGAACTTGCCCAGAGGTTTTAGGGGGACCCGTATGATCTCTTCGAACTCCTCGTGGCTACAGTCCTCCGGTATGCCCAGAATCATCAGGGACCTGTAACTGTCCACCTCGAGGGCCTTGCACCCGTGCTCCAACAGTGCGATGTCCTTTATGCCAAACAGCATCTTGCCCAGCTCCCTGAGGCAGCAGTATGCCCGCTGGCGCACACCTGAGCTGCCTCGGGAATCCAAAGAATTATCCAGGATGCCACGAACCCTTCCCAAAGGCTCAGTAAGTAGAGGGCCTCACGGGCGCAATTTGTTCGCCCCAGTCAAGGAGGGCCCAGGCCCTGCCCGCAGGGCTGCAGTACCCAGCCTTCCTGAGAGGGCTCTCGGGAATTCCCGGGACTTGCAAGGAGTGAGGCAGGGGTGGGTGTCTGCCGGCGGTCTCGTGGCTCCCCAGACCACACCAGAGAGGCTCTGAAGATGCTGCTTTCCCTTTCCTGGCGGTGGCCTCCGAAGGACTCGCAGGTCCTGGCAGGCTCCGCAGATCTGGGCCTGCTGGTCTCCCTGCGGCTGCCGCCAGCGAGGTGTCGTGGGTGGCAAGGAGGCTGGCCCCGCACCGCTGGCCCCGCACCGCTGGCCCAGAGGCTGCCCTCAGTGCCCTGGAGCCCGGCTAAGGCGAGGATGTGGCCACTGCACTTGCTCCCGCAATGACGTCACCGCCCCCTTGCGTTCTGCGGCCCGACGGTCTCCATGGCAACTGCTAGAGCATCGCCTCTGCCATTGGCCCGGCCCAGCCGCATTGAAATCAGAGTCCGAGGGGGGTCATTCAAGGGTGAGGAGTTAGCCACCCGCCCTCAGAAGTACCCTCCCTTCTCCTTTGAGAAAATGGCTGATCCCGGGGGAGGGAGACAGGGAACATACAAGATAAGCCTGGAACATCGTTTTGGTCCGAAAGAAGGAAATGCCCAAACAATGATGAGAACAGGTGGAAGGACACAGAGCCAGCCTGAAGGGCTCCCACTGGCCACACCTGGGACAATCTGAGCATCAACGTTAAAAATGAGACTAAAAGATCAGCAACCCTTGAATAAAATAAGAATCCGTGAGTCTATATCGATATAAGTAAATGTAGAAAGTTTGATGGAGGAATGTGGGCTTTTACGTTGTCTCGCATAAAACTTATGACTCAGAGGGAACAAAAGTATCTTGACCGTGGAATGTCCTCGGCCGGAGGACATACCCACTACAGTATTCAGGCATGATAGGGCACCAGATGTGCAATTTACTCTGAAAATGGTTTAGGGGGGGGGAATGTTTTTTGTGCCATACTTGCAACTTTCCTATGAGTTTGTGATTGTTTCAAATATATTTTTAAAAGAAAAAAGGAAATGTGATCACCTTTGCAATGTCCATTTCTCCTCTCCCTATCCCAGTAAGAAGAGCCATAAAGTGGGAGTTGGATCAACACCCTCCAAACTCCCAGCTCCAGGGAAAGGTACAGAGTGGCTTGAACAATCAGCACAGCTCTGCTCAGGCCCCAGGTGCTGCAGTGGTCCCTGCGTGTCATCACCGATCGGCTGTCTCGCCTTGTTGGCTTGGGAAAAACCGAACTCATAGATGCAGAGAACAGATCAGCTGCCAGAGGCGGGGAATGGGGACACAATGGGGGAAATGGGTGAAGGTGGTTAAAAGATACAAACTTCCAGTTACAAGATAAGTCCTGTAGATGGAATGCACAGCATGGTGACTACAGTTAATAATACTGTATTGTGTATTTTTAAGTTGCTGAGAGAGTAGATCTTAGAAGTCTTAATCACAAGAAAAAAATATTTTGTAACTGTGTAGTGATGGATGTTAAAAAAATTTGCTATGAATTTATGAATCCCTGGGGCTCTACTGCATATGCCTGGGCTTATGCATATTCCAAATTGAAAAGCAGGCAACAGAATGGTTCATTTATTTGATCCAGGAATATTGACTGAGAAGTTTCCTTGACTTCTAGGCAACGTGCTGGGCATAGCTGAGTGAGTGAGACAGGCTCTGCTTTTAGGAGCTTGGTCTGGTGGTTAGGACAGGCTAGGTCAGCCTGTTTACTGTCAGGCGGAGAAGCCCGTAATTACCACAAAGATGTGTTCTGATCCCTAGAGTGGGGAGTAGAATACAGACTATACTAATTGGGACATGTTTTTCCACAGTTTAAGGAGAGAACTGCAGAAAGTGCTTTGGAGGCCCCTGAGCAATTAAACCTGCCTGGTCTCATCTGGGAAGGCTTCCTGGAGGAGGTGATACTGGAGGCTATCTTAAAGAATCCATATAATAACTATAACAATAACACTATTTTTTAAAGTAGTCATTGCTATCACTTACACAGGGCATGTGATATGCCAGACAATATTCTAAGCCCTCTTTCTGTACTGCCATTTAATTTTACGATATATAGCCCATGAGTTAGCTATTGTTTGATTGATTCAGTTGCTCATTCATTGAACAAATATTTGTTGAACAGCTCCTGTATTTTATAGTAAGGAAAGTGAGGATCAGAAAGATTAAATTACCTGTGCAGAGTCACAAAGCTAGTGAATTTTTTAAAAATTTAATTTAATATTTTTTATGAATATTTTTGCTGTTGTTAAGTTGTATATAGTTAAATATTTTAAAATTACAAATCAACTGATAAGCTGTTGAGTAAAGAATCCTATAGTCTCTTACCATGCATGATATTTCTTACAGACCTCAATCCATTGATGGATGAATGAATAAACAAAACGTGGTCTAGCCATGTGATAGACTACTATTCAGCCACAAAAGGAATGATGTTTTACACATGCTACAATGTGGATGAATTGAAGCCATGCTAAGTCAAAGAAGCCAGACACAGAAGACCACACAGTGTATGTGATTCCATTTACATTAAATATCCAAGAAGAACAGGTAAATCCCGGGGGTAGAAAGCTATTGGTGGTCACCAGGGACTGATGGAGGAGGAAATCGGGGTGACTGCTTACTGTGGACAGGATTTCTTCTGGGATCAGTAAAAATTCTTGAAACTAGACAGAGGTGATGGTCACACAACATTGTAAATGTACTAAATGCCGCTTAGGTACACTTTAAAATGTTTAATTTTATATTATGTAAATTTCACTTCAATAAAAATAATTTTTTTTAATGACTCCAGTTTTGGTTGGAATGGTGAGAAACAAGCTGGGAGATCCGGAACTCCATTTTTGGAGGTCTTTGACTTGATAGGCTTAGCAGAAATCCAGAGAGGGTCAGATGAGCCTGCAGTTCAGGGGGAGATGGGGTGGAGACGTCAGCTGAGGAGTCATGGCACAGGGAGGGATTTTAAATGCTGGGGCCGGCTGAGATCATCTAGACAGAGGATGTGGGAGAGAGGAAACGAAGGGCCCCACGAGCAAGCCCTGGGGCCTCAGAGTGGGTCACTGGAAACAAGAAGCCTCTTTGCACAAGAGGGGAGGGCAGTGGGCAGGGGAACCCCAAGGGTGTGTGTTTGCAAAACAAAGAGAGTAACAGCAAAGATTGGATTAGACCAAATATCCATTTATAGAGGCTTGTTCAACAAATTGTGAGGCATCCTTATAACAGACACATTCAATGAAGTTTTCTCTCTGCCGACATGGCAGGATTTGTCTTTTGCGAAACGCTATGCTGGTGGACGCATGACTTAATAAGGCAAGGTGATGACGCTGTTGCCATCCTTACAGAAGGAAAAGTAAGCAGTGACTCACAGGAGAGGAACCAGTAGATACCACTTTAATTGAAAGACCAAGTGAACTCTCCAGCAATGGGACACACTGAAATCAGGCCTCCCTCCACACCCAGTGGGGAGGACAGGGCACCGCTTCTGGGGACCTCCTGCCGAAGCACAGGCCCTGAATCTAATCATGAGACACCCGGCAAAGCTGTGTGCAGCCTCTGCGCATCAAAGGGTCAGGCTCTCAGAAGTCAGGGAAAGACAGGGAAGTCTCCAGAGGGAAAGAGATGAGAAATGTACAAGGATTACGCAACTACTTGTGCCACATTGAATCTGGGCTGGAAAAAATTAGTTCCTGCAAAGGGCTTGAGTGGGGCTACTGACAGTATCAAACATGGACTGTGGGTTAGATAATCACATGGTGGTTATGTGGGATTTCCTGATTTTGATAACCGTCTGGGTTGTGTAAGAGAATGTCCTTATTTTTAGGAAGTAAACACTGACATACTTAGGGGTGCAGGAGCCTGATGTAGGCAACTTACTCTCAAATGGTTCAGGAAAAAAAAATACACACATATTAGAGAGAGAGAATGACAGAGAGAGAAAGACTATGGGGTGGGGTTGTGTCAGTTTCCTAGGGCTGCCAGACCAAAGTTCCACAAACGTGATGGCTCAAAACAACAGAAATGCATTCTCTCACAGTTCTGGAGGCCAGAAGTCTCAATCATGGTGTGAGTAGGGCCTTGTGGTCCCTGAAGCCTCGAAGGGAATCCTTTCTGGCCTCTTCCAGCCTCTGGTGCTTTGCTGACAATATTGGATGCTCCCGGGAACCAGTCTCGGCCTCTGTCATCACACAGCTGTCTTCTTATAAGGGCACCAGTCATGTTGGATTAGGGGCCACGCTACTCCAGTGGGACCTCGTCTTAAGTAATTACATCTTCAACAACCCTATTTCCAAACAGGTCACATTCTGAGGTACTGGGGGGTAGGACTTCAACATATCTTTCTGGGGAGAGATACAGCCCACAACAGAGGGAGAAACAAAGAGAGAGAGGAGAGGGAGAGGGAAAGACGAGGGATGAGAAAGCCAGTGAGGCACGATGGTACAGTGTGCAGGAGTTCTTGGTCCTCATGTTGCAAGGTGGCTGTAAGTTTGACATTATTTCAAAATAAGAAGTTATAGCACAGAGAGCTGAGGGTTTGAGGGTTCAGGAAGCAGACAGATGAGGGCGGAGAAACCACTTTGTTGGGTTTAGAAGATGGAGGCCTGGTCTGACAGGTGGGGACAGAAATCAACCCACAGAGGGTGAAAGAGTGAGCAGAACGCATGTCCGTGGGAACCTGAGGATGGCTCTTCTCTAAAGGTGTTTTGTTGTAAAGAGGAAGAGAGAAATGGGGTGGAGGTGGGGCCAGGGAGGGCTTCTAAATACCAAGAAATGATGCAAGAGAGGTGGTGACATGGACCAGGTTCAGGACAGGTGGAGCTCTTCCCTGGGAAGGCAGGTGGGGCCCCAGGGCAGGGAAGGAACTGGCTTTTGGTGGACTCATCCTTCAAAGACAGGGAAAAGGGCAAGAGTATGTTGGCAAATGCAGATTTCATGGCAGGATGCTAAAGAAGCAAAGAGTTTGATTCTATTCTATTCTAATTTAATTTTTTAACGAAAATGTATATAGTGCTTACAGGCCAGACACCATTCTAAGCACTTAGCAAATATAACTCATTTTGTCTGCATAGCAATCCTCTTAAGTAGGACTATTTCATCCCCATTGTACAGAGGAGAAAACTGAGGCACAGAGAGGGGAAGCGCCTTACCCAAAGTCACACAGCTGGTAAGAGGCCAGGCCTCTTGAAGTCGGCAGTCAGGCTACAGAATCCAACTCTTAAACTCTACCCTATAATACTAGTCTGGGCTCTCCACCCAGTGGCCTCTGTTCTTACTAAAGGAAGATGAGTGATCACAGTGGGGATTTGGGCTGGGCGGGGGCAGTTGGAGGTTTGAGGAGAAAGGACTGTCACCTGCCACCACCTTGGAGAGGAAACTTCACTAGAAACACAGATTTTATGCATTTGAGGTTTGTGGTACTGGGTTTTCTGTGAAGTCTAGGAGGCTGGCTGGTTGAGTTTTCCCTGCATCAGGCCAGGGAATGGCTTTTGTACAAGGAGGATGAGAATTTGGCTCCTTTCCCATCCGTCTGCTGGAGAGCATCTCTGTGCTCTGTGAGCCCTGGAATCCGGGGCTGGCTGTTCTGTCTGTCCTTCCATCTGAATCTGTGTGAGCTAAGCTCTGGGAACTTAGCACGTCCCCCAGGATGAGGGGTGGGAAGGAGGTGGGAAGGGACTGGAAGGGTGTTCACAGGCCGAGGTCCAAAGGAAATGAGCTCCATTCCAGGAACAGGAGCCCAGCAGAAAGGGTGGGGAGCTGCATGCCTGAAGGGAACAGAGAGCCCCAAACTTGGGAGGGCCTCTAAAAGCAGTTTGGGAGGTTAAGCTCTGAGGACTAGAGAGAGCAGGCCAATGGGTGATGGGCAGACTGGGGCCCTGAAGTCAGCTGGGCCTGAGTTTAAATCTCAGCACTGGGGTTTATTTGCTGGATGTAACTTTAAGAACTGTGATTTGCTGAATAATGGCCCCCAGAGACAGTCATATACTAATCCACAGAACACGTTGCCTCATGAGGCAAAAGAGACATGACAGATGTGATCAAGTTAAGGATCTTGAGATGGGGAGATGATCCTAGGTGATTATCCAGGTAGGCCCAGTGAAAGCATCTAAGGAAAGGGTCATTATAAAGAAAAGAGGGTGGCAGGAAGGATCAGAATCAGAGAAGGAGACATAATGAGAGAAGCAGAGTTTGAATTGATGCAAGGAAGGGCCACAAGCCAAGGAATGCAGGTGGCATCTATCAGCTGGAAAAATCAAGGACCAGAACTACAAAAGACTCTGAATAGCCAGAGAAATCCTGAAAAGGAAGAACAAAGCTAGGGGGATTACATTCCCTGGCTTCAAGCTCTACTACAAAGCTACAGTAATCAAAACAATTTGGTACTGGCACAAGAACAGACCCATCTATCAATGGAACAAAATAAAGAGCCCAGATATAAGCCCACGCATATGTGGTCAATTAATGCACCATAAAGGAGCCATGAATATACAATGGGGAAATGACAGCCTCTTCAACACCTGGTGTTGGCAAAACTGGATGAGAGTGAAACTGGATTATTGCTTAGCTCCATAGACAAAAGTAAACTTGAAATGGATCAAAGACCTGAATGTAAGTCATGAAACCATAAAACTCTTAGAAGAAGAATAGGAAAAATCTCTTGAATTTAAGCCTGAGCAATTTTTTCCTGGACACATCTCCTCGGGCAAGGGAAACAAGATAAAAAATGAACAAATGGGACTATATCAAACGAAAAAGCTTCTGTACAGCAAAGAACACCATCAGCAGAACAAAAAAGCATCCTACAATATGGAAGGATATATTTGTAAATGACTCATCTGATAAGGGGTTAACATCCAAAATAAAGAACTCATGTCTCAATACCCAAAATACAAATAACCTGGTTAAAAAATGGACGGAGGACCTGAACAGACACTTCTTCAAAGAAGAAATACAAATGGCCAACAGGCACATGAAAAGATGCTCCACATTGCTAATCATCAGGGAAATGCAAATTAAAACCACAATGAGAATCATCTCACACCAGTTAGGATGGCCACTATCCAAAAGATAAGAAATAACAAATGCTGAAGAGGGTGCAGAGAAATAGGAACACTCTTACACTGTTGGTGGGATTGCCAGTTGGTGCAACTGTTGTGGAAAGCAGTATAGAGGTTCCTCAAAAAACTAAAAATAGAAATACCATTTGACCCAGTAATTTCACTCCTAGGAATTTACCCAAGGAAAACAAAATCCCTGATTCGAAAAGACACATGCACCCCTGTGTTTATTGCAGCATTATTTACAATAGCCAAGATATAGAAGCAGCCTAAGTGTCCATCAGTAGATGAATGGATAAAGAAGTGGTACATATACACAATGGAATATTATTCAGCTGTAAAAAGAAAAGAAATTTGCCATTTGCAACAGCGTGGATGGATCTAGAGGGTATTATGCTTAGTGAAATAAGCCACGCGGAGAAAACCAAATACCATGTGCTTTCACTTATTTGTGGAATATAAAACAAAGCAAAAGAGAAGGAACAAAACAGCATTAGACTCATAGACGCTGTGAAGTGACTAGTGGCTACCAAGGGGAAAGGAAGTAGGTCGGGGTCGGGGGTAGGAGGACTGTTGAACCAGAGTGATGTACATTTGATAATAAGAAAAACAACAATAATAAAAAAAGAAAAACTGGTGGCACTCAACACAGCTAGTAAGCAGAGAACTTGAATCCCAACTCAAGTAGTCTTGGTGCCATTTATTAATTACACACACATGCAAAATAGTCATTGACATACATGTCAGGCATTGTTCTAGATGCTTAGGATACAGCAGTGAAAAAATAATAAATGAGAATTCTTCTCCTCAAAAAGCTTACATTCTATAGGAGGAGACAAATAATAAGCAAACATTTAATGATACAGTAAGTGAGAAAGTGCTAAGTGCCAGGGTTGTAAGAGGTGGTGAGGAGGGAGGCATTTTTTGGTAGAGTGGTCAGATTTCATCTCACTGATAAGGTGGCATATGAGCAGTCACTTAAAGGAAGTGAGGGAGTGAAAATATCTGGGGCAACAGCACTTCAGGCAGAAGGAACAGCCAGTGCAAAGGCCCTGTGGCAGGACTGGGCCTAACATGATCCAGGAACAGCAGAAGGCCTGGATAACTGGAACAGAGTAGACAAGGGAGAGAGTGGAAGGAGATGAAGTCAAAGAAGTAAATAGAAGGCAAAATTAGTAGGCCATAATGATAACTTGCTCTGAGGGATATAGGAGCCAGGGTCCTGAGCAGAGACGGACATTATCTGACTTAGGTGCTAGCAGGAGCCTCTGGCTGCATATGGGGAATCTTCTGCAGAGGCTCCAGAGGTTGTCAGGTATAATAAGTAAAAATATAGGATGCCCAGTTATATTTAAATTTCAGGTAAATAGTGAATCATAGTTTGCTTACAAGCATGTCCCATAAAATGTCTGCGACACATTTACACCGAGCAAAATTGTTGATCTGGAATTCAAATTTACCTAGACATCTTGTATTCTATCTGGCAATCCTACTCCCTGGGGTGGTAGCACAGAGATCAGTGAGCAGGCAGGGAAGTGCGAGGTAATGGAGAGCAAACCAGGGTAAAACGTGGATGGATTCTGGGTCCATCTTGGAAGGCAGAGCTGGTATTTCTTAACAGCTCCTGTGTGTAAGGGTACACAAGGAGCCCGAGATGACGCCAGTGTTTTGGGCCTGAGCACCCGGAAGGGTGGGGTTGCCACGATGGAGATGGGGAAGATGAGGGAGGGTCGATTTACCCAGGTGGCGCGACGAGACGCCAGTCCCACCAGCAAGCCTGGACGTCAGGAAGTGAGTCCTAATCACAGTGCTGCCTTGTGAGATTCAGATGAGGAACGAGGGAATCTTCCCTGAGCGCAGCAGATACTGACAGCCTCCCCCAGCCCTCCCCGGAACAATGGGCCAGGGAGTGACTTCACGCCTTCTCTGGTGTCAGGGATTGGGTGGTGTTGATGGAAAAGATACATTCAAACCCACTCGCACTATCTCAGAATGCGACCTCATATGGAAAGAGGGTCTTGGCAGATTTAACCACGTTACAATAGGGTCATATGGGTGGACCCTAGTCTAACATGACCGGTGTCCTTATCAAAGGGGGAAATTATGACACAGACACAAACAGGCACAGAGGAAAGACACACAAGGAGGAGATGGCTGGTCATGGAAGTGACACGGGCACAGGCAGGAGCACCCAGGACTGCCGGCAAACAGCAGAAGCTGGAAGAGGCCAGGAAAGGTCCCCTCTACGAGCCATGAGAAGGAGCTGGCGGTGACTCTTTGGTCTCAGACTCCTGGTCCCCAGAACTGTGAGAGAATGCATTCCTGGGGTATTTTATTCTGGCGGCCCCAGAGACTAGTGCACCTGGGAAGGGATCTTCTTGGTTAGGTCCTTCTTGACAGCTGGTCCCGGAAGGGGGTTGTTGTGGATTTGGGTAACCCTGAAGCTTCTCCACAGTCACTGTCAAGAAGACCTTGAACCTGATCGTTGCAGGTATGTAGCCAGTAGGTGTGGCGGAGCCGTTTCCAGGCCCTGAGTACCCCTCCGTGTGACACTGTCTACCCCACGGTGGTTCTGCCGGCAGCAGGACAGGTTCAGGAACCAGCCCAGCCAGCCTGGCCTCTCCAGCAGCCAGATCCTTGTGGATACCTTTTCCCTGCCCCTCTAAGGTCTCACCAAACTCCAGTAAAGCATTCACCTACACCAGAAGTTGGTAGATGATGGCTGGCTTCCGTCTTTATAAATAAGTTTTATTGGGAACTTAATTCATTTATATATTGTTGTCTATGGCCGCACTGGTGCTCCAAGGCAGAAATGAATAATTGCAACAGAAACCATGTGGTCCCCAAAGCCTAAAATATTTACTATCTGATCCATTACAATGAAAGTTTGCCAACCATGTCTTCCTGATGGTTCATAGACCTGGTTCCTTCCATCGCCCTCTGTAAGGAGAACTGGGCTGTTGAGAATTCCTGGGGAAAAGTTTCACAGTGGTAGCCCCCAGAGGTCGGTCTGTCCACCTAAACATAGCATTTCACAGCACCCAGTCCTTAAACCCACCCAGTCTACTGGATGCCTACCAAGCTGCCTAGGGCTAAGATATTCAAATTTTTCTCAAAATAATAGACCCTTATTGTCCAACAATCCATTTTTCAAAGAAAGCATTAGTGTATGCTTCTATGAATGTGTTAGACATTCACAGTTTTGACCCTCAGTAAAAATAAACATGAGCATGATGAATTCTGATGAGTATCACTTGGAAGCCAGGGATACAGATGACAGCTGTGATTGCATATGAACCTCTGCATTGGTTAATTTTGCTATCTTCTATCATTTCTCTAGTCTGAAGGAAAACTGACTTCCAAGATAAATAATGGAAAGGTTTTTAAAATAATAGTTTCATTTTAATATAGAAATATAAGAAAGGGAATGGGCAAATTCTCCTACAGCCCAGACAATGCCTTTTGATGTTTCTTTTGGAAATTACAGTAGTTCTTGAACATGGTAAAAAATGCATTTAAGATACTACTCAAATAAAAGATATGAATACTTGATATATCATGGGTGGTGGGTAGAGCACCAAAGGCTGACAGCTCAGGGCTGTTACGTGGCTCCACATTCATGATGGACCCAGGCTCCTGACTTGTGGCTCTACCATTGTCTATCAGGCAGCTTCTACCTCATGGCCAAAAATGGCTGCATGAGCTCCAGTCAGCACATCTGAACTCCAATCATGAAGAATGAGGAAGGGAAGAAGAAAGCCATTACTTTTCTTTTTACAATACTTTATGGAATTTAGAAATTAAAAAATGAGATTTCTATGCAGCAACAGGAACAGAACTCAGAGACAAAACACTTAGGGAAAAGTGTAGGAAACAGTGGAATTTATGGCAGGATCAGCAAGGTCCATATTAGGAAGGTGTGAAAGTATGGCCTCAGCCTTTGGGTTCAGTGTTTGGAAAGTCAAGCAGCCATCTCTGCCTCCCCTGAATCCAGGGACGGCAGAGATGTTATGGTTGCCTAGGTGACGATCTGCCCAATCCCATCAGTGGTGGGGATCTGGCCAATCATTTCCATCTACTGTCTTCATCTGAACACACACTGTCAAATTTATAACCACGCTCTTGGAGTTAACTGGGAGCAAAAAGCTCCTTGAGTTCTTTATATGCTGAAAATGTGTATCTTTATCTGTTGAAAATATTTCAGTCAAAATATAAAATAATTACTTATACTTCAAGAGTAAAATGCCAAAAGAATATATTGTGAAAGCTGCTGACTGATTCTGTGACTGAAACAACTGTTAAAGGTTTACACATATTTAAAGAGAGAAGTAGATGCAAATATTAGAGAATATAGTGGCCATACAAATTTAAGAAGAACATTATACCCTTTTTGAACCAAAGCTAAAATTAATTTTTAAAGGAATAAAAGAATGAATAAGAGATTGGAGTTGCTTGTGATTTATTATTATTCTAATCTTTAAGAATTGTTGAGTGTACTAACATTCATAACATAAAATAACCATTTAGAATTGTATTTAATATTAGTTATTTCATTGCATTTAAGAAAGTATTAGAAATTAAATGCAGAACGTCAAGTTTGCTACATCCAAGTGTGGAGGAAATATTCCACAATCAACTATGATATCCATGATAAATTATCCTTGGTCCAAGTATGTTAAGTATAAAGAAATAGGGAATTTTAGTTTTAACTTTAAATTTAATTTAATAATGTTTTTAATTTTGGTCTTCAGGGAATTCAGTCATTCATAAACCCCCTTTTGTAACCTACACTTATTGCTGGCACTCTAGTTTCTGTTTTATGTACGCACTTTATCTGTTTGTTTCACTAGTAATTAACACTCTTGAATCTATCACCCAACTTGTAAGGCATACAACGCTTTACAATAATTAATCGTAGTAGATAGTTAAAATAATGGCCCTCAATGAATGATGCCTTCCAGGGCCATGCCCTCCGCAAGTGTGGATGCCCTTAAGATGCAGATCTGTTTCCTGCCTCCTGAATCTGAGAGGGCCTTGTGATCACTTTGACCAGTGGCAGGAGGCAGAAGTGACACTTTGTAGCTGCGGAGCCTGGGCCTAGAGAGGCTTTGGGCCTAGAGAGGCTTTGCTGCTTCTGTTTGAAAGCCTCACAGACATGGCATCAGGAGGCCTGCAGGGGGAGCTCTCACGTCCACCACTCACGGTCAATTACAGACCCCACAGGAAGGGACAGACACCTTTCCACTAATACTGTTTTGACTACTTTACCACCTATTAGGAGGAGAAAGGAGTTTTTGCCTCTCCCAGCAACAGCCCAACCAATGAGAGGCCGTTACAACTCAGCCAAAGAGCAGCCACTACATGTGGACTCCTAGCGTCTTCCAAGGGTCTGTTTTCTTGGAACAGTCCCAGAACTCTCCCCTTTCCTCTGTGCAAAGGGCTTCCTCTGCTTTGTTATCGGGCACGCTTCCGGTTTGGCTATAGCTTGCTCGTCCTAAAATTGCAATTCTGTGCTATTCCCCAACAAACACATTCTGCTGGTAAAACAACTGACAGCTTTATTTTTAAGGTTAACATTAGACACACACATACATACATACACAAACATATATGTATACATTTGTACACACATTTATAAGCACACATGTGTGTGCATGTCCACCCACATACATATAAATGCACGCATGTACATATGCATGTATACACACATACACATAAATACGAACATATGGAATGTATGCTTACACAGACATACACAAACATATACACAGGCACATATACATGCACAGAAATACATATAGATAGACATGTGTTGGTATACACACAAGCATTTTTTCTCCTTTGGAAAGAAAAATGAGAATCCATTATGGCCTTTGGTTTTGGGGGGAGGCAGAGGAGAAGTGGGGTGGGGTGGCACTTTCTATTTTCAACTCTGCACTGCTTCAGTGACTAACATTGCGCATACCTTATTTAAAAATGTCCACAGGGGTTATTTTGGCAGTGGGCTGATGGGTTATTTCTTGTTTTCCATTTTATACAGATCCTTATTAAATATCCTTATAAAAAAAAAAGCAAACCCCTGCGACCTAAAAATAAAATGTGTTAAAAGCCAAGACCACATTATGAGCTGCAGCCACAGTCACCTTTTTCCCTTTTTTTTTTAATTCCAATTTTTCTGCAGGGCTGATTGCTCTTATAAATCTGTCCCTGAAGAAGACACTTACAGCCCTCTCTGAATAACCTGGCCCAGGCACGTCCTCGTATGTGAGATTGCCCAGCTGGCAGCTGCCACCCCTCACGTTCCTCAGGCTCCAAGAAATGACAGGAGCAGCTGGCAAGGATTCATTCAGCCTTGGTGACAAAAGAACTTTGTAACAACAACAGATTGTGTACCCAGTGAACCCAAGGGTTTGCTATGCTAGATGGCTTCACGCCGGCAAATTCAGGGTATTTCCCTTGTGACTTTTTCATTTGTGGTAAGAAATGACAAGAGTTTCACAATTACATTCAGAAATTAAAAAAAAAAAAATTCCCCCACTGCAACCGCTTTGAATCCTTCTAGATCTGTGTGACCGAGATTAGAGCAGCAGCTGTTCAAAAACTGTTACCAGGCCACACGAGCCAGAACATTGTTGAGAAGAAAGAAGACCAGTGCATTTAATAACCACTAAAATGTTCAAGAAAAATGCAAGCACTGAAAGCTTTCAGGAAGAGATTTAAAAAAAAGAGAACACAGCAACTGAATGATGTCAAATACAAGCATTCTCAGTTTGTCCGTTTTTTAAACTTTATGATCCTTCAGTCACATACAAACTTTAACATTCAAGTGCATTACTCCTCACAGCCTCTGAGTTTTGTTTTTCTGCTTAGAAAAATATCTCCTCCACTTCTAAGAGTACATACTAAATCACCAACTTTTCCTGAGCTCGTGATGGCTTCATGGTGTGCATTTCAATTTTTGATCCATCTGGAATTTATTTTGATGACAGGAACATAGGCACCCAACTTCCCCTCCCTCATTCTCCAAAGCAAGCTCTGGCCACTTGATCCCGCCTTGCCTGCGGAGTCTAAACACTACCTTCAGCAAAACCAGAAAAATCTTGTCTTTGATGGCACCAAACTGTCAGGAGAATTGTACGTTTCGAATGCATTTTACAGCACGTGGGGCTCACTCTTTACCCCACCAGGCTTTACACTTCTTTTCCAGAATTTTCTGGGTTACTCTCATATGGTAAAAATGTTTCAATAGCTTGTAGGCCCCTGGGTTAATGTCTAGGAACTGGACCAAGAGGTAGGGGGGAGTTTTCATTTTGTAGTTAAGTTGCAAAGACTGTTGCCAACTGTTCACACTGTGTAACCTGAATGTCAAAAAGTCATGGGGAGGCACCCAGCCGCATCCCCCTGGACACATGACCACACCCGCTGTTGTTACACATTAGCTTGCTTTTCTAGAACTATCTGGCAGGGAATTGGAGTTCTTCTGTGGCAGCCAAGTCCAAGGTTTACTTGTCATTGAGTTGAGCTTGACAAGGTATGTGCTTTGCAGAAACACTTGGTAGAGCTCTCAGGCATGGACATGCCCATACCGACAATTTTTAAAAACTAATCAGCATCCACAGAGATCCACCTTCCAAAACAAAGACACTTTGGAAGAAGTGCAAGTATTTGTTCAGTGATAGCAGGAAACGCCTTCAAGAACTGCAGAAAAATCTGGTTAACTTAGCAATATCCGTGAATGTGCTTTGGGGTAATTTAACTTTTTTGGAAAGTACGGTGTCATTTTGCAATACAAAGAGAGGAATGAAATTCAGAGAAAATGAAGAATGCCCCACTATCTCGCCACATCGGTGTTCTAAAAAATAACGTGTTAACAAATGTGAGAGTTACAAATAGGGACAGTAATAAAGCCCCCCGTCCTGCAACCCTAGTTTCTCAATTTAAAAGTAATCAGTTCTCATGGTTTGTTGTTTTTCCTTCTAGGAACAAAAAAGAATTGATGCATACGCTACCATTTGTAACCTATGACATTTTTTCATTGTACAAAAATGATCAACCCCATGTGCCCCAATGTACCTGGTATTTTTCACCTAAAATATTTTCCAAGTTATTCCCCACCAGCAAGAGACACTGAAACCTTTCTTTTTAAAAAAAACAATTTTATTGAAATATGGTTGACATAATACTACATTAGTTTCAGGCATACAACATAGTGATTTGACATTTATATACATTACAAAATGCTCACCACTGTAAGTGTAGTTACCATCTGTCACCATACAAAGTTATTACAATAGAAATGACTATATTTCCTATCCTGTACTTTCATCCCAGTGACTTACTTTATAATTGGAAGTTTCTACCTCTTGATTCCCTTTACCCGTTTTGCCCACCCCTCAACCCCTACTCCTCTGGCAACCACTAGTGTGTTCTCTGTCTTTCTGAGTCTGCTTCTGTTTTTTGGGTTTGTTTTCTGTGGACACTTTTTTTTTAATGGCTGTGGAGCGCTCCATCCTCCCTCGGATGTACCACCGTTGATTTGATTAGTTCCATACAGATGGACCCTTAGATCGCTTTCAATCTTCTAACAAACACTCCCCTTTAGCATTTCTCTAACGCGTACCCCTAAGAGAATAGAGTCAGAGCAAAGTGCTAGCAGCAGGTTCCCTGGATCCAAAAACTAAGGTCATTTTGAAAATGTGACAGCAATGGCCAAATTGCGCTCGGACCACCTCACACTCCCAAAAGCAGTGAGGTTTCATTACCCCCTTACCAGCGCTGATATTGAGACAGGGACTGTGGGATTAGGCAGAGTAAGGTGAGAGCCTCCGGAGAAAAAGCAGAGCAAGATAATTACAGTCAGAACAATGTAGCAATGTGCAAAGAAGTCCCTATTGAAACTCTGTGATAAGCACTACACAAAGTCAGAGTCACACTAATTCTCTCGGGTAAAGATACCAGGCTAGGAATATAGACATCTTCAGTGAGATCAGTTAAAACTCAAAAGGCCAGCAGCAACTTGGCCTGGAATGTTTAAGTGTTCTGCAGATAAAGAAAAGTGTCTCAGCATTACCCGTGACTTCACTATATCAATTTAAATCATGACACTGTAAAATTTACCTTAGCCTGCTAAAAGGCCCAGCTTATTTTAACCGTACCGATGTGCTATATTTCCTTCTCTGATCCTAACCAAGTAATCTGCAACCTAGGAAAAAGACTAATTTAGTAAGCAAGCCCAACTATAAACAGCCCAAGAAGTTAAGAAGTAAGATTCTTAACTTACTTCAGCAAACAGGCAACAACCCAGCCCACCTTGGGGGCAGGGTAGGCAGTCTTAATTTGACATGCTCCCAGAGGGAAACTGCTATCTTGAGAAAGAATCAGAGCAGAAAATTTCTTCTATTATTCATCAAAAACGAGCATTCTGGGACTACTCAACAAGTCTGCACCCCTAACCCTTCACCCTCATTCCTGAAAATCTTCAACCGCGCATAACACCCCTAGACAATGAGCCAACCACGGACTCTCTTGTCCCCTCCTGGCGTGAGCTGGAGCTCTGTCCTCTCACTTTCTCTCTAAATAAAAGCCTGTACCTTGAGTGTTTGTGAAGCTCATTCTTCGGCTCCGTGAACAAGAACCCTGGCATCAATATTACACAACTTTTAGAATTTTTGTCAGTTAAGAGATGGGGAAAACGGTATCTCCTGGTTGTTTTGTACAATCTCAACTCTATTCCATGGATCTGTGTCTCATGACTGCTTTTGCTGTGCATTTCTTTTAAGTGTGGGGATGAGTATCTTTTTTCGTGTGCACCAGCCTTTGCTATTTGTTTTCCTGTAAACTTCCCGTCCATGTTCCTTAACCATTTTTCTCAGGACTTGTTCTTCTTTCTCTTGATCACTTTCACAAACTCTTTAGAAAGGAAGGTAGAAAACCTGGGTCTATTTTCCCCCCATTTGTCCTATCTCTTGGCTTTTTATTTTCTCATATTAAAAATGTGACTAAGAATTTAACTTTTCTCTGGTCACAGGAGCTAAGTAGCCAGTTTTCTTGGGTGCTTTCGGTTACGGAAGACTGGAACTCCCAAGCTGGGTCCCAGCTCTGACCCACCGTTGTGTGGAGGTGACCACACATGCCTTTGCACGCCTCAAGTCCACACAGCTTTGAAAAGCTTCCTCCCTCCAAGATGATCGGTTGTCCACCCACCTTTCCCTCTGCAACTCATGATTTCATTTTATACATTTTTGCCCTTCCTAGAATTTATCTTAACATAAGGAGTGACTTCTGTTTCCCCAAATAGTTAGCTAAGCTGCTGTCCCAACACCATTTTCTGAATAATTCATCTTTCCCACGTTGATTTGCGACCCCACCTGTGTCATAAACGCAGCTCTGTTTCTGGACTCAATATTCTCCCAATTTTCAGTCTGTATTTAAACTCTTTCAATGGTAGTAGGTTCAAAATACATTCCAGTATTTATCGGAGCAAATCCCCCTGTGCTACTGACATGCCTCTCTTTTCTGGTTGTTTATTTCAGCTTTTTTCCTCCCTATTCTCACATGTTGACCATTTTTAGGGCAGCTCATCTTGCACTCAGCAAATGCTTCAGTTAAGCATATACAGAATTTTAAAAGAGCAGAGGTAGGAAATTTTTCGTTCAGAGTTTTGATCTTGAACGTTCATTAAGTGCTGTTGCTCATCTAAGTGTGAAAGTCATGGGAGAAACACACAGAACATGCCTGAGAATGCAAGTGGACTATAATTGTGGACATTAGGTACAGATTTCCTGCGGTTCCAGAACATTCCCACAGTTTTGCTTTACTTGAGTGACCAGACTTAGACAATTTGCAAGTCTACTTGCTTTTCCAGTTTTGCAAGAATGGGTGAGCCCAGGCTGGGATTTTAAAAATTGACTCTCAGGGAGCAAAAAAACTTTCCTACGCAAAAACATGGTGATTAGAAACCTCAAATACATCTAAAAGTGACAGGAAGAACTTTCTCCTAAGATCTGCAGCAGAGCTAATTACCTAGCAGAGAGACGTAATGTGGTTTCTGCATCTAACACATGTGTTTGGCTTGGTAGCTTTTTTTTTTTTTTTAATTTTTCCTCTCAAGTTTTATTCAACCAGGAATAAGATAGTAAATTGTACATGGTTTGCCTGATAATTCAGTAAATAAGTTGAGTGGAGATAGTAGTTTGAAATATTAATTAAGAGTGAGAACCTTTAGATCAGGCAGATAGGCATTCCAGCTCTAGCTCTGGGGAGTCCTAGTTTATACTTTGGGCAAGTGAACTTGAAGTCGCCATTTCTTTACTTGTAAATTAGCTCTAATAATAGTACCTAGCTCAGAACATTGTTGCGAGGACTATATGAATGCTAAGTGGAGTTTCCAGGCACAGTAATTTCTTTATAAATCACACATACACATAATATCCTACAGTGCTAGGTGTGCTTGGTTAAATTCACAACACCAGGAAATTTCCTAAGAAACTGCCAAGCAGAACCCCAGAAGGCTGCAGGTAGACCTGAACAAACCTGGAATTTCGTTTTTTTTTTTTTGAGAGGGCATCTCTCATATTTATTGATCAAATGGTTGTTAACAACAATAAAATTCTGTATAGGGGGGTCAATGCTCAATGCACAATCATTAATCCATCTCAAGCCTAATTCTCGTCAGTCTCCAATCTTCTGAAGCATAACGAACAAGTTCTTACATGGTGAACGAATTCTTACATAGTGAATAAGTTCTTACATGGTGAACAGTGCAAGGGCATTCATCACAGAAACTTCCGGTTTTGATCACGCATTATGAACTATAAACAATCAGGTCAAATATGAATATTCATTTGATTTTTACACTTGATTTATATGTGGATCCCACATTTCTCCCTTTTTATTATTATTATTATTATTTTTAATAAAATGCTGAAGTGGTAGGTAGATGCAAGATAAAGGTAGAAAACATAGTGTTGTAAGAGAGCAATTGTAGATGATCATGTGTGTGCCTGTAGACTATGTGCTAATCCAAGCTAGACAAGGGCACTAAAACATCCACGGATGCAGAAGCTTTCTCTCAAAACGGAGGGGAGGGGGTGAGGTTCTAAGCTTCACCACTATTGTTCCCCGATTTCTCACCTGATGGCCCCCCTGCGACTGTGCCTGTCTTAGGTTGTTCCTCCCTTGAGGAATCTTACCCGTCTCTGGCTAACCAGTCATCTTCCGGGGCCATACAGGGAGATGTAAAGTTGGTAAGTGAGAGAGAAGCCATATTGTTTGAAAAGGTTAGCTTTTTAGTTCTTTGCAGATTTATGCCCTGTGGCTTCTATGCCCAGCCCTTGTCTCGAGGTATCTTTACCACCTGGAGGAATTATGAAGCTCGGTAAATTCGATATGAGGCATGAATTCTATTTAAGCGTTGTAATTAGGAAGGAAGAAGAAAAGCTATAGAGGTAGCATATGGAGGAAAACATGGGAGGATTGATTATTTCTTTGACATATCTTCTTGTAGAGTAACTTAAGCATGTATAGGTTTTAAACTACTAACTAACTTGCGCACACATATTAACGTATTAGAAATACGGTGACATAAACAAAACAAATCTATAATTACCAGCCATCTCCAGTGAAGCCAAGAAAACCAGTTAGGCACCCTAGGCATTTGTGAAAATTTGTCTATGATATGATGGATATTGTCCAACTGTACTTGAACAGTCTGAGAGAAATCAGACAAATTAAAGCAGCCCATTTCTGGGATCTGTTCACCTCCCATATGTTCTTTTAACCGTAGATAGTCTATGGTCATAAGATTTTGGAGTGCTACAACTTGCACCCCTCCCAACTCCTGGTTGAGTTCCAACAGTACAGATCCGGTCAAATTCGTTGTCTCACTGTATGCACATGCCAGCCTAGACATCTCCCTCCTCATTCCAATGGCAAGTCCAGGAAACGGTGGGGTGGACGCAGCCACAACCGCAGCATCGCCCGGATCCCTGCGGAGGCTTTTTGATGATCATCCCCCGGCACAAGTCCTCCAGAGAGTGCTGATGCCGGAAGCTCCTCCTCATATCGTATCTTAGTTCGTTTTCTGGGTATCCAAGCTAGGCCTTGATCTTCTGCATAAAAACAAACAGACCCTTTGCCCACACTTTGACATGCCCTCTATACCACTGTGTAGAACTCATTGGAGGTCAGCACACAGGAACTGCTTTATTTTATTTTATTTTTATAAATTTATTTTTATTTTTATTTTTATTAAGAGAAAGGAATATTATCAGAAAAGAGTACCTCCATAGCCGATCATCTGACACCCTTTAAGTGATCAAAATTAAGGATATTTAAAGCATGTGTTAATCTTTGATTCACCAATAGTTTTATCCTATCAAGGAGTAATCCCCCTTTTCTTTCTTTCTTTCTTTCTTTTTTTTTTAATCTTTAATCTACACTTACATGAAGAATACTATGTTTACTATGCTCTCCCCTATACCAGGTCCCCCCTAAAAACCACATTACAGTCACTGTCCATCAGCATATCAAAATGTTGTAGAATCCCTACTTGTCCTCTCTGTGTTGTACAGCCCTCCCTCCCCTTTCTCCCACCCCCCACCTTTTAAGTATTTTTGATTAAGGTATAGTAGACATAAACATGTTGATTGCAGGAATACAGTTTGTGTACATTTGCAATATGATCATCACAAAAAAGTCTAGCTACCATCCACCACCACACACAGTTACATTTTTTTTTTCTCGTGATGAGGATTTCGGAGATTTACTCTCTTAGAATTTTCAAATATGCAATACAGAATTCTTAACTACAGTCCGCCAGGCTGTACTGACACTCCTGTTGTTATCTAAATGTATGTTTCTTGATGTTGTTTTTACATTTTTGTCTTTGATCTCCCCCAAAAGTATTTGGGAATACAAAGGAGGAGGTGAAGAGCCCAATTTCAGTCCTTTTTCCCAAATGGCTGATCAGTTTTCTAAGTACCAGCTGTTTAGAAAACCCCTTTTCTTCCCTACTAATTTGAAATGAATAGCACCATAGTTGGAGTCTAAATTCCCAGGTGTATGAAGTTCTATTTCTGGCCTCGTGTTCCTGCCCAGCTGTTTTGCTGGCCCATTTCTCTATTACGACGGTGACACTGCAGCTTCATAATCCACGCCACTACCCACGAGGACTAACCCGCTCTGTTCACTTCTCTTGTCCTGAGCGTCTGGCCATTCTCAGGGGGTAGCAAATTCTAAATACCTTGCTTTAAACGTCAGGATCGGTTCAGTTAAACCAATCCAGATGTTTGCAAGTCAAATATGGAGGGTTTGATTCACTTGAATCATTAACATCCTCTAGTAACCAAGCACCTTCCCCTCAGAAAGGTCAAAGTCACAGGCTGCAACACGAAAACTCTCTCCGGTAGCTCCTCTCAGGTGGAGATCTGTTACACCCTCACCATGGACCAAGCGTTCTCCCCGCTAAGACTGAGCCCTTGACCTTGAACTGAATGTGGCATCCACACATTTGAGATGTGAATCACATGCACAGTTTTCCAAGAATGGACAGCTCAGGCCTGAACCTTAAACACAGACTTCAACAATCTTCATCCACAGTTGCTGAGCTGCAACAATGTTCATCCACAGCACGTTGCATCAGAAGCATCAGTTTACTGCAAGATCTGTGATTGTGCACAAAATGCATCCAGCCGGCCACACCAGTGATGCGGCTTTCATGTCCAACATAGTACGGTTTGGACTGTTAATTATTCAGTGCACAGAACTCCAAAGATGAACAGAAACCTGCCCCTTGGTTACTTTTTTAAAAATTAAGGTATCATTGATATACAATCTTATGAAGGTTTTACGTGAGCAACATTCTGGTTACTACATTCACCCATACCCTTGATTACTTTTAAAAATTGTTTTTATTGGGGTATAAGTTATGTGCAGAGACATGCACATGTCCTAAGTGCATAATTCTGGGAGTCTGGACAGAAGCAACCACCTGTGCAGTCACCACCCCAGACACAGGATGTATGCAAGTCACGTATGGAGGGTCTGATTCACTTGAATCATTAACATCCTCTAATAACCAAGCACCTTCCCCTCAGAAAGGTCAAAGTCACAGGTTGCAAAAGGAACCACCACTCCATGAAGTCCCCTTGTGCCCCCTAGCAGCCAACCCTGTCCGTCCCACAGAAGTAAGCACAGTTCTGATTTTTTTCACTATAGTTTTCCTGTTGTAAAACTTCTTATAAATGGAATCCCAGTAGTGATATGGGTTGAATGTTTGTGCCCTGCTCCCCAAAAATGCTTAATTCCTAACCCTCAATGTGCTGACAGTAGGAGATGGGGGCGTCTGGGAGGTAGGTAGTTAGGTCATGAGGGCAGGGCTCTCCCACATATGATTAGTGCCCTGATAAAAGAGACCCCAAGAGAGCTCCCTAGCTTTTTCCATCACGTGAGGATACAAAAATAAGTCACTACCTGCAACCTGAGAGAGGACCTTCCCCAGAACCGGGCTGTCACCCTGATCACACAACTTCCAGCCCACAAAACTGTGAGAAACAATTTTCTGTTGTTTACAAGCCACCAGTCTATGCTATTTGCTATCACCACCTAAGACAAGTGTGTATGTGTATTTTGTGCCTGATTTCTTCCCCTTAGCATAAAGCCTTTGAGATTCATCCATATTGTTGTAGGTATCAGCACTTCATTCCTTTTTCTTATTGAGAAATAGTCCATTAAATGAATGTACCAAAATACATAAATAAATAAATGGATGTACCAGTCTTAGGTATCTACCCAAAGGGACGTGAGAATCAGTGTCCACGTGTATGTGAATATTCAATGCAGCATTATTCCTTAGAGCCCCTAAGTGGAGATAACTCTCACTTGTCCATCAACTGATGGCTGGGTAAACAAAAGGTGGCACAACATTTGGGTTATTTTCAGATTTGGGATCTTATGCGCAAGGATGCTGCTAGGAACATTCATGTGCATGTCTTTGGTGAACATGTTTTCACTTCTCTTGGGTAATCATTTAGGTGCGGAATGCTCAGATCATATGGCAGAGGTGTGTCTTAACTTTAAAGAAACTTCCAAATGGTTCTCCAACGTGGTTACTAACCCTGGTTAGTTTTCATTAATCAGTTGTTCCCAGATGGAATATTCAAAGAGTATTTGAAGGTGCAATAGGAAGACTGAAACTCTCCTTATCACTACCCCCCCCACAGTCTCTCTCCCCAAAATAACAAGTGACAGTTTATTCTTGTTTACTTATTACTTCAGAAAAAATAGATCATTTTTAGACCAGCATTTTTATATACACTTTTTCATCTTTAAACATGATCTTAAGATGCATTCTTCTCAATTTGTCCTTAATGAGATAGCTTAGAAATCCTTTCACATCTGCATGTGGTAATTCATCATAAGGATGTCCAATAATTGATTTACTAAGTCCTGAAATCACAGGCATTTAAATAATTTCCAGATTGGACAAATTCATCTTCTTCCCAATAGCGGATGAGATTGCCCACTTCTCCACAGCCTCACCAGCAGTGGGGTGTCACCTAATTTTAAGATTTCTAATTGATGAGAAACTATAATTCATTGCTTTAGATTTTAATTCTTAAATTAGGAATGGGGTTCAGCATCATTCTTTTCACACACTTACTATCCATTTTTCTTTCTCTAAACTGCCTATTCGTGGCCTTTGTATATATTTTCTGCCAGGCTGTCTTTTTCTTATTTTGTATTAGCTTTTGGTAAATTAAAGAATTTGCCCATGTCTGTTTTATAAGCTGTTAATATCTTTCCCAGGTTGCAGTTTATCTTTTTTTTCCCACTTTCAGTGGCTAGAAGCACAAACTCTATACTTCTAAATGAATTAAAACATGTAAAGCATACTTACCTTTTTATGTGTGTGTACATTTTGGGGGGGATTATGTGGTAACCCCTACCCAGTACAATTTTTTCCAGAAATTTTCTTATCATATCATATGGTAACAATATTTTCCACAGTTCGCTTTGCAAACCCAGGAGGTACTTCCACGAAATGGAGCCAGAGGCTTGAAAGTGAAGTCGCAGGAAATGTGGTCTTACAATGAAACCATTGTCGAAAGTTTATCTAACCACCCTTTACTTTCCTCATCAAAATTGCAGGCGTCACAGAGAAACGCCCAATCTTAACAGCGCACACTAGGATGATGGATACCATGTTGCCAGGCTGAGACCTGCCCCGGATTCTCTTGCTACTGCAAGGCCACTAGGCCTGGACAAGAGCGGGGGGACTCAACGCATCTGCAAGCTGTGCCTCACATTCAGCTGTGCGGGGTAACCCGGGACTCCTGGGGGGCAATTCCACAGGCCTAGACATGCCTGTGGTGAGCTTCAGTACAGTCTCTGATCTTCCCCATCACCCCTTCTCTGTCCCCTTCTTTCGCAAAGTGCACACCTATAAGCAGAGATGGAGAGAAAAATCACTGCATTATCGGTGGGGGGATGAGTTAATCCGACCACACGGGCTAATGTTTGGATGACAGCACGCATTTGTTTGGGTGCTTATAAATGTCTGCCGTGTTGCGTTTTCTTCATGGGGGAAATATAAAAAAGGAAATCAAAAAAATATGTGGCTCACAAGCCTACCACCAAATTGATAGTTTGTAAAAAGGATACAGGCTCACCAGTGTTCTTTGAAAATAGTAGTTGTAATTGTCAAACACCAATGGAAATTCCAGAAAGCTGACATCAATTTAAGCGAATCCGAAGCTGCCTTTTCCTGGTACTTGTACCAGCAGGGAGGCTGTACAATGTAAAAAGATTTGCCCACCAGGTGGCAAATGCTATCTTGTTCTGATTTGCTTTGCAGTAGGAGGGCGGTAAGCTTGCTTTTCACATGATTTCTCAGTCATTGGTGCTATTTTTGTCCCCAGCAAATTGCCTATTCAGAATACTCTACCCACTTCTCTGTTACATTGTTCATCATTTGCTTATTAATTTGAATCATCTCTTAAAGTTAAAATATTGCTCTTTGCTATGATGTGTATTAGAAATGTTTTGCAAGCATATTATCTGTCTTTTTAGTTAAAGTAATTGCCGCATGGTAGTTCTTAATTTTTATGTTTACAAATGAATTAATTCCTTCCTTGGGTTGGCCCCTTGGGTTTTGTATCCTGTGTAGGAAGGCCTTTTTCACATGAGAATGATGGATGAGTTCACCTGTACTTTTTTCTAAAATTTAGGATTATATTTTTATACTGTGTCTTTGGTCTATCTGGAATTAATCTTTCACAAGAAAAACTAGTCCCTCATTACTCCACTGCCACAGCATGACCTGTTCAATAATTTTTTTTCCAGTGATTTGCGAAATCCCCAAATGAAATTCCCCAAATCTACATGCCTATTTCCAGATTTGCTCTTCTGTTCTGTTGTTATTATGGATTCATATTTTTGTAATGTCTTTTAATAACCCACAAGGCCCATCCCCTCTTCTTGTCTGTTGTAGATGTAAGGATATTAAACCATTCGCCCTGCAGTCACAGGAATTAAACAGTCACAGGCTCCAATTAAAACGATCCTAAGGTTTGGAAAAACAGTGGTAGATTTTTGTTTCAGCACTGAATTTTTAACACTAACAACTGCTCACATTCTTTCCCACAAAGAGGTGTTAAGAGAACACCCCAGCTTACAATAAGCACAAAAGTTATCTACCACATGTCAGATTATGCCGGCAAAATTTGTTCCAGGTTCACTCATAATTATGACAGTGAAACTGGAGTGGACGGGGGGCAGATGGGCTGGGGAAGTTCCTGCCGTGTGGTCGAGCTCCCCTGCCTCTACAGTTTTGCACTGCGGAGAGAACACTCGGGCTGGGATTTTAATCAAGGCAGTACGATGAAAAACAGTATGGCATTTCCTCAAAAAGTTAAGGAGTACCCAGTAATTCCCTACCTGGGTATATACCCAAAAGAACTGAGAGCAGAGACTCAGAGTTACATATGCACACCCGTGTTCATAGCACCACTACTTGAAATAGCCGAAAAGTGGAAGCAACCCAAATGTCCATTGCCGGACGGATGGGGGAACGAAACGCAGTGTATTTCTATACGATGGGATGTTATTCAACCTTAAAAAGGAAAGGAGTCCCGACACATGCTACAAAGAAGAACCTTGAAGACAGTATCTGAGTGAAACAAGCCAGTCCCCAGAAGACAATCAATGTATGATCGCAGTTACAGGAGGTCCCTGGGGTAGCCAGGTTGACAGAGAGCAGGATGGCGGCTGCCAGGGGCTGGGAGGAAGGGAGGGGGAAGTTACTGTTACTGTACTAGTTTCAGTTTTACAAGATGAAGAACTCTGTGGATAGATGGTAGTGACAGCTGCACAACAATGTGAATGTGCTTATAATACCACTGAATTGTACACCTAGAAATGGTTAAAATGATACATTTTATGTGTATTTTATACCACGGTTCTTAAAAAAAAATCAAGGTAGAACAAAGATACCCATTTACTAATTCATGGCATTTAACACAATACGTGACGTGTGGTGCAGGGAAGATGAGCAGCCTTCTCTGGGACAGGGACGGGGACGGGGACGGGGCCCGTCAGAAAGCCCACCCGTGTTGGCGTCCTCTTGCCTCCCTTTGCCTGGAATGTGGCTCCGCCGGCCCCCTGCTTGTCTGTCCCTAGTCTGTGTCAGGTCTGTGCACAGGTCACCTCCGCAGAGAGGCCCTCCCTGGCCGCTGTGTGACGCGGCCCACTCTCCCCCACACACTACTCACCTCTGCACTCCCACCCCTTACACAGACTCCCGGATCTCTGTACAGATGCCCGTCTCCCCACTAGAATGTCAGCCTCAGGAGGGCAGGAATCTGTCTCCTGCCTGGCTGCCACACGCAGCTGCTCCATAAACCCGGGCTGAGCGAAAGCAGGGATGAACGGGGGGCTTTACCTTCAGGCCCTCCCGGAGGGGCACACAGCTGCTGCTCAGCATCGCTCCCAGCTCCCAGAGGCGCCTCTGGCTGGTCTCACTCCGAGGCCCAGCCCTGAACAGCAGGCTGCCGCCGTCCTAGAGGTGGTCTCCGCGGAGGCTTCGCTGGACACCGTCGACTCCCTGCGCCCCACATGGCCCCAGCCCTGATCTCTGCCCCCACCATCACGGGCCATGTGAGCCTTTCAGACTTTACCAATGGACCAGAGGGTAACCAGAGAGGTCGCATCTTGGGAGGCACTTAAGAGTCTCGGTTAAACATGGCTTCTCGCCAGAGGGGGCAGGGGAAGGGCCCTTTCAGCAGGGTCTTTATGCACGTGTAACCCAGGGCCTCATTTGCTCCTGTCCCCAAAGTTCATCTTCCCCTTCCTTCCCTCCCTGACAATCTCCATTCACCTTTCACAAAGCCCAACCTTGACCCCCGAGGGCCCTAGGTCCCTTTCCTCGAGGGTGGACCATCCCATCTACAGCTGTCCCAACTACACGTGCCTTAGCATTCTCCGGAGAAATGTTTAAGACACAGATTCCCAGTACAGATACAAACCCCAAGGACGCAACCCACCAACTCAACAGGTGGGGCCAAGAAATGGCCTTTCTCCAAAAACCCTAGGTGACGCTGACGCAGGGCCCACCGTGGTTCAGGAGTCCCTGGCAGCGGAGAGGCTTGGGCAGGAGAAAACTCAAACTTTCAGCTGAAAGACCTCAGCTTCAGTCTGAGGGGAGGGAAGGAAAGGAAAGGGTTTCACCTTCCAGCTTTTAAAAATAAACTCATTTTCACCTTTCCAGCTGCTTTTAAAAATAAACTAGCAGAGAAGACAAGTAGTGATTTTACAGCATCTTACTATGCAGATGGACAGTGACTGTGAAGGGGTATGTGGGGGGGACTTGGTGAGGGGGGGAACCTAGTAAACATAATGTTCTTTCTGTAATTGTAGATTAATGATACCAAAAAAAAAAAACCTAGCATTTTCAGATAAATCACATCACCAGTTGGTACCTGTTCTAGAAACTCCTAGAAACCCCAAGATCAGCGGGAGATCCTTTCACACTGGTGGAAGGCCATATGAATGGCAAAGAGGACAGACGTCTAATAGCTTCTTCTCTCATGGAAAACTGACAATCCTAGCAGGACTGACAACAGCTCCCACCAAGCTAGGAGTCTAGGACGGTGTGGACTGTCCATCAAGGGAACCCTCCTCTCAAATTAAATAGTCCACGCCATCACCACCTGTAAGACTCAACAGATAACTGAGTTTGCTAAGCTTTATTTGGTAACACATTTTACATTTACTGATCCCGGTGTCCATCTGTTAACACAACGAAGCCCTAATGGATCTGATTTTGAAGTCAGGTTTCAGAGCGTTGCAGGCTCGAGGATCCAGTTCATTCCTGCGTTTTGTTTTGCATACATCCCGGGAAAACCTTGATGCACACAGATGAATAGATGCAAACGGAAACCTTTTTATGTTTTTTTCCCCTGCATCTTCAGTTAGACTCATCTGGGACTTTGAACTGAATTGTCACAAGAAATTTGTTTTCAAAGTTGAATCTAACAACAGTGCACATTTTTTTTTATCACAAAAACTGAAGTTGTAAAAGACCCTAAAAATGTAAAGGGCTAGAATATTATCACTGTGTGCCACGTTAATATATTTATTTACTTGCTGTCACATGCTTGAAAATCACAGCCCATCAAGAGCCTGTGAATTACAGAGGGAAACGGCTTTCAGAGTGTTGTATTACAGGGCATGCGCAGGAAGGGATTCTCCCACTTGTCACCCTTCTCGTCAGTCACATTTATAAGAAATTCAATTATATGCAAATATATAGCAGAAACAGCTCCTGGAGACCTGTACAAAAACAAGCTAACTAATGAACACAAGGTAATGTTTTGATAGTCTCTGCGACTGGTTTGGCCGACAGTGTATTCAAGTAGACATTTTTCAGTTTTTTTCCTTAACACACATGAAAAAACAGACTCAGACTGCCGCTTTGAGCACGCCCTGGGCCTCCCCGGGGTAGTCTGGCGACCACCGATCTTCAGGCATCCTGCCCCCACCTACACACACAGGAGACAGGGTATTCTGGTCTACTCGGAGCACAGAATTAACAACAATTATTTTCAGATTTTTTTTTCCCCCTTTCTTACTACAATGTGAGAAAGGTCTTCATTGTCAGCCTCAAAGATGTTCAAAGTGAAGGTTTGGCGGCACTGGAGGGGATGACCGCTGGGAAGCCCAGAATGCCTGAATCATGCCCCTCCAATCACCCCCCTTTCCTGCAGGCTTTCTGAGAGGCCTTTACCCCAGGTGGGAATCCAAGTACCATTGTAATTAACAGAACCTAAACGCCAAATACTTCAAGGTCTCAGTGGACATTCTTTTCCCCCAAACTAACTCTTGGGACCCTACCACCCTCTAGTTAGACAGCTGGAGGGGCAAGGAAGCTCGGTCTGCATCGAAGATCTGGGCTTAACTTAGCCGGGGTCGAAGCACAGAGAAGGGAGAAGGGGAAAACCGCCGCCCTGCTCTTTAGCACACAGGCCCTGCCGAGGTCTCTTTAGCACACAGGCCCTGCCGAGGTCAGCTGACCATCCAGGAGAGGGAGAAGGGATGGGCAAGAAGGGCACAACAGTGGCCCTGGCCCATGTGTAAAGGTAAAAGTTCTAGAATTCTCCCAATCTGCTTAGTGACCCCCAACCTCTGAAGATGAATCTATGAGGAGGTGAAAAACAGGCCTGGCAGAAAAGAAACACAGAGATACACCTCTCTCCCTCAATTCCACCCACCTCAGATATCAATTTACCTCTGAGAGCCCCATCTCCACAAACTGGGTCCCCCAAAGACTCAAAAGTCTTGGTTCAATCAAGGACAAGAGAAAACATTGTTCCCCACTTGGAGCTTCTTCCTGCACCTTCGACTCCGCAGGTATGGGGGGGTCCTCCAAATCAAAGCTTCTTGGCTTCTGTGGATAAATCAGAACAGCTCAAGAGGGGAAGCAGGGGGAGGTAGTGTTTGGAAATTGTCTTGACTTCCTTGGACTGTGTGAACATTTCTATCCCCCAACCAGGCCTCCAGAAAACTCCACCCTCAAAGCTCCTTCTCCTGACATACATAGTAACCCCAAACCATTCAATTCTTTCTGGGCAAGCAGGGTCAGACAGGGTGACAGAAGGCCTTGGGGATGCCACAGCGACACTCATCAACAAAGCGTAAGCCAGTGGGTCTGCTTTCCTGCGTCCTGCCCCACGTGTCCCTATGATTGGCCTTCAGGGGCTTCTAGGGGGCTCGGGCTCTCACCCTCTAAAACCTCTCCGTGTGTCTATGCCCCCTCCACTGCCCTGGAGTCCTTCTCATCAACCATTTGACAAGCTCCGCCCTGGGCTCCTTTGCACCCCCACCTGCCACTCCTGCTCCTCCCCCCATCCACCCACTGACATGACCCGGATGACCTCTTTTCTCACTCTCACCTTTGGAGGCATGAGGACAGCCTTCTGGCTTGGCCTTGGGACCCCGTGACGTCGACGCTGGCGACCCCATGCACTGTGGGCCTCGAAGCGCCTTCTGAACTGATGCATCCCTTCTCGCGCCTGGCCCTTTCCTTAGGATCGTCGCCCTGGAATCTTCTGCATCAACAAGGACGTAAGACACAGGGCCCAAGCTCACTTTCTTTTTCTTCCTCAGGGGGGCAGGGCTCCTTGCCAAGGCCCAACCCACGGCCTTCTTCGTTGGAGGGCCCTCCTGAGCACCATCTTGGTCTGACCCAGAAGCAACCCCAGGGCTCTGAACTGCTGACTGGGCATCAAGGGACGGGCTGCTGGGAGGTGTCCGGGCACATTCTGCCCTGGGCTTCTGCAAAGCGGACTCCTCCTGCTTCACACGGGTGTTTCTGCTGCCCCTGATATATTCTGAGATTTCTGTATTTTCAGCATCTTCTGCCTCAGGATCTTCCAAGGAGGCCAAGGTGTCAGAAAGGTGGCCTTTGGGTTTCTTCCGGGGCACTGGCTCCTGCTTGGAGTTTTTCCTCTGCTTCTTTCTCCTACAGTGGGTTGTAGCTCCAGCCTTGTGAACCAAAGGTTTGGGGGGCTCCCCCTCGTCTTCCGTGGCATCCCAGCTGTCAGAATTCTCCATGTTCAAGACAGAGCCCCCGTCTGCGGCCTGCCCTGGCCCCTCCTTGACCTTCCTCCCTGAGGCTGAGGCTGCTACCGCCTGGGCCTCAGCAGCTTCCTGAGCCCTCGCTTCTTCCCGGCCGCGGATTTCTGCATCCACATGGAAGATGATTTGCACCACTGCCCCCAGGAGCACCCCAAAAGCTTCTGCCCAGTTCTCTAGGGACTGAGTCTGGTTCCGGGGCTGTGGGGAGTGGCTGAGCTGCAGCAGGCGGACCACATCCTCCCATTCAGATTTTTTAAAAATTCTGCATCCTGGGTGGGGTCTCTACAGACCACTCTCCAAATGCCCCCCTTTCCTGGGAATTCCTGGGGTATGGCCCTCAGATTCACACCCTCGCCAACCTCAATGAGCACAGCTTTGGCATTCTCTTCCCTCAAAAAAATCTTGTTAAGCACGAGATATGGGCCCAGCGGGGCGAGGACCCCATTCAAGGTCTCCTCAATTTCCGCTTGGCCACAATCCTCCGGGATGCCCGTGACCAACAGGGACCTGTGGATGTCCACATCCATCCCCCGACACCAGTCCTCCAGAAGGTTAATCGCCATAGCCATGGACACCTGGTGGCGCTAATCCCTCGTGTGGTAAATAGTCTACGAGGTGGCCGAGGGCTGCAGAGGTCCCCAGATACTACTCCTGTAAGGTGACAGGAAAGGGGGGTCAGGGTCCCCGGAAGACGGCCAAGGTCAGAGCCTTTAGCGGTCCCCTCTGCGGCCGGCCAGGAGGCCTGGCGCTCTCCCAGGCCCCTCCTCCCCAAGCGGGCCCCGGGCGTCCTGGAACAGCCGACGACCGCTCTCCGCCCCTGCCGGGGTCTGGCTGGCCGCCCGGCCGGCAGGGATCTGGCAGCCGGCTCGGACCCCCCTGGCTGCTCGGACGGAAAGGCCCCAGGAGGCGGGCGTGCACCCCCGCTGCGGCCCGGGCGGGTGGAGCGGCGCCTCGCCTCGATCCTGCCGGCTGCGCGGAGCCGAGGCCGGCGTCGCAGCGCGCGCTTGCGCATTCGCTCCCTCCGCGCCCCGCCCCGCCGCGGTCTCCACGGCAACGGGCCCTGGCTTGCTAGCGGGTGGGCAGTGCGACTGGGCCGGGGGAGTCGGCGTGCCGTTGTTCACCAGGCAAGGGGTCTGCGATTCTTCGATGCCCCTCCAGACCCGCTCTGTCTCCCCTTCTCTACTCAACGTGGGCCTCGGGGGCGAGGGTGGCGTGCCCTGACTTCTATGGCTGCGCCACTGGCGCCTCCTCCCGTCATCTGCCTTTTTGTTGGGTTCGACCAACAGAACTCCTGGGACACACCAGAAGTCAAAGGACGAAAGAAAAGAGCAATTTTAATACCTCTGGGTTTCTCTAACAACGCCACTGTCGGGAGCCTTCTCCTTCAGCTGCACTTCCCTGGTTCCAAAAATTTCCAGAAGCTTCTAAAAACTTCCTCCCGAACCGCAGCTGTCCAAGCCTCAGTTTAGTTTTTTCCTTGCTGGTTTCCTCAACTTGCTGCCCACAGGCAATTCACTCCCCAAGCGTTCACGTCTTCCCCGTTGGGGCGCAGCCATAGCGTAGCAGAAGCCATTGCTGCCCTACGCTGTGTGAACCCCTGATCCTTTGAGTCGATGAGTACAGCAGAGATGGGTAAGGTTCTACGCCACTGGGTTTTAGGGTGGCTTATCATGCGGCAATAGATAACTGGAAGATACTGCAAAGGGAGAATGCGACGGGGATTGATGACTGACAGAGCATTACTGCCAGAGAAAACTGAGACCGACAACCTTCCGTCTACCCCGGACAACATTCCCCAAAGCGGCTTTTCCAAGCAGCGCACCAAGTTTCACTTCCTGCGATTGTTTCCATGAGAGAGCATCGTGACCGTCAACCAGACCCTCCAGCTTGTGAGGTGAAGAGGAGACAAATCTTGTGCTTTAGTCAATTACTTTTAGTGAGGAAGGAAAGCTTGATATGCCGCCATCAGCAGAGCTGGTCAAAAATGTCTTGGTCCTTCATCAGCCGCCTAGTATCATATACGGGCAGTGGGGTCGCCGAGGAGCAAGCTTGTAGCTGACTGCGCTATGGAATTTTCCCGGCTACCAAAGTTTTTAAAAATAAAATTGTGATACACATCTAAAGGTTTTGATAGAATTTCAGGTTTATTTTTATATTCCCTAAAGTTCGTTCTATGATGGTGATTTTGCCTATGACCAAATACCCATTTGAAGATGTGCCAAAATGTGTATTTGGTTCTGACGCATTGTCAGCTGTTGTTATTATTTCAGAGGCAAGAGGGCCTTCCCACTGCTGAGCAGCATTCCGCTTTTTATCATCTTCCCAGTGACCTGGAGTTTGTCCTGGGAGGGTTGAACCATTGGGCTGATGAAAGTAACAAGAGGGTATGGCATAACTGCTACCAAATTGGATGTTCTTGGTAGAAGATTCTAGCAATTTGGATTCAACTCGAGTGCTAGCACAGGATGCTATTGTAAATTTGAGAATGGTTGAGAATGGATAAAATGAGAAAGTGAAAAGGAACACCAGGGGTTGATGAAAAGAGAAAATAGAACTCTCATACATGCACATGACTGATGGCACTGTCATTTAGTACCACCATCTTGGAAAACTCTGGCTGTATCTACTACAGCAAAACATACAATCCCTACCACTTAGGAACTCCACTCCTAGATATATAGCCCTAACAGAAATGTGTTCACTAAAAGCCACAGGCAAGAATATTCATTGCAGTACTATTCACAATAGCCCAAATCTAGAAGCTACCCAAATCCGCTCAACAGAAGAGAGAACAGATTTTGGTATGTTCACACAATAAAAAATAAAACAATTAGAAAGATGTACAACCACACATGATAGAGATGAATCTTGTAAGTATAATGTTAAGCAAAAGAAACCAGACACAAGTGTATGTATGGTGTGATCCCATTTATAAGAAGTACAAAAATAGGCAAAATTAATCTATGCTGTTGGGAATGGGGATGGTGGGGTCCCATAGAATGTCTAGGGCCTTGAAGCCTGGGACACCCAGTGGGTGGGAGAGCTGGTAAAGTTTTTATTGTGCGTGTTGGCTACATGTGTGTTGAGTTTATGAAAACTCAGCATGCTTTATGCCCATGATATGTGCACTTTTCTGTAAATATTTCATACTGCAATAATAGGCTTTACTGTTTTGCTGAGGAATTGAATGTGAGGTGCAAGGGAATTGAAGCAAGTGTGACTCCGGGATTTCTGGAATGAACAACTAGAAGGAAGGTGATGCCACTTATTTTTACATGCGGAAGGTTTGATGGAGAACAGATCTGGGGAGGAGAGAGAGCGGACGAATCAGAAGTTTAGTTTGGGCCATATTGAGTTTAAAAGATGCTATGTTGAGATTCCCAAGAGCATCCTCAGGTTCAATGATTTTCCAGAAGGATTCATGGACCTCAGAAAAACTAGTGCACTCATGGTTGTAATTTATTACTACAAAAGGATGCAGATTAAAAATCAGCCAAGGAAAAAAGTGCAAAGGACAGAGTCCAGGAGAGACCAAGTATAAACTTCCAGTTGTCTCTGCCAGTGGAGTCATATGGACAGCACGTACTTCTCCCAGAAGCAGTGTGACAACACAGACAGCACTGCCAGCCAGGGAAGCTCACCTGAGCCTTGGTGTGCAGGAATTTTATTCTGGGTCAGTCACGTAGGCATGGAGCACCTGTGCAGCTGACCAGCCCCTCCAGAGGTCACAGTGATAGTGTGTGGGCCCAAAGCCCCCTCCATAAATGCATTTTTAGTATAGGATATTCCAAGGGCTTAGAGGTAATCTAGGATCCAGATGAGGGCCAGTCATTTCTTGGGAATATGCAGGATTTGGACAACCCAGGCCTGTTTTTACCGCACAGATGCTCATGAGCATATCAGATTGTTGAGTTAATTAAGCAACCGCAAATACTGAAGAGATAAACAGATATTCAAAAGAGATAAAAATTTTCTTATATATATATATATATAAAATAAGGCATATATAAATATATATTTATTAAGTACAATTGTCTGTGTATATGTACATCTATATGCATGTGCATATATATATATGTGTGTGTGTGTGTGTGTGTGCATTTGTGTGTGTGTGTGTTAAGCGGAGTCAGCTGCCTCTGCTCCTTCTCCTATCAAGGACCACACTGCTCACCACTGGATCTAAAAATAGTTTTGATGCATCCTTGACGCGATTGCTGCGCTGGTTGCCCTGACAACACTTCAGCCCCAGGGTTTCCATGACAACCTCTCTCTGCTGCCTCAACCCTTCCATCCATCTCTGCACTTTTGGGTCTGGGGTTACCTTTCCACCCTTCTCTCTGTTTCACCTTTGGCTTTTTATTTTGTCTTCTTGTGTTTTTTGAGAACCCACAATCTCTCCATAAAAACTAAACATGGAGACCGTACAGGGGGCTCTGGGCTCCCACCTAATTCCCCCTCCTCAGTAAGTTGTAATAACTCACTGTGGTCCTGTGTGTGTCACCTGGTTGTTCTATCTGGTTTGTGCTGTGGGAGCCCCTTCTCACTCCGGAGCTTCTTAAGTTTGTATTTCTCCCTCCCCCTCACTCCCCAATTACACCTCTTTCCCCCACTTTTAATCCCCAGGTTGCCAACCTCAGCATCCGGCATGAGTTGACACATACATCTCCCCATCTCATAGAATATAAAAAAATACATAGACTACTTTCAAGTAGCCATAATTTCTCTCTCTCTCTTTTTTTTTTTTAAATAAAATGACTGCTAAAATACTCCAGGGTTAAAAAGAAGGTAGCGGGGATAGATGAGACAAGATTGGCTTTGAGTTGATAATTGTTATAGCTGGAGGCTCATTAGACTATTCCCTCTACTATTGTGTACATTTTTTAACTTTGCATAATTAAAATTTTTAAAAAGGAGAGGAAGAAAATGCGTTTTGTCTTTGGCATTTTATTTTATTTTTTTTGCTAGCATGGTTTACGGGAAGAGACAACTGCATCCCTACAGGATTTTATTGTTCTCATAAAATGTATCCCATTCTATAACTTTTGTAAAATGCCCACCATTAACTGGGAAGAAAGAGGCTCCCAATCCTTCTTTATTCTATTTAATTATTTATTTTTATTTTTTTAAATTTTTTACTAAGGTATGATTGATATACACTCTTATGACTGTTTCACATGAAAAAACAATGTGGTTACTACATTCACCCACATTACCAAGTCCCCACCCACACCCCAGTGCAGTCACTGTCCATCAGTGCAGCAAGTTGCTAGAGACCTACTCTGTCCCGTCTGTGTGCTACACTGTTCTCCCCGTGATCCGCACACCATGTGTACTAAACATAATACCCCTCAGTCCCCTTCTCCCTCCCTCCCCACCCCCCCTCCCACACCCCTCCCCTTTGGTAACCACTAGTTCCTTCTTGGAGTCTCTGAGTCTGCTGCCATTTTGTTCCTTCAGTTTTGCTTCATAATCCCTCTTTATTTGATTGAAATATTTATCCAAACGAGTAGGTACTATATTCTTGATTTAAGTAATTACTCTCATAGGTTTTGAAAACTGTCATTATTAAATATGTAGACATAGGAACAAAGGCATAAAGAATAATGGAATGAGCACCTTCGTGCCAGTCTGCCCATCCCCCTTCCTCCCTCCCCCACGCTTAAGAAGTGAAGCATTTCCACGCTCATTTAGGTCTTTCTCAGCTGTGCCCTTCCAGGATTCTTACCTTAGGATGTTTGCGCTTGCTGTTCTCTGTGCCCCTCATGTGGTTCCTCCTTGTCATTCAGGCCTTGGTCCAAACGTCACCTCCCCTAAGAAGTTGTACCAAACTCCATCTATCTAAAGTAGTTTTTCCCTCCCACACACTTACAAAAATCACTATCACATCACATTGGTTTATTATTGTACCCGTTGGCATTCACCGCATAACAAACAACCCTCAAAGGGGTTTAAAGATAGGACTTCCACTATCTCAAACTGTATTCCCTGTGATAGCATAAGCTCCCCAAGCGCACGCACCTTCTCTGTCTTGTTCACCATCATATCCCCAGAACCTATAAGGTGTTCCCCACAGAGAGACATTTAGTAATTATTTGTTAATATTTGAATAAGTGAACGTGTGCATTGACTGTCCTGGGTTGGAAATGGAGCCCGCCACTTGGACAGCAGCTGTAACTCTAATGAAAGCCAGAGAGTGCGACTCTTTCTAAAAAAAAATAAGAAGAAGGGAGAAAGAAGGTTGCATCAGTCTGCAGTGCTGGGAAGGAAGCGAGAACAAAGAAGTCTTATTCACCAGTGTAGACAGGTAAATAGTAAACTCCGGAGGAGAGAATCCTGCCCTCGCCGGGTCTTGGAGGGAGGTTTCTCCCAGTGATAGTCAATGAGGCCAGTCACTCCTGGTGCCCATAAATCCTGTAGGTTGCCACTTTTGGGAAGCTTTCCAACCTGACCTCTCTCTGCTTTCTCTCGCGAAGTGTGGGCCCCTCATCAAATCAAGATTACAGTATTCCCAGCTCAAATCCTCTTCATTCCACCCCCTCACACATACATTTTCAAAAAAGCTCCCTTGCTTGCATTAGGTCTTTTAGCCTGGTGAGCTTTCCCAGCAGATTTCTTGAATTTCCTCTCTGTGATCCAGCTAAAATATGCACCAGATTCTAAGAGCCTATGAGAACCATCTTCTAGGATAACCCATGTTGGCCCAGGGGCGGTGCATGCTGGGATCCAGAGAAAGGGAGGGCCAGAGTTAGGGGGTGATCTCAGGGCTGGGGCTGAGGGCTTGAATGTGCCTCCAGGCTCTTGTAATAATTATAATAATCATTATCATCATCATCCTTATGATACTTGTATATTAATATAATGTAACATAAAATCACTATTGTTACTATTAAGCATGGTTCTAGCACTGTGGATACAGCAGTGAGCAAAACAGAAAAAATCCATGACCTGTAGGGGAGAAAACAAACAGTGAACAAATAAACAGAACATGACATTGGGAATAAGAGGCTGCCAGGCAGGAAGATGAGGCAGGGGAGAGGGACAAGAGAGCATTTTCCATAGAGTGGTCAGAAAAAACTGCTCTGAGGAGGTGACAGTTAAGTAGGGACCTGAATGAAGTGAGGCACCGGGCCTTGCAGCTGTGTAAAGGCTTTCCAGATGGGGAAACAGCCTGTGCAAAGGCCCTGAGGCCAGAGATTACGAGATGTTTGAGGTGCATCGAGGAGCCCCACGTGGCTAGAGCAGAGCCAGGTAGGGGGAAAGGGTGGGAGATGTGGTCAGAGAGGGAACAGAGATGGATTTTGCAGGCTGTGGCAGCGCTTGCTTTTTCTCAGAGCACGGAAACCACTGTGGGGTTATGAGCAGTGGTGGTCTCACAGAACGCTCACAGCAGGCATGTGGAATAGGGACGATCAATCCATTACACAGATGAGGACACTGAAGCTCAGAGACCATCCAGGTAGGGGAGCCAGGATCTGAACCTGCATCTGTCTGGCTTCCTGTGTCCCTGGCTGGGGACATGGACCCAGGGGAGAGGACAAGGCCAGCCTGGTGACCTTGGCCTGGAGCAGAGCAGTGGAGAGCAGGGAGGACTAAGATCTGCAGATCCCTGAGCAGGACTGGGCCTGGTAAAGACCGACAGCTGCTCTCACCAGAAACCCTCCTCTACTCCCTCACCCCCCCCCCTGAGGCCAATCCTCACGGCCAGTCTGAAATAGCTGAGTATCTGACAGCAGCTCTGGAGAGGATCTGGAATTTACCTTTATTGTTTGGCCTGGATACCTCCACTCATTAAGGTTTTCTGGACTTAGCCCCTTGGGCTTCTCTCTGAAAACTTGGCCACTCTAAGCATGTATCACACCTCCTCAGTATTCAGATTTTAGCTTATTTGCCTCCTCCTCCAGGGAGCCCTCCCTGACCCCCCAAGCTGGGTCCAGTGCCCCCTCTAGGTCCCACTTCTGCCCACTCTGGGTTGTCACTGTTTGGAGATGGGTCTGTCTCCCCCACCATCACTGGTCACCCTCCCTGTGTCCCCAACACAGGTCAGACACTGAGAAAGGGCTTGGGGAATATTTTTATTGGATAAAATTGCCAAAAATTCTCCAAAGACACTAATGTAAGAGGGGAGGAGGTTTAAGGTGATGGTTAAGACAATTTGGGTCATGCTCAGGTTCATGTCCAGGGCCGCGGAGCTGTGAAAACTTCATTGAGCACATGACCCCATCTCTGTGAGCCTCAGTTCCTCTGCCTGTAAAGTGGAGGGTTGGGGGGATTCTGGAGATGATGCACATTGATCATGGGGTCTGGCACGTGAAACACGCTCAGCTCACGTCAGTTTTTATTGTTATTATCCACGATGGGGAAGTGAATGACACAAGTGATTTTCCCAGCAAGCACTTATTTTTGTCTTTTCCTGATTTTTGGGGGGGCAATAGGCATGAATAAGTATTTTTATCTGATTACGGCATACCGAGAAAAGAGCAACCCATACCTATTATGAAGAGTTGAGAAAATACTGAAAAGAGGAAAATAAAATTCCTCCACAAATTCATGTTGCAAAGAAAACATTGTTACTGCCTTTTTAAACATAAAACCATGACTCTTATATAACTATAAAATGGACACGCATCAAGTATTTTATTTAACTCATTAAATATCTTGGTCAGACAATACAATCAGTTCTTAAAAAATGCCAGTGGCAGACACATATGTAGGCATTCATTTAGGAGTGTCAAAATGAATTGCTTTAGTATAGAGAAAACTGTTTTTTTCCCCCAGTACAAGAGAAATCAACTGAATCTCCATCAGACAAAATTTGTGTCCATTACTGTGGACAAGGGTCATTTACGTTGCTTTATCTACAGCTTACAGAGATTTGTAAAGGGCTCAAAGACTCTGAGACCCCAGAGAATCAGAAAACCCAGAAATGTGTGCTGGACAATGTGTGATTTTCCAGCAAAGACACCAGCCATCTTTTCGGTATATTTCAAGACTTTTCACAGTTTTATCTACAGTATCAACAGAATATAAAATATCTGAATTCATCTCGCATATGTTTTATCAACCTTTAGTTTTTTTTGTGTGTGTGTCCTAGGTCACAGTAAAATGTCTTAACATGGATCATGGTCAGTAATGTGAGAGCCACTGTTACGGGTTCATTAGCTGTTCCTCTGTGGATGGGTATGTGGGTTGTTGATGATTTTTGCTCTTTCCAATGAAAGAGCTGAGAATTGTTGGTGGGTGGTGCCCTAGAGATTTCTATATTACTTGGATCCGGATGTTACTTCTCACCTTGTTTGAAATGACGATGATTTTTTAAAGATATAGTGTCTGGTTTATACATTTTCCTTGCACAGGAGTCTAAAATACAGCGTCATGTTTCAATGCCATATGACAACTCTATCCCCTCGCAAGGCCATTTTGAGCTCCTTCTCTCTCCCTCTCTGGAAATAAGCGACAAAAGCTTGGGATGATGTGGAGGGAGAAAGACGTGTTCTCATCTGCGCTGGAGCTCAGGTTACAGCCGCCAGCTGCAGCCCTGAATTTCCTCCTGCCAGAAAAATCCAGCAGCTGTCTCTACTCTGCATCCAGGGAACAGTCTCCAAATGAGGAATTATGGCCAGGAAAGTGAGAGGCCCCACGTTCTTTTCCTTTGCTTAAATCTCTTTTTCCTAAAAAATGGCCAGGCAGCAAAATAACCTCTATGGGAAGATTGCACTAATATAACATTCAAGAGGAATCAAATCCACAGTGTTGACAGTCACAGTTTGGTAACAAACATATGTATCTATAGAAAAGCACAGAAGTATTTATCACAAAACAGGTTATTTACTCCGGAGGAGAGAGGAGTCTGTGATGGGCGGGAGAGTGAGGGGCTTCCAGGCCAACTATTTCTTGATGGGTCGTACATAGTACCAAGGAGTTCACGCTATACTTATTTGTTATGCTGTGTGTTGGTGTTTGGGGCACATCTCTGTATGTGTGTTACCTATTCCATGATTATTTTAAATGTTTTCAAAATACGGTCACACGGTCAGGGTACAGCAGTGAAATAAATATTATACGTATTTTCAAGGATGTTCTGCAGATGAAAAACTGAACCCAGCGGTCCACGTGTGCACTTTTAAAAGGTTCCCAAATGAAGTGCACAGAACAGTCAGGTGAAGCTTCTCTAGTTTATGTCAAGGAAGCTGATCGTATTTCTTCCAGGTGGTTGGAAAATGCCATGGGGTCAGGACAGTCTTGAGTGGTGACTAATCCTGCTTTTGGTCTGAAGCCCTTAACCAAAGAGAAAAGAAAGGAGAACGAACTCTTTTATTTATTTTTTTTAAAAGAACGCGTGTGTTACAGTTTTTGAACCCTAGATGTGTATTTATGTGAGGTTGGCAACATGGCAGAAAAACAATTGGTAGACCAAATGTAATAAACATAATGAAGAGCGGTCTCTCTACCATTTGTTTAGAGGGGAGATCATATTCTCTTGGGTGCCTGGAAGATGTCGTGTAGGGGGAAAAAATATCATATATTTAAGCCCTAAATATAAGGAAATGCATATGCAGGATGTTAGGACAGAGAATCATCCTAGTGAGGAATGAGCATATGAGCCAGGAGCAGAGGATTTTATTCCAACGGAAATAAGATTTATGCAGAAATAAGGCCTCCCTCTGGGCCACCCACTCACACACCAGGAAGGTTTTTAGCTTAGAGGCTGAAGGGAAGAATGAATCATTTGTACTTTTTTTTTTTCCTGGCGAGAACTAGTGTCTCAGTTAAAATGCTCCATGTCTCTCCCACCCTAGTCAGTGTATGCAGTTTTGTTTTCTTCCTCAAGTGCCATTTATATAGACATTCTTTATCTGACTTTAAAAATAGTGTGTGATTACTACAGAAAACCTTGGCAAAGCTGGAAAAGTCCCCCCTCATTTTGCCACACATACACAGCTCACATTTTACCATAGAACATTTTGCTTCTTAAAGTTAGACTATTGGTTTTAACTCAAAAATTATGGAAGCCTTTAAAGTAAGCCATATCAGCCCTCCATGACGTATGGTAATAAAAATAACACCACGGCCCAGGGCCACCATATGTATTGAAAAAGAAGTGTTGAATGGGATCAAGACCACCTGGGTCTACTCGACTTGCACTCTGTTACCAACTTGTCCTGTGACCTTAGCAAGTTCCTTCCCCAAACTGGCTCCAGCTTCTTGCCTATGGAATGGGAGGATTGGTGTAGAAGGAACTTGCAATTTACGATGCCTATGCTTCAAACTCTGAAGGTGTGGTCAGGGCATCCCAATTTTTTAAATGCTCCCCAGAGGATTCAAATGCGTAACCACCATCCTTTTCTGGGGCTGTGGGTCAGTAGTTTCTGGGGAAGGGGTCCCAGTCTGATAGGGCTACTCCCTTCCCTGCTGTGACTTCCTACAAGTTCAAGAGTGTCCTGTTAATACAAACAAGACCGGATTCCTAGAAGAGGAATTAGGAATGACACGTTTTTAGTAGTGAGGTAGTTTTGTGTGGGTGGATCAACTGCTCACCCAAAACCGGTTGGGATGTCAAGACTGATGAGACCGTACACCAAGAGGCTAGCAAAAGGTCTATTACTCACATGCTAGGATTTTCCAGGGGAGACGAGGGCAGGTACAAGATAGTCCAGTGGCTGAAACAAAATCAGAGGGAAGGGTTGGGGTCTTTACAGAGTCTGGGGGCTGAGCGTGGAGGCTTGTAAGGTCTGACTTTCACACGCACGCTTTTCTATCAGCTTTTCCAGACGCAGGGCTGGTGATCTAAAAGCTGTCAATGTCCAAGCCTCAAAAAGCCAGCCAGCCTCTTTATTACAGAGGTTTTACTTTCCGGAGTACCATCTACACATGACTATAAAATTAAGTGGCACAAGGAATGGAGAGCTGCATTTATGCCGACCTCACTGTATGCTTGGTACTAAGTTCTTGATACCTCACTGAAACCTCCAGCATGGCCCCATTTCCAGATGTGGGAGAAGCTGAGGTCCACAGAGCCAGCAAGTCGCCTGAGGTCCCACAGCCAGGAGTAGGGGGAGGTTAGGGCTTGAACCCAGGTCAGTCCTCCAGAGATTAGATTCTCGGCAGCATGCCTTTCTCTCTTCCTGTAAGAACAGTTTTGTTCCTAGACACATGTATTTCCTTTTTTGGTAACTCAAACGGTAAAGTGCTTCCAAATTACCTAGGCACCTTGTTAATATGCAGAACCTGACACAGTAGGTCTAGGGTGGCACCTGAGAGTCAGCTGGTTAACCAGCTCCTGGGCGATGCATATCCCATTGTTGTAAAGGGTTACAGCATAATGTGCTGTTCTTTGTAATTAATAACATATTTTGTTCTATCATCTGTCCATGTGTCCATCTGTATATTTTAAGGTGGTGCAGCATGGTAATTAAGAATATCATCTCTACCGTTAGAGTCCCTGGACATCAGCACTTCCTGGATGGGTGATTTTGGACAAGTAATTAACTTCTCTGTGCCTCAGTTTCCTCATCCGAAAATGCGAATTATAAGACAAGTACCCAGCTCATAGGTAGTGAGGATTAGAGGAGTTAATCAAGTAAAGCTCTTAGAAAGGTCCATGGTAAGTGCTCAATAAATGTGTATTACAATTATCCACATAAGGATATTCTAACAATGAAATGAGTGAATTGATATGAATTGCTAGAACAGTCCCCTATAGAATGGGACACCTTATTGGTTCTCTGTAAAGGTTAGCTATTTAAATTGTTAAGGAAAATGTTTTGATTTGGGGATGCAAGAGTCTCCCATTGTTTTCTTTATTTTTTATAATTAAGAACTAAGGCAAGATTAAAAATGTAGCTGTTCAATCAAAGCACATGGAAAGATCCTCAACATTATTCATCATCAGGGAAATCAACACTAAAACCATGAGGACATGTCAGCCCACTAGCCTCCTTGCTTTTCTTAAAGTGCACCAAATGCATTCCTACCTCAGGGCCTTTGCACTTGCTGTCCCTTCTACCCAGAGTGCTCTTCCCCAGGAATCCACTCTCTCTGCTCAAGTGTTATCTCCTCAGCCAGGCCCTCACTGACTGTCTCACGTAGCTCCAGTATGCTCTGTTCTCTCAGCCTGCTGCGTTCTTCTTAGCACTTGATTTTATAGGATGTGTCTGTTTATTGACTGGACACTTGCAACTGGAAGAGCAGCTCTCCAGGGCAGGGGTGTCCGTCTGCTTGTCACTCCTGTCTTCCCAGGGCTTATCCCAGCTCCTAGGGCAGGGCTGTAGCATGTGGAATAATGTCCCCCTCCATGTCCACCCAGAGCCTTGGTTGAGATGGACCAGAGCGGGCCCTAAATTCAAAGGCTGTGTGCTGACAAGAGGAGCGACACAGGCGCACAAGGCGGAAGGCTGTGCGATGACAGGCAGAGACGGGACTGCTGCAGCTGTGAACTAAGGAGCTTAGCCATGAGCTGGTAGCTGGCCAGCGCTGGAAGCTCAAAGAGGCAAGGAAGGATCTCCCCTGGAGCCTTCCTCGAGAGCATGGCCCTGCCGGCGCCTTGATTGCAGACTTCCAGCCTCCACACTGAGAAAATACATTTCGGTTGTTCCAAGCCACCCAGTTTTGACAGGTGGCCAGAGTCCTTCCTTTCCTGTGATTGGCTGAGACCAGCTTGCCAGCTTCTGGTGGCCCCAGGCGTTCCAGGCTTGGGGCCATCTCACCAACCCCTGCCCCCTGCCTGCATCCTCACGGGCCTCTCCTCCCTGTGCCTCCCTGAGCCCAAACCTCCTCTTCTTTCTTCACCCAGACACAGTCGTATTGGGGTTCGGGCCCAGCCTAACCCGGGATGATTTCCCCTGGAGATTCATAACAAATTACATCGCAAACACCCTGTTTCCAAACAGCCTCCTACTCTGAGGTCCCAGTAGATGTGAAGCTCTGAAGGATACTATTCAACCCACTCTTTCGCCTTAAGCAGAAAAGGCCCAGAGAGACTGGTGGCTTGCAAACAAGATGCTCAGCTTACCATTTTCCTTATAAAATGTATTTGTACTTAGTTTCTTTCTCCAGACAATAACTTCACATGACTGGATACACACAATCATGTAGGTAGCGATCTCCTGGCGTCTTGGGGGTTGGGATCCACCCCACACCCCTTTATCGCCCCCTCTCCCTACATAACCAGGTTAACTACCCATACCTTGTACGTATTGAGCACTCACTGTGTGCCAGGAATGTTAGAGCCTTTTACGTATATCACAGTCACCCTGCCAGGCAAATACTATTATCCCCACTTTACAGATGAGGGAACTGAGGCCCAGAGAGCTCACCCAGGGGCACGCAGCTCAAAGTGACACAGCCAAGATCTGGCCAATCTCCTAATCTCACCTCTCTAGCCCAACACATCCCTCCACGATTTCTCTGTGCTCAGTCAAGTCTAATACAGACACATACAGACAGACAGAGGTTATCTGAGCTATTTTATTTATTTATTTATTTTTACCAAAAAAGGAAATCATGTTACATACAGCCTCTCTTACCTTTCATTGTGTTTACTACAAAGGACCCCGTGGAAACTCTCCAGTTCGCCTGATCATGGCTGCATGAAACCCCCCCAGTGCTGTGCCTCTCTGGTCATTGGGCATTTACAGCGTCTCTGAGTCCCCGCCCACTTGCTGATGCCCTCAACCTGAGGCGGGGCCAGCCTGCGGTGCCCTAGAAATCCTTACCCTCTTCCCAGCCCACTGACTGTCTCTTGCACAGCCGTGCCTGTGTTACTGTGCGTTGTGTATGCTCCAGCCTTCATTTGTTAAACGTTAACTGATCACATTATACCACTTCCGAGGGGTGTGCTTGAAGTGTTTTGACTTCTCTTCATTTTTTAATGAACTAGGAGACTTTTTTAAAAAGAGTAAGTGATTGTGACTTTTCTAGGGGGTTAAGAGGGAGGCTGGCAAGTTCTCCCAAGCCTGACTGTCCAGGCAAAAACTACTGCGAGTCGGTCACAGGCCATGGGGCACCTGCGCGGCTGACCTTGTCACTCAGTCTGCTCATTGTTCAGCCCCTCCAGACGTCAGACTGCTTGGCCCAGAGCCCCCGGGGGGACAGAACACAGGTGTTCAACTCAAAATCACACTGTTAGTGCAGCTGAAGGCCCCAGGTAAACAAAGACACTCTTACCAGGCAGGACATTCCCAGGCCTTGGAGGTTACCTCCCAGGAGGCCAGTCTTATTTTTGGGGGGAACGTGCAGGGGCCCAAGCCCACCTAGTTAACCCTTTACTGCCCAGGGGACATCTCTGGAGCTGTCTGCAGTGGTGGCTTTGGTGCCAGGATGGGTGGTGAGGCGCTGGCCACAGCCTAAGGGGGCCTCACCTCTTTGGGAATCTGCAAGGTGGGAGGACGAGGGAGAAGCAGGGATCGGGAGCGACACTGGGAGGAGTTTGGAGAACGGGGGCGGGACCCCCCTGGGGCTCAGTGAGGGGTTTAAACTGTTCTCATAAAGAAGACTGTTCACTGTCTCCCTCATTCACACACACATTATGGCAACATATCCGCAATCACACAGTCATATGCACCAACACACAGACTCATTTACAAACTCACACACTGTTAACCTACATTTTAAACACCATGCACCAACACATGCACACTAGCCTACCTGTAAACACAGATCAGTACCTACACCCACATGACAACTGTGGGCAGGTACGCACACACTCATATAGACATGTACACCACATACACCTAATGGCTGAGACACAAACGTGCACCTGCACGCATATTAAGGCACACGTACACATACAGTCACCCACCACCACCATGTACTAACGCACACATACATTCAAAGAAATACTTGTCAACTCACACACAGGACTTCTACTCTCACACCCTCTTTGAGTCACCCTGAGACTTTGGACAAATTGTCCTCTACTGACTCTCAGTCTGTCCTTCCTGTCCCCAGAGTCCCGGGCGTGAGCATCCAGCACGGCCCAGGAGGCGGGAGGCCTCTGGGACAATCTGAGACGGCACAAGACTTCCAGTATTCTGTTCAGGCCAAGGGGGTTTCCCAGGGTGCCTGCAGGGCCCAGTCCCCAAGTGCAGCCACTGATGTCTCTGGGCTGTGATTGTCAGGTATGCTAGGATTTCAGGGAGGAGCCCAGAAAACCCGACTTTTGTCTCCAAACCAGCCTTTATCTGGACAGGCCCAGTTGCCCCTAACTGTCACCAAGGAAAAACAGTGGAACACAGACTTAGAGGTGCCACCCTGCAACCAGTGGGGACTTTCTGGGTCCACCATCCCAAGCCCCATGGTGGTGTGACAGGAAGAGGAGGCTATTGGGGGACAAGGTGAGGAGGTATTTGGAGTTGGGTAGCCTGGCTCACCCCAGCACCACCCCTCTTACTCCTTACATATCCGAGGAGGCCAACCCTTTAAAAGACATCTCAGCCCCGACTGGGACCCTAGGGCAGCGGTTCCCAATCCTGGCTGCCTGGTGGAATGCCCTGGGAGTTCTCACACGCCCTTGCCCAGCCTGCGCTCTCAGATTCTCATGGATCCACAGCCCTGAAATTCTGAGGGGGTTCCAGTGTGTACCCAGGGCTGAGAACCGCCACCCCAGAGCTCCAGGAGGTGGTTCAGGCCCTACAGCAGGAGTTCTTAAACGGGTGGTGCATTAGAATCATTTGAGGGCCTTTCAAAACAGATCACTACATCCCCCAGCCACCCACTCCCGCCCCCAAGTGATGCTCTAGGTCTGGGGTGGGCCAAGAATATGCATTTCTATCACGGTCCCAGGGGATGATAATGCTGCTGATTCCAGGACCTCACTGGAATAAGCGCTGCCCTGCAGGAAGGTCCAGTTACGGCAGCCTGGCTTCAAAGGCAGGTGGAGCTTCGGCGTCTGGGGGCGCTGGGCCAGGTTCTGTGCACCCTGAAACTCTCGGGAAGAGCCGGTCCCTACGCGCTTTTAACGCGCAATCCTGAGCGCCCCCTGGTGGGCACCGTGGGCGCCGCAGCGCCTGCGGGCTTTCTTCCAGCTGCTGAGTGGTGGGTGGCAGCCCTGCGAGCCTTGGATCCCCTGGTAGTTCCAGGACCTGACCACACTCCCAGGAGTCTCCGAACCTGAGCCAGACGAGGGGCTGGGGGGGTGGGCGGAGAGATCGGGTTCACCTTGGCTTCGTGCTCCGGAAAGTTAGTGGTTATGCGGAGGCGGCCTGCAGGGGGGACAACTACGGGTTGGGGCTCCTTCCTCGCCTCTCTGAGCCTCAGTTTCCTCACCTGGGAAATTGGAGTGAAAACTTGCCATTGCCCTATTCCCCTAAACTTAATCCAACCCCAAAACCACGTAAAGACAATCAACCCAAATCTATCACCACAGAGACACGAACAGCCCGGAAGCCTGCAGCCTGGCACTGGAGGCGTCCGTGATGACCCGTGAATAACCCCCGTCCTCCCGCCCCTGCCTCCGGGCTTTTGCAGCGCCTCAGGCACCCGCCTGCCTCACCCCTCCCCTCCTTCGGGTCTTTGTTCAAATGTCCCCTCAGTGGGGCTTCCAGAACGACCTGAAATAGGGGGTGGTGGCCGAGCGGTCACCACTGTTGAAAGCAGTGTGTGGGGCTTTCCTGGGAGGCCTGGTGCCTGTCTCCCCCAGCGAAACCCCGTAAGGTCTGCACTTGTCCGTCCTGCTCCTGCCGCAGCGCCTGGCTACGTGTCCTTCGCGGCCCTCACGGCCCCCGCCTCCCCCGCCTCCAGGACGCCCCTTCGTCCCCCCGGAGCCGCGCTCCGGCCGCCCCCTCGGCTCCTCCCGCCTGGCGCCCTTCCAGTGCCTTCCTCGCCGGGCGCACCCGTGGCCCAGTTCTCCAGGCCCGCGTGGTCCATTCCGTCCGTCAGTCATCCGACAACCAGAAGCTGAGCAGCCACCGCGCGCGGGCCGTGCAGGCGCGGGGGACGCGACGGGGTCGCGGGGCGGGGGGCACAGGCGGACCACGCCGACCCCGGGAAGGGCTCTGCTGGCGGCCACCCCGCGCTCACCCGCCCGCGGCCGCGTGGGACCCTGGCCTCAGCCACTGCCGGTCCCCTGCCCGCTGCGCTGCCGGCCCGCGGGCCCTGGAAGTAGGCGGCAAGTGGGAGAAGGGGGCGCATCTGGGGGCTGCTCAGGCTGCGGTGGCGGCAGCAGTGACGGGAGCCAGGGGCTCGGGAACTCGGCTCCGCTGGTGGAACCGCTTCGGCGCGGCGACCAGGGCTCTGGGTGGCACCTTCCCCCGGGGCGGGAGCGGCTGGTGGCATTCCTGATCCTGGGCACCTGGCCTCCCCTTTTTGCCCTTTGCCTGCAATACCCCTCCCACCAACGCCCTCTATTAACCCCCCTGACAAATACAGCCTTGTGGTATTTAGAAACATAGACGTGTGGCAGGTGGACATCAGACTCAGACTTAAAGCGGGCACATGGGGAAGGGTCACAACTGAACAGGGTATTCGCAGAAGCTCTCAGGGGAGAGCCAGGTTTGAAGGAGACCCCCAGGAAGTGAGGCACAGGCCCAAGCAGATATCAAGGGAAAAGGCACTCCAGGCAGGGGCGATGGCAAGTGCAAAGGCCCTGAGGCAGGAATGTGGCCCCAGGGTTCCGTGCACAGCAGGGAGACCTGGGTGGCTGAATCCACCTGAGAATGCGGGGAGGGGAGGCGAGGGGAGGTGAGGACAGACAAGCAGAGCAGTGCTGTCCCAGAGGACTCTGCCATGGTGGAAATGTCCTGCATGTGCTGGTTTGGCAGCCACTGGCCACATGTGGCTCTTGAGCACCTGCACTGTGGCTGGTATGGCTGTTCAAATGGATGTTCAGTCTTATTTAACTTTAATTGCGTTTAAACTTACATTGTCCTAATTGGCCAATGGTTACCCTCTTGGACAGAGCGGGTCTAAACATAAGCACTTTGGCTTTGACCTTTCCTAACACAGGAAGTCATTAGAGGGTTTGGGTAAGGAGGTGATTGGCTGGGACTGGACTTCTTGGTCAAACCAAGTCATAAGGCCAGCCCAGATTCAAGAGGAGGGGAGGCCTGCTCCACCTCTTGGTGGAAGTACCAGAAGGGCAGGAAGGATTGACAGCGGCCCTTCTGGAGACCCTGTGCCACGGTGCATCCTCTAGGGGCGCTGGCAGACCAGACCGCCAGTCAGTGTGTCCCGTTGTGGAGCAGAACACAACTGTCTCTGTCCTCCCAAGTCAGAGTGAGCAACTGCCCAGGGCTCAGGTGTATGAACCTCCATTATTTTTATGGCAAGGAGGGTTTCAGGGGTGCCTGCAGGGCTCGGTCTGGAAATTCAGCCTGTGGGTGCCTTTGGGGTTGTGGCTTCAGACTCAGCAGAATTTTCAAGATAGTAAGTAGCCCCAGGCAACAAGGGTTTTGACTCTAAACCAGCATTTATCTGGACTGTCCTGGTTGCCCTTTGCTGTTACCAAAGAGAACAAGGACAGAAGGCAGAGGTGGAGAGGACAGAGCCTTCCTGGGCTACAGGGAGGGAGAGAGATGGGGACAGTCCCCCACATCTTGGTGGCAGGTGGGGGGAGGGGTGCAGGGAGTGATTGGGAAACTGCAGTGGGGCTGTCTGAGCTCACTCCCCCTCTCCCCTCATCCTCACTGCCCTGGGCTGATTACTTACTTCTCAATGCTTCCGTTTGTGCACTTAAAAATGGGAATCATGTTCTCTTAGGGTCCAGGAAGATGGAAGAGGCTCTGAGGCGCTGGTGCTTGAAGCAGGGCCCAACCCCTCCCCTCCCTGTGCAGCCCTCAGCCAGTCTGATAAACACCGATCATCAGTCACTAGTCACTTCCAGCCCGCCTGCCGTCTGACCATGACCATCACGGTGTGTGTGTAGAGAACCCTGTGAGCCCCAAGGCGGTGCACCATTCTCTGCCCGGTGACCTAGGCCCCAGCTCACTCCTGGCAGCTCCCCTCTGCCCCATCTTCCTCCTGCTGGGTGTTTGGGGGACCACAAGGTGGAAGGTGTGTCTACCTGCAGACTCTGGAGTCATACAAAATGTGGTTTGAGTCAAGCCTGACCGCCCAGTGTTCAGATTCCAGGGTTGTGTGACTGTGGGCAAGTCATCTGCCTGGAACCTGTTTCCTCATCTCTAAAATGTGGACAGTAAAAAGAGCTTAAACTTGTGTTAAAACAATCTGAGCAGAATAGCTAAACACGGAGGCAACCCAAGTGTGCATCCGCCTATGAGCAGATCAGCAAAGTGTTGATATCCATAATGTGGAATATTACTCAGCCTTAAAAAGGAAGTTAATTCTGAAATATGCTATGACGTGGCTGAACTTTGAGGATGTCATGCTAAGGGAGATAAGCCAGTCACAGAGAGAAATATTCTTTATTGCACTTCCAGGCAGTACTTGGTCAGTATCATAAAAGCAAAGTATAGTGGTGGTTCCCAGGGGCTGGGGAAGGGAAGAATGGAGACTTATTGTTGAATAGTATGGTCTAGCGTTTCAGCGTCACAAGATGGAATGAGTTATGAGGCTGGGGTGGTGATGGCTGCACAACCACGTGGATGTACTTAGAAACACTGAACAATACACTTAAAAATGGCTAAGGTGGTAAATTTTATGTTGTGCATATTTTTAAAAAGTAAATTAGAGAACAGTCCGAATGCTTCAAACAATGCTTGGAATATAGTAAGAACCATAAAAAGTAGTTATTGTTATTTTTGTAGTTAGTGTTGAATCCCACCTCCCTACTTCAAAGCTGAAGCGAGGCGGCTCCGCTCTGGGACCAGCAGTCCTGGAGCGCCCCATGACGGGAGCTTGCACCAGCTAATGTTCGGGCTCTGGTCTTGCCAGCCAGGGGTGGTGGTGCGGGGGTTGCCCTCTGTCACCGGAATCTTCATGTCATGCACACGGCAGGGTCGGAGCGCCGCTCTCCTTGCCTGGGCAGGACAAGGGGCCAGGGCAGGTCAGCTTTAGGAGGCAGTGTGGTGGGGGGCCGCGCGGGGACACCGGGGACCTCACCCTCGGGGATCCAGTCTGCCCTGCACGCAGGACTAGGGGGCGGTGATGAGGGGGCCCTGGGGTCAGAGCCGGCCTGGAGCTCTTCTTCCCCGCCAGTCCGAACCTCACTTAAGTCATCTGAGAAATGGGGATGAAAACGTGTCTCTGTCCCATTCCAGTGTCAACCCCAGAAACGTGCCCGGCCTGGCTTGCACCGCTTGGTGGGCACGTGGAAACGGGCAAGAGGAGCTAACTTAGGAAGTAAGGTTTAAATAAACCCAACTGTATTTCATTTAAAAGAATGATTTTAGTCTGACATCATCTCCCACCCACTCCAGCTTTGTGGTTTCCTTTCTTCACATGGGTTTCATTTTTATGTTTGCTTTTATTTGTTTTAGGCCACATGAGAAGTTAGTGACCCCACATTTGGGAGTCCCCAGTATGCAGGGATTACCCTGAGGGTGACATCTAACCTTTGGGAGCCTGTTCAGGACCCACAAACTCCCGGAGGCCACTGCCCTGGAGACGTGGGGAAATTTGGCAGTCAGGGTGTGGAATAGGCTCGAGCCAGCCTGTGTCACAATTACATTAATGCACACTAACCCGCACACACCCAGACACACAGAGAAATCGACACACAAAATACACGCTGGAACATAGTCACAATCACACATTCTAATATACAGCTGGGCACACTCACATGATCTCACACACCCACTCATACATCCACCAGCCCGGCCAGACACACACACTCACTCACACACCTTTGCACATTCATACACTCACACCTGGGGAGTGGGTGGGGCCTTCCCTTTGTGCGGAGCCCTGACCCTCCCCTGCCCTCAGACCCACACCTGCCCTGGTGCCTCCTTCCTCCCCATCTCCACCCCCATGCTCCTTCCTGGCCCCCTCTCCAGTCTCCCCGTTTCCCACCCACCTTCCCACATTAAGAACACAAATCTGACCCCGCCACTCCCCTGCCCAGTACCTACCATGGTTCTCAGGTGCCCTCAGGAAAGAGGCCAGCTCCTCACTATGGCCCAGGAGGTTTGGAAAGATCTGCCCTGTCCTCCTCCCAGGTCTCAGTCCAGCCTAAAATGCCTGGCCTGGGGCGGGTTGCCCCCTCTGGGCTGTCACTGACGCCTCCCCCCACTGAACTGTAAGCCCACGAAGGCAGGTTCAGGACTCTCATGGGCATCGATGGGTCCTCAGCGCCACGCAGCATGGAGAAGGACTACAAGAAAGCTGGCTGAACGAGGAAATGAATGAATGATTTCTTGGTTTAAACTTCGGCTGCGTACTCCTTTTCCGCGAGCTGTGGCTTCTTGTGCCCATAGAGGGCGCTCCGATGTAACAAATATTCAGTTCAGCGCCGCTGGCACTGAGGAAGGATTCAAGCAAGGGCGGATTCCAGCCCTACTGCCTTTCAGGCCTGGGCTAAGTGCTCCACACACGTGATCTCTACATCGACCACTAGATGAGACTTAATCAGGATGAGTGAGTAAAGCAAGGCATAGAAAGGTTGTTTAATTTTCCAAAGTCACAGAGCATCTAAAGCTGCAGGTAAGCTTCCAATCCCAGCCTCTGTTCACAGCTCTTTGCTCTGTTCTTTGCCAAGATCCCCGAAAGAGATGGTGGTGGCCAGGTACTAGTCCTCTTGATGAAGATGGGGGCGGTGCTTGGAAAGGGGGCCTCCAGCCAGGCAGCCCTTCCCCCACCACATCCCCCAATAGGGCATGTGTGCAATAAAGCAAATTCTTAGCCATTCTCACAGCATCCCAGTAATGCGGATTCTACTATCATCCTCATTAATCAGATGAGAAAACTGAGGCTCAGGGAAGTCCAGGGTCACAGCGTATGGAGATGGTAGAGCTGCAGGAGACCTTAGCCAGGGCAGGAAATAGGGGTTTCAAATACCAGGACAAGGAATTGGAGCTCCATCCTGAGAAGACAAGCAAGTACGTAAAGGGTGACATCTGAGGAGAGGAGAGCCTACTTTAGGGTGAGGAAAGGGCAGTCCTTTGTAGGTCTGCACTAAAGGTTGGAGGGAGCTGGGGAGCGTGGGGCCAGCCTGGAAAAAGTGTCCAGGTAATATGAAGTGAGGAAAAAAAGCTCACCGGTACGAAAATCACTGTAGAATGATTGCATTGTGGTGAGTTAAAGAAATAATTTCTTAAAGGTGACATTTATTACTTGCTATCAAAATGCCAGGGATTAAGAATTTAGCATGAGTTTTTACCTGTAATCTTCACAACTCTTATCATTCCTATTTACCAAGGAAATTGCATGCAGCCCAAGCCTAGCAAAGTGAAGTTGCAAACCCAGGTCTTCAGCCTGCAGCCCCAAACCTGCTCTGTGTGTGCACGGACTAAGGTTTCAGTCACCTTTCCATGGCACCTCAAATTATATAGTTTCATCTATTATTTGGTTAGGTCCAAACAACCTGATACATATTTATGTCCTTAGTAGCAGCCATTTGAAAAAAATACGTAGATAGAAAGACATGTATATTTAAAATTTAAAACTAAATTGAAAGAAACAATATTTTTATTTCTTTCTTGAATAAGCATAGTTATTTCTTAATGGATGTGTGGGCCTGTTGGGCGCTGCACATCTCAAACCTTAGGATCAGACTGAATGCCGCCACCCTCATTTCCTGTTCCGCCTTGGTTTTCGCAGATTTGCTTTTTTATCTTTGCAACTAAGGAAAATGCAGCTTTTCCTAGACATGACGTCACCGGAAGGCCAGCAGGTGCGGACTAAGGTGCAAGCTGGGAATCACCTGAGCTGGTAGTTCACTCAGTGTCCGACAGATGTCGCTGTGTGTCCCTCGACTTTTTAACTATCTGTAGGCTCAGCTTGGGAACCACGGTGCTGGCTGCTTTTACACATACAAACGGTAACTGTCAGAGGTTTATGTTTGAAAAAGGCAGATAGTTTTTGTTCCCCCCACTATAATTGCCATTTATTCCCAAAGTTGCCAAAGTCGTCACCAAGGGGTGCATAAGGGGGAAAGAAGAGCTGAGTAAATAAATATATGCATAAAATTAAAATTGAATCCTGCATACAAAGATGGAATCTAGATATCCAAGCAAATTCAGAAGACTAGGATTCGGGGAACCATCTTGATGAGTTTGGGGATGTGGGGTAAGGAAGAAATACATCTTGAAACTTACAAAATAAAACCCATCAGGCAAAACCCAGGTGGGTTTGATTTTACGAAAATTAAGGGTTCCTAAGAGAGAGCAGATCTTTCTTAGAAGTTCTCACCAGATGCAAAAAGTAAATAGATGGTAACTATGTGAGGGGAAGGATGTGTTAACAAACCTTACTGTGGTAATCATTTTGCAATACATGTATGTACTCCAAATCACATTGTACACCTTAAATTTACATGGTGTCATGTCAATTATGTCTCAATGAAACAGGAACATTTTTTTTTAAAGATTAAAGGTTTCTGTTAATTATCGCCATAGGCAAGGTAAAGACAGAATAGAAGACTATTGCAAAATTCTTGATGGTGGGAATATGTTAATGGTGGGAGAAAAAAATATACAGGGTACTCATGCAAATCAAGGAGAAAAGTCAAACAAGAAAAAAATGGGCAAAAACTGAAAAGGCAGTTTAAAAAGGGACACACCAAAGGCTCATGGTGAGATGCTCAAAATCATTCAAATTAGAGATACACAAAATAAGTAATGAGTTATGGAATCACACCTGTGAGACTGGAGAAATGAGACAGCTGGAGCATACTCTTAATATGCCCATTGTCCAGGTGAGAAAACTGAGGCTTGATGGGGGAGCAGAGCAGGGGATCTTGCCAAGCCCTCAAAGCAGGAAAGTGGCAGATCGGGGAGTGTACACAGGTTCCCTCAGACCTCAAGCCCCAAACTTTCAACTGGCATGCCAGGCAACCATACCTGCTATTCATCCTCGTAGTCATTCATTCACTCATCCCTACATGAGTCCATCAAGCCATCAAATGGAGCATCACTTGATGGATACAGTGGCGATCCATATAGGTCCAGTTGACAGGGTAGCTGACAATGTTAATTACAAACTGCTGTTTATAGCTCTACAAGTACTAACTGTACCTACGGACTGTTATGTGACTATTCAAAAGCGTGTGCTGGGCAAAAGCATGTGCTGGGCCCCAAGGACTGACCTGGCAAACAGGAAAAAACAAGTTAAGGGGGAACATGTCTGTGGATAAAATGGGAGTTCCAGTGGCCAGGATTCTCACCTGGCCCTGGTTGACTAGCTCACTGCACACCTCTGGGCAATACATGGCTGTTGACTCTATATAAAGAGCTCCACCCAGTGCTCTGGGCATGACACAGTGGCAGGGCTACAAGGCTGCAGGAGAGCAGAGCAGAGGACAGAGGCCCAGAGGACGGCTGTGTGGGCAGAGACCGGCTTGCTGCATGCAGACTTGCTCTGAGTGAATGGGATTTTAGTGACTGACCTGCCACCTGGAAATAAAGTTGAGTATAACCCTTTCACCCCAAGAATGTTTTGCTGTCATTTCTTTGGTCACATTGAATCCATAGTGAACTTGCCCAGGGCTGAAACCCATTGGCAAGACATCATCATGTTCTACACATCTTGCTGTCCTTGTATTTCTTCTTTAACAGCACATCTTACTTCTTATCAGGACATTTAGAGATGTGTCTTAACCTCAGGTAACTTTCTTTTTTCTTTTTCCTCTTCTCTTCCCCTCCTTCTTTTTAATTTTTGAGTAACAGCTTTATTGAGATATAATTCACATACCATAAAATTCACCCACTTACAATGTATAGTTCAATGGCTTTGAGTATATTCACAGTTGTACATAATCATCACAATCTTTTAACATTTTCCCGACCCCAAAGAGAAACCCTATGCCCGTTAGCTGTCGATCTCATTGCCCACCCCCACCCCTCAAGTCCCTGACAACTACTCATTTGTTTGGTCTCTATCTGCTTATCTATTCTGGACATTTTATATAAACGAAATCACATAATATGTGGTCTTTTGTGACTGCTTCTTTCATTTAACATGTTTCCAAGATCCATCCATGGTGCGGCCTGTGTCACTGCCTCACTTTTTAGGGTCAGCAATGCTCTATTGTCTGGATACACCACTGTCTAGCCAGTTGCCAGCTGATGTACATTTGGGTTGTTTCTGCCTTTTGACTGTTATGAACAATGCTGCTGTGAACACTCACGTCAAGTTTGCATGTAGACAGACTCTTTCCTTTCTCTTGGGCACATACCTAGGAGCGGGGCTGCTGGGTCATGAGGTGTATTAGCTGACTAGGGTCACCACAGCAGAGTGCCACAGTCGGGGGGCTTCACATCAGAAATTCACTTCCTCACAATTCTGGAGGCTGGAAGTCTGAGATCAAGGGCTTGGCAGGGTTGGTTTCTTCTCAGGCCGTTCTCCTTGCCTTGAAGATGACCACCTTCCCATGTTCCCACGTGGTCTCCCCCTAGGCTCTGTCTTGATCTCCTCTTACAAGGACACCGGTCATATTGCATCAGGGCCCACCCTCACAACACCATTTCCCCCTAACCATCCCTTCTCTCCACAGTCAGTCACATTCTGAGGTACTGGGGTTTAGGATTTTAACGTATGAATTCGGGGCAGACACAATTCTGCCTATAACATACAGTAGTAATTCAACCTCTTGAGGAAATGCCAGGCTGTTTTTCACAGCAGCGTTTTAATTTAAGCTTGGCTTCGTTTTCTCTAATCTCATCCTGCCCTATCGAGAATTCTTGTGAATTGAGACAAAGCGAACCTCCAAACTGTTTTCCAATGGAAAGGCGTGTAGGAATGTTCAATGGTTACTTACTCAACTTGACATTGTTAGACCTTTCACAAAGTGTTAGCTAATTTTGATTTTGCTTCTTCTGTACTTTAGAACTAATACTATTATTTATTGGTTCAAACATTTTTGGGGAGATACTCAAAAAATGATTGCTTCTGCCAGCCGATCCCTGGGGCCTTGTAGACAAAGTATTAAAGTAACTCAGCACAAACCTGCTAAGTTTGCGAATTTGGGTCTTGATTTTCACAGCTATGAAATCTCAGGGTAGCTCTTGGTGGTTAAGAAGTGAACTTCACCATAGCTTCTCTTCCTGCTGCAGCTGAACTATTAATAAAGTCATTTTGGACACTTTCCCTGAGACATAAATGTAATGCCAAGATGTTTAATTGTGGATTCCACATAGTCCTGTTGCAACATACATCACAAATACAGGGCCCTTCAGTATAGCTCTTACATCCTGTTCTAGCTGGAGGTCCACAACCAGAACGTAAGCATGAAGAAACATCAGAGGAACCCCAAATAAGCCCTCTTGAAAAAGGGATGGCTGGGGAAGGATCACACTCCTCACCAGTCAATGTCGTAAAAGACGAAGAAGCTAAGGAAATGTTCCAGATAAAAGGAGCCAAAGAGACAGGACAACTAAATGTGAGGTCAACTAGGGCACGCAGTGGGTAGGTTTAAATACAAATGCCCTATCAATATGCAGTTTACCAGCGGGCAGGTGTAGCGTGGTTATGCAGGTGCCCTTATTCTTAGGAAAAACACTCCAAAGGATGTAAGGGTATGTTTGCTACACAACTCATCTCAAATGGCTCAGGAGAAAAGGCATGCCCATAGAATGATATGCAAAATGAAGCGAAATGTTTTGTTATAGGTAAAGGGTGTACAGATTTTTTTGTTCCTTTCTTGAAACTTTTTGTTAAGTTTGAAGTTTGTTTCCAAATAAAAAAAGTTAAGAAAGAATAAAGAAACCCATCAGGGTTGTGGGGAATGCCATATGCATTACGCACTATGCAATCCAGAACTGAGTCATCCTTAACAAAGCCAACCAGTTGGTAAATTAAATGCTAGTAGCTAGGGGCCTCTTTCTGTAGGAAAAACTGCACCTCTGGGCTTCAATATAATTCCAAGCATCTTGGGCTCAGCCAGTACATTTACTTATAATCAGAAATTTAAGTAAATTAATAATGTTCTCTGAGACGGTCGTCAACACGGGTCTTGGTGGGCGCACACGGGCAGGCTGTGCTGATGGCTGCCGGAGAGTCTCCCATCAAGAGGGCCTATTCTCCCACCTCCTCGAGTCTGGGTTGGCCTAGTGACTTGCTCAACAGACAGAATGTGGTGGAAGTGATGCTCTGGGGCTTCCCAAGACCAAGCCAGGAATTCTGGCGGCTTCCACTGGGGCATCTAGGATGCTCCCTTGTGGGACCAGCTCCCGCACCGAAGAAGCCCAGGTTACAAGGGGGCCCGCGTGGGCGACAGCTCCCAGCCAGCAGCCGGCACCCACTGCCGGGCATAGGATGGGGCCATCTTGGATGTCCAGTACCTGACCACAAACGCCTAAGACCTTAACTGAGAACTGCATAGCCAAGCCCCTGTTAAACCATGGAACCGAGAAATGTACATAAACGTTTAAAGCCTAAGTTTTAGGGTTGCTTGTTGCGCAGCTGTGCAGTAAAGGATTCACCCTGCCCAGCTCCTGGGAGGGGACCTCTAAGCCCTGGGAGCGTCTTCCCTACCTTACCTGGGGCCTTGGGCCGCTCCAGGTGGCCCCCAGGTCCCTGGGATTCATGCTGGAGACCCTGGGCCACATGGCACAGCTAGGCTCTCCGTGGGCTAGGCACGCAGCACAACCAACCCGAGTAAAGACCTGGAAACCAGGCTTGGGGAGTGTCTCTGGTGGGCGTGCGTGGTCACATGTCACTGGGGGACAAGGCCGTGCTGCCTGCGCGACCCCGGGAGACAACTGGGAGCTGGTGTCCGGACTCCCTGGACTCCCCCCTCTGCCTCTTCTCTTTGCTGATTTTAATCTCTGTCTTTCTGCTGTAATGAGCCATAGCCACAAGTACAGCAGCTTTTCTGAGTTCTGTGAGTGCTCTGGCAAATCACTGAGCCTGGGCCTGGGCCTGGGGGCTCCCGAGCAGCAGCAACGACAGGTATCCCCCCGCCCCGCCGGGAAGCCAGGGATGCACAGCCTCTCCCCGGGCTGACTCCACCTGCAGCCCGAAGGACTCCTCAGGACACCTCTCAGGGGAAATAAATGGAATTGCAGATTAGGATTCATGTCTTTTCCTCAGGGCACATCCCCAGGAAGGTGGTCCCTGCGTGCTGGGACGCTGACTTGCTTTCGGGAAGGGAAACTTCTCGGGAGGCTCTGAACCAGGCCTGCGCTCAACTGGGACTGCGTTACAGAGGCGATCGAGGGGGTCAAAGTACTCATGGGGCTCCCCCGTCTGGTGTCATGGGCCCATAGACAATATCCAGGTCTACGTCTCCCCAGAAAAAGGTGGATCCAGAAGCACTCAGACTTGAAAAGAGCTGTCTCTCCATGGGGCCAAGGCCAAACGGAGCAGCTCGAATGGGACTCAGTATTAACCTCTGTGGGGAACAGAAGTCAGGGGGCAGAGGGGACCTCCGGCCTCCCTCGGCAGCTGGCAGTCTCTTCACTGTGTGATGCCGGAACCAAAGGGTGACGAGCTTCCTGGGAGGGGCCTGCCCCGGCAAACTGCGGGCAGCCATGGCCCGCGCAGCTTCAGGAAATACTTGCTGATGACTCCGCAGAGGAAAGGATGAGCTGCTTCCGGCTGCGCACCCCCCCCCCTGCCCCCACCCCCGCACTGAGGGCGGACCTCCATCCCCATGGCAGGGCCCTCCCCCAAGTGCTTGCCCTAGAAGGCAGATGGGCTGCTTGGCTGGTGGGCCCTGAGACGGCCGGTCCAGCTCCAGGGAACCCCAGGAAGGGGGGAGATGATGGAGTGGGACTTTGGGGCTCCACCACCCCTCCGGATCTAGTGGAACGGTCACCCCAATCCCAGCAGCTCTGGTGGCTCCACCATCGAGACAAGCTGACTTACAATGATGACTTTATTTTAACATATTTAATTACAGACATAAAATAGCTGGGGAAGGGGGTGAACCCCAGCCCAGTCCCGCCTCGGGGCTGCCAGGATGGCGGATGCAGGTGAGGCCTCCCTGATGACCCTCCTTCCAGGGGTCTTCCGGTGGTGGGGCCCTATTGCTTTAGGGGGGAGGGGCCATGCAAACGAGGGGGGCGGGGAGGCATCTGGCCCCGCCTACCCCACAGTGCGTCAGCCTCCCTCCAAAATGCCCAGTCGGGTGCCCCAACCCTGCCTCTCCACCTCCTTCCTTTTTGTCCAGGGAGCGGACCCTCTGGCCAGTCCCCCACCCCTCTGCAAACCTAAAGGGGAATAAATACAAACTTTACAAAGTAAAAGGGGGTCCAACGTTGCCCTGGGCCAGGCCTGGGGTTGCTTGCTGGGGGCAGACCCTGGGATGGGGCCTCACATCACCCCTAACTGCAGCAGCGAGCTGGCGTAGGCCATGGGCTTGACATCAGGGTGAGGCTGGGGAACCAGACACACAGGAGAGGGGAGACATTAACAGGGCAGCTTCAGGGGAGGTCTCCCAGTACCAGGTGCAGAATTCCACCAGCCCTACCCCTGCCCCTCCACCCCAGGCTGTCTGCCCACCCACTGGGCCTCCCAGCCCCAAGCGCCCTAGGCCCAGGAGGGGGGAAAGCAGGGGACCACGGGGCTGACTCACCACTGCTGTGAACTGGTGGAACTGGGGCCGTAAGTCGGAGCCCTGGAGGTGGATGTAGGAGGCTTTGTTCCCCATCTGGTCGCTGTGGGGACAGAGGCAGAGTGACCAGTCAGGCATGGGGAGGGGACAGAGGTTGAGGCAGGCACTGGCAGAAATGGAAACAGAGATGGAAGCAAGGACCGAGGGACATAGAGAGACAGAATGGAAAAAGTCCATCTGGGGAAGAGAGGGGAATCCCGACTGGGCAGGAGGGGGTGCGGATGAGCGATGCGGGGAAGGCGCAGGGGCAGGGGGCCGGGCAGACAGGGCCTGCAGAAGGCTTTCCTGACAAGATGGGCAGGGAGCACGTGAGCCCCGCACAGGCAAAGCTCTTGCCAAAGCCTCGACTCCAATTTGACCACGCCCTGACTCTAACCACCAGGAAACACGGTGACTGGTGTCCTGAGGATGTGACAGGTCTAGTCCAGGGCACAGGCAGCTCTGCAGAACAAGGGAAATGGTATGGGGCAGGGGAGGGGGCAGGGGGCTCAATGATAAGGAGACTGAAAATGTGGCCCTTTTTTGTGTCCTGTTAGAAGAGATCAACTGAAAAAAGACACTATGTGGGACATGGGGAAATGGGACTCTGGCTGGGTTCAGGTGACCTTCTGTGCAGCTGAGGCAGCGGTACTGTGGTTATGTAGAGAAAAGAAAAGTTCTTTCTTTCAGAAACATACTGGGGTATCAGGAGAAAGGATGATGTCTGGGGTTAGGATGGATGGGGAGTGGGGGACACACCAGTAGTTGGGGGCGGAGAAGACGGTGACACAGCGGCCACCGTGTGCCACCTCATAACCCTCGGCCTTGACCTCGTGGCTGCGGATGATGTAATCCAGGTGGTTCTCCTCCAGGAAGGCCTTGGTGACATCGGGCCCAAACTGGCAGCTCACGCCCCGCTTGCTGACTGAGCGCCCGTTCTGGGGAGACAGGGAGCTCAGGGTGCCCGTCCACCCCGCTGGGCCGCCTGCCCGCAGCCCTCACCCACCAGCCACAGGGCCCAAGCAGACTGACCTGTGGCTGCGGGTCGGACCAGAGCAGGTCGCACATGGGGCCTAGAAGGGAAAGGGGGGGAATATCAGGGCCTGCCCTACCTCCCTGGGTGCGTGCTCAAGGCCCACCCCAGTCAAGGGAGGGGCTGGGCGTGGAGGAGGCACCGGATCCACGAGATGGGATTCTGAGCCGGCAGCAGGCCTCCCATCTGGGTGGCACCCTGGCCTCCCTGATGGCCTCCCCTCCAGGACCCCATCCAATCCATCGGAGCCCCACAGCTGGAGGAACCTTTAACAGCGCAACTCAGATCAGGTCCCCTCCTGCTGAAAGCCCCCATGGCTCCCACTGCACTAGGGACGGGGCCAAGCTGCTCACCCAGGCCGGGGGGCTCCACAGAGCCTGCCCTCACCCAAGTCTTCTAAGCCCACTCCTGCTCACCCCAAAACCACTGGCTTCTCAGCTGTTCCTCCCCCGGCCCAGGACGCCCCTGTGCTTGTCTGAATACTCCTCAGCATGGCAGGTGTCACCTCCCCCTTCCGTGTCTACTATGGCGTCCCCAAGGAGGCCCTCCTGACTGCCCGTCGCCACACCACCCTCCCCTCTCCCTCCCACAGCCATGAGTGTGAACATTCTGCTGTCTGTCCCCGTCACTAGAACGGAAACCCTAATAACATCATCCAGGGTCAGCAGCTGAACTCTAAGCGTGACCAGCGTGTGCTACACGCTGGGGACACTAAGGCTGCTTGGGGCACAGCCCCATTGGGAGGTGCACTGACTCAAACTACAGGTGGGGAAACTTAGGCTTGCCCCGCTGTCCCTTGCCAAGAGCACAAAGCCCATCTGGGGCAGGGCCATGGTTGCAACTGCAATGTGCTGCCCACTGGAGACACCTAGACCCCAGGAGGGAAGGGGCTGTCACCCAAATCGCCCTAGGTACCTGAATCTGGGGGCTGCCGATTCCTCTCGATCTTCCTGATATCGTCCAGGGTCACACCATCTTCACTGAACAGGCCCCCATGCATGATCTGGGGTGAGGGGTGGGGACAGCCGTGAGACTCGCTGCGCCAGCACACCTGTCTTAGGGGGCCCCCTGTGGGGTGCAGGTTGGGGAAGGAGCCCATGGGGTCCTGGCTGCTGGCCTCACCAGCACTTTGCCGTTGATGCACTGGGCCAGGGGGAGCCACTCGAACACCTCACTGAAGAGCTCATACATCTGAGCTGTGTATTTGGCCTTCACCTCACCCTCGAAGCCATAGATCTGGTTCATGTTGTCCGTCTCGTGGTTGCCTGGCCGACAGCAGAACAAAGAGGAACCTCAGCACCCCGTGCCCAGATGCCCTCAGGTCAGGGGGCTCAGGAGGACTGCCTGGCAGCCCCAAGCCGACAACATTCACGCATCTGTTTGCTGGCCCCTCAAACCTGATGAGGTATAGACACTGTTCTCAGTCCATTTTCTGGAGGCACAAACCAGCTGAGAGGCACACATGGGCGTGTGGCCACAAGGCCCAGGCCCCAGCCCCAAGGGACCAGGGGCATGCCCCCTGCCCCTATGCACCCAGGCTCCCTCCAGAGACCTGCCTTGCCTTCCAGCAAGTAGCAAGTTGGGGTAGCCCAGGCCAAAGAATGGGGCCACCACAGAGCACCTACTGTGCCCATCCTCCCACACACAACCTCACTCTTGGTCCGCAGCTTCTGGGGCCTGGAGGAGACAAGGACGCGGCCCGCACACCTCCCGGGTCTGCACTGTGCAGCATCTCTGCTGGATGTAGCTCTGTGCGACCGCCCACAAGGCCCACAGCAGGCGTTGGCCACGGGGTCAAGTCCTGCAGCGTGAACTCCTGGAAGCTGGCCATGAACCCGGCCAGCGTTGACACTCACACTCAGGCCCCCGGGAACCCCCAGCCCAATCTCCCGCTGGTTCTTCTCCCTCGCTTGGCCCTTCTTCCTGCTCAGCTCACCACCTCACGGGACAGCCCTGCCCCAGCCCCCCAGCAGCCCGCACTCCCTTGTGAGCCCATCCTGCCAGGACCACACGGAGGGATCCACACTTCACAGTCCCCAGGGAGCCCTGCAGGCATCTCCTATCAGCCCCATGTGGAGCAGGAGCCCCTCATCTCCCCCCATGCCCTGCTCCTCCTGTCTCGCCTGCCAGTGGCAGCCACCGCCCTCCCGATGATGCTCCAGCCAAAACCTCGAAGGACCCCCTTTGGTCCCTTCTTTCTCTCACACCTGCAACCAGCCTGCCGGCAAACACTCAGGCTCTGTCTTGAAAAGAGCCCAAATCCAACCACTGCTCCAAGCCGGGTCCAGCTGCCACCACCCTTTTCCTGCTCCCCGCTTCAGCCCTCTGTCTGTCCCCCACACAGAGCCCCCAGGGGACACTGTTAACACCTCAGTCAGACCCTGACCCTCCTCTGCTCAGAGCTTTCCTGTGAGCAAAGTCCTTATCAAGGCCACAGAGCTCGTGTGATATCACTGTGCACTGCGCAACCTGCCCGACCTCACAGCATAGCCCTGGGCATGAGCTCAGTGAGTGCACAAAACAAACACAGCTGCAACTAGTATCCTTGCTTTACAGGTAAGAAACTGGAGGCTCACCGAGGACAAAGCAAGTGCCCTGCCTGGGGTCCCACACTGACCCTGGACCCTGCTGCCTCCCAGCTCACCTCGAAGTAGGTGAAAGTGATCTGGGTACAGGAGCTTAAAGCCAAAGAGCGTGAGGATCACTTCTACGGAGAAAGAGCCGCGGTCCACAAAGTCACCATTAAATATCTGCCCTGCTAAGGAAAATAAGGAGGGGGGCTGCTCCTTCCCCAGTGTCCCCCACACCCTCAAATCCAGCCAGTACCCCACAGCAGGGCTCTGGCCCAGCAGCATGAACTGAGTACCGAGGTCCACATCCTTGGCTGTCCCTGAGGGGAGCTAAGTGTGGGGGGACCCCAGGTGATCAGCCTGCTTCAGCTCTCCCCCAGTACAGGTCCAAAGCCACAGGGGAAATGGGACATGGACCCACTCACCCAACACTGCACAGTGGGTGGCCCACACAGTGGCCATTTACTGAGCTACTGTATCGGCACATGCTTATATAGCCCGGCCATGGGCCACCTGCCACTTCTCATGCATTGCCCACTTACCCCTCAATGACCCAACGAGGCAGACCCTATTATCACCCCCATTTTGCAAATGAGAAACCAAGGCACAAAGGGTGAAGGAACCCCTTACACTCACATCACAGGGCAATGGCAGAGCCAAAAGGAAACCCAGGTGCGGGCTGTACCAGGGGCTGTGTGCATGACCTTGTGGCAGCCCCATTTCAAGATGCAGAGAAGCCATGGCCCAGAGACTGAGCTACGTGCCCAGGTCACAGCATGTGGGGACTGGCCCAGGCCTCCTGGAGCACAAGGTCGGCCTGCTGCCACAGCCTGCATCTTGGTGTCTCCGCAACCCCTCAGGTTTCTCCTTTTACAAGGTCACGCCTTTCCCTCTGGCAGGGGTTCCTCCCCTAAATCCAGGTGGAGGGGTGGGGAAGGGTCTGCTTTTCTGAGGAAGGATACATAGGGGTTGGTCTCCGAAGGTAAACCGTTGAGCTCAAATATGTTGAGGAGGTCATAGAACTGGCCATGGGTGTCCCCGCACACCGTAATCTTCTCTGTCTGGAAGAAAAGAGGCCACCGGAGAGGGAGGGGCCCAGAGAGAGACGTGGGGAGGGGGCAGAGGTGAGGGGAGGGGCAAGAGGTCATGGCAGACCAAGAAGAAGCATGCAAAAGACACAGGCAGGGACACAGAAGTGAAGAGGACAGGACTGAGACCAAGAAGCCAGAAAAGGAGAGGGACACCCAGCGAGAGACACAGGGTGGGGGAGGAGGGAAGGCAGACCAAGCCCGGTGGGTCTGTGAGTTTCTGAGCTCCACGGCCCCGCCCCAGCCAGGGAGCCCCCACCCCTGCCCACCCACATACCACCCCACAGCGCGCACCTCTTTGAGCGTGGTCTCCACGAGCGTGCTCAGCTTGGAGAGGACCTCTTTGACCTGGACCAGAATCTGGAAGGCAGGGCAGGCCGTAAGGGCGGCTGGCTAGAGGGCCTGCAGCAGCCCCAGGCACCTGGACAGCCTGGACTGACCAGGAGACGCTGCTGGGCAGAGGGCGCGGGAAGGGGAGGAATGGGCACGGACGCCCGAACAAGTGGCCGCTGGCCCCCAAACTGTGACCCAAGTAGCCTCTGTGGCATTTAAACATCAGAATTATTTCACATGAAAACCAAGATTCTTGGTTTCTCTTAAAATAATCAGTATCATAAAGAACATACAGATGAATCCAGATATGGAACATTGTATAAAATAACTGGTCTGGATGCACCTAAATGTCAGTGTCATGAAACAGTCTCCCCCAAAAGACATCAGATTCTTCTGGATGAAAAGAAGTAAAAAGGCAGGTCAAAAGCAGGATCTGACCCTTCAATGGGTTCTGGGTTTCACAAAAACAGCTAGAAAGCATGTTTTGGGGGAAACTAAAATACTCTTCTGGAAATGTAGATAATATTAGCTTTTATAAATTGAAGATTGAGGATGACCTTGAGACTGTCATGTATATTTGAGAATGTTTCCAGATTTTATGGACAGTCTGTGGGCTGTTTGCAGTAGTCAGTATTGTTGTATCAATGCTAAATTTCTAAGGTGCGACCACTGAACTGTGGTCCTGCAGGAGAATGGCCTGTTTTCAGGTGATACAGGTACTTTCAAGTGGCTCAGAAAAAAAGTGTGTGTGTTTGTATATACACAAGCATGTGTGTGCAGAAAGACAGGAGAAAGCGAGTGAGTCAAGATGTTAACAACTGGAGAATCTGAAGGCTGAATGGATGGTAATTGTACCATTTTTTTTTACTTTTCTGTAGGTTTGACAATTGTTCAAGTAAATATTGGGAAAAAAGTGTTAAAAAAGGAGATGCCCACTTCTGTTCAGTGTAGACAGTTACAGAAGTCACTCTTGCCCTAATGACAACAGCCAAAAACCCAGCAAAATCAAATTTCAAAAAACCATCTGAGAGCCCCGGGTGCAAAGAAACCTAAATTAAACATGGGGGAAGAGACCACAACCGCTTCCATCCTGGCAGCGAGGCCACAGGGCAAGGCCCCAAGGCTGCAGGGGCGGGGAAGGTGGCAGAACGCCCGCGCTGAGGGTGGGCCGGCGCGGCAGCTGAGAGCCCCACGGAGCCCCTGCCACGGAACGCCCCGCCCTCACCTGCCCACTCTCCCACCCGGCAGGCCGGCACAGGAGGCGAGGGCAGCCTCCCGAGGCACAGAGGAGGGGGCGAGATTGCAGAGCAGAGACTCCCCGGCGGCCCGACTCGGGCGGCCAGGCTGAAAGTCAGAGAGCTCTCTCACAGTTCCAAAAGCTGGAGACTTTCCCAGCACACAGACATCCCCGGGATTATGCCAGGGCTGAGGTCCCAAACCCTGCTGAAGGGAGAGTCCCGATTCCTTTAAGTGACTCTGAACACATTTAAAGCCAGGGGTGAACTAACTGCAACAAAGGCCGCCCTAACCTGCAGGCCGCGCCGGCAGCCCTCACAAGCAGCCCGACGGGACAAAGTCCTGCCACTTTCTGCAGAAAACTTCTGTTTATCTCAGTCTCTCTGTTCTTCTACACAAAATCTCTGGCATATAATAAAAAACTGTGAGACACATGAAGAACAGATAAACAGCAGCAGACCCAGAAACAATCCAATGGTGGAATTACCAGAGACTTTAGAATAACCACAATTAATGCCTTAAAGGCTCTAGCGGAAAAGGGAGACAACATGCATGAACATATGGGGCAGAGAGGAAAACTATAAAAAAATAACCAAATGGAAATGCTATAAATAAAAAAAATACATACCAAAATTAAAGAACTCATTTGCACTGTGCCCAGCACACCACCCACTCAGCAAGTGTTAGCTACCATCACCACCCTTCTCCTTGAGCTGCCCTCTGCAGAGTTCAGGCTCTGCCAGGGCCGAGATGCTCTCTATCCTGGGGTCACAGGTGTGTGCAGCACCTGACAGGTGAGTTACCTGGTAGGCGCATTTCCGGTGCAGTTTTTTCTGGTCCTTGTACCACTGCATGAGCTCCTTCATGAAAGTGATTGTCACTTTGCCATCCTCAAGCTTAGGCCCACTGTACTCATCCTCGATGGCTGGTGTGTGAACGGGGGGAGGAGAGTCAGTGGCCACGGCCATCGGTGAGGGTGGGAAAGGGGGCCTGGTTCCCAGGCACAGGGCAGACTCGGCTCTGGACAGACAGGCGGAGAGGGAGATGGAGGGAGAGACAAGGCCGGCTCCCTCCATGTGGGTTGGCTCAGAGGCCTCCCCGAAGCCCTGCTAGTATGTTCCTTCTGCCAGCACCGCCTGTCCACCCTGCCTACTTGATTTTACAGTGCTGAACACCATCAATTCATTTGCTGGCTAGTTAATCACCTCCCTCCCCACTGGGAAGTCAGCCCCATGAGGGCAGGGACTGTTTTATTCACAGCTATCCCCCAGTGCCAAGAACAGTGGGTGGCACATGGCAGTTGCTCAGTGACTATCTATGAAATGAATGACTGGGTCATCTGAGCACCCAGAGGACCCAGAGACAAACCAGACACGGGAGGCCCCTGAGGAGCGGGTGCCCTGCCGGGGGCCGGGGTGAGTGGTGGAGAAGCAGGCAGGGAGCCAGGCCTGGGTGGGGGGAGGAGCAGCTCACTCACCTCACCTCAACTGGGGAATCAAGCCCCAGCTTTAGACAGTGCAGTTCCCAGGAATGCAGGCAAAGGAGCAACAGAGAGTGGCCTGGGGACAGGGACCAGAGGCTGCCCGAGCCCCATCCCCTAGTCCCTCGGAGGGAATGGACAGGGCCCACGCAAGGACGTGGAATGTTCTGGGCCGGGCATGGCAGGCACCCAGGCCTGACTCACTCATGCTCTCAATGTCCAGCGAGTCCACGACGGAGCGTTTGTGCTCGTCGCCCGCAATGGCCCGCTCGAAGGCCTTCTGCTTCACAATCTTGTTGCACTCCTGGTATTTCATTTTGGCATCCTTGTCGTGGGGCTTCACCTTTACGACCTGGGCGGTCAGGAGGGCAGAGGGAAGGAAGGGAAGAGGTTATCGGTGCTCAGGCCGAAGTGGGGGGACCATCCCACTAGGGCAGAGAAGAGGCTGGTGGGGGCGGGCACCAAGGCTGCCCTTGGTCTGTCCTGCCCAGGGCTCCAAGAACACTGAGGCGAGACCACCTGGGCAGCTGGAGCCGCCATGCACTAAAGGCACAACCCTGGACTCGTGTCACCTCCAGACATTGGTTTCTATATCCAAAAAGAAGGGCATAACACAGCTGCCTACACAGGGCTGCCCATGAGGGGCAACCCATTTGGGTGCTCAAAAAATCTGAGCTCTGACTATTGTTAAAATAAAACTGCCCTGTCTGAGGAGCCTCGGCTTCAGGTTCCTTGTCGGAAATCCTGCAGGCTGAGGCCCACCTGACTGGTATTGCCATGGCCAATGCCAAGGTGGGTGGGGCTGAGAGGAGAGGGCGGGCCAGGTCTAAAGACACAGAACAGCCCGGACTCACCCAAGAGCCAACCACTTGGGGGGTAATCTGGGCTCCCAGAGCCTCTTTTCTCATCTATAAAACTAAGGGCGATGAGAAGCGCCACCTGCTGGGACTGCCGGGCAGAATAAGTAACAAATACAGGGCCTGGGTCCAGCAGGGGCTCGGCAGGCAGCACTTAGTGGTGTCACATCCCTGTGCTCAACCTTGGGCTTTCAGGGCCATCCAGGACAAATGAGATCCATTCCCTCCTCTGAGGAAGGTGGAGCCTATGGGCCACACATGCAGGCCTCCTGGGCTCAAATCCCAGCTCCGGCAATCACCAGCTGGGCACTGTGGACAAGTGAGTCTGCCTCTCGGGAAGGTGAGATGCCGACAATGTCTCTCTCAGCCCCGCCGGGAGGACTAAGTGAATGTAGTGTGTGTGGCGGGCCAGGCAACAGTAAGCCCACGTTAAGCGGCAGTAACCCCCTTTTCTTGGGCGGCTGTGCTGAGATCACATGCAAAAAGCACCGGGCATGTGGCTTTTGGGACACAGTAAATTCTCAGTAAAAGGAGCCCACCCCCGGCCCTCCCTCTACCTTCTATCTCACTTCCTGCAAACTCTGAACCTCCACATGCAGAAGCAAACGGGGCTGGATTCAATCCCAGCTCTGCCACTTCCTTGCTGTGTGACCTTGGCAAAGTGACCGCATTCTTTGGAGCCTCAGTTTACTTATCTGTAATAGCCACTGTAATTGTTATTACTGGACCCTTTCTGACCTGCCCACTCTGCCAGCCTCCCCAGAGGTGGGCCCTCACAGCTCCTGTGCCACAGGCAGAGGGGGAAGTGCCAGGGCTGGCCCTCAAGCATGGAGGAGATGCCTGCTGGTGGGAAGTCTGGCTGAGTCAAAAGCCTGAGCAAAGGCCCCTGCTAACCCCTGAGGATCAGTGGGGCTCATCCACCCAGGGAATGGGTGTGCCGACCCAGCAGGGTGCCAGGAAGCTGGGTGGTAGCGGGTGGTAGCTTCCTCCCTGTCTGGGCAGGCTCAGGGGAGGGCAGCCTGCCAGGTGGCTCCACCTGGGGTGTGGGTGTGGTGCAAGGCCTGGGAGGGAGGCAGCACCAGACATCCCCTGGAGTCCTTCCCAGAGGGGAGGTTATGAGGCCACACCCCGGGATAAGGTCCAAACCACCACTCGGCCTGGCCACAGAGCCCGCCCACCTTCTGCTTTCTCTGTGAGCCAGACCATACTCACCAGTCCCCAAGTGTGCCAACTCCCTCTCTCCTCCAAGCCTTGTACAGGCTGTTCCCCAGCCCAGAACACCTCATTTCTACCTCCAGCTCCTTTCCGGTCCCTCCTCCAGGAACCACGCCTCCCTGGATCCCCCAGGCCCCTAGGCTCACCTGCCCCCACTAAGCACTGTGGGAGCTGGGAAGGCGGAGGCCCCCTCCCAGCAGTGAATGAACACCCCACCCTGCCTCCCCCTCCAACCCCCACGCCCACCCGCGGACGGATGAGCCAGTGCCGTTCCCAGAGCCGCCAGGCTGGGGCAGAGGCTGGGGACACACACTGACGCCTCAGGGAGGAGGGCAGTAGGCAGCAGCGGTAACACAGCTCCCTTCTGAGTGCCTACATGCCTGACGGTGGTGTAAGCCATTAACTTGCTCATTTTAACCTCAAAGCAACTTTATACTGTGTTATTACCATCCCCGTTTGATGGGAATGAGGAAACTGAGGCCCACAGAGGGGACATCACAGACCCTAGGAGCCAGGATTGCAACCTCTCCCTGTGCAGGATCCCGACTTCCACCATGATGGGCGCGCCCCCTTCCCTATCTGCTGTGGGTGCCACAGGGTCCTCCACGGAGACTGGGGGTGGGGTGGGGGGAGTGGTCTTCAGCACCCACTCTGGGGCCAGCCCCCGGGGTCTGAATCTAGGCCTTCCAGGGCAAGCAGCCCCACTTCTCGAGCCTCCCTTTGCTGAGAAAGTGGGGAGCCTCCATGGGACAGCACCCCTGAGGTGGGCTGGGGTGAGAATGCAACATCAGGCCCATCACAGGGTCTAGCGTGGGTGAGTGCCTGTCCCAGGGCCTGTGGCTGCTGCCTCTATGACTCACTGCCCCGCTGGGAAGGGGAAGAGGCTCTGCCCAGCTCCCACTCCTGGCGGAGGCTGTCTGCTCCCGACTGCAGGGGCCTGGCAGGGCCCCCAGGAAACTAGACGCTTCTTGAAAAAGTGGCATCTAGATTGTCAATGTCAGTATCCTGACCGCGGCATTTGTGTAGCTATGCCAGATGTGTCACTGGGGGAACCTGGGAGAACGGGATCTGTGTGTCACTTCTTACAACTGCATGTGAAGTTACCATGCTCTCAAACAAAAAGCTGTTTTTAAAAACTGGAATCTTCAGCTGGGAGCGCTCACGGGCAGGAACTACAGTGCCTGAACTGACAAGTGCTCACACGGGTTTCGCAGTCCCTATGGGAGCCATGGGGGCTGCGTGAGCTTGGCAACTGGGGATTTCTTGGTCTTTAGAAAGGCGACACAGTGCACACGTTGTAGGGTACACGACACCAGCCGACCGAGCAGCACCTGTAATCACACACCCTCCTGTTTCTACCACAAGACCTCCAATCACACCCCACAGAAGCAATCAAGACCACCAAGTTCAGGGCAGATTTTGTCACCGAATGACCTGCCTGAACTTAACTGGAAAAAGTGTTTTTTTTCAGAATGGCTTAGGCAGGAACTGAGGATAAGGGACTGGAGCCCAGCAAGGGCCAGGATCCAAGTGGAACATCCTGATCTCGGCGACCCATGTGACCATGTGTGGCGAGGCATCGTGATCACCTGCAGAGAGACCACTGGAGCACACTGGCTGTGCTAAGGGCTGTACTAGACCCCCCAAAATTTTTGTCTGTTTTGACCAGTGGTCAGGAGCCTGACTCTGGTACCAGGCTGTCCCTTCCCAGCTCTGGAGCCTCAGGGCAGCAGCCCGCCCTCTGGGCCTCAGCGTCCTCGTCTGTCCCCTCTCTGCTGGGTTGCTGTGAAGACTACATGAGTTATCACACCAGGACGGTCACAACAGTGCCTGGCTCCCAGTGGGTGCTGTACTAGCTCTTAGCCACAACTACTCCCATCCCCGTGGCATGTCCATACCTCAGGTGCACAGGTGCTTGCGCAGGCTGGCAAAGGCAGAACACATTTCTAACAGACTGTGCTGGACTGCGCTGTAAGAAACCCAAATGCAAACCACATCACAAAGCAAACCAGAAAGATCCCCGAAAGGGGTGGGGAGTGCAGGAGTCCCCCAATCTGGCTTGGGCCCGCATGATCCCTGAGTTCTTATCAGAGACAAGAAAGAACACAGGGGGAGTCTTCCAAGAAGGGGACCCAGTTAAGGGGTGGGGAATCCCGGAGAAAGGGTCCCTCTGAAAGGATTAACTTGGAGATAAGGGGAGTGGATGGGGGGTGCAACATGGAACTGCGGAAAAGGAAGATGAACTCCTGCTGAAGGTCTGAGGCTTGGTTCTGGAGGGAGAGCAGAATGGAGACCCCTACGGAGGTCCTGGCACCTGCACACCACCCTTCCTGTGGGCCACGGGCTCTTTCTCTGGACACCCCCAGGATAATCGCACCAAGTGCTAAACGGGGGCAGGCCCTACTCCCAATGTCCCAACCTCCCGAGTCCTCACGAGGCCTCTCTGAGGCAGGCGGGCTGTCCTTCCCCTTCCACAGAGGGGGACACTGAGGCTCCAGAGCCAAGGCACTAGGAGCTGCCCAGACCACAGCCAGAGTCCTGACTGCGCAGCTGGTGCCCCCAGCCCTGCACAGCAGCCTTTAGGCCATGGCCCACATTACACCCCCAACAAGCACGTATAGTCACGTAAATGAGAAATATTTTTTCACAAATATATACACTTCCTTCAAACAATGAAGTCTTTTTTTTCCCTCTTCTATTTGATGAAGACAGAACTGCTGGTCTGTAACTGTTAAACTGATTCCATGGCCCACCAACAGTTAACAAGCATGGACTCTGGGTTTAAGTCCCAGCTTTGCCCCTTCTCCGTTGGGCAGCCCTGGGGGGGGGGGCTTCCCCTGTCCAGGCCTCAGTTTCCTTCCTCTAACACGGATTGGATTCATGCCCGTAAAGAGCTCACAACACAGCTAGGCCCACAGGGAGTGTGCAGATGAAGAAAGTGAGGCTGAGAAAGGACAGGGCCATCACTTGAGGGCTCAGGCTGCTAAGAGGCAGAGCCTCAGGATCATTTCTTCAACCAAGGTCATGTCTTGGCTGTACCTCCAAGGATGCCATGATCTAGGAGGGAATCTGGGCACTGCCTCCGTGAACTCTAGCACGTCACCCAAAGGCTCTGCGGGGCAGGAGAGAGACCCTGGAGGGGAGCCACCCCAGAGCCCAGCCCCTCTGCTCTGTGCCAACAGAGCCTGCAGGCATGTGGGGGACCAAGACAGGCAAGGATCTCAGGCTTATGCGGGGACTCCCCAGTGCTGCCGGCAGAGCCCCACAGGGATACAGGTAATGACACTTTAAATGCTAGGGGTGGCCCCACCTCAGGTGTGTCCAAAAGAGGCTGTGGATCCCCTGCCAGGTCTCCACAGCACGCACAAGGTCTGAGAGAAAGCTCGGATGTGGCGCGTCCACAAGACGGCTGGAACGGACCATCTCAGCCTCATGGAATAGGCAGGGTCAGGCCCCAGTTAGGGTCAGAGCTCTGAGAGAATGCCCTACTCCTTACCCTGGGGCAAGGATTTCCTGCCTTGCTGGGAGAGGTGAAGACTGCACAGACCTGCGCTCAGGGCTCCAGTAGCCAGCGGCTCCTCCAGGCCCCTCCCACCTGACCCCACCCACTCCAGATCCGGGCTTACTCACTACTGGGCCCTCCTGCCTTGCTGACCTCTAGTCACAACACTGCACCATACCCCACAGCCTCCCAGAAAGCAGCCACTCCTCTCATCACCAAGGGACAACAGGGAGAGGCCAGACTGAGGAATAGCCTGGGAGCTGAAGCTCCTGAAGACCAAGCTACTGCTCCTTGCCCCATGCTCCCAGGTGTCACCCCAGCTCCTCCTTCATTGTGTACCCCAGTCTCTAAATACCTGCTCCTCCATGCCTCAGGCCCAACCCGGACACAGGTGTCCCCTGGCCAGGGCTTGGCTCGAGCCTTCGCTTGGTCTAAAACCCATCCCCCACCCCAGGCAGGGGGCCAGTGGCCAGCCCGCAGCCTAACCTGGCTCCTCCAAATGCAGCCTGTGGGTCTCAGTCCCCTGGCCACCCCTCCTACACAACAGAAGCTGCTCAGAGTGTGGGATCAATGAAATGGAAGGAGGGAGTGACAGGGTGTATTTGCACGGAGGAGCAGAGCAGTACTTCACTTAACAAACACTGACCGAGCCCTTGCTGGGCACCACACTGCCTCAATGAACAAAACAAAACACAAATAAAACCCTCTACTCTAGGGGAGCTAACCCTCTAGGCAGGGAGACTCAGGGCTGGAGGGCTGGGCTGCTGGGGTTCAAATCCCAGCTCTGCCACTTGCCAGCTGCATGTTGATGGGCAGGTGACTTAACCCCTCTGGGCCTCAGTCTCCTCGTCTCTACAATGGGGGTAACCACAGTTCCCACCTCACAAGGCTGCCACACGATTCACTCAGCGATTCACTCAGTGCACAGAGCATGCCTGGCATGAAGGAGAGCGCTGTTAAACCCTTACCACTACTGCTGCTATTATCCAAGCAAAATTGCAGTGCCAGCAATAGCTGATGAGCGAGTGAGCCAGTGGATTCCTGCTGTGCTCTTGTCCCCTCGTCACCTCATTACAACACACCCGCTTGCCGTCCTCCTAGAGCATAGCGCCCTATTCTATTTTCTTCCAAGCACGTATCTTCATCCGCAGTGATTTTGTTTACCTATTCAATGACATGGGTTTGTTTTTTCCTTCCTCTGAATTACAAGCTCCAACAGAAGAAGGGCTGAGTAGGGCTTGTTCACCAACAATAATCGTAATGGTCAATTGTTACAAAACACTAGGTGCCAGATGCTGTTCTAAATGCCTGAGAAGCAGAAACTCATTTACTCCTCACCGCAACCCGCAGAGGCAGTCTTATTGTTCTCCCCATTTCCCAGATGTGGAAAAGAAGGCGAGAGAGGATAAGTAACTTGTCCAGGGTCACCAAGTGAGTGACGGCAGAGCCAGGATGTAAACCCAGAAATCTGTTCCAGGCCAAGGAGACTCATGGGCATTTGCTGGATGGGAGAGGGGGAGTAAATGCACAAAAGGTCCCTCACACCTGCCCCTCCAGCCCTGCAGGCTGAGGCCTTCCCCCCGCCCCCATCTGGCCTTCGGCAGCCACCTGGCTCAGGTGCCAGGAGCAGGCCCACTCCCTGAGGCCCAGCTCACCGTCTCGTAGTCGCGCAGCGCGGCACGGAACTTGCCCAGCGCCATGTTGCTGGCAGCCCGGCGGTAGTAGCCCTTAATGTACTTCTTGTCGATCTCAATGGACCGCGTGGCGTCAGCCAGCGCGTAGCCATAGCACTCAGTGCGCAGGTAGGCCAGGCTGCGGTTGCCGTAGTAGATGGCATTGCCGGAGTTCAGCTCGATGGCCTGGCTGTAAAACTTGATCGCGTTCTCGTAGTCCTTGGCTGTAGAAATGGAGGAGGTGCTGGCATGAGGCAGGGTAGCCGCCATCCAGCAAAAGCAGGCCCTGGGCTGGGTATTGGCCCAGGCTCCCTGCTTACAGATGCAGAAACTGAGGTCCACGGCTGAGTTCAGAAATGGCTCTTCAACTTGCTCCCTCTCTGTCCTACCCTAGCACAGGCCTTGTTTCCTCAGGTCCAAATCCCAGGACACAAAGTCACTTTCACACACCCAGCCACTCAACCATCACCCTGCAAGACCTCACGCTGGGCGATACTTCTTCCAGGACTTAGGAGGGCCTTACGGGTGCTGCCCATGGCCTAGACAGGATACGTTACTAGGGCCACAGCGGAGACACAAACAGCAAACAAGAACCTGCCTTGAGCCCTGGGTTGCCCAAACCCCCCAAGTAAGCCCAAAAAGTGGGCCTACTAGAAGAATAGGACATGGGGACGGAGAAGAAGCCTTCCTAAGTCTCAAGGAGCGGGACATACAGCAGAGACCCAAAGCAACAGTCCAAACTGGAGGAAGAGTGTTCCTAACGGAAGGGACAGCAGGTGCAAAAGCCCTGCGGGTGGGAGGACATGCACCCTCTGTTCCAGGACCAGGGTGAGACTGGTGTGGTGGGGGTGAGTGAGCTGGGGGAGGGTGGGAGATGAGGCTGGCAGGACAGTTCCCAAAGGCCACAGTGGGGTATGGACGCCAATGTTCTAAGTGTGGAATGACAGGATGTGACATCTGGCTGAGGAGAAAGGTGGATTTTATTGGAAATGAGCTATAGCTGTGCCCGACACTTTACATCTTGACGCATCTCCGTGGCATGTGCACCATCTGGTGCTCACTATACAGATGAGCCATGGAGGTCAACCCCTCAGTCTGTATCTGCAGTACCTGCCTCGGACTCCCCTCCCACATGCCCAGGCCCAAACTGGGGACCATAATGTGCCAGGTACTGCACTGGGTACTTGGTACAAGAGTCCCTTCACTGAATCCTTACAACAGCCCTAAGGACAGTTGCATTAGCCCCATTTTCTAGATGAGGGGACTGAGGCTCAGAGAAAGCAAGCCCATGCTTACAGGGATTCTGAGCCAGGCCAAGACTCAAATGCTCCCACCCTCACCCTCCACACCAGGTGGCCTCTGGGTAGGAGGCTGGCCAGGCATGGCCAGGTGGCCTAGGGCTGAACCCTGCCTCCCTGGGTGTCCTTGGGCAATGTATGTAGACCCTTTGGACTTGAGTTTCAGAGTACTTCTCCTGAATCTCAGCCTAAAATCCCTACCCTAATTCCCACTTTATTTTTCTCCAGAGCCAGCTCATAAACCATGACTGTCCTTCGTTTTGTTTCCTTGCTTATAATCAATCTCCCCAGTTTGAACCTAAGCCCGTGAGGGCAGGGACCCTGTTTGTCTTACTTCTCTGAGCCCCCACCCTGTCTGAGGAAAAGCACCCCAGTAAACCTGTCCTCCTGGGCTCACAGTTCATACACAACACACGCACAGCCATCTCCAGACAGTGATGACCCAGCGTGTTTACGGTTGGGGCAGCCCAGGAGTTATGCTGGAGCTGAGACCTGGAGGGTGAGAAAGAGTGAGTCACGTGAAGACAACAGAAGAGGATTCTGGGAACAATGAATGGTTCCTGAATGAATGAAAAAAGGAAGGAAGACAGAAACAGAGACACAGACACACTAACACTAGAGAAAGGAGAAGCCAGGTCCTGGGAGATGGCTAGGAACAACGTAACAATTCCTTTTGCCAAAATCATCTGGCAATCTTTCAAATGGCTGGGATATCCCCTCCTTCAGGAAGCCCTCCCTGACCCCCAAGCTGGGTCAGGTACCCCTCCAGGCTGCCGCATCCCCCGGGCTCTGTCTTAGTCCTGACCACTCTGGGTTTTCACCACTGGGTGATAGGCATGTCCTTCCCCAGGACTGGGAGCCCTGGAGGGCAGGTCCGGGAGTTCCCAGAAACACGCAAGGGCAGAACCACGCTGCCCAACCAAATCTGACAACAGCACCTGGCTGACGCTCCCTGGAGTGCTAGCACCTTCGAGGACTCCTTCCGACCTCCTGACTGTGTTCCAGAGTCTAGCTGGCTACTTCTCTTGGCAGGTGAGGTGTTACTCAAGAGGCCATTTGGCATAGGGCAGGGAGCCTGGTGTCTCGGAGGGTGACTAGAGACCTGGAGCTAACAGCCTCCCCACCCCGAGACTCAGCCTGCTCACCTGAAATGTGGGAATCACAACCAGCCCTGCCTCAGATCAGCCGGTGGTTGTGAGGGTTAAAAGAACTAATGTATGAAACGTGGCTACAGCACAGAAAAACCATCAGCAGATACGTGTAAACAAAGTGAATAAATGACTATATGAAGAGAAGACGAGAAGGGAGCGAGGAAATGGAAAGGGCCTGTACATCTATCCAGTGACACTGTCCATATCCCGGCTCTGTTCTATGTGTTTTACAAATTTGAGACATTCTCCATTTTAGAGATAAGGAACCTGAGGAACAGAGAGGTTGAGTCACTGGTGTGGTGGTCACACAGCAGGTTATGAGAAACAAAATTTGAACCCAGGCAGCCTGAACTCTTAACCATGTCTACAAACTCATAGACTCCTAAGCCTTCCTGGGAGTTAAATACGACCCCTCCCATTTTACAAAAGGGAGATGAGACCCAGAGGGGGGAAGAGAGCTGAGCAACATCTGGCTCTGCCCTCCGGGGCCTCCGGAATAAGTCTGAGCTCACAGAAGTGATCTGGCCAAGCTGGCAGGGGCTATAGGCAGCGGGGGCAGGGGGTTCCTTTGAGACCCTGGGGGCCCCTCTTTTCCCCACTGGGCCAAGACAACTACGGCTACGGTAAGGACTCTGCATGCGGGAGCCAAGCGCGAGGTGAGGAAGAGGGATATCCGGCTCTGCTGCTCACACTCTGACCTTGGGCAAGCAGTTTCGCTTCTCAGAGCCTCAGCTTCCTCTATAAAACAAACAGGGCTGCTCCCACCCACCTCCCAGGGCCCCTGGGGGCATTAAACACAGTGCAGTACCTGGCCACCACAGGGGCTCAATTAAGGTGAGCAGTAATTACTCTTTTTATTGTTATTCCCACAGCCCCCGAGGCTGGGGCTCAGAGCCTGCCGGAGCCTGCCAGCCAGCCAGGGGCCTGGACCAGGAGGGGTGTTGTCTGTGCCAGCTCAATGCCAGAACCTCTGGCAGCCTTCCCATCCCCGGGGTTCCTGAGAGCTGGGACTCCAGGTCCTGGGAGGCAAGGGACCCCTCCCAGTGGCTTACCATTTCCCAGAATTCTTACCTCACCTCAGCACTGACCCCCATCCTTGCTGCTCCCCCCAAGCCCCATTTCAGGGTCAACATCTGTCCTCCGGCTGAAGACATCCTCCTCCTGATCCCTCAACCCCCGAAGCATGGCAGGCACCGGGTTTCGTCAAGCCAACCTCCGGACCATCTCACATTCACTCATTCATTCACCCTTACAGCCCCACCCTGGCCTGGCCTTCATCCTCTCCTGCCCAGGTGCCTGCCCCTGCCTCCTCCCCAGTCTCCCAGCCTCCAGTCCTGGCCCTCCGGAGGGGTCTTTCTAAAGCACAAATCTGACCCTGTCCTTCCCCTCCTCAGAACAATCCAGGCCCCCCAGCCCTCCAGCAGAAGGCTCGGGGTCCTCTTTGCAGCCTCGCCATAAACTCATGCCTCTTACCCTGCAGCCCCACTCAGTCCTTGGGGCCAGGCTCCACTCACCTTCGCCATCCTGTTCTTTCTGCCTGCAGTTCCCGCCTCCCTCTCTCCAGGGGCTGCTCTCATTTCCTCTCTGAAAACGTGTCCTGAGTCAGTTTCCACCTTTCCAGCCTGACTGGCAGCACCACCACCTCTCACCTGTCCACCTTTCTAGTCTCCTTCCTGGTCTCCAGCCCACCCCTGTGTCCAGTGAGGGTGGGGAGGTCTTTTCCAAATGCTAATCAGTCCATGTCCCTCCTCTCTTAAAAACTCCCACAGCTCCCTGCCATCCTCAGGGGGACACCACACTCCTGGACCCGGCCTCCAAGGCCCCACCTCCAGCCTTGTCTCTCACCAGGCGTACCTCCTCCTCGTGGCCCCAACCTGACCAGACCTTCCACTCTTTGAAGCCATTTGTGCTCCCACTGAACACCAACTACCCGCTAAAGCTCCAGATCCCTTCTACCCTCCACCCCTTCCCCAGGGATTTGCCGCTGTAAGTATCCCCTCCCTCTCTCCCCAGGAGGGCCAAGTCACTGTACTGAGTCACTCCATCATCAAAAAAAGCAGCTCCCCTCCCTGATTTCTCCACTCCCTTTAGAACCAAAATACTCTAAACACTTGTCAGCATTTGCTGTCTCCATTTCCACCCTTATCGTTCACCCTTCCATACCCTCCTAGCTGCCTACCCCTACCCTGCATTCCCCAGAAACTACTCTTGTCAAGGCTACCAACCACAACAGCCGTGGAGCCAAATCCATTGGTCAGTGCCACCCTGGTGGCAACTAGGGCATGGCCTCCTGCTGGAAGTGCCCTCACCTCTCATCTTTCCTTGCACTTCATTGACCATTCCTGCTCAGCCTCTTCCTCTTCTGTTCTAAACATTAGAATTCCTCCAGGTTCCATCCCAGGCTCCTTCTCTTCCCAGATGACCTCATTCATTCCGAGGGTGCTCTATTCAACCCGTAAGTTGGTCAGGCCCAAATTCCTCTTCTTGGAGCTCCAGTCTGGCCCATCTAGCTACTCAACGTCTCCTCTTGGACAGATGAATAAAACCCAAACAAATGTGCAGTAACTTACGACCTCGCCCCAGTTCTGCACTCATCTTGTACTAGTCTCCCTGCTAATGCTCATGCGCTGAAGTTCCAGCCGGGACAGAGTTCCTTTCATTTCCTACCTCAGGGGATGTGCACATGGGGCTCCACCCCTGGAACACTCCTTCCCAATTCTCCTCAAATTAAATGCCTTCTCCTCAGTAAGGCCTTCCCTGACCATCCTCTCTAAAGTAGCCTCCAACCCTTATTCTCCACTTCACACACCCTGTTGGGGTTTTTTCAAAACAGTCATCACAACTTTCAAGTATTTTATTATTTGTTTGTGTGTTTACTTAGTCTTGTTAAATTACAAGCTATATGAAGGCAGGGTTGCATCTGTCTCATTTGCTGCTATATCCCCAGAGTCTACCACAGTCCTTAGCACATAGCAAATACTCAATAAACACGTTGAATTAATGAATGAATGGGTGCCCCCACAGCTTACTCTTTCCCAAGATCTTAAGCCATACTATTCTTGGGATTCCCCCACCTCTACTCCCGGGGCCTCCCACACATCCCTTTTCCTCGCGTAACCCCAAACCTCCTCATTCCATGCTCTCCCACTTGATCATCTATTCCCCTCCCCAAGATTCCTACTCTATTGGGACAGTCCTTCCACCCCCTATTTGATGCCACCCACCCCAGGTCTCCCCAGTTAGTAGAGCCATCACTCCCCCGCCCGCTGTCACTACTTGGTAGCGCCCTCTTCAGGTCTCACCATGAGCTAGCTCCTCTCGGGGTTGCACATTTGGTAGTACTCTCATTCCTATCCCCCTCCCGCCTCACGCTTGGTAGCGCCCTCCTCAGTCTCTCCGTTAGGGGCACCCGCTCCGTTCGCCACTTCGAGGTATCCCTCCTCCTCCCTGCCCCCTCTGTCGCCCCTCGGTAGCGCCATCCTGGGCCTCCCCACGCCTGGTCGCCCGGTCGTGCCGGCCCCGCGCCCAGGCTGCCGCTCCGCGTTGCCATGGTTCCGCGCGGGCCCGGCACCCTTGACCTGGGCAGTTCTCTACCCTCCCTCGCCCCTCTCCGGGTTGGGCGCACCTTTGAAGTAGTCGTTGGCCTGCGTCTTGAGCTCCTCTGCCCGCTTCAGAGCGCCGTCAGCCGGGGGCTCGTCCCGGGGGGGCTCAGCACACTCAGCCCGCTCGCCCTCCGCCATCGCCATGCCGCAAAGCGACCCCGACCCTGGCAACCGCCGCCAGCGGCGCCCGGCCGAAGCGTCGCGAAGGAGTGCCGGGTTGCCGCTGCCGTTGCTGCACAAGTGTCGTAAAGCGCGGGCCCCGAAGGCGCCCTTCGTGCGCCTGCGCAGGGCTCATTCGCCTTAGAGCGCGCGGAGGACAAGGTGACCAGAGGACCGCTAGGCAGCGCCCTTTTAAAGAATGAGCGAATGGGGAAGGCGAAGGGTGCGCGCGGGGTTAAAAAAAAGATGTGAACCCTGCACCCAAAGCTACCATCTTCCAAGGCCGCAGAAGTTTCTTGGGGTCATGAAGTGGGATTTCCCCGCCATTTCTCGGGTTGATGGGTTGCAAATGCCGCTGGTGGGTGTGGCTGTTCTGCAGGGCAGCCGGGAACCCGACGTGGAGCCCTGACTGGGACTCCCCTACTGTCAGTTACTGTGTGACCTTGAACACATCCCATCCCCAAATGTTCCTGTTCTGACAGTGTGGCCCCCACCACCTCCAACAATCACGCAAGAAGGGAAATACTATCATTTCCATTTTATAGATGAGGACGTCGAGATTTATAGAGGTCAAATATACTCGCCTAAACTAAGTTCATACAATGAGAAAATGGCAGAAGCAGGACATGAACCTATCCCAGTTAATTCCTGTGCCTCTTAATACCTACTCTACTGTCTGTATGCTCCAGGGCCCACTTTATGGGTTACAATTTTCAGATTTTTTGATGTGAGGGGGAAGGCTGCTACAATGGATTTGAATCCTGGGTTCAAGTCTGAATCAGCCCTTCTCTGCTGTATGATGTTGGGCAAGTATGATCCTTTCTGAACCTAAGTTTAATCCTCTGTAAAATGGAGATAATAATAGTGTCTATTGTATAGGACTAGATCACATGAGTAAAGTGTTTGGCAGAGGGCCTAACTTGGAGTTAAGTGCTTTCTATATCCACTCCATTATACTCAGGAGTGGAACAATACCTAGAGCTGTGATGGGGGTGCTCTCAGGAGGCTGTGGAACGACCTCACCTAGCTGGGCAGGCAGAGAAGACTTCCTGGGGGAGGACATATTTGATCCAAGATCTGAAATATAAGTAAAAGGCAACCAAGAGAGGAGAGAAGGGAAGAGGAAAAGGCATTTAAGACAGAGGGCACAGCAAGTGCCAAGGCTTGGAACTAGTTTTCTTCTTTGTAAATATTCCACGTAACATAGCAGAGGGGTAACAAGGGTGACATACAGGCATGTGACAGAACAGGCCCACCCATCCACACATGAATCTGTGGATACACAGTCTCTTTCACACACACTGAAGTACAGAGAATTCTGTCACATGGACATCAGTACACAGATTTATAGTGTCAAACAGCCCCATACATGTACACAGAATTGAAACACCACAAAGAGACCAAAAAAAAAAAAATCACAATACCTCCCATACTCAGGAACACAGGAACCCAAAATCACAAGAAACACACACGTGGCAGAATCATTTCACCCAGATACTAACATACACATGTAGAAGGAATTACCCGCCACACAGAGCTTACAGAATTATGTCACAAAGATACACTTTATACATATACACGGAATGACATCACCAGACATGCAGTGTTACAAAGACCCACATAGGAACACAGAATATCATGTGCACACACACAGAATCACAAAGTGCCATGACATCCAGTCACCCAGGGCACCCTCACCCGCTGAAGGGACCCCACAGATGAGTCAACACACAGAGCTCTGGTGCCTACCAAGGCGAAGTCTTTATGGTGGTATAGAGATCAGCGGGTTTCAGAGCCAGCAGGGCTGGTCCAGCCCCTTCCCCTCCCCCAGCCCAGGACTGTTCCCTCCACTGAGGGCCCAGGGTACCCCTTAAGGGAGGAAGAGGTCAGACCCTTCCCCAACAATAGCACCAATCTGGACAGGCCATCCCCTAACAAAACAGAGTGAGAAGTGCCTTCCAAACGGGGTGAATCAGGCTGAGAGAGGGAGGCCTTTTCCTGTGGGACACCAAGCGTAGCACCATCGTAGAAAGGAGGCTGGGGTAAGAGGGACGCATAGGTGGTTGTGGGGCACTGAGGACTCTTGGCCTCTGTCCCCACCCTGCGATATGTAGATAGGGCTGTGCGTGTGCCTATGCGGCTGGGGGTCTCTTGGATTGTGAGGGAGCCCCAGGTCCCCCACATACCTGGGGTAAAGTAAAGTTGAGGGCATATCTGGAGGGCTGAGATGGGGCAGGCAGAGCGTTTAGGACACAGACATTTCAGGGATATGAGATTGAGAGTGGAGAGGCTTGAGCATGAAGTCCATTAGCGGAGGGGTCTGGAGGGGAGGGATCTGGAATGGGAAGACTTAAGACAGAGAGTAGGAATTGAGCGAGTTGAGTGGGGTGGGAAGCCCAGAATAGGGTTAAGAGGATGAGATCTGGAATCAGGGAGTAGGAAGTCGTAAGATTCTTTTACAGAGGAATCTAGAAGGCAAGGATCAGATTCTAGGATCAGAAGCATTTGGAGGCTGATTTAGAACCAAAAGAACATGGATCTGCAATCGAAGGCAGTTGGAGGCTTTGAGGCATACAGCCAGAGGAACTTACAGAATAAGGACTAGAATTTGAAGAGTCTGAAGACTGAGTTCTAAAACCAGAGGGATTTTTAGAGTCATAAGATCTAGAACCAGGAGTTGGGAGTTGGAAGGTCTAGAACCAGAGAAATCAATAAGGCAAGGTCTATAATCAGCAGATGTTTGAAGGCTGAGTTCTAGACCCAGGTTAATTTGGACTTGTAAGATCTGGAGTGAGGAAGAACTAGGGATTGTGAGGTCTAGAACAAGGGAATTTATAGGACGAGGTCTAGAATCAGAAGACATTTGAGACCAAGTTCTAGAACCAGAGTAAAGGGAGAAGATCAGATTTGGAATCAGAGGGCACTAGAAATTGCAAGGTCTAAAGGTTGCATAGTCTAGAACCAGTGAATGGTAGAGGTCATGAGGTCTACAGCAAAAGAGAACGGCAGTGTGGTGCCTGGGTCTGGAAATACTGGTTAGAGGCTCAAGACATAAAACTCATTTTACTACTTTTGATGGGAAAAGCAAGTCTTGAGTGTAGACAGTTGAAAAGGAATAAGCTGGGCATCATGAGGTTTAGGACCAAAGCGTTAGGAAGTCTGGATTTGAAACGAATTGTATCACAGACCAGGAAGACTAGAACCAATACAAAGCGTGGGGCTGTGGGCCCAGAGTCAGAGGAGATGGTTGGTTGTAAGATCTGGAATCGGGGGGAGTGGGAGCATGTGACATCTAGAACAAGAGGGGTTTATAGGGAAGAGGTCTAGAACCAGAGTATGTCGGGGGGAGTTCTGGAACCAGAGGACTCTGGTGGTCATAGGCTCTGGAGCCTGAGGGAATTGGAAGATGTAGGGCCTAGAACCAGACAATTTTGGAGACCGGGAAGTACGAGAATATAGAGTTGGAGGTTGTGAGGTCTGGAACCAGAAAGAGCTGAAGATTTTAAGAGTGGACTCAAGGGTGTTTGGAGGATGTGAGGTCTAAACCAGACCATGTCGGGGGTTGTACAGTCTAGAATCTGAGAATGTCGGAGGTTGTGCACTCTAGAACCAGGGAAGATTGAACGTTGTATGATCTGGAAGCAGAGGACTTCGGAAGCTATACCTGGAAGCCCACGAATGAGTCTGTGCCCAGGCGAGGCTGGGGCAGCAGAAGTCCTGAGTGGAGGGGTTAGGCAGAGCCGGATGGCCTCTTGGAAGGCTAAGGGCTTAATCAGAAGCAGCTGGGAGTAAGGTCTGGCCCAGAATCCCCACGGCCATTGACCCCTGATGTTGGGGGAGAGATCAGAGTCCCACATTCTTATAGACCCCGGGGAATTCATAGCGAGTAAAGACGTATCATGAAAACAATGAAAACAAAAATAAGAATAAAAGAAAGATGAATGGAAAAAAATGTGATTATGGTTGTCAATACTCCCCAGAGCCCAGAAACACAGATCTGAACCCCAACCTCCCCCACCCCTAATTACCCAAAAGCCAAGAGTGTTGGAGGAAGGGGTGAGGTAACCAGTACTGAGAATCCCAAGAGAAGTCCTGAGAGGAGGAGGAGGGGGCCACGGACCCCCTCCCAGAGGTCACTGAGCTGAGACCACCCCAGAGAGCTCCCGGACACCCGGGGCAGAGGGGTGGGGGCTGAGGTAGGCCCGAGGAGGGTGGGGCCGCTGAGAGGAGACAGGGAAGCCCTCTCCCGGCGCCCCATCCTGTGCGTTGGCTGCAGGCATGGAGTGTGGTTGAGGTCCTTTCTGGGGAGGAGAAGGCAAACGGGAAGAGGAGCTGGCTCAGTTGGCCTGGGCCAGGCCTGCTGCGGGCTGGAAGTGGCTCCTGGGCTGGGCTGCATCCTCATCCGGGTAGAGAGAGAGCAGTGAGGGGCCCAGGCCTGTGGGGAGAGTTGGAAAGTAAGCCAGTGGAGAATTACCACCCAATCCGTCTTCCCTTCCTGACAGTTTGAGTGTGCGCAGTGCGGCAGGCATGCTCGGATTCAAAGCACAGTAAAATCTTGGGCAAGTTCTTCTCTCTGGACCTCAGGTGTGCAGGACATTTAGGGCAGTAGTTAATAATCCTAGAGTCAGATGCTGCCAAGTTTAAATCCAGGCTCTGCTATTTGCTTGCTGTGTGACCTGGGGCAGGTGACTTCACCTCTCTGGGCCTGGGCTACTTCATCCGTAAAATGAGCTGATACCCATACCTCTTTCCCAGGGCTGTTCTGAGGAGTAAATGAGTGAAACCATGTAAAGTGCTTTGAACAATAACTAGTACTGGTGAGTGCGCAGTAAGCAAGCTGTTGATACTGGAAAACTGGAATGCTTATATCTGCCTCATTTATGAAAATTCACTCATTTTAGAAATATTTATTGAGCACCTATTGTGCACCAGGCACTGGGCACACAGCAGTAAATAGGAAGGATGAGCCCCTGCCCCTGTGGGGCTGACATGCCAGTGAGAGTCACATGCATAACAGATTTAGCGCAAAGCTTGGCACAGAGTGCATGCTAGATAAATGTTTGCTCTTTATTTACAAACATGTACTGAGAAGGTGCTCTGTGCCCAGCCACCGCCCAGCCTTGCACACTTAGTAGAGTACAGCAGTGACCGCAACAAACCTGGCCCCTGCCCTCACAGGGCTCATATCTGCAGTGAGAAGGCAGCTGATCACCAAATGACACGAATGTCTATGTAAATATGAACTGCAATGGGTGTTATGAGTATGCGCTTAGGAAGTTAGGGAGGGCTTCATGGAAGGAATCGTATTTGATTTGAGATCTAAAGGATGCAGTAATTGGGCAAAGAATAGAGGGAAAAGCATTCCAGGCAGAGGGATCAGCATATGCAAAGTCCCTGAGGCAGCACCCTCAAGCAAGATGACTTCAAAATCATCATCAGAGAAGCCCTATGCAACCTGCTGTAATATAACGAATCATAAGAAATACTTATTTGGTCATCCATATGACCAAATACAAATTTCCCAGGTATATTTGGTCTTCCCCCACAGTTTCTGAAAACACTGCAGTCTTAAAGGTAACACCCTGGGTCTTGCAACTGGCATCTGGAGTTGGGGCGGGAAGGCAGTCTCACAGGAAGGAGCCCTTCACCTGGGGAATCTGGTGCTGTCTCTGGGCAGATAGCATCAGAATTGAGTTGAGTTCTCTGACACCCTGCTGGTGTTAAAGACTCACTTGGTGTTATGTGTGGGAAGACCCTCCCCCACACACTTACACACATTGGAATGGGGTCCAGGAACCCAAATGCAGTTATACTACTAATACTGCTGTATGTAATACTATTATTGTCATTGTATATGAAAGAACACACCGCACCTGCCCTCACCTCTCTTCCCCCTCTTCTCTGCTTCAGCCACACTGGCCTTGTGTTTTCCTCAAAGATGATATGCTCCCATCTCTGGACTTTTGCATACTTGGTTCCCTCTGCTTGGAATGCTTTTCCTGTAGAAACTGTCATGGTTCACTCCCTCATCTCCTTCAGGTCTTTGCTCAAAGCTCACCTTCTCAGGGAAACTACCGCTAATCATACCATTTAAAATTGAGGTCCACCTCTCACGCTCTGCAAGAACTCCTTCACTTTTGCATGCATTATTTTCCCCAAGTACACTTATTTTCTTCCCTTGCACTCTTTATATTTGCTTCTTTGTTCTGCACTGTCTCCTGCACTAGAATGTCAGCTCTATGAGAGCAGAGATTTCTGTTTTGCTCACAGGTGTGTCTCCAGCTGCTAGGACAGTGCCTGGCATTTACTGTGTGTTCAATAAACACTTGTTACATGTATGAAGGAAAGAATGAATCAAAAGACAGTGACTGTGGCTGAAACACAGGACGTGAAGCAGAGTGTGGTTTGAGATGAGGGCAGTGGTCAGACTCTGCAGAGACTGGGGTCCAAGGTGAGGAGCTTGATGTTTCTCTGAAAGGCACTAGGGAGCCATGGAAGAGTCTTGAGCAGAGGAAGGCCAGGGTCAGGTTTGGGAAGATCCCTCTGGCCAATGCCTGGAGGTTTCAGGTGGAGCTATGGCTATTTTTAGTTGTGCTGGAAGATGATGATAACACAAACAAGGCAGCTGGTTTCACCCTCTGTGCAGGGGTGTGGAACCAGCATTGCACAACGGCGGACATTTCTTGAGCATTTACTACAAACAGGTTTTGTGCTAAGCTCTTCCTGTTCAGCATCTCCTCGAGTCCTCAAAACAGCTACTTGATGTAAGAACTATTACAACAGGCCCTACTTGACAGAGGTGGGGCAGCTGAGGCTCCAAAAGCAGAAACTATTCCTAAAGCCACACACCTGGGAATGACCAGGGTGGGACTCAACCCTAAAGCATAATCAGACGCTCAGCTTCCACCCCAAGGGGCAGCTTTGGCAAGCCCCGCCACCCTCAGGGCCTCTCTTTGCCCCCCAGTGCCCCTGGGGCCGGGGGGTGCTGTCTATTTCTACCAAGGTCATGTCTGGGCACTAACAGCCCCCCACCACCTTCAGGATCGTCCCATCCCTCTCTCAACCATTTGGGGCACCTCCCATAGGAGAGAGGGACCCAGGGCCTTTCGATGCCCAGATTGTTACTCACCCAAGGGCTCACTCAGTGCCAGGAGGTGCGTGCTAGGATCCTGCTGGCTCCCTGGGGCTGGTCCTCCTGTCAGAAGGAAACTCTGCAGGAGACAGACAAAGCCATGGTCATCAATCTCCGAGGGGGCAGGGTGGTGCAGCTGTTCAGGGCACTGCGGGGTTTGGCGCACTGGCTGTATGACTTTGGTCACTGGCCGGTAAGTCACTGCCCCTCTGCATGTCCCTCCACAGCCTCACTCTGGCCTTCTGTGACCCCCACAGGCTGACCTGTGTGTGGACTCCATCCACACGCAGTCTTGCCCTCTGTGTTCCGACCAGCGGCATGTAATAGGGGATACCAGCTGGCGGGAGGAGGAAAAGGAGAAATACTCATCTTCTAGCGGCTTGCTTCCCGGCTGGGTCATCGCAGGTTGGCTATGTATGTCCGTTCACAGAAGGTTTCCACCCCTAAAGGACGGACCCTACTCTCTCAGGATCCCATGACGCCCCTGCCCTGTGCCCTCAGGCTAGGGATGGTGCCAGCTCTCCACACTGCTACCTCCAGGGTGCTGTGTCAGCCCTTGGCGATCCCCTACGTGATGCTCACACCTTTGCCAACAGTCCCTGTTATTAAATTCTCCTCGACACCCCATCTGAGCATGTTGTTCCCTGCCCGGGTTCCAAGTTGCCTAACCTCTTGTGTGTAAATGTGACTGATAATAGTAATATTTCAGGAGTGGTCATGGGGACTAAATGACTTAACCATGCAAGGCAGTGTCATCAGCGCCTGGGATATGGCAGGCACTCAGTACATTGAGGCTGCTCATCTTATCAACCTCATCCTTCAGGTTCAAGCAGCCCTGTTCAGAGTGAGGAGCTACAGAGCACTTCTGTGGGCAGTAGGGAGCCATGGAAGGTCCTGGAGGGAGACCTTGTGAAGGTGACATGGTCTAGGCTGGCTTATAGAAAGGGTGTCCTGGTTCCTGTTGTTCAGAATGGACAGCGGGGATAAGACTAGAGGCGAGGAGACAGTGGGGAGAGGGTGTAACTTTTGCTTGTTTTTTTTTTGTGTGACTATCAACAACCTGCAAAGGCTCAGCTAAAAGCCTGATTTCATTTGCTTCTCAAGGTATCCTGTGAGATGTAATTATCCCATTTTCCAGGTGAGGACACTGAGGCTCAGAGTGGTGACATCACCTGCCCAAGGTCTCACAATTATTAGGTGGCAGACCTTGGACTTGAACCCCAGTAATCTAACTCTAGTGTCTGTACTCTTACTGCTACACCAATAATACTCCATGGCCAAAACCTGTTCTAGGTTTGGGAGGGGGGCCCATGGCAGCAGAGAAGGTTCCTACAGAGAGTAACCCTTGTCATTTCTCCCTTTGCCCTGCATCATGTTTCTTCCTAGAACTTACGACCAACTTAAGTAAATTTGCAAAGCCCTTTCATACCCATTACCTGAACCAGCAGATCAAGGTCCTAGCCTCCACTGGGCTGATGACCTTCCTTTTGACCTGCAGCCAGCCCCTGTCCCTCTCTGGTTTTTCCATCCATAAAACAGGGTTAGGCCTGTTAGCTTCTGAGGGCCAGAGTCCCATGAATCCCCCAACATACCAGGCTGAGGGGAGGCAACAGGAAGGTCTCGGGTTCTGGGCTGGGGGACCGCTTGGGGGGTCTCACTCCCAGCAGCTCCACCCCCTCGGGCTCATCCCCTGAGCTCTGGGCCAGGGTCCTGGAGGAAGACAGGCAAGAATCTCAGAACACCACAAACCTGGGCAGGCGTGAGCACCAGTGTGAGCCAGCAATGAGCATTCATTCACTCCCCCAAACATCCGTTTATTGCTTTACTCATACAGCCACCAATCCACCAGTCCCTGTTCCCATTCACCTATCCAGTGGCCCATCAACCACCCACCCTCCCACGTGAACGCCATCCACCCATCCTTCCAATCATCCACCTGCCTATCCACCTCCCACCCACTCACCGTCCATCCATCAGCTGTCCCTCCAGCCACCTACTGTATTCATTAATTTCCTTCTTCCCTCCCTGTCTTAATCAGCCTTTATTAGGCACCCACTGGATATCCAGCACCAAGTTGGGAGCCTTGGGAAGCACTGAGATATATCCATAAAGGCCTCATAAGGATAGTAAAGAGACCACGACCACTCTGCAGACTAAGTGGGCACACGCCTGCAATACGGAGAACAGAAACTTGAGTATTAGTGATCTAATGCCTTTGGGGTGACACGGGCCCTCTGAAATTATATGCAATTGTGTTTCTGTGTGTGTGCGTGCATGCGTGTGTGTGTGTGTGTGTGTGTGTGTGTGTGTGTAAATTCTCTTGGGAAAGGGACTTTTCATCAGATTCTCAAAGTTGTTAGGAAACTTCTGATACTGTGGCAATGTCCTTTTAACTGTGACAAAATTGTCGCCAGGCCAGATATGAGTATCTTCCAAAGGGGAGGGCCCTGGCAGGCTAGTGGGAGTTACACAGACAGTAAGAACAGTGGAGGGCACTCCTGAAAGAGGGCACAGCCCAGGCAGAGACACAGAGATTAGAACACACATGGCATGTGCTGGGGACCCTGAGGGCCCGGCTGGAGTAGAGGTCGGGATAGGAGGATGAGGGGTGAGGCTAAAGTTGCAGACAGGAGCAAGACAGGGGGTAGGGGTCTTCTCTACACTCCCTTTATACCCTCCTCCCGTGCGGCTCACCTCTTCCGAGCCCCAGCCACGGGGGAGGACGCTGTGGGGTCCCGTCTGGAAGGGCTGGAGCAGCTCAGCCGGGGGTCACTCCCCCAGCGGGGCAGCAGGGATGGCTCAGGGGTTGGGGGTGACAGGCCGTGGAAGCTCCGAGCGCGAGGCCGGGGGACAGCCCCTGGAGATCTGTGGTAGGCCCTGGGTGGCTGCTCGCTGGAGTTCAGTTGGAAGTCATCATCCATGGAAATGTAGGGGGCCAGCATCTCCAAATCCAGAGAATCAACGTCCTGCAGGGGGCAGGAGGCAGTCAAGAGCTTGAGCCTTGGCCTGGGGTGGGCTTGGACTGGAGTCCCAAGGACCCTCACCTCTTGGTGTTCATGCTTTAGTGGGGTCCCCTACCACAGTGACTGGAGTTGACTTGATAACAATAGGATATGAGGAGACTATGGTGTGTGATTTTCAACATTAGGTTATAAACATACTGTGACTTCTGTTTTTGCTGCGTCCTCTCTTGGGTCACTTGCTCTGGGGGACACCTTATGAAGAGACCCACATGGCAAGACACTGAGACCTCTTTCCAACGGGCAAGTGAGTGATCTTGGATATTGGAAGTGGACCCTGTAGTCCAGTCAAGACTTTAGATGACTGCAACCCTGGATGACATCTTGAATGCAGCCTCCTGAGACACCCTGAGCAAAAGCCATCCAGCAAAGTGGCTCCCAGACCCCTGACCATGGGAGGTAAAACATGCTTGTTGTTTTAACCTTCTAAGTATCTAGAAGTAGATAACAAATAAGATTTGATCCAGAGGTAGGGTGGGGTGCTGCCATAAAAAACCTAAAATATGGAAATGGCTTTGGCACCAGGCCGGGACTTAGAGAAAGCCTACATTGCCTTGAACAGACCGTCAGTGAAAATCCGAACCGTGCAGAGCCTGCCAGTAAGGACTTAAAGGGAAGAGAGGAACACGTTGTTGGAAACTGGAGGAAAGAGGATTTGTAGTGTGTACTGGCTGACACAGCAACACTGGCACCTGCAGTTTTGTAAAGAAGTCATAACTAGTGAACTGGGTGATGTAGCAGAGATTTCCGATCAGAGTGCTGAAGGGGTCGCCTATTTCTCCTTGGTACTTGGAGTAAAAGGTAAGTGAGAGAGAAGCTAGAGGAAAAATGTTACACATGAAGGAGCCGGACTTGAATGTCATAAAAATTTTTAACCCCCTTGTGTACTGAATCATTAACTTTACCCAAAAAGAGATTCAGCTTCTGTCCTGGCTCCTGGGAAATCCTTGGGGTTTCCTGAGTGATAAGTGTGTCTGCTACTTGCGGTGGGCCCCTTGGACCACAGGTGATAGTTTATGCTAACAAGATGACCCAGGACGGGAGCTGGCCATGCCCGAAAGACCAACCATGTGATGAGAGGGTTGGGCTTTGGTCTAGGTGAAATCAGCCTGACCCCCAAGGAAAGTGTGTGTGTTGGGGGAGGTAAATAACTCAACCAATCATGCCTACATGAAGAAGTCTCCACGGAAACCTTGGACACCAAAGCTTAGGTGCGCTTCCTGAACTGGCAATGCTTCACTGCGCTACCAGACATTAATGCCAGAAGGATAACATGTCCCTGGGGACACCTAAGTTTTGCAATTGAGACTCTCCCAGTCCTAGATTCCATCTTATGCATCTCTTCCTTGGCTATAATAGTCTTTTCTATAATAAAACTGTAATTATAACTATACTATAGCTTTCCTAAGTTCTATGACTAGTTCTACTAAATTAGTGAACCTGAGGGTATCTGTGGGAATCTCCGAACTGCAGGTAGCTGGTCTGAAGTAAGGGTGTCCCTGGGACCCCAAAACTTGTGACTGATGTCAGAAGTCTTAGGCAGACTTATCAGTCTGCAGGACTTCACCCTTCAACTTTGGTTTGGCTGACTCCAGGGACTCCCCAGATGGCAAATGGGAAATTTAAAAATGGTTTCTGGGCAAAGAAGGGTACTCTCAAGAAAGCATGGTCTAAAGATGAAGACAGGGTGTGACTACAAAATTCCCTGTAAGACTTCAGAAATATCAAAGGTGGCACCTAGAATATCCTTCAGTCAGGCAAAAGGCACTCTAGAGATAAGGATGGGCCTCATAGATCTTCTCAAACAACAGCGCTTCTATTAAACTTCTGGTCACTGTCACTCAGCCATCTCAGCAGAAGCCCAGGGTGGGGAAGGGTTTATCTCAGAGAGATTTGTGGGTGTGACTTTTGTCTAAAGGAGTGAACTCCAAAGAGATTCAGGTTAAGACCCACAAGGATTTTTTTTAAGAGAATTATATAAACAGAAACATTGCCAGTTGGACTGAAAGGGATAGAGATGATACAAAATGAAAGGACCTTTGGACCACCCAAGTTCTTTAAGCAGGAGGCAGGTTATGAAAACCACATAGCTGCAAATACACATTACAATTTATGGAAAAGGAAGGGTCACTCAGAGTGAGAGGTCAAGGGTCCAGAGGGTAGAGCTACGAACCATGGAGAAAATCCCCTGGGATGGAGTAGGAATGAGTTCGGAGCAAAGCACTTGCAATATTTGCCCGACTGGATTTCAAAACTGCTGTGGGCCACTGACACCCATATGCTCTCCTTTCCCCCTCTTTGCACAGGGTATATATGGCAGGTATTCAGTGCCTTTCCCACTATTGTAAGTGAGTATGTGGGGGGCAGAGAACCTATCTCTTTAGTTCACAGGCCGGCCAACAGATTGAGAGGAACTGTACTCAAGGAGCTTCGTCACACCCAGACCTGATTTAGGTGATGAGATTCTGTATTTCAAGATGATGCTGTAATGGAACAAGACTTTTTGGGGCCTTGCGAGAGAGTGAATGTATTTTGCATGAGAGAGAGACATGCCTTTTGGTGTTCATACTGGTACTTGGCTGCCTTCCACACTGCACTAGGGCTGGTTTGAATGACTAATACAGTACAGCAAAAGTGACGGTGTGTCACTTCTGAAATTAGGTTATAAAAAACTACATCTTCTGTATTGCGCCTACTCTCTCTGTTTCTTGGATTACTTGGCTTGAGGGAAACCAGCCACCATGTAGTGAGGACACTTAGGCAGCCCGCGTAGTGAAGAATTGAGGCCTCCAGGCAAAGTCAGTAAGGGACTGAGGCCAGCCAAAAGCCATGTGCATGGAGGTGGATCCTCTAGCCCCAGATGACTGTAGCCTTGACTGAGAGCTTGACTTCGGCCTCATGAAAGACTCAGCAAAAACCATCCATCTAAGCTGCTCCCAGATTCCTGATTCTCAGAAACTATGTAACGTAATAAATGTTAGTTTTTTAAGGTGCTGCGTGTTGGAGTAATTTGTTACACAACAAAAGATAACCAATACATCATGCCACTGTCATGTATCTATCCATTCAATCATCCAAATATTATCCATCGAATGAACCAATCGTCTATCTAACTACCCACTCAGACATCCACCGTCCAACCATCCAAATCTCTGTCTAAACATCACCCATCTATCTATCCACCATCATCCACCTAATGAATAGAATGGCTTGTCTACCCATACATCCACTCATCCCCTTAACTATTCCACCACCCCTTCTCCAAAGCTCAGATGTGTCAGCCCATAGAGCACCGAGGTGAAGACTGTTCCTTCCATGCCAGCCCTTACCTGAGCTATATCTAAATCTGTCTCCACTGCCTCAAGGTCTTTCCCAGAAGCAAAGAGTTTGTGTGCATTCTCCACGTCCACAAGTAGTTCATCTGGGAGATCAGCCTGTGGAGAGAGAGAGTAGAGACTTAAGGACATCTTGTGCCTGGGCAATGTCAACAGTAAGACAGTCTAGACATTTGAGCTCAGGGATAGAAATGAGAGTCAAATGTCACTCAGCTAGGACACCAAGGGGTCAAAAAGCAAATGCAAATGGGCTGACTGTGGGTGTTCAAAAGTCAGAGTGCCTGAGTATAGATGGCCAGGGCAAACATCAAAGATTCAAAAAACTAAAGTTTGAGGCCAAAATATTCAGGCCATCTGGGGGTTAAAGGTCTTGGAGTCTAGAGTCTGAGCAAAGTGATGCAAAGGGTAAGGTCAAAATCAGTCTATTTGTTGGGTGGAGAGAAGATATTTTGGGAGAGGCACAGGGTGGGGATGAGGAAAGTCAACACCCGATTATATGAATCCCTGAGTCAGAGGTCAGACTATCTAGGCTCTTAAGTAAAAAATAGTAACTGCTATGGTCTACTGTGCACCTACCGGGGGCCAGGTCCTTGCTAAGTGTTTCTCATGAATTAACTCACTGAAGCCTCACAATAACCAATGAGGTGGCTGCTTGCTATTGTCCTAATTTTACAGGTGAGGAAACTGAGGCCCCACTTGTCCAGGGTAACACAGCTGGTAAGTGGCAGATTCAGGGTTTGGATACAGGTTTGGGTAAGACATTAGACATCTGAGATTCTTTGAAGGCAAAATTCGAGAGCCTAGATGCTTGATCACAAGCAAACAGGGGCAACTCTGCCAGTCCCGAACAGCCCAGGTTTGGGTTCAGATTTAACAGCTGAAGAATCAGGATTCTAGGTCTTTAAGAAACCCCAGACCCCATCTCATCTCAACCTTCCAACTACAGATGGAGCAACTGAGGTCCAGCAAACAGCAAGGTCAAGACAAAAGCCAAAGCAACCTGGATCCGAGGGCTCAAGCGGGAAGGACTGCTTACTGGAAGTGGACTTTGGGGGCGCCGGGAAGCTGGGGGTGCACTGGGGGTGGCGGCTATTGAAGTCCCATCCAGGATAGGTGCCAGGAGGTGACGAAGATCAGGGCTACAGAAACGGCGGGGGTCAGCAGCCAGGGTGGCCTCGCTCAGGGAAGGGGGGTGCAGGAAAGCCAGGATCCGGGGACCAGAGGCATCTGCAGGAAATATTGGGATGGGGAACACACAGGATGGCCATCCAGGGCTGAGGGGCAGAGCCCTCCACCCAGACCCCAGGGGGCATGGTTGACACCGTCAACAATCAGGGTGGACACTGTTGACAGTGCTGGGGAGCTGAGTCCTGGAGAACCCCTCTGGGTCAAGTGCTATCCCTTCAGTTGGCAGACTGTGGAGGGTCCTCGGGGAGGGGAGGGACCAGCTCGGGGTGGAGAGCACTCGGTAGGCTTGGTTAGCATTTGCACAGTGGGGGGTTAGCAATTGCACAGTGGTGGAGAAATGCTTTAATATTTGAAGTTTGACACCAGCTGGACCAGGGCACATGACTGACCCAGTTCTCCAGTGGCACAGAATAGCATTCACCCATTCGGCTCTGGGGGCTTGCATGTTGGGAAAAAAGACTGGCCCAAGGCCCCCAAGGAGGTTCTAAGATCCCTGGAAGTCAGGACGTGGACCCGAGCCGGTTGTGAGCCAGAAAATGAAGGGACACCGGTGATCCCACACCACCCCCAGGAGCCTGGGCTGCCGGCAGCAGCTTGAAGAGGGTGAAGGCCTGAAGAACAAGCAGAGAGAGAGGGATCAAGTGGGGGAGAAGGAAGACGTAGAAAGGAGCCAGACTTGGGAGGGTCAAGATGACTGGAAGGCAAAGAGCAGTGAGGTGGGAGCAGGGAACAAGTTCAAGTGCGGGGGCAGTGGGGGCCACAGCGGGATTCAGAGCAGAGAGCAATCACCCCAGGGACACGGGGTAGCTGGAAGGCCTGAAGAGAGAAGAGCATTCTGGGCAGGGAGCTGCATGTGCAAAGGCCCTGGGGCATGAAAGAGTCTGGTGTGTTTCAACAGCACTAAGGAAGCTGGTGTAGTTCACGGTGAGAAGGAGAGGGAGGCAGAAGGCAAGTCACCCAGGGCCAGGTAAGCTGCCTTAAGGCACTTGGGCTTTCTCCCAAGCATCCTGGGGTCACAACCCCTCCCAGCTCCAGCCCTGCCTCATACCAAGGCTTTCCCCAGGATTAGGGGTATCCTTCTGAGAGTGGGTGCCCCGCCGGCCAGGTCTGCGTGAGTGTCGCTCCGTTTGCTCCAGGGACAGCACCACTCCGGTCTGTTCCACCCGGCTGGGGTACAGGGCAGAAAGAGGAGGGGCAGTCAGGGCAGGCCCTTGGCCCCAGCCCAGGCGGCCCCCTCAGATGGTGTCCCGTCACAGGAGGCAGTCTCGTGCAGGGGCTGGAGGGCAGTGTGCAGAAGAGAATTGGCCACCTTTACTTGTTTCTTTTAAGGATTTAACTTTTGTTGAGTGCTTTTTATTATAACAGCCTTTAAAAGAAAATTAAGTGTGTCTTCCCAAGCTCCCTCTGTGGAAGGAAAGACAGAAAAAAAGAGTTGGTATTCAACACAACCTGGGTGGAGAGGGGAGACTTGGGGGTGGGGGTAACAGAGAGAGGGGGTGAATGAAAGGCATAGGAGCAAAATATTCTCTTTATAGGTATTTGCTTCCTAACACATTCTTATAAATGTATTGATGAAGAACATATATTTAACATTCTTATGTTACCAAATCTGAAGAAGTCAGAGGGATATATTTTAGTGAATATGATTTTATTTATGAAGCTTCTATTCATAGGCATTTTTTGTATTCAACAGAACAGATTTATAAATACATCCTCCTTATGTCCCCTGCACCTCCCATCCCCCGAGGTCTCTAGCTGCAAAGATAACCCAAATGTTCCCTGAGCAGGCTGGCTTTTGCAGAATTGGTCTGGGGCTGAGAACCAGTCCCTTCATCTGTATCACATTTGCATAACAATACCCAGGATGGAATTTGGGTGATCCTCCCACCGGCTCCCTGAGAAGCTCTTCCCTTCCCCACCCTCACCAAACCCCTTCTGGGCTGGAAGCATCCCAACTGAGGAGACCAAAGCCAGCCCATCCCCTTTGAAAACCACAGGCACACACAGTCCTGCATGTACACGCTCTCGATAAACACAGGCACACACAGGAACCCTCAGATATGCCCAAGTGTACATAGGGAGAGATGCGTGGGGTGCATACCCCGCACACTCAGGCTTGAGCGTGTGCACACGTGCCTCGTGGAATTCACTCAGTCGGTCATTCCACCAACGCTGTCAGTACTGCTTAGGGGTTAAGAGCAAGGGCTCTGCAGCCAGCAACCTAGGTTCAAATCACATATCTGCCACTTATGAGCTGTGTGACCTTGAGCATATGGCGGACCCTCTCTGGGCCTCATTTTCCTCCTCTATAAAAGAGGGAATAATAATAGTAGCACCTCCTCAGGTTGTTATGAGGCTTAAATGAACGAAAATATGCATAAAATGCTTAGCACCATGCCTGGCATGTGGTGAGCTGTATGTATGTTATTTTCTACTATTCTTCACCGAGCAACTACTGGGTGCCAGGCACTGTTCTAGGCACTGGAGATGCAGCAGTGCCCCAAATAAGTGAGTTTTACATTTATGAAGCAATTGCTCATTGCAATGGAGGAAGACTCATGTGTGGAAGGTGAGGGGTTTTTAATACCACAAAGAATAAGCCCCAAGCACCCACTAACAGCCACACAGCTGCATGCCACATGATACGTGCACAGCCCTAAGGATGATTAATACCAGATGCTCCTTATTTCACTGCTACTAACTAAACCCCTAGTCATTCCTCACCCATTTTCTGGCAGTAAAACTGAACCCTCCAAACCTGCTCTTTGCTTAGAGTGCAAAAGATTGAAATCCCAGGGTCTGGCCATAAAAAGGCAAATCTTCAAAATGAATAAAAGGAATTTCCAGAAGGGATGGGCACAGGGCCTTTGCAATGACAATGGAGAGACCTCTGTCCAGGTCTACAACTTACTCCAAGATTGTGATTTGAAAAGATTAAACTAAGAACATGCCAAAGGTGATCAGTCTTGTTTAGCAAGCTATGCAGCATGAACTCATGTATGAAAACTCCTGGTCCCAACTTCTGCTTTTAATAGAAATCTGTCCTTGGCCAGAGACCTGGGAAAACTACAGCGTTAGAAATTGATGCCATGTCCTAAAAGATACTCTTCAAAGAAAAGCTGTAATTCTATCTTGTGTGATAATTTGCTGCCTTCATCACAATGCTGTCATGGTGAAACACATCTAAGATGCATGGACGCCTAAGATTTTGCATTATACATCCATTAGGATGGTTAAAATTAAAATAGGACAAAAGGAGACAATATTAAGTGTTGGCCAGGATGCAGAGGAACTGAAGCTCATTGCTGATGGGAACGCAGAATGGTACAGCCACTCTGGAAAAAAGGTTTGGTAGTTCTTATGAAGTTAAATACCCCCTGCCCTTATGACCCATCCCTTCTACTCCTAGGTGTTTACCCCAGAGATATGAAAACGTGATCTCCCGAAATCCTGTATGAGAATGTTCCCTAATCACCCAAAACAGGACAACAGCCCACATGTCCTCCAACTGCTGAATGGATAAATAAACTGTGGTCCATTCATACTTGTACTGTAGGACACTACTCAGTGTGAAAAAGCAACTATTGATACACACCACAACGCAGATACATTTTAAATGCAGTATGCTAAGTGACAGAAGCCAGACTCCAATATATAGGACCCCAAGGACATGACATTCTGGAAAAGGCCAAGTGCTAGGGTCAGAGAACAGATCAGTGGTTGCCAGGGACTGGGGGTTGAGTTCACTATTAGAGAATTTTGGGGGGGTGATGAAAAATATTCTACAATGGGTAGTGGGTACACAATCCCGTGCATTTGTCAAAACTCAAAAAACTATATACCAAAAAGATGGGATGCTCTATATGTAAATTACACCTCAATTTTTTTTAAAAGGGGAAAGTGCCCCCACACTTCTGCTGGATTTCTGATTTTAACTTGAATATAGAATCCTTTTCATTGAAATTGACAGTGCACATACCCATGTGCATTCTTGCATACGTGCGTGCCTTCAGTCACACGTTCTACATACATGTACGTGCATACACTCCCTCCTACACAGGTGCACACGCATGCTTGTGCACACACACACACACACACACCTGTCCACGGACAGACAGATCCACACACACAGCCACCCCATACCCCTTCCACTTACCTGATCAGGAAATGGACGCAGACAATACTCTCAGACTGGGGGCCCCGGCCCCCTGACACCACTGTGGCCTGGGTCTGGGTCCACAGGTAGCCACCACTCCGGGCCAGGAAGCGATACTGCCCGGTTACTGCCTGGCCCTTACTCAGAACTGGGAAGGCGAGATGAGGAGGGGTCAGGACCACAGAAAGAGAGAAGGCTCTGGGGGCAGGGAGTTGGGTACGAAGGACCAGGGAAGAGAAGGTTCTTTGAGGCTTGGGGAGCTGGTGTCAGGGTGGGGAGGGAAAAGCCTCCCTGGGACGTGTGGAGCTGAGGGTCTGGTTTCAGAGTACTAGGGGACACTTCCTGGGAATTCGGGAGCTGGTGTTGGCTGGGGGCATGCAGTGCTGGCTCCAGGTTAGGGAAAGGGAACCCAGACACGTACGGGTGTGGATGCTCTGGCCAACTGCATCCGAGTCCAACGCATGGATGTACTCGTAGGCGGAACAGCCAATCAGATCATCGGGGCTATAGCCGGCAACCTCTGCGATCCTGGGGTGGGTGCAGTGGGGCCTGGTCAGTCCAACAGGCTGAAACGGAGGGTGGGTGGAGGGGAGGAGCAGGGGCGTGCAGGGCCAACGCCAGCAAGTCAGAGACAGAGTCGTGACAGAGAGAAAGGGAGAGCAAGAAACAGAAAGGGGTGTGGTGGGTTGCCTGATGGCCCCTGAAGGTGCTCTTATTCTAATTCCCAGAGCCTGTACGTTCCTGTCCACAGCAAAAGAGACTTGGCAGGTGTGACCAAGTTAAGGATCTTGAGATGGGGAGATGATCCCGGACCATCCGGGTGGGCCCGATGAAATCACAGGGGTCCTTGTAAGAGGGAGGCAGGTGGTCAGAGAGAGAACAGAAGATACAAGGACGGAGGTAGAGTGGGGCAATATACTTTGGCAAAGGAGGAGCCGCAAAACAAGGGCAGTAGGAAGTCTCCAGAAGCTTCTAAGGTAAGGAAATGGATTCTTCCCTGGAGGCCCCAGAGGGAATGCAGCCCTTGATTTTAGCCCCCTAAGACTCATTTCACACTGCTTACCTCCAGAACTGTGAGGTAGTGGATGTGTGTTGTTTTTAGCCACTATGTTTGTGGGAATATGTGAAATAAATAGAGGGCGGAAGAGAAAAGAAGAAAATCACTGAAAGGAAGATAAGAGAGAATGAATAGAAATAAAAGGTAATAATAATGATAATGGTTAACAATTGACACTTCCAGAGTGCTCTGCATCAGGCAACTCGGGGCGCTCTGAACAACCCCAACTCTGCTCTGTTCTCACTCCACAGGGCAGTGGAGGAAAGCGTGGCCCAGAGAGGTGAAGTCACTGGGCCAAGGGCACACAGCCAGGTGGTGAACCCGTAGAGCCTGAGCCCAGAGTCACATTCCTAACACGACTCCAGGGCGAGGGAAAAAGGGAAGATGCAGAAAAATGAAGGGAGGGAGGAGGAGAGACAAGGGCAGCCGGGACGGAGGGAGAGAAAGAGAGAAAGGGAAGGTCAGAGGGAGAATCAGTAATCAGCCTGCTGGGCCCCGTACAAAGTGCTGTACGTGAACTGACTTGCTTAGGGAAGAAAGGTCAGGAGGGAGAAGCTAAGAGAGAGACTCGGAGAGAGACAGGGTCAGCAAAAAGACCCACAAAAAATTGAGAGACAGACATGCACACAGAGACGGAGATAGACAGAGTCCGGGAAAGACAGACACAGACCAGAGAGAACCGGAAACAGTGAGGGAAGTGGGCAGAAAGGAAGAAGGCAGCTGGTCCAGTGGGTGGGCTGGGCTCCTGCCCACCTCTCATCGCAGTAGGTGAATTTCATGTCCAGGCTGTGGCGGCTGAGGAAGGCCCCCCGGCCCAGTGGGGGCTCCAGGCTGCCCGGGTGGGGGATAGCTTCACAAATGAGCACCAGGCATTGCAGGGGGGGCTCCAAATTGGGGCTCCCAGATGGGGAAGTCTGTGCAGGGGGCTTGTAGGCCCTCATGTGTCCAGAGCAGTGCAGCACCTGGTGGGTGGGGGTAAGGCAGTGATGCCCCTGGGCCTGGGGCTACACGTGGGGCTGGGAGACATATCTTTGTGGCCCCACAAGGGGCTGGGAGGAAAACCCTGGGGACTCCAGGGACTCAGCTCAGAGAGCCAAGGACCTCTAGATCCTAACCCCATAGAGGCCCAACCTAAGGCGGTTCTGAAGATTTCCAGGTTCTAAGATCAGGACCCCAGATTCCAATACCACAGAGTCTCCGGGCCCAGAAGGCTGAAGACTCTCAGCCCCAGGCCCACAGGAATCCAGACTAAGAAAGGATACAAGGAACCCCAGACCCCCAACCTCCTAGACCCCAAGGACCCACTAGATGCAGTCTGAGAGCCCACAGGATCCCCAGTCCAGGAGACCCCCAGACTCCAACCCGTTATAAGAATTTTAGGGTCAGGCCCGCCCCCAGCAGGCCCCCAAGCCCTCACCCTCCTCCAGACCAGGTCCTGCCCACCTTCCAGGTGGCCGCCTTGAGGTTGAGGGTGCGCCCGCGGCTGGTGAGGGTGCTCTTCATGCGCAAGGAGAAGCACCGCTCGGTGGGAGCTTCTGGCTTCTTTCTCGACAAGCCTGGGGAGGGGGAGGGGAGAAGCGGGCCACGCGGCAGCTGTGGCCAGGGCCCAGTTCTCCCAGCACCCTGGCTAGAAAGGCTCCCCAGCCTCATCCCTAACATTGAGACCTGGAACCAGAGAAGGTCTCCCGGGGGTAGAATACAGTCCTTCAGACCATACTCCCTCAGGGCCCCAGGGCAGGCCCATGTCCCTCCCCTCAGACCCCAGGGCAGAACATGCCCCTCTTGGGGGGACAGAGGCCTCCAGGGAACTCACTCTGCTGTGGGGTCAGGGCATCCTGAAGCTCCTCTTGGTCACAGGGGTGGATGAAATCGAAGATGCTGTGTCCAATGAGCTCAAGCTGCAGGAGGGGAGCATGGGGTGTCTTGGCGGAAAAACACTTGCACTAGGGCCTCTGACCCACCTCCTCCTCCCCATCCTCATCAGTCCTGCCCCAACTCACAGGCCTGGATTACTTCACCAGTCTCTCTAATCATTCATTCATTCATTCACTTATGGAGCAATCATTTCTTCAGCACTTACTATTTGCCAGGCCCTTCTATACAGCGAGGGTACCTCAGTGACCACAGACTAAGTCCCTGCCTCTCAGAGCTTACTGGCTACTGGGGGGATAGCCAGCAAACAAACAGAAACAACACGTATATAAAACAATGTAATAAGGAACGACAAAATCAAAAGAGGGTAAGGTGATGACATGATGGGATGCTATCTTAGAGGTGGCAGTCAGGGACAGTTTCTTGAGGAGGTGACATTTAAGTGAATTGCTGAACAAAGCCACCAGGTGGTCTTGTGGCTCTCTGGGGTACAGTGTTCTGGGGAAAGGGAATAGGAAGTGCAAACGATTTGAGGTGAGACCCCATTCAAATCCTGCCTGTTTCACCAGCCAAAGACCCAGTTCATCATCGTTTCTATTCAGGAAATGAACCTGGTCCTGGCTTGGGGGGCGCCTTGGGTGACAGGGAACCCACACAGCTCGCAGTCAGTGGTGATGCTCAACAGAGGCCGAGCCGGATCTCCTTCCTCTGACAGTACCTCTTGAAGCTGGCTTCAGATCCTTGCTCTGCCACTTCCTAGCTTTAGGACTGGGGGACCTTCACCTCTCTAAGCACCAAACCTCAAGCTAACAGAGAAATCGGTACCAGGAGTGGGATAATGAGGCAGGAAAAAGGAACGGATGGATGCCAACTCTGGAGCTCATTTATGTGAAATAGGAAAAAGAAAGGTAACTCTCTTGTGGGGCTTGCCATACGGATGAGCTGAAATTATTTCTCCTTCCTAAGTGTCTCTTCTTTGTAGTCCCATCTCATCCCCTCCTACACCTCTTCTCCCACCAAATGCCCTGCATCCACCCAGCCCCTGGTCTCACTCCCTCCGATTCTATCTCTGTGCAGCACCTGGTAGGATCTGTAAAAAAGGTAAATCTGATTCTACCTCTCTGACACAACCTCCTCTCTGCTTAAAATCCTCCCACAGCTCCCCTGTGCCTTGGCTATAAGCGTTCTAATTTGGCCCTAAATTATCTAACCCTTGCTGACCTCTCTTGACATTTTTCTCTCACCTTTCTCCCTGTACTCGTCACCTCACCAGGATAAATGTCTTCAATTCCCCTAAATGTATCTCACCTCTGGGTCTTTGCATATTCTGTTCCCTCATTCCAGTCTTCACTGCTTCCATCCACTCCCCAGATCTTTTAACTGATTAAATCCTTCAGGTTTCAACTCATATGAGTTCTCCTCCAGAAAGCCCTCAGTTACCCCCCAGGCTGGGGCAGGTACCTCCTCCCAACCCCAGGGCTTGCACACTCCCGAGGCTGTCCCATCCTGGCCTTGACCACTCTGATTCTTCCTGTCTGGTGACACTTCTCCCACTCTGGACTGTGAGCCCTGTAAAGGCAGCACTAAGGCAGTCCTGGTCACCTCTGTATCCCAGCATCCCCGTGCAGGGCCAGGCACCAGGCAGGCAGCTCCTCTCACCTGACTGAGGCCCAGGTGCTTGCTGACATTCTCCGACAGGTAAGCCATGTCTCCCTCAGCTGTGAGCACCATGACGAAGCCCTCCAGGGCCTTCAGGTAGCAGGCATCCAGTTGTTCTCCCCCTGCTCCCACCTGGTTCCACTGCCCTGATATTGGGGCCAGGGTGGATGGGGCAACTGCAGTCAGCCAGGGGCCCAGCCTGGCTAGCCTCCCTCTGCGTTTCCTCACTCTGAGCAACTTAAAGGTACCCCCTGGGTGAGTGAGGCACATCTCAGGGGCTTGGAGTCCCAAGGACGAGGGCAGGGCCACCAAGGGCTGTAATTCTAAGGGACCAGGGCCTAGGGAGAGTCAGAATTATAAGTGGGGCCAAGCTTCCCAGGGATTCGGAATCCTTGGGGCGGGACCTTCCAGACGGGCAAAACTCTAAAGAGGCAGGGACTCCCAGATGAGAGACTTCTAAGGGGACCGAGTCTCCCAAAGAAATAAAATTCCACAGGGCAGGGAGGTCTAATGAGCTGAGCCTGCTGGAGGATGACTCCACTTTTCCTATAATAAAGTCTCTGCAGAGCAGAATTCTGACTAGGTGAGAATTCAAAGGGACGGCTAGTAAGGGAACAAGTGACAGAGCTAGGGGAGCTGGGGAGGGAAAGGTCTCCCAGTAATGTAATGAAAAATTGGGCAGCAAAGCTTCTCAGGGGTATTTATCACAAGGGACGAGGCTTAGCCGAGAAGATCACCCAAGGGACCAAATCCTAGGGGCTGAGGCACCTTAGGGAGTTAGGTGGCCTCCTATTCCTTAGAGCGCCAACCCTAACGAGGCGGAGCTTCCCAAGAGCGCTTCCCAAGAGACGGGGCCTCACAAGCGATAGAGTGATAGACTTCTAAGGGGGCGGGACTTCTTAGAGAACTAGGCTCCAACTGGCCCAGAACTCGGAGGGGGAGGGGCCAAGCCAGGGTAGCGGACTTCCCGGGGAGTGGGCTTCCGCTGAGAAGATGTCAGGGCGCGTGAGCCTACGGGGGTAAGGATTCCCGGAGGAGGGGCCTCCCGGGGATGCATTTCCCAGGGGCGGGGCCTTGCCGAGGGAGGCACTCCCGGGGGCGGGGCTCACCTGCGGCGCAGAGGCGGTGCATGCGCAGGTAGCTGATGGTGAGGCGCATGATGGAGGCCTTGTCCAGGTGTGCGCTGACGCCGCGCGCGAAGGGCAGCGTGTGAGCTAGCTGGTACAGCACCTCGGTCTCCTGGCTGCGCCGGCTGCGGGCCGCATCCCGGGACTTCTCCTTGCGCAGCTCTGTGCTCGACCTGGGGGCACCGGCATCATTCGCCGGCGGCGCCCCCGGAAGGGAAAGAGTTGGATGGGCCAAGAACGTGGAGTGATGCCACATGGAGCCCGGGCTTACAGAGGGCAGGGCCGCTACTGCACAGACGCTGTGTGGCCCGGGCTTGCTCCCGGAGCTCTCTGGACCTGGGAGGTTTATACTCGAGAGGCGCTCCTAGCCTCGAGTTTTATTTGTGCCTGCGCCAGCCCACGCTGCCCCCCGGCGCCTCGCTCCTCTCCAAGGCGTGCCCAGGGCCGCTGTCCCCTCCCTGACTTATCTGCTGTTTATTCCCCGGGCTTGGGACGCCTGGGGGACAGGGAGGCCTCCTGCTGGGAGGGGGCTGGCCGAGTTGGCCCGGAGCCAGGGGAGGGAGAAGATGCGTACAGCCTTTAGGGCCCCTGTCTCCCAGAACCCCCTCTCTTGCCCTTTCCCCTCCAGCTGGGCTGAGTCCTCAGAATCTTGGAGCACAGATCTCAAAGTCCAACGGCTCACCAACAGGGGCCCTGCCAGGGTGACAGCAAACCAACCCCAGGTTCTGTCCAGCCAACAGCTAACCACTCACCCCTACTTTTTAATCCAGTTCAGTGCCTGAGTTCGGCATGTGGGTTGGGGGTACAAGGGTGAGTATCATTTTGTCAGAAGTACCTGCCACTTACCCAGCTTCTCCTATTTTGTCAGTCCCTGTGCCTTGTGTGTAACTTATATTAACCTACTTAGAGCTCAGACCACCCTAGAAGGAAGGTAGTAACATTATCCCATCGAACAGAAGAAAAAAACAAGGTACAGAAAGGTGCGGTGCTTGCTCGTAGGAGTGAAGCCTGGGTCGGAATACCGCTCCGCCTTGAAGTCTTCAACTTGCTCTGTGCAATGGCCCTGGATTTGGCTCCAGGTTTTAGTGCTGTTTTTGCCACTGTCTAAAAAGTTAAACTCCAGAGCTGTCTGAATCCACACTCTATACTTTTTTTAAAAAGAGTATATCACATATAGTACATATAATCTTATCTATATTTATATCGATAAAACCATTAATAACTTGCTAAGCATTCCTATGTCTGGCACTGTGCTGAGTACTTGCCTGTGTGTACTCACTCAACCCCAGGGGCCCTTAGGTGATGAACACTTTAGACCTCCATTTCACAAAGGGGAAACTGAGCCAGAAAAGTCACAAAACCAGTAACTGCCAGAGCTGGGATTCGAACCTAGGTAGTGAGGTTCTGAAGCCTGCCTTCTCTAATTCCTCCCTTGGGACTCGCCCTATGGAAGCTGACTCCAGAAGGGGAGGCCATCCCTTCCTAAAAGCCAGAGGCCACTTCTGGGGTAACATCAACCTCACCCCCAGCAGGAGACCTGCTGCTCCACCCAAGGGCACGAAGGGGAGAGGGGAGGGGAGGGGACTGTTCCAGCTGGCTGTGGTGGGGAGAACACTCCTCCGTGCAAGGGTGTAGGAGGCACAGAAGGGGGCAGGCTGGGTGGAGAGGTGAAGGAAGCCAGCACTCACCCCATCCCCTCCCTCCTGGCTGGTGGGGGGCAGGGGCCTCCAGTCCTGCTCTGCCCAGAGGACATTCCGTCCTGTCCTGTTCTGTTCCAGCCCTGTTTGTCTTCCTGCCCAGAGGGTGGGGGTGGGCGGGCCTCATTCAGCTAGGGGCCCCTGACAGAGGGAACAGGGAGTGGGAACAGGAGGCTGGGGCCGCCCCCCACCTCCCAGGCAGCTGGGCTCTGGAATCCTCTCTGTGGCAGACTTCTCCGACCGTCGTAGAAGGAGCCAGCTGGTGGCTGCAACGGGACCCTCCTTCCAGCTCCGGATGTTCTTTTGACAGGAAGTGTGGGCCTCTCACTGGCTGCACAGATGCCTGGGTCTCTGGCCTTTCTGTTAAATAGACTAGAGGCTGGTTCTTCTAGTTCAGGGTTCCAATCTCGATGCATTACTTACTAGCTGCGTGACTTTGGACAAGCTGCAGAGCCTCCCTAAGCAGAATAACACAACCTTATAGGCTTATTTTGAAGATTAAGTGAGTTAATAGATGTCAAGGATTTAGAACAGGACCTGGCAATTGGTTAGTGCTATATAGAGGTCAAACTTTTCATTATTCCACCTTTGTCTGCGTCAGGGATGGAAGGCTTAGGAGCCTCGTGGACACTGGAGAAACCCATGGGCCTTTGTTGTAACCCTGTGGTGCGGTGTGTGTGTACAATTACATACCTGACTTCTACATAAACTCTTTGGGAAGAAAACCAAATAATAGTGATAGGAACAGTAGTGATGGCTTTAACATACTGAACACTCACTGAGCTAGAGACCCCACTAAATCCTTCCAACAACCCAGGGAACTAGGAAGAGTGAGCTCCCTTTTACAAAGCCAGAGCCACAGCTCTGGGCAATGGCATCACCAGCCCATGTAACCCAACTGGTAATCTCAGGCCCACCACCCCTGCCCCACCCCTCCTTTGCCCACTGGTCTCAGTGCCTTCCCCTCGTCCCACCCCTGCTGCCTCCGGATTTCCCCAGCTGGCCAATCTCCCCAGCTGGCCCCCTGCCCAGCCCTGGTCCAGCCCCCTGGCACTCTGCCCAGCTTGGGACGTGCAGCTGGAACCCGGCCACCCTTCTGCTGTGTTCCAGCAGAGAACAGGGGGCGGGCCCAGGGCCTGGAGGCCCCAGGGTGAGGCCTGGGAACGGGGGCTGGGGCCTGGTGCCCCCCCTCCCACCAAGAGAGGGAGAAGGGCCACCTGAAGACCTTGCCACCTGTGAGCAAAGCAAAGGCCCAGAGAGCAGCGGGCCCCTGCCCCACATTCAGGGCCCATCCTGGGCCCCTCTCCTGACACTCAGCTGGGTACTGGGGGTCTTGCCAGAAGTATAGAGGATTTGGGGGACCTTAGGTTGTATCTGGGCAGGGATCCCTCTTGGCACCGCCCAGAGGTGGCGTAAGAGGCCAGAGGCAGGGTCTGGGTTTGAGAACAGCCCGGGATGGGTGTTGGGGAGAGTTTCCCTGCTCCTGACTCTGCTCATTCCTAAGGACATGATAGTCTAGCAGGGTGCCTGAACCCAAAGTCCTATCTTCTCTGGAAACCCTCTGATTTGGGGGGCACCCAGAGCCCCATTAGGGTCTTCCCAAGAACATTCCTGCCCAGGCTGGGGTGGCAGTAAGCCCGAGCTGGAAGAAGAAAAGGGGGTGAGGGCGTATGGGGCGGGGGACCCACTCACCATCACCCAGCCTCTTTTTGGCCCAAGTGCCATCCTTAGGGGTGCAGGACGGGACGGAGTGTGGCTGGGGTCCGGGTGCAAGTTACGAGTGAGTGGTGAGCAGCACCGGGATGACACCACAGGAAAGGGCTGGGCTTGGGTGGGGAGAGGGAGCACCCCAGCTCAGCCCAGGAGGGGCCCCCCCACCCAACCAGGAGGGGGCACAGGGCGGGGCTGGGCTGGGGATGGCCCAGAAGGGGTGGGATGGACTTCCCTGGCAGGCCCAGAGCCAGAGCCTGGAATAGAATGGGAGGTCAGGGGTTGGGGGGCGGCGAACGGCTTGGGGAGGTAATAAACATGGGGGCTGTGTGGATGGATCCAATCAGACCCACGAAGCCAGGGAGGAGGGAAGGGGGTGAGGCTTCCTGGAGGCCTCAGATTGGACAGGGGAGGCTAAGGGTCTGGAACATTTTCCCAGGTCCCATGAAAACATGGCCAGATAGGACCCCTCCCTGGCAGTGGACCCAGGACACAGGCTCCCTGCTGCCCCTGCAGAACGGCACCTGCTGGGAGACGAACTCAGAAAAACCTCCTCCGCCCGGGGTAACCCGCGGGGCACTGCGGCAGGGCGGGCCGCCAGCGCAGCTTGCACGGAACCAGCAACGCGCCCTCCACGGGGGGCTTCACAAAATAAGGCTTGGGTGGGTCCCCCCTCCGTCCCAGGGTCACAGGGACTGAGGTGAGGGGCTAGACTTTGGGAAGTGGTCCGGCTGTTTCCCTGGTATTAAAGGGGGCAACTCTACTTTGCAAAAGATACAGAAAGGTCCCTGGGAAGGATCCCAAGTAGCCTCTGAAAGAGGAACTCCCCCAGCCTATTTCTTGGGAACCCAAGGTTCGGGAGCCTGTGTCAGAAGGGTCCAGTTAAAAAGGATCTCGCTTCTCTTGAATTCAGAAGCTGGCTCCCCATTCCAAGGAACTTACATCTGGGAAGGCTCAGTTTGGGGGTACCCCATATCCCCTAGGATCCCAGGAGTCTGTGGCAAGGAACGACCTCAATTCTGGGTGTTCGGAGGACAGAGGAGTCTGTGTGGAGGGAGAATGCCCCCCGCAAAAGCAGCCCGGCAACTGCTCAAAGGCAACCAGCTTCAATTCCGTGAGGACCCCGAGTTTCACCGCCCCCACCAAGAGGGGAAACGACGCAGAAGCAGTAGGAAATTGGGGGATCGCTACCCTGAAGTCGCTCCTGGCTAGAGGGGCGGAGCAGCGGGAAACTTGGGGCCACCCCCACCCCAACATCCCCCAGGGTAGAGGGTGCGGCGGGGACGTGCCTCCAGCCGCGCGTCCGGGGGCGTCCCTGGTTTGCACCCACGCATCCCCAACGCGGCTCAGGGGTCCCTAGAAGGTGAGCCCCCCAACTCCCATCATCCCTGGCCCCCAACCACACTACCTTGAGCGCTGTAGCCCCAGCGCCATGGCTCGCCGTCGCCGCCGGGACGCCCTCGGAGGCCCCTAGCCCCCTCCCCGGGCCCTGCGAGCCCCCTCCCCAGCTCCTCCCCCGCCGCCTCGTTGGCTGCGCCGAGCCCGGCCCGCGGCTCCGGTTGGGCGACCGGTCCGCCACTTCTGAGAAAGAGGCGGGACCAGGAGCGAAGACTTGGAAGGCCCGAGGAGTGGGGGTACCGTGGAGTACGCCCCCAGCCACACCCCTCGCCGCGGACTCCCTCGGCCCAGTGGCCAGCGGCGGCTGCGGGCCCCGCCTTCGGGCCCGGGGTCTCCCGCGAAGTCTCGGCACCAGTGCCCTGCCGAACCCAGCCGGTCCCCTCTGTCCCTTAGAGCCAGCGCCACTCTCCGACCGCCACCGCGGCGCGTCCCTCCAGCCTCCAGTCCCACAGCCTCCAAGTCGCCCAGCTCTGCCGCCACGACGTCCTCTTCCTTCCCACTGAGTCCCCCACTTCTCCTCGCCACCCCCAACTCCCCACCCCACCCCAGTTCTACAGCCCCTGCCCCTCTGTCCCTCACCATCCCCGCTCGGTCCCCAGCCCTTCAACCGGTGCCGCCCGCCTCGTCCCCACGCCCGCAGGCTGGCACCCGCGGTATTCTAGCTGCACCTCACTGCCTCTAACTCCCTTTGCAGAGGGTCTCACTGTTGAATAATTAAGTTTACGTTAAGTAAATATGAAAACCCAATCACACCCCCTTTCTGAAAGAGCAGAGAAGTGTATCTTCCCACCAGCAACGTAAGGAGGGAGAGGAACAAGGTCACCAAGGAGTGGTAAAAGTATCACACTGGGACAAGAAACAGACTGTGTCTTGGCAGAAAGGGGGTGCTAATCCACAGTGGAACAATATTCTGGATGGAGCTTCACGCTGGCAAGAGGCAAGGGAAACAAAATAATAAATGAACAAGTGGGACTACATCAAGCTAAAAAGCTTCTGTACAGCAAAGGAAACCATCAATATGGGAGAATATATTCATAAATGACATATCTGACAAGGGGTTAACATCCAAAATACGTAAAGAACTCACATGCCTCAACACCCAACAAGCAAATGACCCAATTAAAGAATGGACAGATATGAGCAGACACTTCTCCAAAGAAGAAATTCAGATGGCCAACAGGCACACGAAAAGGTGCTCCACATTGCTAATTATCAGGCAAATGCAAATTAAAACCACAATGAGATATCACCTCACAGCAGTTAGAATGGCCAACATCAAAAAGACTAGAAACAACAAATGCTGGAGAGGATGAGGAGAAAGGGGAACCCTCCTACACTGCTGGTGGGAATGCAAATTAGTTCAACCATGGTAGAAAGCAATATGTAGGTTCCTCAAAAAACTAAAAATAGAAATACCATTTGACCCAGGAATTCCACTTCTAGGAATTTATCCAAAGAAAACCAGATCTCACATTCAAAAAGAATTATTCACCCCTGTGTTTATCGCAGCACTATTTACAACAGCCAAGATATGGAAGCAACCTGAGTGTCCATCAGTAGATGAATGGATAAAGAAGAGGTGGTACATATACACAATGGAATATTATTCAGCCATAAGGAGAAGAGAAGTTCTACCATTTGCAACAACATGGAAGGAGCTAGAGGGTATTATGCTCAGTGAAATACACCATCAGAGAAAGACACACTGACTCCTCTGTCCTCCGAACCCCGAGAAATGAAATGATTTCCCTAATTTGTGGAGTATAACAACGAAGCAAAGCTGAAGGAACAAAATAGCAGCGGACTCAGAGACTCCAAGAAGGGACTAGCGGTTACCAAAAAGAGGGGGTGAAGGAGGGGGAGCAGGGAGAGAGGGAGAGAGGATTGAGGGGTATTATGATTGGTACACATGGTGTATGGAGGGGGGTCACGAGGAAGCCAGTGTAGCACAGAGAAGACAAGTAGCGACTCTGTGGCATCTTACTGCACTGATGGACAGTGACTTCAATGGGATATAAGGGGGACTTGATAATACAGCTGAATACAGTAACCGGAACGTTTTTCATGTGAAACCTTCATACGAGTGTATATCAATGATACATTAATAAATAAATAAATTGAATTAAAAAAAAAAAAACAGGGCTGGCCATAACCCTCCCCTCACCAGCTCCAGGGACAAAAGATCCACACCTAGCCAATCAGTTTATTCTGTTTCCCTGATCACAATGATTGGTTCAGGGAGGCCATGTGACCTAACCTAGCCCAGAGAGAACTAACCCCAGGACATTTGCTGAAACTATCAAGAAAGAGGGTCTCTATTTCTGCAGGAGTTACCAAGTTGGTGAGCCCCGAGCCTGGAGCAGATGGGGCTCACCCTATCACCAAGAATGGAGAGGCTTTATGAGATGAAAGTCAATTCAAGGAAAGCAGAAATGAGTTTGTGACAGTCTTGACACCAGCGCTTGTGTGCCTGGATCCAGCCATACCTGAACTTCACTTAATCTTGGAACCATTATGAATTTTTTGGTTTTTGCTATTATTGTTAAATATTGCTTTATTCATTTGCTCTGTGCTTACATTAGTTTGGGTTGATTTCAGCTGCTTACACCCAAAAAAGAATCTTGGTAACAAAAAATATCTCCCAAGCCTCAGTTTGGAGGCCTGTGGTATATGAGAAAGCGAGAGGCCTATATTAGAAATGGTTGCAGGGGAAGCAGTGTTCTGTCCGAGGAAGCAGAGGCTATCCAAGTCATGGAAAATTGGCACTTGTTAAACAAACACTAAAACTTATATATACAGATGCAGCAGGCATCTATGATCTGGGTGAGCATTAAGCTTCACTTGGTAGTTGCTGGCAGTAGGGCAATAGAGGAAATGTGTTTGTTGAAATGGTTTCTAAATTTTGCTAAAAGGATATGTTCTTGTCTGTCTGAAGAGACAGGTTTTGTTCCTAGAACTGAAGTTTAGAGGAGATCTTTTTTTTTTTATTAAAACATAGCATGGTCCGAGCCACCAGGGACTGTGGGAACTCGGTGCAAGGCTCTCACCCAGACTTGGAAGACACATCTGAAAGGAGACTTAAAGGATGAGTAGGAGTGAGGAAGGTAAAGAGAAGGCCGGGGAAAAGTATACTGGGCACAGGGAAGAGAATGCGATGGCTCGGCGACAAGAGAGAGCTTGAGTGACCTGAAACGTAGACTCTTAACAACAAAGCAAAACGGAAGGAACAAAACAGCAGCAGACTCACAGAGTCCAAGAAGGGATGAGCAGTTACCAAAGGGGAGGGCTGGGGGGCGGCTGCAACCCAGAGTGTAAAGACAGGAGGTGGGAGATGATGGTGGAGCTGTGCAGGCAGGAGAGATCAAATCAGGTCTGAAAGCCATTCAAGAGGCAAGGGCAATCTCCTGGGAGCACTGGGGAGCCATGGCAGAGTTTTGAGTGGGACAGGAACCCCAGTGTGTGCTTTATAAAGACTCCATGGGTCGCTATGTGGACGGTGAATGACAGGAGTGAGACTGGAGGTCAGAGCAGGACAAAGGTTGGGGTACAGACCTGGGAGTGAAGAAGAGATGCCTGAGCCAAGGAAGAGGCCGTGGCTGTGAAGAATGAGACAGACTGAAGAGATAATAAAGTTCACCAACATATCAGTATATCAGTATGGACAAACTGTGGCACATCCCTTCAATGAATACTTCTCAGCAAGAAAAAGGAATGAAAGAAGCCCAGACATAAAAGATATCCTATATGATTTCAATTATATAAAGTTCCAGAATGCGCAAGACTAATCCCTGGGTGGAAAAAAAAACATCAGGACAGTGGCTCTTTATCTCGATGGGGTTTGGGTTATACGGGCATATGATAAGCATCTGACAAAACTCAGTGAATGGGACTATTCAGATCTGTGCACCTTGTTGTATGTAAATTTTACCTCCAAAATAGAAAATAGGAAAGGTAAACATATCTTGATAGACAGGCTGAAAGACTTAGGGGACAGTGGCCTGATGGCCGCAACTGCCATTGAAGCACATCAAAAAATAAGCTGGAGTGATGGGTGGAAATATAATAAAATAAATATAGCAAAATGTTAATGGTAGAAGCTAGGTGGCATGGTGTATGTTCACTGTAAAGTCTTTGCGGTTTTCTGGGTGTTTGAAAATACCCATCATGAAATATTGGAAGAAACAAGAAATATTGAGGAGGCAAGAGGGACAGGGTTTGGAGATTGAGTATTTGGTTGTGGGGATGAGAGAGTTTTTTGTTTTTTTTTAAAGTATATTCTGCCTTGAGTTAAGGGAAGCCTTTGTGTTTTCAAGGTGAGTTGAGGTCTTTTCCTGTCTTCTTCCTCTTTCTTCTCCTCTGGATCTCTATATATCCTACAATATACCCATCCACTGAAGCATCCATTAATTCAATTAACCCACCAAGTATTCACAGAGTGACAGGCATATGCAAAGCCCTGAGGATACAAGACAAGTAAATATCCCTGACTTGCCCTCATGGAACTTAAACTCTAGTTAGGCAGACAGACTGTACCCCAGAAATGTAAGTGAAATATATAGTATATTAGACTGTGATAAGTTCGGTGGAGAGATACATCCCAGAGGATGGGGGAGCAGCTGTAATTTTCAGTGATTTGACCATGGAAGAGCTTAATGAGAATGTGACATTTGAGCAAAGACTTGAAGGTTAGGGGGCAGGGGGCTATGGGATTCTTGGGGAAGAACTTCCTAAGCTAAGAGTACAATAAGTGCAAAGGCCCTGTGGTTGGACTTGACTGGAGAGTTCAGGGATCAGCAAGGAGGCCAGTGTGGCTAGAGCAGAGGGATAGATGGGGGAGTGGGAGATGAGGTCAGAGAGGTGATGTGGGGGGTGGGGGGTTGACAGTGATGTCAGGAGATCATGTAGGATGGGTTTTCAGTTTATGTGTAGATGTTGTCTTTCATTCTGAGGCAGATGGGAGCATGGGAAGGCTTTTGAGCAGGAAAGTGACATCTCAGGTTTGAATGAAGTCCTCTTTTCTCTTGAAAGAACTGGAAGCTCTCTAGTTTATAATACAAGCCTCTCAGTGAGAAGATTCAGTTTGCTCATGAACCTGCTATCTGGGTGGGGCTCAGTGGGGACAGGTCATCTCTGCTCCACCGGTCATCAGTTCCAGCAGCTTAAAGGCTGTGGACTGGAATAATCAGAAGCTTCCTCACTCACTTGCCTGGAGGTTGACGCTGCCTGTTACCTGGGACCTCATCTGGGGGCTGTGGCTGGAACATCTCCATGTGACCTTTCCATGGGGCTGCTTGGGCTTCCTCTCATCATGGCAGCTGGGTCCCAGAGGAGAGGGAGGGTGAGCAAGGAGACAGGCAGTAGCCTTGGAAGCCATCCAGTCACTTCCAATTTATTCCTTTCATCAAGACAGTTACGAATTTTGTCCAGCTTCAAGGGAACAGAAATAGGCTCCACTGCTTGATGGGAGGGGGCGAGCATCCACCAGGAAGAGCGTGTAGGACTGGAAATATTACTGTGGCCATTTGGGGAAAGTGCCTGCCACACTTTTCGTAGGATGACAACTTGGAGCTCTGCCTATGAGCAGCACCGTGGAGGTGGTGTCTGAGGCCTTGGGGTGCTGGAGAAGAAGTACTTGCCTGATGGACAGGGAAACAGAGTTCAGCCACAAAACTCCAGAACTGCACACACGACTAACTGTGGTAAGTTGGCATCTCTGGCCACCGTCTCCTGCACATCGGCTCAGTTTACCTGCTGATGCTCGCCTCCATATGACTCACCGTCCCTACCCAAGGCTGGGAGAGTTGTTTCCAACCTCTCTATAGTCACCTTTTGTGATCTGATTTTATCTCCACTCTCCCTTCCCCTGAGTCTGACTCCTAATGAGATGGGTTTATAAAGGCCAATTGGCATTCCGGGAACACTACTAAGGGCAGAAAATCCCTCCAAACCAAGCCAAGGCTAACCTGAAATCAGGTGACGAAAGTACATCTTCATCTTCAAGTACAAGTCCTAAGCATTATTCGCAGATCCTGTGCCAAGCACAGTCTGAAGCCCTTTGCATTCCTTCTTTTACTGGAACATCACGACAGGCCCTTTGGGGGAGCTTCATTATTTTCCTGTGGTGTAGCAGTTACAATTCAGGGGTCTCTGGAGCCAGCCTGCCTGGGTTCAAATCTTGGCTCTATCACTTGCCAGCTGTATGACCTCGGGCAAGTTACTTAACTTCCCTGTGACTCAGAGAGTCATTTCTGAAAAATGCACTTAATAAAAAATAATATCACTAGTGGTAGATTGGATTACTGTTTCCAAATCTCTGCTCCCTCCTTGCTGCAGAACTGTACAACCATTACTTTACCATGTGATTTTGGACTCCTGAGTGAGTCAAATACATTCCCTGACCCACTGATGTTGGGCTGGGTCATGTGGCTTCCTTTGGCCAATGGGATGGGAAAGATGCTGTACACACACACACACACACACACACACACACACACACACACACACACACACGAGAGACAACCAAACTTGATATGCCTACTGGTAGAAGGACACAGCAACCTTTGAAATGTTTTCACCAAACTGACCCTGAATCTGATTAAGCCTGCAGATGTAGCTACTAGTTGATAGGAAAGATGTGGACACAGGAGCATGTTAAACAACACCATGAAAACACAACTAGCTGCATATAGACTGTGCAAATTAGACCGACATTGTCCAGCAGAACTTTCTGTGATGGAAATGTTCTAAATTTGTGCTTTCCAGTATGGCAGCCACTGGCTGCATGTGGCTATTGAGCACTTGAAATGTGCTGAATATGACTGAGGAACTGAATTTTTTAGGACAGCTCTTTACTTTTCTTTTTTTTTTTTATTGAGGTGAAATTCACATAACATAAAATCTTAACATGTATCATTCAGTGATACTAATACATTCATCATGCTTTGCAACCACCATCTGTACCTAGTTCCAAAACATTTTCATTACCCCCCAAAAGTAAACCCCAGTTACTTCCCACCCCTGCCCCTTCTAGTGCCTGGCAGCCACCAACCTCCTTCTCATCTCTGTGGATTTACCTATTTTAGATAATTCCATATAAATGGAATCATACAATATGTTGCTTTTTGTGTTTGGCTTCTTACACTTAGCATAATGTTTGCAAGTTTCATGCAGTAAGGCGTAGCATTTACCAGTACTTCACTTCTTTGTGTGGGTGACTATTATTCCGTATGGCTATATCACATTTTGTTTATCCTCTCATCAGCTGATAGATACTTGAATTGTTTCCATCTTTTGGTTACTGTGAATGATGCTGCTATGGGCATTTTGTACAAGTATTTGTTTGAACATCTGTTTTCAATTATTTCGGGTATATGCCTAGGAGGTGGGCTTGCTGGATCACGTGGTAATTCTGTTTAAGCTTTTTGAGGTAATGCCAAACTGTTTTCCACAGCAGCTGCGCCACTTTACATTCCCACTAGCAGTGAATCAGTGTTTCCACACCTCCACATCCTCATGAACAGGAGGGCTGTGGATCCACGATGATGGGGGAAGGAGAAGGACCCTCCCTCCCAACACACACCTCTTCTGCCCTAGAGTTAATTGCCTGCTGAAGAAACAAACCCCTTCATAGGGCCAGGCATTTCCACCTTATACAGAACTTCTGACCCTCATTGGGATTAAAGTATGTCTATCTCTTTTTTCCTCTTTGAACTGGTAAGAGGCTGCCTTCTGTTCTTCTAGCTTGCTGAATGCCTGCCCTGGAAGGATGGGGATATGTCTTAGAAACTAGGGGAGGGGACTGTCCCATCCCAGTTGGGATGGGTTAAGAACACTTGTTTTGGAGTTTAGGAGACCTGGGTTAAATTCAGGGTCTGCCATTTACATGATGTATGACATTGGGAAAGTCACATAGTGTCTTGATGACACTATGGATAGGGGGGATCACAAGAGTCCTTACATCTGAGAGACTGGGATGGATTTAATTAGATCAGGCATGTACGTGCTTGCCTCAGTGCCTGAGTCCTGGTGAGTTCACAATATTGGTTGTCATTCACTCATTCATTCATTTGCTCATTCATTCAAACATTTATGATGCTTCTATTCTCTGCCCAGGGGAGGAGAGAGAGAGAATTTTGTTAGAACTGCTCTTTCCAGCTAAAGGGCTCCAACCTGGAGGGTGGATGGAAAAGACAGACTCAGGGTGGCACTTTGACTGCCCACAGGTCCACATACGTACACGTACACATGCACGTAGATGTTTCATACACGGATATCGCATAACAGCCTGCCATTAATACATGTCAGTATAAACCCATGTGGATTCTGACAGATTCACGTGTCAGTTCGAGATAAGCTTAACTTAGGCACGCCTTGCTGATATTGGCACGTGGCTACATGTTGGTGCAAGCACTGATAGGGACACAGGTACGTATCCAGGTTCTATAAATAAAGGCACTTGACATGCATACAGCATGAGGAGAGCTCACACTTGTGTCCGTGGTCAGATGCATGCAGGTCATAATTTCCTGTGCAGATGCTGATGTATATATATGGTGGTGCTGGTGCGGGCAGCCGCTTGGACAGCAGTGTGATGGACCCTGTGGCCCAAGTCTCCTGCTCGGGGCCTCAGCTCCCTGGCGTCCCTTACAGGAGGATATCTCACTCGACTCTGGGACGCCAGGGTCCCCTATCAGCCCTCTGAGCCCTTCAACACCAGTGGCACAGACCTCGCAGAGCTTGGTGAGCGGCTTCACCAGCCAGGACCATCCCAGGAGGTGTAGGCAAATCTGTGGAGCTCCTGGCAATTGGTGGCCGGGGCCAGGGACTCCAAGTCTCTTGTGACACATTGCTCAGCCTTGACGAGGGGGTGTTCACTGGGTGCGCCCCAGTCCGCCTGTGCAGGAAGAATCTGTTAGCCATCACCAGAGGCTTCAGCCACTCCCATTTTACATATAAACAGCAAGAGACTTGCACTATTTTAATGTATTCTGAATTTTCCAGGAAAGCAGCTATATGTGAATCGAGGGAAGATCATACCCCGTTTGGGGAAGAAGTTGGTATTGGGAGTGTTCAGCATTTCAGAGAATCGCGTCACCAGCATCTCCCATCCTCACGGTATTTGAATCTCCCATAATCCAGCCACCCTGCTTGGGCTTCTCCTATAATCCACATAGACATATGAATGTTCCTATTTAGCCCTTATTTCAAAATGTCAACTATAACAGACATTCGAACGACTCTTGTCTTATTCACCTTAAATCTAAACTTACCATTCATCAAAGGCAGGACCATCTGGTCCTGTTATGTCTGTGAGCATTGATCTAAGGGAGTATCTCATATTTATTACAAAGCGCATCAGTCATCCACAATTCCAAGATCCAAATGACTGAAAAGGGAAGATTGTTGTCTAACTTACTCCATGGCAAACATGCCCTGACCCAGGCTATTTTTGGCAGCCTGTATTTATCCCACTTTGGTGTGAATAGCCCACATTTCACTGCAGAAATACTGGTGGGTTTGGTTCCAGGAGGCAACCTGAGTCCAGCTGGGCTGTTACACCAACTGTGCCACGTATGTGTGCCCCCTCCCTAAAATCCCAGCATCTCCTCAATGCCTAAACACATGCACCAGGTACAGGACTGTAGACTGCATATTCCTTTTGTTTCTTCCGTATACTACACGTAAGGTATTGCAACGATTTTTAACTCTGTGTACGGTAAGTTACGCTGTGTATGAATTTCATTTCATGATAATAAAGGGATATTATAAAATATCTATTTTTTTTAAAACAGGAGGGAACTGGATTGAATAGAGTCAAGCCGGTGGCTCACAAAGAATGCCTGCAGCCCCCCTGGGGGTCTCTGAGATCCTTTCATGAGCTCCACAAGGGCAAAACTACAAAAATACTAAGATGTTATTTGCCTTACTTTTCTCTCTGGAGGCCATGTGATGTGGGCTGATGTCATTGCCCTGTGTGTATGTTATAATGCCTTATGTATGTTATATGCCTTACGGAACATGTCAGGGATTTATTATTGCTGTTTTTAAATGAACAAACAAGTCTTTCAAAAATCTCTCCGGTTTAAATGAATACAAGGTAAATATGCATAGCTATCCAGTGGTGTTCTACACAGCCCCTACTGGTGCAAGAGAGCCGAGTGTTAAATTTTCAGGATTATGTGAGCCAGTTAGTTGTTCAAGCTTTGGGAGCTTGAAATGGGCCGTGGTGGGAGTAGTTACACCACAGACGCATTACATCTGGGAGTTATTTTTCCTTCAAGACAGCCAGTTACCGATACACTATATTGTATATAACCTGCGTAAATAAAAATGCTCGGGTTGGGAGGGTCCTCAATCATTTTTAAGAGTATGAGGGGGTTCTGAGAACACTCGAGCCCTTGGTTTAAAAAAACCAGTCAAGTCCTAATCAAAACCGGACGCGCCCTCTGGTGGTAGATTTCAGGGTAGACGTGACATACACACTCAGACACGCGCATGTTCCCCATTCCCTTTCATCCCCAGCTCCTGGCAGTCGCCCATCTGCCTTCTGTCTTCATAGACTTAACTTTTTATTTTGCATACTTTATATAAATGAAATTAATCATACGATCTGTGCCCTCTTATGGTACTTGCATCGTTCACTTTGCATAATATTTTTGAGGTTCATCCACATTGTAGACTATCAGGCAATACTTGATTCCTTTTTACAGCTGAGTAACATTCCATGGTGTGTATGTACCACCATTTTTTAAATCTATTCACTGTTAGTGGACATCTGGGATGTTCCCGTCTTAGGGCTATTGGGAACAGTGTTGTTATGAACATGGACATACATGTCTTTGTTTGAGTTCCTGTGGTCAATTCTTCGGGGTATGTACCGAGAAGTGAAATTGCTGCCTCATACGGTAGTTCTGTGTTTAATTCCACTGAGGCTAAACCATTTTACTTTCCTACCAGCAACGTATGAAGGTTCAGATTTCTCCACATCCTCTCCAACTCTCATGATTTTCCATTTTTCTTCTTCTTATAGTCATCCTAGTCGGTGCAAAGCACTATCCTGTTGTAGTTTTACTTTGCTTTCCCTTAATGAATAATGATGTCGAACATCTTTTCATGTGCTTATTGGCCATTTGTACATCCTTTTGGGAAAAATGTCTATCCAGATACTTTTTCCTCTTTTAAATTGGTTATTTGACTTTTTATTATTGAGTTGTAAGAGTTTTAAACTATGTTCTGATACTCATCCCTTTTCATATATATGATTTGCAAATACTTTCTCCCATTATGTGGATCGAATTTCACTTCAATACTACTGTTTGCAGCACGTAAGTTTTTAATTTTGATAAGGTCTATTTTTTCTTCCTTGTCTGTATTTTTGATGTCTTATCTGAGACAAAAATTGCCTAAACCACAGTCATCAAAATGTATCCCATTATTTTCTGCTGAAGAGCTTTGTGGCTTTGGCTCTTACGTCCATGGTCAGTTTTGAGTCAATCTTTGTGTGCAGGACGTGGATGGGTCCCTCCTGGTTTTTTTCTTTCTCTTCTATTTGTGCATCTCCTTGTCCTTCCTCCCTTTTCGCTTCTGCACATCCAGTTTTTCTGGCACCACTTGTTGAAAAGATTAGTCTCTTCCCTACTTGTCTTAGCAGTGTTGTTGAAATTTAATTAGGGTTAGTTTAACATAGTTTAATTAACACAAGGGTTTTCTTTTGGATTGTTAATTCTGTCCACTGATCTGTCTGTCCATCCTTAGGCCAGTACCACTCTGTCTTGACTACTGTAGCTTTGTACTAAGCTTTGAATCACGGAGTGTCAGTCCAACAGCTTTGTTCTTGTTCAGAATTGTTTTTTCTATTCTGGGTCCTTCACATTTCAATATGAACTTTAAGATTAGCTTGTTAATTTCTGCAAAGAAACCAGCTGGAATTTTGATAGGGATTGCCCTGAATTTAATAGATCAAATTGGGACCGTTGGCATCTTAACAATATTAAGTCTGCCATGTAATGAATATGGATACATTTCAATTTATTCATAGATTCCTTAATTTCTTTCAACAATGCTTTATTGTTTTCAGTGTACAAATTTTGTACTACTTCTGTCAAATCTATTCATGAAATGTTTTATTATTTTCGGTACTATCGTAAGTAGAATCGTTTTCTTGATTTCATTTGCAGATGGGTCTTTGCTAGAGAAAACAATTGGTTTTTATATGTTGACTTTGTATCTGGCACCCATGTGAATTTGTCTGCTAGTTCTACGGTGGTCTCAAAATTAGAAGCTTTCTTAGAACTAATATACAAGATCATGTATTTGCAAATACAAATAGTTTTACTTCTTTTCCAGTCTGAATATCTTTTATTTCCTTCTTGCCTTTTATTTCATGCCCACATCACTGGTTAGGAACTGGACTCTCATACCAACCTATTTTTACACATTAAAAAAAAAAGGAACCCAGGATACAGAAAAAACCCAAGAGTTTTAATTTACTTAAGTGCAGATTTAATTTATTAAAGTGAACTTTAAGGGGAAGATGGGCATGATAAAAAGCCATTGCTATCGCTTTCCCAATTCACTAGATGCATCTCAGATACAGCTATTATCATAAAGGGTTCTCAGATCCTTCCCTGAATGTTCACAAACAGACCACATCTAGTAAAGGTTCTCCAGTTGTGCTCTTATTCTCCAAAGCTGATTTTGGCTGATGGTGTCCCTTATGGTACTGGAGCATTTCAAAAACACCTCAGGCAAACAAACTGATAGGTGGGGCCCATCAGGAGTGACCAGGTTCTTGATCATCTCAAGCTCTGGACAGGAGGGGGCGCTAAGAATGAAGCTGCCTCTCTGAGGCCACGGACATGGGCAGGATGGTGATGAATCAGCGCTCCTCCACAAGCTGTGACAACAGCGGGACAGGGCAGGGCAGATCGGTCCTCATCACCGAGGGCTGGTTCCCTTACTGCCGAGCCCTGCAGGAGCTGGCACCTTCCTCGAAGGTGTCCCTAGGCCTTGTGTTTCCCTCCACCCGGGCTGCACACTCAAGGTCTGCACCATGGACCACCTGCCACTGACTATCAGGATCTGTCCTCTAGAACCACATGCTCTTTGGACCCTCCCAACAACCCATGAAACGAACTGCAGCTGTCCCTCTCCTCCTGTTCCTTGAGTTTACAGAGTCTCTGAACTTCTGCTAGAGTATATGGCCCTGAGGATGATTCCAATTAGCTGTCCAGAGAGTAAATGAAGGGGTTTAGGGCAGGATCTCTCAAAACTTCTAAGGATAAGGTCCCTAGGAAATATAGAAATGGCAGGTGTTTTGTAGGTGGGCGGGGGGGGGGGAGCTTAAAATACATGGAGAAAGTCACCCTCTCTGGTTGCACATCGACGACTCTCAGTAGCGCTGAAGGCCAGCAGCACCCTAAAACCACAGCAAGGAGGAGGACTCAGAGCTGAATGCACGCTGATACGGAGGAGCCCAGGAGGGGAGTAAGATTACGGAGTAATGGGGACATTTTCCACCTGCAAGTGCGGAAGATGAAACCATACTCTTGCCTCCTGTTGAATTCGTACATCTCCATTGTTACCTGCCTCGACGTGCTTGCAAAATAAGGACAACTGTGGAATATGAGAACTTGGTGAATCACAGGATTCTGTTGCTAAAATACGATGTTTGTCAGAATTTACTTATCCAGGGATTTTTCCAGTGCGTGTGAGACATGCCTGCGCTTCTCTACGGCCTTCTACCTTAAGAGATATGATAGATGCCAGCAGGCCTTGCTGGGCAACAAGATGCTCAGCTCATTTTGCCTGTATGTCAAGCTCATGACATACAGGAAAGCATCCCCAAGAACAGAGCGTATAGGTCTCGTAAGGCTCACAGCCTTCATGCTTAGAGATGATGATACCCAAGAGAGCTCTCCAAACTGTCCCGTGTCCAGCCACGGGGGGAGAGGCTTTCTGGTTGCCTTAGGTCAACTGTAAGCATAACAGAAGTGTCATCTAAATGGTGAAATAGAAGTTTTCTACCTTTGTCCCCAGAACACTGATTTTGACAATCACCCACTGTCAAGAGTTTAGCTAAGCTTCACCAGTACCAATGTCATGGTACTATTGCCAAGTAGTTCACAGGGGCCTTAAAGAGACCCTAGCTTCCCCCTGCCCACGTAAGTGCATGCCCTTGAAAACAGCCCATAGAGACAGGCACAAGCAAATCTTAAGTTCTGGACTTCCCCAACAGTTGTTGTGATCAGTAGTCTCCTTCACCCCTCAGGGCCTTCCTCTTGTGTGCCCCTAAGATAAGAACCCCATGAAGCCTACCAAATTCCTGTTCTTTTGAATTTAAACGGACTGATTGAGCCTTAGCCCAGGAACGCCAAAGCATTCCACTCCTGTTGCACTCTATTTCTGCCTGCACCCTGCCTTGACCTCCCCTTTGAGGCATGCCATGGACTTCCTCCAGGTCCTGTGTGTAAATAAACTCTATTTCAATTTCTCGTGCGGTCTTCTATTGAACTATGGCTCACCATCTGGCACCCCGTGCTCCGCTTAATAAATATTAATCTAAGAAAGTCATAACACCTGCAGACAAGAGTATCTTCTTGGAAATCTGGGAGTCCAGCAGAGAAATTCCAGCACACCACTGGACCATACATATATACGTACATAAACCCATCTGAGATTGGATGCATTGAAGAAGAGGAACTTTATTCATGTCACCCCTTCCCCAAGGTGACACAGCTGAGTGCCAAGAGAGATCTTCTCAGCCTATGACTCCTCCCACAGGAAAAGTGAGAGCGTAGGGTAAGCACCTAGATTCTCCAGCTGCGTCTGATGCTGACTGGGGAATGGGGCGTGGCTGGGAAAACAGAAGCCTGGGTTCCTGGAGGGCGTCAGAGCACTGCAAATCCTACTAATCACTTTGCAGACACCATCAGGGACACTAACGATGCCTCATCTGCAGATCCCCCCACATGGTCCACAGGCATCCCCAGAGCTCTGCACACCTCACCCACCCGCAACCCATCCCATGGCCCGCTCGCTGTGCATGCCCCCAAGGTCAGCTAGTGTGAGTGAGTTTTTGCATGCAGCTAGGGAGCACATGCAGAAAGCTGACCCAACTCTGCGGGATTGGTGGAAAGCACACAAACTTGAGCAACCAGCGCCGCCTTAGGGAAAGCAGATGGGAAGCTCAGTATCAAGAAAAGGCATACAATTTTAAGAATTCCCCCCAAAGAGGGAACAAGGAGTGTGGAGCAGAAGCATCCGTAGAAAAGGTCTGAGGGAGCCTCAGAGCCCCTAACAGGGCTGGTGAAAAGTATTTATCCCCCAAACCCAGTCAGTAAAGATAAAAGGAGATGACTTCTTCAAATGCAAAGACAGAAATGCAAGAATTCAAGGAACATGAAAAATCAAGGAAACATGATACCACCAAAGGAACACAATAACTTTCCAATAACTGACCCCAAAGATGGAGATTTGCAATTTACCTGAGGAAGAACTCAAAATAGTTGTTTTCAGGAAGTTCAGTTAACTACAAGAAAACAGAGAAACACAATTCAGTGAAATCAGGAATAATACACAAAGGGAGAAGTATGACAGAGAGAAATGATGGAAAGAACTAACAAATTCTATAGCTGAAGAAGTAAATGAATGAAATTTTCTACAGTAGAGGGCATCAGCAGCAGACTTGAAGCAGAAGAAAGAATCTGTCAAGTAGAAGACAGGTCAATTGAAATTGTCCCATCAGAGGAGAACAAAGGAAAAAGAACAAAAAAGAATGAAGGACTATATGAACTACAGAATGCCATTAAAACAAAACAAAAGTATGTATTATTGGAATCCCAGAAGGAGAGGAGAGGGAGAAAGGGGCAGAATGCTTATTTAACAAAATAATGGCTAAGAATTTCTTACATCTGGGAAGGGATTCGAACATCCAAGTTCATAAAACACTAAGTCTTCTAAAGGTGTCAACCCAAAGAACTTTCCTCAAAGACACATTATAATAAAGCTGTCTAAAATCAAAGATGAAGAGGGAATGTTTAAAGTTGTCGGTCCCCTCCCTGCCTCTAAGCCACAGATAAGGGAGGAGACGCGATGAGTTGTCGAAGACCTGAAAGGACCAGCCAGGGGGCTCAAGAGCAATGCTGAGAAGGCATTTCTCGTACTTATTGAATAAATGAACTTACAATGAACTCAAACATCATTATCCGGCCTTGAGTCTAGCCCCAGGTCGCGATGCTTCTCAAGGATACCAAACTGTGTGAAGGTGGCTCTGAGCCATGAGAACTGTTCCCATCACTCAGTCCTTGATTACACATCAACAGAGTGTGTGGGAAAAACAGTCAAGTCATGTGTACTTAGACATTTGATTTCTACCTTACTTGAATTATGTATCAACCCCATCAATCCCACATATCCCCCTTTTCTTTTAAGTAATACAAAGATATAGGAGTATAATAAGTGGACCAGTTCTAATAGAAGGTTTTTTGACATAGTATAGCTCTTTACATTCTACAGTATAAAATAAAAGTCCATGTTTTGAACTTACGTAAAGGAGAGTAAAGATAGAAAATAAATGGAGTGCAATTAGAGGGTAGGTGCAGGTGAGCAGGTCTGTGCTATAGACTGTGTTTTGGTCTGAGCTGGGCAAGGGCAACAAAACATCCATGGGTGCAGAAGATTTATCTCAAAACTGGGGGGTTGAGGTTCTAAGCCTCACCTCTGTTGGCCCCCCATCTCTCACCTGATGGCCCCCCTATGACTGTGCCTGTCTTAGGTTGTTCCTACCTTGAGGAATCTTACCCGTCTCTGGCTAACCAGCCATCTTCCGGGGCCATACAGGGACATGTAAAGTTGGTAAGAGAGAAGTAATATTCTCTGAAAAGGTTAGTTTTCCATTTCTTTACAGATTTATGCACCGTGGCTTATGTTCAGCATTTGCTTTTGTAGGATCTGAAGAATCAAAAGTTAGCATAAGTACAGCCATCTTAAAGGCTTAAATACCACCCCCTAACCTAGAAGGAGGAAAATTATTAGAATCTTGAAAAACAAGTTAGTCAGCCAGTGTTAAATGTAGTGACCTTCAATTAGCTGACCTCAAATCAGTTAATCATACACACCAAGCTTATCTTACTAGAACCACCCTAAACATTCTGAAGGTAATCTTATCTAACCAGACCCCAGGATGTGGCCCCAGGCAAAGATTTATGTGTCTATGAAAAAACACTGTATTGTGATTGTGGAAAATGTTGCCCCCTTTGAAAATGCTATAAAACCTTCTAGCTTTGTGTGCTCAGGGTCCTTGTTGAGACCCGCTGCGTCGGGCTAACTTGGACCCCCGCTAGCTGGCTCCTGAATAAATTCCTCTTGCTTATTGCATCAAGAGATGCCTTTCGTGAGTGATTTGGGGCAGCGTCCTCCTCTGGGAGAATCCAACACTTTAAGACATCTTTGCCAGTGAAAAGGATTATGATGCACAGCAATTTTAAGTATGAGGCACGAATTCTAGTAAAGAGCCGTAGCAGATAGAAGAGAATATGAGAGGATTATTTCTTTGACATGATTTCCTGTAGAGTAACGTAAGCATGTATAGGTTTTAACAAACTACTAATTAAATTGCGTACACACATTAACAAAGCGGGAATACAGATACGTAGTAAAAGCAGGCCTACAATTACTGGCCATATCCAACGAAACCAAGAAAACCAGTCAGGTAACCCAGGCATTTATGAAAACTTATTGACAATATGATGGATATCATCTAATTGATTCTGAATAGTTTGAGAAGAATCAGACAAATTGAGACAACACATTCCTGGAAACTGTTCACATCCTACGTGCTCTTTTAACAGCAGACGGTCCACAGCAGCGCGATCCTGAGGCTCTGCAGCTCGCACTTCTCCCAGGTCTGGGTTGAGTTCCGATAATATAGAAGCAGTCAAATTTGTTGTTTTGCTATATGCACAGGCCAGCTTAGAGATCTCTTTCTGCATTCCTACGACAAGTCCAGGAACCGGCAGGAGGAACGCAGCTGCAGCTGCAACAGCGGCAGGGTCTCCAAGTTTCAAGTTTTCATCACAATCTGACGGCAGAGCTCAGAGACGTCTCTCACGCTTATATCCGGACGGTCTATTAGATCAGGAAGAATGCGTCCCACCCCACAAACACCTCGGTAGGGGGAAGAAAGGGCTTGATGTGTTTTGTCATTACACAAAATTACCCAACCATTTGGAAGTCTATATCCAGAAGACCATTTCACATTGATTGTGGAATTACAGTAAGAGGCTACATGAGTACAGTGAGTACATACACAGTCCGTGACGCTAGCAGTGCTCACAGGGAAATTTAATTGGGCATCAGGAGTAAGCGTCTCAGGGGGAGGAGTGCTATTTCTGTAACTTACAACATTCAGTACTAAAGTTTGCCATCATTCCCTTTGACGGTGCTCTCCAGGCAAATATATATCGGGGAAATACGCCAAATTAGTCAAATATTTTCCTTGATGAGGAGAAGAAATTCCTCTGATATGTTTCAGGGGCCCTCTGGAAAATATCAGAGTTAATTAGAAGTAAAAAAACTTTTTAAAATTTGGTCTTGGGAAGTTGTCAAAAGTTTTTAAGGCACTTGCCTAAATAGAATTATAGTTATTAAATAACACTTATTATTTAACCAGAATGATAATAAGTTTAAAAGCAAATGCAGAAGGTTACACAGCTAACAACACTTAGCTTAGTCTTTTTAATATTAAGATCTCATTTTCTTAAATACTCAGACAATTCATTGAGACTTTAAACAAAAGAAACTGTTTTAATAATCAGAAAACTTTTTATAATCTTTCAACATTAAAGGTAGAGTAAGAAACTTTTGTTCTTTTTTTTTGACATATGAAAATGACATTGTTTAATCTCAGTTATAAATATGAATAAAGCATTTTACATAACTCTTAAAAGACTATATTAAATAGAAAAGCACTATTCTAAAAATAATGCATCACTAGTACAGTTTATTGCCAAAACACAGGTATTACTTCAAGTTGGAAAATCTTTTTTTTTTTTTTTTGAGAGGGCATCTCTCATATTTATTGATCAAATGGCTGTTAACAACAATAAAATTCTGTATAGGGGGGTCAATGCTCAATGCACAATCATTAATCCATCTCAAGCCTAATTCTCATCAGTCTCCAATCTTCTGAAGCATAACGAACAAGTTCTTTTATGATGAACGAATTCTTACATAGTGAATAAGTTCTTACATGGTGAACAGTACAAGGGCAGTCATCACAGAAACTTTCGGTTTTGATCACGCATTATGAACTATAAACAATCAGGTCAAATATGAATATTCGTTTGATTTTTATACTTGATTTTCCCACATTTCTCCCTTTATTATTATTATTATTTTTATTTTTAATAAAATGCTGAAGTGGTAGGTAGATGCAAGATAAAGGTAGAAAACATAGTTTAGTGCTGTAAGAGAGCAATTGTAAATGATCAGGTGTGTGCCTGTAGACTATGTGTTAATCCAAGCTAGACAAGGGCCTTAAAACATCCACGGATGCAGATTTCTCTCAAAACAGGGGGGGTGAGGTTCTAAGCCTCACCACTGTTGATCCCCAATTTCTCACCTGATGGCCCCCCTGCGACTGTGCCTGTCTTAGGTTGTTCCTCCCTTGAGGAATCTTACCTGTCTCTGGCTAACCAGTCATCTTCCGGGGCCATACAGGGAAATGTAAAGTTGGTAAGTGAGAGAGAAGCCATATTGTTTGAAAAGGTTAGCTTTTTACTTCTTTGCAGATTTATGCCCTGTGGCTTCTATGCCCAGCACTTGTCTCGAGGTATCTTTACCACCTGGAGGAATTATGATGCTCGGTAAATTCGATATGAGGCACGAATTCTATTTAAGCGTTGTAATTAGGAAGGAAGAAGAAAAGCTATAGAGGTAGCATATGGAGGAAAACATGGGAGGATTGATTATTTCTTTGACATATCAACTTTTGTTCTTTTAACAAACAAAAATTCTAGTCTTGCTGTGTACTTGATATCAAGATTTATTTGCTTTAATTTTACATAGCATGACTATATCAATTTTTATAAACTTTTTACAACTTTCCTTTTACATTCAGTCTTCACTGTCTTTAAACAAACAGCTGTACTTTTGAAGTTATCTTCTTTTACTTTCAATACAATGCATTTCTATTCCTTATACCTTCTCTTATTAAAATATACATTCTTTAGCATCCAGAAATGTTTTCCTTATTATATTAAGTAGTTTTCATTAGAACTTAAAACCATTTGTTACCTTAACCTTCAATGAACACTGAAGAACAGGCCACTGTAAACTGTTACACCAGCATTCTTCAGATTGATACATCTATGAACATATTTTATCATTTTTGGAAATGTGCCTTACAACACAATTTCTCATTAAGCACAAAATCTGTCTATATAACCACAAACTTTAAGAATTTTGACTGCCACAAAAATTCTGTTTGCAGATATATACACTGTTATACATTAATACAGTATTATTATTAAGATGTTTATTTGCTACACTTGTTTACTTATTTTTAGCAACCATGCCGATTACTTATAAAACTTTTACCAAACATCAAAGTCAAGCTTTTCTTTAAGCATCTTCTTGAAATATTTAACAGGTAACATCAACTTAAATGACTTTAAGTAAACTTTGGCAGCTGTTAACTATAAGGACATGTCCGTTTCATGTAAACCTAAATTAGCATTAATGCTTAATATTTTTTATTAGATTTTCTGGAAGTTTTAGAATGCTCAATGTTCACAAGCGCTTAATACCATCCGGAGGTAGGAAATATTTTTCATTTACACACTTAAACACACAAACATACAGGCTGAGACATAATGACTACAATTAACACTTTTCATATAAAAACATACACAGACAAACTGATATAAAGATTTGAGTTACTAATATTCAATTGCCTTCTTTCTTTTTAGCTTACTTGATTAAAGTACTTCAGTTTTCAAGAATACACTCTAAGGGCGAGCAGTTTACGTAACTGGGTTAAGGTTTAGATGGCTCCAGACTAACAGGGCCGATGAAGGCTCTGAACTGATACTGACTGTGTGTGTCCAGGGGGCTGGAAATGAAATGCAAGTATAATTCTAGCACCAGTCATTTAAAGCCAGGCTGTGCTATAAAATATAAATCTCTTCTATCTCAGGGAGTCTAGTTTAAGACTTCCCAATTTTCAAAGATAATGATGAACCAGTAAGTAGAATAGATTTTCACTAAAAGAATTTAGAAAACTAGTTCCATATTATAGTAGTTCATGGGACTTTTGACTATTTTCCTTGTGGCAAAATATGTTTAGCTGCATAACATTATATCGCATACTTCTCTCAGGGGCCAAGCCTCTCTAATCAGTGTTTGTGTTGAGGCCAGGTTTATGTGCAGAAGATAAGACACTTCTTTCTTAGTTTAGGGACTGAATTACTCTCAGTTAGTTTTCCTAGTTTCTTCTGCACGAGCTTTAGTCCTTCCTCAAGAGGCCCCTGCCTGTCTGATGAGTGCAGGGAGTGTGTGACTTTTCTTCACTGCTTAGAGTCTTGATCTGAGTCACAGGCTTGTCTCGCTTCCCTGGGGCTGCAGACAAGGAAATGCTCAGCTCCAGGACGACTGCCTCTAGGGAAAGGAGTTAACAGAACAGAGCTATTGACTTGTTGGTCTGACCTTTCAGCTTGATGGCTTTACAGACGCCACTTACATTACATTACACAGGAAAAAGTGGCGCAGGCCTAACAGGACTGCTTTGAAAGGGAGCAGAGGAGCCCTTGCAAAGGGAGAGATAAAATTCAGAGCCTGTTACAGACATTTATGGTGGGGTTTATACCCTTAAACACCAGTTTCTCTCACTGCTTGGGAATTATCCTGCTAATCACCTACTGTAAGAAATCTGATCTGTGAGATAAGAGGTCGGGATCATCTGCATCTTTGCATAGGCAGCAGCCTAGCTGGAGGTTCACTCAGCGCCATAGGATCCATCAGCCGGAGCTGAGATCTAAGGACCATGGTCTACTGATCCAGTCCGTCCTCGGAGTCCGCCGATTAGGATAGGAAAGTAGGAAATCGGCTCAACCACTCCCCGACATTCCCATTGGTCCAGAGGCGGGGGATCAAGGAGCGGCAGACACCCGGAAACCTTTCACCCGAGACTTAAGACTGGTAGCCCCCGCTAATTGTCTTTTAAGTGGCTAACGGGTGCCCAGACACATCTTAGATAAAGAGTGCAGCATTAAGTCAGGAATAAGAGCGAAGCGTGGGCCTCCTACCTTGCAGGGGTGAGCGTCAGGTTCCGTGAGACTGATGAAGTCAGAAGAGAGTTAGGGACACCCCCTGCCTCACTCAGAGGCCAGGGCAGGCTGAAGAAGCAGGCTGGGAGTCAGAGGCAGAGAGAGAGAGGCGCTCCTCACGGACACCCAGTCGGGCTGTCGGGGTCTGATTCCAGACACGCGGGCCTTTCAGAAGCTGCTGAAGTGCAGCCTCAGCCTAGAGTCTCGCAGGTGCCCACGGCCTTCCTCGGTCCCTCGCATCCAAGGAGACGCCTCTGAACGGGAATCCGGGCCTCCACTCAGCTGACATTCCCGGCTCCCGAGGGAGACGGGGGATCCACTGAGGGAGACGCAGGGGAAACTGTCGCTCGAGACTTTGACATCGGCAGCCGGGCTCCTCCCATTTAAGTGGCTGACGAGCGCCCGATGTGTGCCACAGACGGCTCCCTTCTATAAGGACAGGGAGAGAAAAGGCAGGCTTGGGTGCTGATGCTCACCTCTGAGGTCATCCCGGGCGAGCCCCTAAAAAGGGGGAGATTGTAAAGGTTGCAAAGCGAGAGTGATCAAGTTACATAAAGATTAGATAGGCCAAGGCATAGCATCGCCCCGTCCAGGAGCTTTCTTAAGATCTCATAACATTAGCCCAATTTGTTTGTTTGAGGGTTCCCTGGGGCGGCAACCAATAACAATATTTTTTAATGTATTTATGCAATTGGGCAAAATCCTTCTTAGAAGTTTTCACTCCTGGTGTTTTTAGGAGGGCACAGAGTAATTTTAAATAGTCCTCCGGTTAGCTGCTTTGGTCTGTTTGGCCCATTATAGTGTCCTGACGTCTCGCTGTCCCTACGCACGATTTCTCGGGAGTCTTACCGGATCAGCGATCTTCGGAGCTCCTGCTCTGCTGGTCAAGGGTCGCCCGAGCGGAGCTTCCCTGCTCTGTCAACGGTCCCTGTTCAGGCGCCACTTGCCGGTCCCCTCCCTGCCTCTAAGCCACAGACAAGGGAGGAGACAGGATGAGTCGTTGAAGACCTGAAAGGGTCAGCCAGGAGGCTCAAGGCATAACAGCTCAGGAGCAATGCTGAGAAGACACTCCTCATGTTTACTGAGCAAATGAACTTACAATGAACTCAAACATCATTATCCGGCCTTGAGTCTAGCCCAAGGTCGCGACGCTTCTCAAGGATACCAAACTGTGTGAAGATGGCTCCGAGCCATGAGAACTGCTTTGGTTCCCATCACTCGGTCCTTGATTACACATCAACTGAGTGTGTGGGAAAAACAGTCAAGTCATGTGAGCTCATACATTTGATTTCTACCTTACTTGAATTATGTATCAACCCCATCAATCCCACAGGGGGGAACCTAGTAACCACAATATTGCTCATGTGATTGTACATTAATACCAAAATAAAAAAGGTGGAGCACAACTCCTTCCTCCTTAAGTGACTTCCTGCACAGTATGGGGAGGAACACTGAGCTGAGGGTGGAAAAACCTGACAAACGTTGCCAGCCAGGCGGCTGAGGCTGACACCAACAGTGATAAATCAAAACATTGACACATGTACCCTTAATAACATGTGATGACAGTGGCACTTCACCTCTATGGTCTTCCAGTTTAATCATGAGAAAAACACATAATTCCAACTGAGGCACAATCTCCAAAATACCTGACCAGGACGTCTCAAAGCTGTCACGGCATCCGAAACAAGGAAAGTCTGAGAAACTGTCACAGCTGTTAGAAGACAGCATAAAACCCAAATGTGATTTATTCTCACCAGGAGGTTTAAAACATTTTAACAGTAAGGTATTAACAAAAGGCCATGTAATGGAAGCTGCTCAGGCTGAGAGTCGGGGTGGGAATTGATAAGGGCCTGGCTATACCTGGTTGAATTTTTTAAACGTACCAATAAGAAAGATGTAACTGGCTTAGGCGAAGTCGGGAAAGAATGTGAACCCTGCAGTACTCAGCCAATGAGGAACCAGGGGAGGGACTCGCGCACTAGGAGGTAAATTACTGGGGCCAAACTCCCCAGGTGTGCCTGCCCACCAGACTCCCAATCCTGCAAGACCGTCATTAAAGCCTCGCTCCGCTCTCCTGTCTCCGTGTCCACTTACTGAATTTGGACCAGTGAGTGGGTTTCTCACAGTGTGACCCATCAGTAAGTCTGAGTCTCCTAAGACACATCCCTAATCCCTGAGTTTCTGTCCCTCTTTATGGCTACCCAGCCCAGGCCACCGTCGTCTCTGAGAGCCTCTGTCACATCTCTAGGCTTGCCGTCCTGCCTCTTGCAACCTCAGCACAACAGCCACAGAGTTTTTAAGACCCTCCACTAGTTCCAAGGCAGAGTCAGCACTTGCCATGCCGTGGCCTGGAATCCAGACCGTGGCCCCAGCAGCCTCCTCTGGGTGGCCTTCCCTGGCCGTCCCCCTAAAGCCATCGGCCACACCCTGGTCACTCTTTAGGATTTGAGCCCCTGCCTTATCTTCCTCCCGTCACCTTGTGGTGGACGCAAGGGCTGCCGACCCGGTAGCCGCTCATGCTTCCTCTTCTTTTCCCGCAGGAAGAATTTCCGCTTTCGTCAGGAGGCAGGAAACCTGAGCGAACATGCTGGTTTCCCCCGGTCCTGAGGAGACCTTGGATATGGGGATGACTGCGCCATATCGCTTCCCACTGCCAGGGATCAGTTTAGAAACAGCATGGGCCCCCGTCCTGACCAGTGGACCCAGAGGCATTCTTCTGGAGACCGTTACAAGCCTCCCCGCTCTTAAAGAGGGACACGAGGAGGGAGGGAGGAACGTGCTCTTTCCTGTGCCCTCTGGTGTGGACCTCGGGGCAGGAGGGGGTGATCCTCGTCCCCGCTGCGATCCGCATGCTGAGCTGGCCGCTGCTGGGAGACCCTGACTTCACCCCGGACACACTGGAACCCCCGTCATGTCCTGACTGCTGCTCACCACGCTGCTGACTCTTCTGTCCTTATGGCCCAAAGCAGGAGCTAAAACCACTTTGCTTATTTATTCCTGCTGCTCTCCTGCTCCTAAAATGTGAGCTCCCTGAGGGGAGCACCTGTGTCCCTCCTGTGTCGCTGTGTGCCCACTGCATGGACTGGGTGCTGACACACACTGCAGTGGGCACCTCAGGGCCGGCTCCCGGAATGTATGGGGACCCGGCCCCTCCAGGGCGGAGACTAAGGTTACTCGTTTCTGTGACTGGTGACTGGCAGGAGCCCTAAAGCCTTTGTTGGATCAACAGGCCAGAGAAGCCAGAAGATAGCTGCTTAAGAACACAATTTAATAGGGTTTACAGATTGACATGGACAAAAAAAACCTAACAATGTACCAAGTCATTGTCATACTAGGGGCTAAATGCAGAGGGCACACTCTCCTGATGAGGAGTCTGACACGTTGGGAGATCTGGAGGTATTTTCCCACTGGGTGTCCATGCCTCGGCCTTCTCTAACAGACGTAACCAAACCGCAGAATCGAGGCAAAGACTGGTAAGGACTGAGATCAAACCTGTTACCCCATACAAGGTCCCCTGCTCTGGAGAATAGAAGGGGAGAGACTATTGACCTAAAGAGAACAGAGCCTCTGCACCAGCTGGCAAGGATGTCACAGTATCCAATGATGGCAGCGCTCTGCGTGTTGATGGCCAATGCCCGCTGTGTTTGCAAGCCGGGCTGGTCAGTAGGGGGCAGAGGAGTGGGGGCGGAGGGATGAACCGAACACCTCGGGGAGGCTGAAGGGAGAGGTGACAGGGCCCGAGGTCCTCATCCCGATGACTTGCTCCCTTGCCCGGGCTCATGGCCCAAATCACCCCTGCAAAGGGCCCATGTCAGCCCCCGTCTCCCCTTCCTCCTCCTTCTTCTCCTCTTTCAGCAGGAAGGCCTTCGCTGGTCTCTCTGCCCTGACAGTTGGTTCCATGGGGTCCTGAAGCCGGTGCTGCCTCATGTGGGCATTTCGACTATCTTGTTAAACACCCTGCAGAGTCAGCAGAGGACATGGGTCAGAGCAGGGGGAAGGTGGGCTGAGAGCCCACGGGGACAGAGGGCAGGCTGTGCGGGTGCATCGGGGACAGGACTGGTGCCCACCTCTCACACTCCCCACAGGGAAAAGCGCCTTGGCCCTGTATGCTCCCCGGAGGCTCAGGGGTCCACTTGGGAGCAGCATTTGGGCTGGCGGTGACCATGGATTCTCTCCTGCAACTCTTGGTCTCTATCTTGAACTCAGGGGTCGGACGGCATTTGGGTCTCTCCTTAGGGCTGTAAGTGGCCTGCACGAGGGGCAGAAATGACATCAGGGTGCCGACCTTCCACCCTTCTGAGGGAGATGCTTTCCTCTGTAGGGGCCCCTTCCCCACCCTGACCTGGGTGGTCAGTAGTTGTCCAGACCAGCACTGAACTCCAGTGAGACCCCCTTGCCCCAGAATCCCTTACCTTTGTTTCTGTTGGGTCTGCCTCATACAGCTTTCTTTTGACCCCCTTTTCCAGGCCTGGGACCCGAACATAGGCAAACCTGTTCTTTTTTATCCAGGTATAGTAATATTCTACACACTGGGCCACCGATTTTGTCTGGACCTGGTGAAAGAAAACAGCAGCGGGCTTTGGGCACTGCCCCACACGCCCCCTGGCCATGGGGCTAGGCACTTCCTGAAAGCTCTCCTGGAATGTCTCTCCCCTTGGGCTTGGCACGCCCCTGGGCTACAAGGAGCACAGAAGCACAGAGTCCTGCTGCTGATGAGGGGCTCAGGGTGAAGCCGCCGTAGCGCCAGCACCGTCCAAGCTCTGCACGCTCTCTGAGCCCCAAGTCAATCCCGGGAGGCCTTCCCTACGGGAAGGTGTGCAAGAGGGCTCCCTACACAGGCGCTCACTGTGACGTCAGGCCTAATGGCTATGCATTTACCAGCTGGGACTCCCTGCAGCAGGATACCCTCATCAGCAGAGACCACAAAGCCTTTGCAACAGCCAGGCAGAGCCCTGCAGCACAGAGATAAGGGGCCCACGAGAGAAAGAGGGGGTTTTGAGGGCACAGTTGGATCCTCGGGCATTCAGACCCCACCATATGCTCTCCCCCCACTAAGAATGGACCCCATTAATAATAACTTCTGTAAAAACAAAACAGAACTGGAAAGTTTAATTGCTCTAGGAAGACAATTTCTCAGGAAAATTAAATTGGCCATTTAAGATGTGGGGCTCACTTCAGAAAATACTTTCTCCATGTGAAATTTTTTCAGCTCTGTATATCTTCGAAGACTAGGAGCCAGAGTAGTAAATCCTCTGCCTAAGAAATATCACTAGGTTGGAAGGAAAAAAAAAAGAAGTTGGACTTCTACTTCCAAACAAGATGGAGCAGCAGGAGCTACATTGACCTTCCCATTCAAAACAATGAGAAGAAACAGTCAAAATGTCTGAAATAAAGTTTGGTAAGATGCTAGGCATGCCAAGAACCAAGTCTTTCTGAGAGACAGAAAATAAGCTACCACTGTCCCAACACACTACACCCTGGGAGAGTTTCCAGGCCCGGGGAGAGGGGTCCGGGCAGAGCCAGGTGGGCTTCCTGAGCTGAGATGGGAGGGGAGGATTCTGGGAGAACAAGGCGGTGAGAGTTCACAGGACAAGGCAGGACAGGGAAGAGCTTCTCAGAGGAAACTTACAGAGATCTGGGGGGCGCTCCCCTCCAGCATTCAGCCACGTGCTGACCAGCGTGGGCATATGAGGTGGCCCAAAACTGGGTAAAGAACCGCCTGGAAGAATTAGATGAAAAGGCACCTCACACAGGGCCAGGAATAGCACCTGGTTTCCACCCGCTGGGGTGCGAAAAACTCATAGTTCATGGGACATTGATAGAGAAATTCGGAGGCTTTTGCGTCTGTAATGAGGAATAATTAGCCTTAGACAAAAATGGTCCAATTTAAACAAATTCAAAACCAGTGCCCAAAAGGAACAAACTGTTTTCAAGTAACCATGTATCAGAACAAAGTTCAAGAATACTTACTAAGAATACAAAATATCCAGCACTCAACAAGCTATCATCCACAATGCCGGGAATCCAGTGAAAAACTACCAGGCATGGAAAGCAGGAAAATATGACATATAATGGAAATCAACCCAGAATGGACACAGATGTTAGAATTAGCAGGAAATGGCACTAAAAGTCATTATAATTGTACATTATATGTTGAAAAAGTTAAGTAGAGACATGGGACACAAATGAGACCCAAAAAGAACTCCTAGAGATCAAAATTACAATGTCTGGATGAAAACTACACTGCAGATTAGATACTGCAGAAGAAAGGATTACTGAATTTAGAAATATAGCAATAAAAGTCATTCAAAATGAAACACACAGAGAAAAAGAGACTCAGTCGAAATGAAAAGAGCATCAGTGACTCCCGGACAGCTGCAGGAAGCCCAGCGCCCACTAAGTGGACCCCTCAAAGGAGAAGGGGGGATGCAAGAAATGTTTGAACAAGACTAAATTTCCTCAAATGTAAGGAAAACTATAAACCCACAGATACAAGCTCAACAAACTGCAAGCACAAGAAAGAAAAATGAAGAAAGCACACCACAGCCCATCATAATAAAATTGCTCAAAGCCAGTGACAAAGAGAGATTCCGACAAATATCCAGCCAGAAAAAAAAAGACATGTTATATGCAGAGAACCAAAGACACAGAAATCTGGAGATTTCTTATGAAAAATAATAAAAGCCAGAAGAAAGTAAATTACCTCTTTAAATTACAGGGAAAAGACCTGTCAAGCTAGAATTCCACACTTAACAAAGATATCTTTCAGAAATGAAGGCCAAATAAAGGTTCTTTTTTAGCTATACAAAAGCTGGAAAAATTCATTATTGGCAAATCTGCACTTTAAGAAATGTTAAATGTCTTACATTTATTTCCTTCTGGGAAATGATACCAGATGGAAATATGCATCTACATAAAGGAATGCGGAGCAGTGAAAATGTAAGTACATGGGCGACTATACAAGACATCTTATTATTTAAAGCTCTCTACAAATAATTGACAATTTAAACAAAAATATCAACACTGTATAGTGGGGTTTACAACATATGTAAAATAGAATGCATAGCAACAATTGTATAAAGGCCAGGAGGAGGAATGTAAGTACGCTACTGGAAGGCTGTCATTCTGCACATGAAATGTTATCAAGTCACTTGAAGGGAGACTGGGGTGAGTTAGTGATGCAGACTATTAACCCTAAAGCATCCACCAAAATAATAAAATACAGTTATAGCCAACAAGCTGACAAAGGAGATAAAACAGAATCCTACAATTTACTACATTAATTTTTTTCTGCCAAAAGAAGGCAGAAAAAGTGGAAAGGGGAAACAAACAACAGATGGGACAAATAGAAAACAAATAGCAAGATGATGGACTTAAACCTAACCATTCAATAACAACATTGAATGTGAATGTTCTAAACACCCTAATTTAAAAGGCTGAATATTTAATAGGAAATAAAAAAGCAACACCGAACACATGTTATTTACAAGAACACACTTTAGCTATAAAGGCTAAATAGTTTAAAAGTGAAAAGAAGAAAAACGATATAGCATGCTAGTACCCATTTTAAGAAAGCTGGAGAGGTTGGATATACTAATATCAGAAAAAAGTAGATTTCAGAGCAAATAGTACTTCCAGAGATGAAGTAAATAATTTCATAATGATAAAAGGGGCAATTCATCAAGAAGATGTAAGAATCCTAAAAGTTCATATGTCTACATCAGGGCTTCAAAATGTATGAAGCAAAAAATTATAGAACTTTGGGGAAAAATAGACCCACAGTTATAGGAAAACATTTCAATATCCCATTCTCAACAATTGCTGAAACAATTAGACAGTAAAGGGGTGGAAGACCTAAACCACACTCTGAGCCACACCGAACTCTCATTTATAGAGCTCCACTCACCCACAGCAGGTACACCACCTTCAAGTGTACGAAGAACATTTACCAAGAGGTAAACCATGTTCTGGACTATAAAAAAGGGTCAATAAATTTAAAAGGATTCAAGTCATGCAAAGTATTTCTCTGGTCACAATGGCATTAACTGAAAAATCAGTTAACTGAAGAACTATGCAAAATCCTCAAATATGTGGTGATTAACACACTTCTAAATATTCATAGTTCAAAAAAGACATCAAAAGGGAAATGAAAAAGTATTTTGAATTGAATAAAAATGAAAACCCAAAATAAGAAAACTTACCAAAGAAGTACTTTGAGGGAAACTTACAGCACCACAAACCCATGTTTGGGAAGAAGGTCTGAAATCAATGAGCTCAGCTTCCATTTTCAGAAACTAGTAAAAGAAGAGCAATTTAAACACAAAGCAAACAGAAGAAATTGCAGAATAAATAAACCAAATAGAGAAAAAGCAGGAAGCCAAAACTGTTTTTTTGAGAAAATCAGTAAAATTGATAAGCCTTTCAATCAGAATACAAAGATATATTACGGATACCAGGAATGAGAGAGGGGCTATCACTATAGTCTATACATTCAAAAAGGAGAATATAAGAATATTATAAACAACTTTATGCTAATACATCAGACAACTTAAAGAAATGTACAAAAGTCCTTGAAAGATAAAAACTACCAAGGTTCACTGAAAAGGCCATTGATAACCTGAGCAGCCATATATCTATTAAATAAGTTGAATTTGTACTTCAAAACCTCCCCACAAAGAAAGCTGCAGGCCCAAATATTTAAGGAAGGAAGAAGTAAACCAATTCTAAACAAACTCTTCCCCCTCAAAAAAATGAAGTGGAGGGAACACTCCTGAACTCATTCTACAAGGTCAGCACTACCCCCATCCCAAAGCCAGACAAACGTACCGCAGGAGAGACAGCGACAGGCCAGTGCCCACCATGGACACGGGGAAATTCCAGAGACAGTTTTAACAAATAGAATCCAACAATACATATAAAAAGAACCCATACATACACAGCCAACTGCTATCTGACACGGTACAAAGGCAGCTGAGTGGAGAAAATATGGCCTCTTCAACAAAAGGCACTGGAACAACTAAATATCCACAGGAAAAGATGGAACTGCAATCCATACCATGCACTACATACAAAAACTAACCCTGAAAGGATGTCTAAATGTAAAGCCTAAAACTATAAAGCTTCTAGAAGAAGACATAGAGGAAAAGCTCTGTGACTATGGGTTAGGCAAAGATTTCTTAGATACAACACTAAAATCACGGTCCATGAAAGAAAAATTAATCAATAGAATTTAATTAAAATTTAAAACTTTCTTCAAAAGACACTCTTAAAAGACTAAAAAGCTACAGATTGGGAGAAAATACTTGCAAAGCATATATCTGGATAAAAGACTTGTGCCCACAACAAATAATGAACTCCTACAACTCAGTAAAAACACAAACATCCCAGTGAAAACAAAGGCAAAGAAGCAAACAGACACCAAAGAAGGCTCACAGATAGCAAACAAGCACATGAAAAGTTGTTCAGCAACATTAGTCAGGGGGAAACGCGGTGAGATACCTCTGCATACTCATTAGAATGGCTATGATTTAAAAAAACGACCATATCAAGTGCTGGAGATGTTGTGGAGCAACTGGAACTCTTGTACCTGCGGGTGGAAATGTGAAATGGTACAGCCCCTTTGCTTAAGTTTGGCACTTTCTTGAAAAGTTAAATGTACACCTACCATGTGAGCCACTCATTCCTTTCCTAAGTATTTGCTGCCCTCCCCCCACCTACAGTACTTGTTCATGTAGAGATTTGAATGTGAATATTCACAGAAGCTTTATTTATAATTGCAGATAACTTGGAAACCCCACAGATGTCCATCAATAGGTGAATGATTAAATGAACTGTGTTACATCCACACAATGGAATACTCTTCAGCAAGAAAAAGGGTCCACACAATAACATGGATGAACCTCAAAATAATGATGCTGAGTGTAAGAAGTCACACAAGGCAGACAAGCAGTGCACATGCTGCAGGACAGATAGAAAACTCTGGAAAATGCAAATTAATTTAGAGTGACAAAAAGAAGATAAGGAGGTGATTAGGGAGGGACAGGGGTGGTAGGAAAAAGGGATTTACCAAGGGAACAGGAGGAAACTTTTGGGGGTGATGAATGTGTTTCTTATCTTGACTATGGTGATGGTTTTGCAGGCATAAATATGTCAAAACATCAAATCACACATTTTTGTTACATGCAGTTTTGTGTACATCAAGTTAAAAGAACAAAAAACATCAGCAGACATTAAGTGTAGTATGATCGCATCCTTTTCTAAATCATGTGTATATGCACGTAAGATCTGTACGGGGAAATGCCTGAGGTGCCCAGCCAAAGTCAAAGGTCATCATTCAGAAGTAGGATGACGGGGATGGGTGTGGAGGGCTTTGAGCACGTGATGGCATTTCTGTACTGTCTGGAGGTGTTCACATCAATGGCTTTATAAACTACAAGCAGTTTACACTGTGAACAGCATGTCACCCCGATAGGCCCTCCAGCTCTAGCTCAGCTCAGCGGTGTAGGTCGAGGCCTTATCTACACCAGCCCACCCACGTACACCTTACCATGTTGTGTATCAAGTAAAAGTTCTTCTTGTGAGCCTGGAATGCTTTATTAAAGAGGATCTTCTCCTTGGAGGTCCAGACGTCTGAACCTATCGGAGAAACAGGAGGGAAAAGGACAGTACTGCCGCCACAGTCATGGTGGAAATGCAGCCTGCCCTTTTTAAAGCTGCCATGACTGAGTACCAAGTATGTGCCAAGAACTCTGTTTTATCTCATACAATCCTTAGAAAACCCTCAGCAGGTTGGGACCAATACTATCCCCACGTAACAGATGCAGTAACAAGGCTTCCATTGGTTAACAGACTTGCCAACGGGAGGCAGGGACCCCGAGTTCCCTGACTCCCAGGCTAGGGTGCTCAGCCACTGAATCTGAGCCCGCCTTCACCTCTCCCTGGCCAGGGGATCCCCTTCCTGGCTGGGCACAGCCCCTGAGGGAACCACTGCACTGGATGGGGGAAGGGAGGACCCAGCCAGGAGAGACAGGCACCCACTGAGGTACCCTGGAGAAGAAAGGCCCTTCTGGAAAGGCAGGAGAAGGAGGGCCCCAAGAGCACGCCCAGGGGCACAAGCAGGGCCTGCCACCGAGACCGACTGGCTCCCGGGTAGTAGCCGGGCACACCCACTCCCGCAGCCTCGCTCCAGTACCTGCGTAGTGGTAGTCAGCCAGCGGGTGAGTTGGCGGCTCCTGGGGTCCTCCGTGTATCAGGGTCTCTAGGGCCACCTGGAGCAGGAAGGAAAGCGGGCTACTTTCTGAGGGAGGGCAGGTGAGGTGGAGGCCTGCCTTCATCCGTTCACTCATTTGAAAAGCACTGACAGGCCCCCCTAAAGCCTCCGTCACTCCAGGGCTACTCAGCGTGTGGTGGGGCCGTGGACTGGCCGCGGCCTGTGAGCTGCAGTGGACGTGCCGGCTCCGTCACTACGCATACTGCTGAGTGCAGCTGGGGTTTTTCTCATAGTAGAGTTTCCTAGACAAAGAAAGCAGTGTGCGAATTTATTCCAGCACCAGCATCTTCCTTCGTCAAGGATTGGCATTTGTAGGGGCCCTGCCTGTGCCACGCCCCAGTTTTTTTCATAGCACTAACCACTAACAACTTTTAAAAACAGATTTTCCTTTTGACTGTCCTAAAATTAAAATGCAAGTCCAACGGAGAAGGATTTTGTCTCGCTCACCAGTGTAAACCCGATCGGGACTGGCCATGGAACCTGCAGGGCCCAGTGCAAAATGAAAATGCAGGCCCCTTTTTCAAAATTAGTTCATTTCAAAAATGGTGGAAGCAGAGCATTAGACTGAGGGGGGCCCCAAAGCCAGCCCTGCCCCAGGGCCACAACACTCATGAGGGCCAACACACATGTGCTGGTTACTCTGCTGAGCACCTACTATGTGCCAGCCACTGCCTTGCAACTTGAGGAAAAGTACAGTTGCCAACAGTGACTCCTGGGGCCCTAACTCGGGTGACATGACCTCCCTTCCCACTACTCAGAGTGGGACTTTTTATTTTCTAACCTTCAGGATTGTGAAGCATGTCCTTGGAGGAAGCAGATATTTTTGTTGCATCAGGGGTTTCCGTACATGGGTTTTTAATCAAAAAGATAAAGCTCCATCGATAAACCAGATCAGTGCAGGACCTGTGTCAGTCTACTGGGCTCCACTCCCCCTGCCCCTGCGATCTCGGAGGAACCTGGTGCTCTGCTGCTGCCCCAGGTAAATAACTGACTAACTGGGCCCTATCTGCACACTTGCCCTACAACTGACAAGGACATCAACCCCACAGCCACTGGGGAGAAGGATGGGTGGCCTTTTTCAGTTTTCATGAGCCGCAAAGCCCGCAGATGGCACGTTACATGCACCAGATCCCAAGCCTCAGCACAGCAGGGGCATCCCAGGGACCCGCCAAGCCCGCCCCTGCCTCCAGCTCACCAGGACTTCGCCCTGGGCCTCGTGCAGGCAGTGCAGAGCGAGCTCCAGGTTGGTGCCCCCTCCTGGCATCGTGCTGGAGCAGGCCAAGTTGCAGAGCTCAGTCACTGTTCCCAGCAAACGTCCCCAGCAGAGTGTGAGGGAGGGGAGCCACAGGGAGTCAGTGAATGCCGGGGCGGAGACGTCCCCAAAAGCACACAGAGGGGCTCCTTGTCCCTGTCTCCCTCACAGCTCCCTGAAAAGAAGGCAAAGGGAAGGACAAGGAGGAAGGGCAGAAGCGCTGCTCCTGGCACCTGCTCAGGATGGCCTGGCCGGTTACCGCAGAGGAGAATGGGGGGCGGGAGGAGAAGCCCTGGTCCCGCAGCCGGGTGCCGCACCCAGGGATACTGCTTCCTGGTCCAGGTGAGGCCTGGGAGGAGGAACTCTTTGGAGATGAGGGAAGGAGAGGGACCCTTGGGAATTTGGCCCCCATGTCGCAGCCACCTCTATCCTGTGTTTCTGGATTGGTCATCATGTCATCCGATGGCTTCCAGACCAGAGAAGCTCCATGTTCACCAGTCTCGGCTGGAGGGCGCTCCTGGAGCTCCGGGATCTCGGCCTGAAACTCGCTTCCTATCCTGATGCATCTGAAATGAGGCCACACATGAGACATACACATGTGACTAAGATGGGAAATAAGACGGAGATGTGTGACGTGCCCTGCTCTCAGGCCACAACCCTGCTCTGTGGAAACCTCTGTCATCTCCCGGATGCATCTGGGGAGTATTCGCCACCCTGGACAGACATGGACAAGTGTTCTAGATACCGTCCAGCTACACTCCCTTCCTCCAATTTTCTTTATCACCAGGCTTCTGGCCTCAGGTGCCCCTCTAGGGGTCCAGGACAGGGGAGGTGTTTGCTGATGCCTGGCATGCTTCTACATCCATGGCCACATCCATCTAGTCACATTCCATGGATACTCAAGTCTCACGTGTGCCATCACCAATTCTACCTAGAACCCCAGGGTCCTGGGCATTTGTCCCCGTTGGCCCAACTATGGGATGCCCAGGAAGAAGGAATATTGTAGGAACTTTCCACATATACCCAGAGAAATCTACCACTTCTCTCCCGGAGAGTAGTAACCCCCCTGGGAGGAAGGAGCTCTGGGGGAACACAAGGAGGGTAAAAATATCCCCACTTTGGAAGGACCCCGAGGTTCTAAGTCTGTTCCAACTCACGGTTCAGTGCTGAGCTCCGTGTCATCCTCGATCGCACAGATGCCAGAAGAGTCATCCACTAGATCTAGAAAACACGCAACAGAAAGCTTCAGGAACACTGACTGGAAGTGATGCAGGGGCCCCTTCTGCCTGCCTTTGTAGAGCAGCTGAAAGCAGGGTTTCCAAGACTGCAAGGTCAGGAGCTCCCTCAGAACACTGACAATAGAACTACTGTATGATCCAGGAACCCCACTTGTGGGTATTGACCCAGAAGGACTGAAATCAGGCTCTCAGAGAGACACCTGCACTCCCATGGTCACTGCAACAAGATTCACAATAGCTAAGATGTGGAAAAAACCAAGATGACCATCAACATATGAATGGGTAAAGAATATGTGGTTTATACATACAATGGAATCCTATTTATCCTTAAAAAGAAATTTTGCAATATGCAACAACATAGATGAAGCCCTTGAGAACATTAAATGAAATAAGCCAGTCACAGAAAGAGAAATACTGCATGAATGCACTTCACACATGTAGTATCTAAAATAGTTAAATCCATATAACCAAAGGGTGGAATGGTGGTGGCCAGGGTTAGGGTCGTGGGAAATGGGGAGTTACTAACCAAGGAATGTAAAGTCTCAGTTAAGCAAGATGAATAAAGTCTAGAGATCTGCAGTATGGCACTGCCAACAATACTATACGGAACACTTAAAACATTTGTTAAGAGTGTAGGTCTTATGTTACCTCTTCTTGTAACAATAAAATTTTTTAAAAAGATCATGTGGAAGAGGACAAGGACTTCTGAAAGGACAGTAAAAAAACGCAGTAAAACAACAAATTATCTGGTAAAAATTATTTTAAAAGCAGTTAAATTCTCTGGAAGTTATCCTAAAGGCATACAGCATTTTAAGAAATATTCATTCAGGACAACTGAGTAAATGTCGGTAAGAATAGCGAGTTTGTGGCATCTGAGCCGTGACTTGTTCCCTTACCCACCAGCCCCATGCTCTGTGCATCAGAAGCTCTACTTGGAGGGCTCTACTCCAGGGAGGTGCAGCCAGGGACACAGGGGCTCCCTCTCCCCCCAGCTCTCATGCCTAAAGAGCTAAAGGAAGGCACAGTGAAAAATCCTCATCAAAGAGAGAATACTATTAAGAGGTAGAAATTGTTTTAAAAAAAAAGAGAACCAAATGGAAATCTTGGAGTTAAGAAAGGACAATAACCAAAATGTAGATTTGAGCTGGCAGAAGTAACCAGCAGTCAACTTAAAGATAGATCCATGGAGGTGATGGATTTTGAAAAACAGAGAGAAAAATGAATGAAGGAAAATGAAAAGCCACAGAGAAATGTGGGGCATCAATAAGTGCAGCAACACATGTAATGGGAATACAAGGAGAAGTGGAGAAAGGAACAGAAAAATATTTAATTTAGACATTTTGGCAGAAAATGTCCAAAATGTAATGCAAAAACAATACATACATCCAAGAAACTCTATAAACTCCAAGTAGGATAAACACAAAGAGCTCTAGATCTGGGTACATCATAGGCAAAATACTGAAAGCCAAAGAGAAAGACCTTCAAAGCAAAAAGAGAAAAATAACGTGATCTACATGCACACTATAGTAAGATTAACAGCTGACTTGTCATCAGACATGATAGCAGTTGGAAGGCAGTGGGACAACAAGATCTCATTGCTGGAAGTAAAAACTCAACCAAGAATCTTATATCCAGCAAATTACCTTTCAAAAATGAAGGTGAAAATAGACATCCTGAGGTCAATAAAAACCGAGGAAACTTATTGCTAGCAGACCTGTCTTATAAAGAACCGTAAAGGGAGAGAATTATTCAGCCATGAAAAGAAATGAAGTTCTGATATACACAACATGGGTGAAACCCTAAGTTTTCATGCTAACTGAAAGAAGACACAAAGAAGCACACATTGTATGATTCCCACTTATATGAAATGTCCAGAAGAGCCGAGCCTACAGGACAGAAGGTAGATTAGTGGTTACCTATGGCTGGGGACAGGGTCAGGAGGGGAGGGACAAGAGTGACTGTTGAGTACAGGGCTTCTTTGGGACATGATGAAAATATCTGGAAATTGATGGTAGCAATGGTTGCACAGCTCTGAGAATATATCAACCACCACTGTATTGTATACTTTAAAGGGATGAATTGTATGACATGTGAATTACACCTCCACAATGAAAATAAATACTACAGGAAGTTCCTCAGACTGAAAGAAAAAAAAGACGTCAGATAGTAACCTGAATCCAAACAAACACAAAACACTGGTAAATCTACTTATGTAGGTAATTATAAAAGGCAGTATAATTGCATATTTTTTTTCTTAATTTACTTAAAAAGTAAGTGCATGAAACACTAGTGTTATAGGCCTGTAATTTATAAACATATATATGACAACAACAGCACAACAGAGGGGAGATGCACTGGAGTAGAGGAATAACACTCCATACAGTAACTCAAATCCACAGGAATAAATAAATGAAGAGATGAAAAACGGCAACTAAAAATGTTACATAACAAATTGTATAAATAATGCTTGCTTTCTTTTATTCTCTCAGTTTTTGTTACATAATACAAAATAGTATAATGTAAGAACTAAACAATGTATTGCTGGATTTTTATATATATATATATATATATATATACACACACATACAGAAAATGAAATATATATATAAAGTACTTATATAAATAATAAGAGAAAAAGGGTTAGGAGAAATAGAGCTATATTGGAGTAATGTTTCTGTATTTCACTGTAAGTTATTATACATCTGAACAGATTCTGATGACATTAAGATGTAGTTTTAAGTCCTAGAGCAACCACTAAGAAATGACTAAGAAAAAAATGAAAAACTAAAGGAATTAAAATGTTACAATAGAAAACACTTAATACAAAAGAAAGCCAGAATAGAGGAACAGAAGGAGAAAAAGGCAAGGTGCATACAATCAGAAGCATAATGGCAAATGTAAACCTCCCTATAACAATGTAACATTAAATGACACTGGATTAAATAAACCAATCAAAATGCAGAGTTTGTCAGATTGGATAAAAAATGTATGATCCCACTAATATTATCTATAGGAGACATGGTTTATTTTAAAAAACACAAGCAGGTTGAAAATACAAGGACAGAAAAAATATACCAAGTAAACAACCATAAAAGAGGCAGAATGGTACTAATGTTAGGCTAATTAGGCTTTAAAAAAAAACTAGAGATAATGATAAAATTATTGCAGTGATGATAAAGAACATTGTAGTCACTTCATGAAAAAAACAATCACACCATCAGAAAGATATGACAATTATAAGCATATATGGACGTAAAAACAGAGTCGAAAAATACATGAAGCAGAAACTGACACAATTAAGTATGAAATAAACAATTCAAAACAATAGCTGGAGATTTCAGTACTTGCCGTAATGGATAGGACAACCACACAGAATATTACAAGACATAGAAACATTTTTGGTGCATTCCACCCAACATCAGTAGAATATATTCTTAAGCGCACATGGGATATTCTTCAGGACAGAAGATATTCTAGCTCATAAAACATGTCTCAATAAATTTAAAAGGACCAACTTAATACAAAGCACGTTCTCTGACTACAATAGAATTATATTGTGCAGCAACACATGTATTGTCCTGAGTGGACAATTTGGAAAATTCACAAATATGTGGAAATAAAACAACACACTCCTCAATAATCAGTGTATTTAAGAAGAAATCAAAAGAGAAATTAGGAAATACTTTGAGATAAATGGAAAGAAGAATATAACATACTAAAACTTATGGAATGTGGCTAAAGCAATGCTCTGAGGAAACTTATAGTTGTAACTGTCTGTATTAAAAAAGAAGAAAAATCTAAAATCTAAAACTATGGTCAGTTGATTTTCCACTAAGCTACCACACCAGCTCAATGGGGGGAAGAATAATCTCTTTAACAAATGGTGCTGGAACAACTGATATCCACAAGCAAAGGAATGAATTTAGACTTCAACCTCACATAATATATAAAAGTTAACTTAAAATCGGTCAAAGACCTAAATGTAAGAGTTAAAATATAAAACTCTTTGAAGAGAAAGGAGTAAAAGTAGCATAATTGCATATTTCTTCTCTTTTCTTAACTGACTTAAGAAAAGCAATTGTGATTTTTAGTCAGGCAAAACTGCAGATACAACACCAAAAGCACAAGTGACAAAAAATAAAAACTCTTGTACCGCAAATACCATAAATAAAATGAAAAGACAGGACATGAAACAGGAGAGAATTCCCAAATCATATATCTAATAAGGGGCTTGCGTCCACAATATATAAGGAGCTCTTACAACTCAGTAATACGAAGATAATAAGTCAATTAAAAAAGGGGCAAAGGATCTGAATAGATATTTCTTCGGAGAAAATACACAAATGGACAATAAGCACATTGAAAGATATCAACATCATTAGCCATTGGAGAAATGCACATCAAAACCACAATGAGATATCTTATGCCCACTAGGAGAGTTATAATTGAAAAAGGTAAGAATCACTGACAAGGGTGTGGAAAACTGGAACTTGCATGCAATGTGCATGGAAATTTATTCCCATGGCTCAGCCATTTTGGAAAACAGTCTGGCATTAAACCATTAAACATAGTTACCCTGTGACCCAGCAATTCTACTTCTAGGCATAAACTCAAGAGAAATGAAAGCCTTTGTCCAACAAAAACTTGTATGTGAATGTTCATAACCGTATTACTCATGATAATTAAAAGATGGAAACAGCCCAAATACTCACCAGGTATAAATGGATAAAATTTTGTGTATCCACATGATGGGATATTATTCAGCCATAAAAAGGATTGAAACACTGTATATGCTGTAACATGGATGAACTTTGAAAACATTATGCTAAATGAACAATTAAACACCAAATGTCACGTACTGTATGATTCCAATTATATGCAATGTCCAGAGTAGGTGCATCCATGATGATTAGAGATGATCAGTGGTTGCCCAGGGCTGGGGAGATGGGGGCTGTGGGGAGGGGTGACTGCTAATGGATACAGTGCTGCTTCTAGGGTGATGAAATTGCTCTAAAATTACATGGTGTGATAGATGCACAAGTCTATGAATTTACTAAAAAACTGTATATTTTAAATGGGTGATTCATATGGTATGTGAATTATGTACCAATAAAGCTGCTAACAAAATTATTCAAGAGGACGGGCAGAAGGGTGGTCAGGCTACATGGCCTCCATATTTTCCTTCTGCCTGTAAAATTCTCAGCACCTAGAAGGCTGCTGGTTCCACATCGTCCTGGGATACCTCTGAGCAGCCATGGGACCCCCAGGCCAGACACAGCTGCAGACCAGAGAGAACCCCTGGATCAAATGCTACATGTCGAGTTGCATCTGCCCATAGCAGGCCTGCCGTGTGATGGTCAGAGATGACAGGCCTGAGCCTCACTCACCAAGCTTGCTGCCGATGACTTTGTCAGAATCATCCTGAGTGGACATGGAACAGTGTTTAAATACAGCCCAGACCCCTCCCGGATGGGGCTCAGCACCAGGGGTGGCATATCGGGAGAGCACTGGAACGATCCCTGCAGGGAGTCGTCCACCGGGAGCACCGGAGACCACAGGCAGCGCTGGTGGCCTCCTTCGGGGCCCGGCTCCCCAAAGGCAGAAGGAGCGGGAGGCAGGAGCGATGCCTTGGGCCGCAGGCACTTTCTCCGCTTTCTGGGCTGGCTACTCTCCTCCCCGTCTCTGTCTTGTCCCTGGAGAAGAGAATTCAAAGCCACAGGGGGTGACTTTAGGCCACGTGTGCACAGTTCAGTCTTCAAGGGGGCGCGCGGATAGGCAAGGGCACTGCCCATGGAGCCAGAGGGAAACATAACACCCAACACCCCTGTCGGAGCCGGCCTCAGCAAGGGAGCCGAGCGGGGCCACCACGCCCGAGCCAGACCCCAGACTCTCGGCATGGACGTGTGATGCGGGAAGCTTCCTCATGTGCCCACGCCCCCAGGGAGAGGCCCTGATACAAAGGGTTTCGGAGATGTATGAGGCCAGCGTCAACTTGTTAAAATGACCGGCACTTAGAGATGGGGCCGGAGATGCAGTGCAACAGCACCACAAGATGAAAAATGACCGCAGCTCCATGAGATGGACAAGGGCATCTATGCACCCTGTCGCCTGGCCTGGAGGGGGCTTCACCAGGTGGGACCCTCCAGTCCAGGCTGCAATGGCTGATCCCTTGAACTTTTATCTCTTACCCACCTCCACACAATCTCCCCTCTTTCTACCAGTCTTACTGCTCCTCATCCTCCAGGTCTCAGCTCTGATCCCCTCCAGGAAGTCCTCCTTGACCTCCTCAGGCAGGGTCTCTGGGGTCCCCTCAGTCCCTCTGCTCCCCCTCCCAGCCCCGCCCAGTCTGAGTCCTCACTGTCTGGCATGGGTCCATCTACTCACCTGGACTGGCAGCCCCAGGACGCCAGGCTGGGGCCGTCCCTGTCACCATGGTGTCCTCAGCACTGCCCCCACAGGGCCGGCATGGAAGGTGGATGAATGAACGCGCAAGACAAGCTGTTCTGGAGAGATTTTTTGTGGCGCTTGGTTTGGGCTCTGCCCATGGCTTCCCCTGGCAGGTTGTGCAGGAAGCAGTGGGAAGGAAGTGGACCCACCAGTACCCACCTTGGCTGTGCTCCCCAGGGGCTGGCTCACTGGGCCCACAGGCTCCGATGCAGGCGTCCCCAGAGGAGCTGTGCTCATGCCGTCGAGGGTTTCCAGGCTTCTGGGGGGCTCTGTGCCTCCACCTCCGGCCTCAGCGCCTGTCTCAGAGGCTTGAAAAACTCCATGCTGGACACCCAAAAACTGACAGAGAAGAGATGGCAGCCTATGAGGAACCATAGGCAGGCAGCAGAGGGGACGCTCCAGGCTCAAGCGCTGGCCTGCCCTCCAGAGCAGCGCACCCTGACCCCTGGTCCCTGCCCAGGCTTCCCTGGGAGGACACCTCCATGCTGAGACAATGACACCCAGTGACTTACTCCCTGCCCCAAAGCCTGTGAGCGCCCTGAGAGCACAGAACCTACTGCACGCGCACCTTCACCTGTTGGTCCTGCTTCCTTCGAGGTGACAGCCACTGGTCGCTGCGAAAACACATATGGCTGGTCAGCCCTTCCTCTGTATAAAACATCTGGCTGCAATTCTTGCAGACATACGTGCACCTTGGCTCTGCCCAGTCTGCAGGGCCTCCATTTTGCTGGTTACTGTGGAGAGACACGGCAGGGGGGATGAACTGGGGAAGGGGACTCCACCTGTTTTTTTCTTTTTTTGCTTTTAAGTCTGATCCACTGACAACTCTCGATGAATCCCCAGAAATGGAGATAATACCCCCTTCCTTCATGGCCTGGCGGGCACCTCTTCAGGGCTGAAGCATCCAGAGCTCACTCGCCCAAGGCCAGCACATAAAAGCCCCCAGAGGACTCCCGAGGGGTTGAGCCCCCAGGCCCGGCAGGGAGGGGCTTCTGAACTTACCATCCGCCTGCCGTGCTCTCCTCCTTCACTGGATCAGGGAGCCGGAAGGTATTTCCATCCTGAAGATGAAAATACATCTGAGCTGACATATCAAAATGAGGCATATGCAAGGACTAAAACTACAAAGTGCCGAGAAGAGAACACAGGTGTGACTCCATTACCTTGGATTAGGCCATGCTTTCTTGGATGACACAGAAAGAGAACAAACTGGACTTACCAAAACGTAAAACTTCCCTGCATCAAGGTACACCATCAAGAAAGTAAGAACCCACAGAATGGGAGAAAATCATTACATGTTATACATCTCATAAGGGCCTTGTATGTATAATACATAAAGAACTCTTACAGCTCAACAAAACTCAAATAACCCAGTTCAAAAATGGGCAAATGATATGAACAGACACCAAACCGAAGAAGACATGAATGGCCGATAAGCACATGAAAAGATGCTCAGCACCACCAGCCGTTAGAGCCTCGTGAGTCAGACCATGATGAGGTAGCACCTCACATCCACTAGAATGGCCATGGTAAAAAAAAAAAATTGGACAATAGCAAGTGCTGATGAGGCTGTGGAGAAATCGGAGCCCTCGTCCCCTGAGGATGGGGATGTGAAAGGGCACAACTGCTTTGGAAAAGCCTGGCAGCTTCTCAGATGGTTAAGTACAGAGCTACCCCATGAACTAATTGTCCCACCCCTAGGTCATTCCCAAGAGAAATGAAAATGTATGTCTCCACAAAAACTTGTACAAATGCTCACAGAGGCACTATTCACGATGGCCAAGTGGAAACAACCCAAATGGCGATCAACTGATGAATAAATATAAATAAACAAAATGTGATGTATCCACACAATGGAGTATTACTCAGCTATAAAAAGGAGCAAAGCCTGGCATATGCTACAACATGAATGAACTTTGAAAACATTATGCTGAGTGGAAGAAGGCAGACATGAAAGGCCACAGTGCATGATTTCTACTATATGAAGTGTCCAGAGCAGGCAAATCCATAGAGACAGAGGTAGATTCATGGTGCCAGGGGCTGGGAGGTTATGGGGAGACCTGGGGGGACAACTAAGAGTGTCGGGTTAATTTCTGGGGTGATGAAAATGTTCTGAAAAAAGTGGTAATGGTGCACAACCTTCTTGAGTATACTAAAAGTCACCAGATGATGTGATTTAAAATGGTTAGATGGCACATGAATATTAAAGCTGTTTAAAAAAAAAAAAAGGATGCAGCTTTCAGGTGCTAGACCTCAGCATATCACAAAGAGAAGCGGCTGACAGCATGGCGCCCAGGTCCTCGTGGCCACCACCTGGGCAGGAACCAGGCTAATGCTGCACAAGCGCTGACACATGTGGGCACCCCTGCCCCACAGCCAGAGATGGCATCTCATGCAGGAATACTGAGGGGGAAGGAACTCTCCCTTTATATCGTCTGGAGAATTTGAGGGGCAAACCCAGAGGAAGAATGGGCAGAAGGAGGGCAAGCAGAAAAAACTCAGCGAGGAAAGGTGACACAGGGCGTCCCAGCGACTTGCAAAGCCTTCATCCTGGCTTTTCTGTGGGGGAGGTTGGGGGGGGGCCACGATCTCCCTGAACCTTCACTTCCCCTCTGTAAAACTGGGTCTGAGGACGCACAGGCACTAAGTAAAATGCCTGGACGACTCAAATTCGGAAACAAGTGATGAGTGAGACTCTCATCTCACAGCATAAAGTCAGGTACCTGGATCCTGTTGGATATCGTCAGCTTGGACTTTGAGTCCTGTGGGGGGTCCACCGAAGGCCCGGCCTCCTGCCAGCTCTCCAGGGTGGGCGGCAGCTGGGGTGGCCGCTCCAACTCAGCTGGGTCTGGACCAACATCCTCTGCTTCCCTGGAGTGAATGGCGGTGAACCCAGCGGCGGGCTCCTTCCACAGGGGATGACACTCTTTGGGAACATCAGTGCCCAGGGTCCCTGGGGCCGCTGGGGTGCAGGGGTAGGGACAGGCTGTGTTTTTCCCTTCCCTGTCATCTGAGGGCCCGGCCAGGACCGGGCCGGGAGAAAAGATCTCCTGGTGGACCGTGCTGCTCACAGTAGAGCGCAGGGGCTCTCGGTTGGGCAAAAGGGGGCCCGGGGTCCTGGCTTCTGGAGGCACCAGGGACCGCAGGCCATCCGCAGCAGGCTGGCCGGCCACCTCGTGGGCAGGAGCGGAGTCCCCACAGGCTTCTTCCTTGTGGGGGGGGCTCCTTCAGGATGCACAAGCCGTGCTGGACCTGGTAGTGCCGGTGCAGGGAGCAGTCATCACAGTAGCTCTTGCTGCAGCTCTGCTCCATGCATGCAAAGGGCTTGGTCTGCTGGTGGGTGAGCATGTGCCTAGTCCTGGAGTCACACACGAGAAGGGAGTCAGAGGTCACTGGGGCTCAGCCTCCCACTGCAGGGTCCCGAGGCTGACTCCCCCCACAGTGCTCCCAAGGGGCAGTGGAGGTCAGAACCACAGTTCAGAACCTGCACTCAGCCCCCGGCTACAGTCAAAGCATCTGGAAGAGGTGCCCCTCTCCCTCACTGTTAAGCAAACCCCTTATCTGAGAGAAAAATCAACAGAAGCCAGGCCAGAGTTCCCCAGAATGGGTTCCCCAGGAACACCAGCCCTCCACAGTAGCTCCCTGAGAACTTGGGCTCAGCTGGCAAGTCTGTTCTGACAAAACACCATTTGCTTCTTGGAGGTTCACGGGAGCAAATTTAAAAGCCACATAGCAGGTAGATAGTTAGAGGGTCATCTATTTAACTTGCCATGTCTCTGAAACATAGTTGCCCACAGAACTGTTTTTTGAAATAGCCCCTCTTTGTGCCCTCAAGAACTAAAGTTTTGCAGAATACATTTGAGGAAAAGCTCATTTCGGGAGGATCCAAGGATCCTGCCTTTATGAAAGGAGTCCTTCCCCTACCATAGAATTCCTATAAGGAGACAGCTGCCTGAAAACCCCCATAGGAAAAAAATACAATTTACAGATGCCCAACCAGAACTTTCTAGGAAACAGCCAAATGTGCCTCCTATAATATAAATGAATACAAATATGCACAATGACTATGTCATACTCATATCTACATTAATAACATAAACAGATAAGTAAATCACCCTCCGCATTCCCAATAGCCCTACTCCAGACAGTCCAAATAATGGGGCACATGGGGCATGTCTGATAAATGACAGAGCCCTTCCCCAAAGGTCAGCCCGGCCTCCATCGGAGGAGAGTGGGAGAGACCCAATCTCCAGCTCCACTGTTAACCGGTCTGTGACATGAGCAAATCACGGCCTTTCCCTGGGGGTGGGAGGGGGCTTGGTGAGAGGATGAGTAGGAAGGGGGGTCAGTCAAAGCCCCGTGGGAAGGCCAGGACCATATAAAATGCAATGGACTCTAGCTCCATCCATGTTGTTACAAATGGTAGGGATAAGCGGGTGGCGGGGGAAGAAAAGGGCATTATGATTAGCATGTATAATGTAGGGGGGGCTTGGGGAGGGCTGTACAACACAGAGAAGACAAGTAGTGATTCTACAGCATCTTACTACGCTGATGGACAGTGACTGTAATGGGGTTTGTGGGGGGACTTGGTGAAGGGGGGAGCCTAGTAAACAATGTTCTTCATGTAATTGTAGATTAATGATACCAACAACAACAACAAAAAGCAATGGACTGCTGTCTCCCACTTGCCAGTCTCTTGGTTTGGGAAAGTCTGTCTGTCCTTCCTCATAGCAGGAAAAGCTTATCATTTACCAGACATTAGGAACAAAAGGAATTCTGCTCCAGACTCTTTTAATGGGCTTTCTTCTTAAAATCAAGAGTTAAAAAAAAAATAAGGAGTTAAAAAAGACAAGAGTTAATGCTACACTGCCATGTTCTAGACACAGGGATTTTGGAATCCCTCATGCCCTGTGGAGTCCCGGTACATGTTCCTCAAATAAACACGGGCTGGTTCTCCTCAGGCTCCTACCACTGTCTCCAAATATTTCTCTATAAAGTTAACGCGATTCCCTGCATGACAAAATTGCCTTGAGACGTCCCATCTGCAAATCAAGGCAATGATTTTCTCATTGGTGTGACTTTGGGAGCTCACAAGGGTGACCTGTTCAGGCAGTGGCAGACCTGTCCCCAGACACGGAGTCCTCATCTAAGCACGGGTCACAGGGACCCAACACCGACACGGTGTGTCGGGCTCATCTGGGAGGTGATGAGAATGACCTAGGAACATGCCCCCCGACCCCAGGCCCCTGCACAGACGTTGGTGACCACACTCCTACATACAGGTGGTCCTTGCGCTTAAAGGCCTTGCTGCAGATTCCGCAAACGTGTTTCCGTTCCTGGCTGTGCGTGAGGTAGTGCTTGCTCCGGGAGCTGGTGCTGCTGAACACCTTCCCGCAGACGCTGCAGTCCAGAAGCAGCTTCTGAGGCGAAGTGTGATGCTGCTCTTCTTTCCCTGCGCTCCCGGAGGTGGCCCTGTCTCCTTTGTCAGCCTCTCCAGGCACCTGAAGCACGGCCAGCCTCAGGTCTAAACAAACAGGAGAAAGCCACGTTAGAGACACCTGGGGACATGGAAGAGCTCGGCTAAAGCGCTCCCCGACTCTCAGAACCGCAGTAGACGCGGGAAGAGAGGCCCGGGAACCCTTTCTCCATCTCCAGCACCTTAATTCACAGAGAGAACAAGGCCTAGACTGGGCAGTGGGGAGAGTAAGGACCCTGGCCCGGCCACGCTGCAGGACGGCGCCCAGTCAGAGGCCACACTCAGGACAGTTGTGGCCTGGAAGGCTTCTAAAGACTAGGGTGCTGTGGCGGCAGGGGCTTTATGACACCATTTATCTGGGACTCCGCAGAGGTGGGATCCAAGAATCCAACAGGCCAGCTTGTGGGGAGCGGAGGGGCTCAGCTTCAGGAGCCAGAGTGCTCAGCGTCTGAGCCTGAGACCCAGCGGAGAGACCCAGCAGCACGGAGCCCGGGCTGGGCCTCCAGGCCCGGCCTCTCGTCCCGACCTGCCTCTGGCCGCTGCCTCCTGTGACTTCACCTGCCTGATCTACATTCTCCTCCTGTGGGAAATCACTGTCCCCAGCGGTCAAATGACTCCAACAGTGTAAATGAGGAAAAACAGGACTCCTTCCGGGGCAAGTCCCCAGCCTTGCTGAGTTACTTTTAAAATGCTCATTAAAGCAATTTAATTAAACTAGAAAACAAAATGTTGCTTCAAAAGATTAGCAAGGACCCTGACAAAGAGGCAAACGAGTCACCGGCCCAGCAAGCCGCCTGCCCTTCCCCGGAGGCCGGGTTCCAGGCGCTCTCCAGCTGTGTGCGTCCCTGACGGACAAACCCACTGCTAGGAATACGCTCAAAGAACCGATCCAAGAGAAAACACGTGTAAGAAGTTGCTCACAGAAACACCGTAACAGTCTAACCAGCAAGAATATGGCCACCCAACACCACGGAGTAATCGTTACAACGATAACTGAATATTCTACCTTTATATATGAAAGCAAATATACTAAGGTTTAAAATTTTCAAATAGAAATGTCCACTTAATTTCTGCAAAACCATGTCTTTCTGAGTGATTTCATCCATGTTTTAAAAAAATCTTTGTGTGGGAGCCAGGGTGGGGATTTTTCTTGTTACCCTTCTTCATTTTCTTAAATAAATATGCATTACTTTTCTAATTTAAAGACTAATATAAGTATATGCATTTATGAATTTAAGTTATGTAAGTATAAAGAGTTAAAACTTAATCTTCAGTGGATTTTTTTTTAATAAGGTAAAAAAATGCAATTTCAAATGAATTTGGAAATGTTGAACTAGGTTAATGATTTGTAACAGTTTTTGGTGGGGTGCATGGACCCCTACGAAAATCTAGTGAAAGCTGCAGTTTCTCTGGCCAGCAAAATGCACACATGTGCACACATTTTCACACTGGCATTTTCATGTTAATTTCTGTGGACGGGGTTGAGAACCCCAATTACGGTACCCACAGGCCTGTCCAGTGCCCAGGGCGGCACCATGGATGTCCCGATTCTAGGAATTTATATTTAGCCACTGTTGCAACACGGGAGCACTGCACCTTGCGTGGAGTGGGGGCCTCGGATGTTTTTCATTTTAGCAAGTCTTCAGGGGGCTTCGTGAGCTGCTTATCCAACCAGCAGTAATATCTGGTTTGCAGGGCCACTCCAGATGTGGCTTTCCCCGCACGTGCTGTGACTCTCACTCCATCAACCCACCTAAGCATCTTACCTAAGGATATCGTGATAAAACAAAAACTGAGTTTATCTTGTGTGGGAAGCGTGAAGGCAAAGCAAAAGGCAACAAGCAAGGACTCTAATTACTGTCTTAGTTCTCTCTTTGCTGAAGAGAAGACTTAGAACTAAATCAATGGGCTGCCGGCATTAACTCAAACAATATTGATAAAAATCTGCGCACTGTCCAGTGCTTTATAATCTACAAGGGGCTTTGACATTCACTTCTTCTTTTGCTTCTGACCGCTGTCACTCTGGGGAAAGCAGAGTGCGTATTGTCATCCCCCACTTTGCAGACGAAGACACTGATCCTTAGGAAGAAGAGACAACCAAGGAGCCAATGGACAGGATCCTAGCTCATTCTGCAAACAGGAGAAGAGCCTCTGAGATGTGGCATGGGCAGGAAAGTCTCTCACCACCTCAAAGGTCTGCCCACTCCACACCCAAGATTAGGATATGTCCAAACATCCACATTTCTCAGCATTATTTCCTAGGATCAGTATTCAGTTTCCTTGACTAGTGAATTGGGAACAATGCCCAAGCAGAAAACCAAAAGGCGACTGTCCTTCCCCATTCACCCACAGATAAGGAAAGTTTCCTTAACCAATCTACACAGAATCAACATGTAGCTAGCCCAGGAAATTCCACACAGCCCACCAGGCCCTGGGACCCAGGTGGACAGCCTCACCCTGTAAAGAAGCCTGAGATTCCGGGTCTGCATACTTCTCCAGCAGCTTCACGGAGTCACGGTCCTCCCCAGAGTACAGGGAGAAAGCATCTACGTTGTCCTCCAGCACCTTGCTGGGCACATTGGGTGCTGGGAGGCTGGGGTCCATGTCCAAACCACTCAGGCCAGCACAGAACAGGTCTCGGGAGCTGGGACCCAGATCCTGGTTGAGGGCATTGCTGCAGTTGAGTCCTTGACTCTCAGAAAATGAAGGGACGGGTATCTCGGATGGATGGGCGCCCTCCTCCCCTGCACTGTTCTGGTCCATGGCTCTCTGCTGCCAAATCTTGGCCAAGAGCTACTCTCCAGACGAGCGAGGCTTGCAAGGAATCGGGGAGGAGAGATCCCTCGGTGGTTTCTAAGTCCTGAAAACAAACAAGGAGGAATCAAAATCATGAGATGGCCATGGAGCATACAGAGCATGGACTTGGACTTCAAACAGACCTGTATCTGGGTCTGTCCTCTGCCATTTAACAGCCATGTCAACACAGGGAATTCACTTAAGCTCCACAAGCCTATTTCCTCTTCTGTAAGTTGGGCCTAAGAGCACCTCCATCATAAGGTGGTTGTTGGGAATAAATTAAAAGATTTCCAGCAACTTCATGGACTGAACCGACCTTCTTCTCCAGCAATGAACATATACAAATATGACAAAAGATAATTTTTAATACATAGCCAAGCTCAAGAAACAGGTAAAACCCCAAGTTGCCAGGAAAAATGTGAAAACTCAAAGACGACTTGGAGGTACAAGCTCAGGTCTGCCTTAGGGGAAAATCAGACTCAGATACAGGACTGGGAGCTGTCGCCCAATACGGCAGCTGCAAGGCATATGTGGCTCTGAAGTGCTTGAACTGTGGGAGGCCCAAGCTGAGACACACTGTGAGTATAAAATACACAGTCAATTTAGGAGATTTAATGCAAATCAAAAGAAAGAATGTATCTGTAATGTTTTACATTATTACATGTTGTAGTGGTATTTTAGATATAGTGGGTTAAATGTTATTAAAATTAATTTTGTCTGCCTCTACTTATCAATGTGGCTCCTAGAAAATTCTAAATTATATATGCCTTATATTAAACTTCTATTACAGAGCATTGCCTTAGAGGCTGGCACCTGGGGTCAAAGTAGACATAAGGGAAAAGGAACAGGACCTTGAGCTCACAGGAAATGGAGACCTGGGACCCCAGAAGAGCTGTGACATCCACAGGACAACTAAAGAAATGAAAGAAAATCTCTGCACACAAGCTTAGAGAAGCACTCCAAGAACTAAAAGAAAAAAAACAAACAAATAGAAAACAGGACAATGAGAGATGAGAAAACCCAGCACAAGAAAAGAAAAAGTCAGTATGAGACAAGAACAAATATCTTTTAAAAGAAGCAATTGGAATTCCTAGAATGAAACCTAGAATGAAAGGCATTTAAATAAAAATTCACTGGCAGGTTGAAGAGCAGATTAAACAGTGCTAAAGAGGAATAATTAATCAGCAGAGCAATCTGAGGAACTCCCCCCCAAATTCAGCACAGAGAGATAAAGACATGGAAAATATGACTGAGAAATTGAGGAAATATGAGAAGCAGATGCAGAAGTCCCAGGCCTGTGTCTAATAGGGAAATGAGGAAAGAGGAGACACTACAGGAGGACAGGATACTAAGGAGATCACGGAGGAGCTCCCGGGACTGCAGAAGCACATGATGCCAGGCTGAAAGGTCTGATTCTTGAAGACATGGGGTTAATAACAACCAATCATTCCAAGGCCAGAGCAGAATAAATGAAAATGAATTCACTCCCTGACATGCAGCAGAACTGCCGAACACTAAAGACAAAGAGGACACCCTAAAAACTACCAAAAAGCAGCAGCAGATGATCTACAAAGGGAAGATGACTAGCCTGGTGACAAACTTCTCGACAGAAATAACGCTGGAAGGTGTGGAATAATACCAGCAGCAAAGGGAAGGAGAGAGCCAGCCCAGACTCAACACACAGCAACATCTGTATTTGAGGAGCAATATAGACTTTTTTCTGTCAAGGCTTAAGAGTTCACAGGTTTCTGAATCATTTGGGAAAAAGAAAGTGATAATGATTGATTTTATATTTTAAATATAAACTCTAAAGGAATCTAAGTGTAAGTAGCAAAAGGAAAGGAATAAACTATGTAGCATCTAAACTAGTAAGATTTATCTCAAGAAAAGAGAGAAAAAAAAGACTCAAACTTCTAAAATCAGAAATTAAAGAGGGGACATCACTAATGACCCTACAAAAACAAAAAGGATTATAAAGGAATACTACAAACAATTACATGCCAACAAATTAGGTAACTTGGATACAAATGGACAAATTCCTAGAAAGATACAAATCATCCAAACTGACTCACGGGGACACAGACTACCTGATAGACCTGTAACAAGTAAAAAGATTGAATTCGTAATTTAAAAACTTCCTACCTGTGCCCCCACTGAGAAAAACTTTATCAGAACTTTGGAAAAAAATCAGAGGTTTATAGTAATCAAGTGAACTCCTATCAAGCAAATGGTGACTGAAACCTGGTAGGAGAAGCCTGTGACACTGTAACCTCCCCGTGCCCCACCCCACTCCCCAGCTCCACGGCAGTTTGCAGACAGCACCCAGTTCCTCCTGGGGTAGGAGGGAGCAGAGACAATCTTGTTCTCAAAGAACTGATGTCTCTCTTGACCTGCATGGCTCTTGAAAAGCTAACACAAAGGTCTTGCTTTGACTTTGCCTAACCTGGAACTCAGGACAGCGAGTAGAGTAGCCATGGGGATGGCATTTGTTGAAAACATTAAAGCAACTAGGGCAAGTAGTTCTAAAATTCATATGGAACCACAAAAGACCCCAAATAGCCAAAGCAATCCTGAGAAGGAAGAATAAAGTCAGGGGGATTATGCTCCCCAACTTCAAGCTCTACTACAAGCCACAGTAATGAAGAGAATTTGGTACTGGCACAAGAACAGACCCACAGAACAGTGGAACAGACTAGAGAGCCCAGATATAAACTCAAGCATATATGGACAATTAATATATGATAAAGGAGCCATGGATATACAATGGAGAAATGACAGCCTCTTCAACAATTGGTGTTGGCAAAACTGGACAGCTACATGCAAGAGAATGAAACTTATTGTCTAACCCCATACACAAAAGGAAACTCAAAATGGATCAAAGACCTGAATGTAAGTCATGAAACCATAGAACTCTTAGAAGAAAACACAAGCAAAAATCTCTTGAATATAAACATGAGCAACTTTTTCCTGAATGCATCTCCTTGGGCAAGGGAAACAAAATAAAAAACGAATGCATGGAACTACATCATGCTAAAAAGTTTCTGTACAGCAAAGGACACCATCAGCAGAACAAAAAGGCACCCTACAGTATGGGAGAATTTATCTGTAAATAACATATCTGACAAGGGGTTAACATCCAAAATATATAAAGAACTCACACACCTCAACACCCAAAAAGCAAATAATAACCGCATTAAAAAATGGGCAGAGGATACGAACAAACACTTCTCCAAAGAAGAAATTCAGATGGCCAACAGACACATGAAAAGATGTTCCACATTGCTAATTATCAGGGAAATGCAAAGTAAAACCACAATGACATATAACCTCACACTAGTTAGGATGGCCAACATAGAAAAGACTAGGAACAACAAATGCTGGCGAGGATGCGGAGAAAGGGGAACCCTCCTGCACTGCTGGTGGGAACGTAAACTAGCTCAACCATCGTGGAAGCAATATGGAGGTTCCTCAAAAAACTAAAAATGGAAACACCATTTGACCTGGGAATCCCACTCCTTGGAATTTACCCAAGAATATAATTTCTCAGACTCAAAAAGACATATGCACCCATGTTTATCACAGCACTTTTTACAATAGCCAAGATATGGAAGCAACCTAAGTGTCCATCAGTAGATGAATGGATAAAGAAGATGTGGTACACATACACCATGGAATACTATTCAGCCATAAGAAAGCAACAAATCCTACCATTTGCAACAACATGGATGGAGCTGGAGGACATTATGCTCAGTGAAATAAGCCAGGTGGAGAAAGACAAGTGCCAAATGATTTCCCTCATTTGTGGAGTATGACAACGAAGCAAAACTGAAGGAACAAAATAGCAGCAGACTCACAGACTCCAAGAAGGGACTAGATGTTACCAGAGGGGAGGGGTGGGGAGGGCAGGTGGGGAGGGAGGGAGAAGGGGATTGAGGGGTATTATGTTTAGTACACATGGTGTGGGGATCACGGGGAAACAGTGCAGCACAGAGAAGGCAAACAGTGACTCTGCGGCATCTTATTACACTGATGGACAGTGACTGCAATGGGGTCTGGGGGGGACTTGATAATATGGGTGAAAGTAGTAACCACACTGTTTTTCCATGTGAAACCCTCATAAGAGCATATATCAATAATACCTTAATAAAAAAATTTTTTTTATATAATGGAAAGACGCTTTACTGACAGCATGGGACAAAGAACACGCCAAAGAAATAGTCTAGAAAAGTCCCTAAACACAGTTACAACCACGAGGAAGAGCAGCAGGCAGCCCTGGGGTGGAGGGAAAATCCAACTCCCAGAGTCCCCGCGTTAGAATGTTCAGCATGTCCAGTTTCTCAGCAAAAGGTTACGACGCATGCAAACAAAGATGGTCCAATCACAGGGTCATCCATTTCATACAAATGGAATCAAACAAGATGTGGCCTTTTATCTCTGGCTTCCTTTACCAGTAAGCATGGCATTTTTCTGAGTTAATGCACATTTCGCGGCATGTACCATTACTTCATCATTTTTATGACCAGGAAACATTGCATTGTCTGTATAGGCCACATTTTCTGCCTCTATTAATCTACTGATCAGCATCTGGATTGTTTCCATTTTGGCTTTTATGAATACTTCTATCCACACCTAAACACTTAATAAACATGCACTGACTCACTGATAACAAATCTGGTGGACGCTAGGATACCAGGAGTTGGGCCTGGACTCCAGGCCATATCAGCGTGTACTGTTTAAAAACTTTTTGTGTTGAGATGTAACGGAACTGCTGTGCCCTCAACACCTGCGTTTCACATTGTGCATCTCCCTGTGTGTCTGCGTGTGTAGCCCACCGAGGGAGCTCAAATTCAAAGGTGAATACAGGTCCACAGACCTGGACCACAGCTCTGGGACCTGACTGAGTTCCAGAATTCACAACATGGGGGATTTAGAAAGGTGCATAATGCATACACCGTGTTTTAAATAATCCCCAGGGGGTCCAGGACAGCACCTGGTGACCAAATCATTCATTCTGCATCAACACCTAGGATGACTCGGAGGAAAACGGAATAAATAGACTGCAAAGAGCGACATGTGAATTCAGGTTTGGCCACCAAAGGAGACTGGAGACACCCTGGCATTCTCAGAACTTCCTAGGTTTCTAGACTGCAGAGAAAAGGGTATGTGTGAACTGTATTAGTTTCTATTCAGAGGCAAAATGATTTCCCTGCCAATTCTCAAGTTTCTTTTACAGGGCTGCTGGAAGCTGTTTTCAGTCCTCCGAGGAGCAAAGAACCCAGCTTTATTCATCTCCCAGTAATAAAACAAGCTGATAAAATATAAAGTAGTATTTTGTAAAATAAGATATTAAACATTTTCTCCTTCTTATGGATTACACCAAGTGCTTTACATACATTCATTCACTCCTCACTACCCAGAGGCTGGTTCTATTATTACTTCCATTTTACAGGGAAGGAAAGGGACTCTAAGAGGACAAGTAATCTGTCTAAAGTCATGTACTTAAGTAGTTGAGCCAGATCTTAAATCCAGATAATTTGACTTTAGAGCTGTGTGCTTATCCACCACACAATACTGATTCCTTATCGAATAAATGGCAGACCACACTGTGTACCCTTTAAACTAGAAAACACAAGAGGTGCTGGGTGGAGGCAGGGCGGGAGACAGACTGTCTCTGGAATCCCCCAAGGCTTGAATCACCTGCTTTCCAGCATACTCCCAAAGTCCATAGAACACATCGGTCTGGTTACAACCTCAGGCAAGCAAGCCCAAAGTCCAAAGGCCGTGCTTTTCCACAAAGTAAAGTAAGCCCCCCTAAGCCGATATTGAATTTACTTGGGTTCTGTCATCACACAAATTCAATTCATCAAGTGTCAGCACCTTCCATGTCCCTGTGGGGCAGGGTCTGTGGTGCCCTGGATCCTTGTAGACATCCCCAAGGGTCCAGATACTCTTTCCAAGAATTTTATGTGTTTTCATTTTAAGAATTAACTAAAAGAAAAAAAATCAGTGTATCTAGATGACTGGATTAACACTCTATAACCAAGTGCTACCATTTGATTTCGATGCCTAGGGTGTGTTTACAATGGCACTAAGGCCAACAAGGACTATTTTTACTGCCACAGGCTAATGAGAAGCTAGAGATGGATTTAGCTCATTGTAATGCCTTTGGCTCGATTAAAAGCCAACAGGCATCCTGGTACAAATGGAGGTTTTACTGTAGTTCAAACTGAGAAAGGAGGGAAGAAATGAGACATCATAGGGTCTGCTAAATGCAAAAGGGCTCAGTGTGGCAGTCAGCAAAGTAGTTGTTTCAAGGAAGCAGCTAAATTACAGCAAAATAGCATGTTTGTATTTTGAATTACATTGGCTCAGTTGCTTGGCTTGTGTTTAACTGCATGCTGACTTTATAGCAGAGAGAACTGTATAACACAAGAACTGTAAGCTCTAGGAATATAAGCCTTGTTTCATCAACATTTTTGCCTTAATTGTTTAAAAAACAATTTAAGTCAACACTGGGGAGCCAATGCAATTTCAATTTTTTTCTTTTACAACAGGGTCATCATTCCATGATGGTGGGGGTAGAAGAGAAAGAAGTCTGTGAAATGCTACCTTTTGGTGGGGGGTAACCTGCCATAAGGTTCTAGACTGCAGCAGGAAGTCCACACTAGATAAATAATGTTTACTGTGGCATTGTTTGGAGGGAGGGGAAAATCTGAATGTTTACCTGGTCTACAAAGATGTTTTATTTAGCCTGCAGTAAATTTAAATATTTTCTACTAGTTATCAAATTGAAAAATCTGTCAGAGTTCTTTTGGATAGTGTATTACTGTCAAGAAGAACTTTCTCTGCTTATAGAAATGTTCTAAATCAGCACTAATGACAGCCACGAGCCACAGAGCCAAGGAACACCTAGAAATGCAGCTGGTACACTGAGGGACTATTAATTTTATTTTAATTCAGTTTAAATTTACATAGATACAAGTGGCTAATGCCTATCACATTGGACACAGCAGATTAAGAGATTTTACATTAAGTAAGGCTTCCAACTTAAATTTAAAATTCTGGAAGAAAAAATCTGAGGATCTGTCAACCCTCAGTCCACATTCCTGCAAAGTAACAAGTGGCTGGAGCTAAAAAGCTGTACCTGCTTTAGACAGAGCATGCCCCCATCAGTTTGCCACAGTCTTCACCACTCCCTGTTCTCTCACACCCACCCACCCTCTCATTTATATGCCCTGCCAGGCCTCTAGAAGCATCTGACTTCAAAACCCTGATTTGTGTGGTTTCCTTTGAACAATATCTCTTTAGTCAGTTTTGCCAAATGAACCCTTCAAAATCAGGCCTAAATGCCCCCTCGACCTAAAGAATACTGTTAACATAACACAGTCCGAGGTTATTTCTTCTTCCTCTGAACTCCAATAAACACTTGTCTCATAATCCATTTAACACTTAACACTTATCCCAAATGGACTCAGAATTTATCTTTCAGGTTCTTCAATTTTTCTCCAGACTCTTAAGTTCTAGGTGGCTGTGACTCTGCTTTATGTGTGTATTTTTCTCATAAAATCTTGGCTGGCACAGAAATCTGATCAAAGATGGCTCTCAGCAGCCATTTCACTGAAGAGTGAGAAGATTCCAATGTCCCACCTCTCTTCCTCTCTAAAAAGCCCCAACCTGTTGGACCATCAGCCTTTTTTAACCCAAGCGTCACCCTATTTTTTCCCTCCGCATTGCTGTTGCAGGGAGGAAGTGATCATGTTTGAGTAACAACAGGCTGTGGGGAGCTGCATGAAATGACAGACCTGCAGCTTTTAACGTATGAAAGTTTTTCCAGATTTCCTCACTCCTGACATTGTTAAAAAACATAGGCCTGTCCACTCCTAGGCATTTCCCCTAAGAATGCAGGAGCCCAGTTTGAAAAAGACACATGCACCCATATGTTTATGGCAGCACTATTTACAATAGCCAAGAAATGGAAGCAAGCTAAGTGTCCATCAGTAGATGAATGGATAAAGAAGATGTGGTACACATACACAATGGAATATTATTCAGCCATAAGAAGAAAACAAATTCTAACATTTGCAACAACATGGATGGAGCTAGAGAGTATTACGCTGAGTGAAATAAGCCAGGCGGAGAAAGACAAGTATCAAATGATTTCACTCATCTGTGGAGTGTAAGAACAAAGCAAACACTGAAGGAACAAGACAGCAGCAGACTCACAGAACCCAAGAATGGACTAACAGGTACCAAAGGGAAATGGACTGGGGAGGATGGGTGGGTAGGGAGGGATAAGAGGGAAAAGGGCATTATGATTAGCACACATAATGTAGCGGGTGGGGACACGGGAAAGGCAGTATATAGAGAAGACAAGTAATGACTCTAGCATCTTACTATGCTGATGGACAGTGACTGTAATGGGGTATGTGGGGGGAACCTGATAATTGGGGGAGTCTAGTAACCATAATATTGTTCAAGTAATTGTACATTAATGATACCAGAAAAAAAACCCTTCATAACAAAAAAACAAAAAAAACATAGACCTGTTTTGTTTGAGCTACACAGTGTTCTTTAAAAATGGATCAGCCACTGACATTTTTTAAATGAAGAGATCTCAACTAAATATGCGGATTTCTGGCTTCTCTTAAAAATTACCAGATTTGATATTCCCTGATGGTTATCAATAAGAGAGAGCTGAGGGACGGTGACGTCCCTGAAGAGGGCTGTGGCCTCCAGTTCCCAGAGTCCTCATTTATCTTCCTGTCAGGCCCCTATATTCATCATCATCATAATAGTAAGAGCAGAAGCAAACATTTATCAAGGTTTTATCATATACCAGGCCCTACTCTTAACCATTTACATACCATCTCATGTAATTCCCACAATACCCCTTTGAGGCAATATGGTATCTTATTAACCCCATTTTACAGATGAGGTAAAGTCTAGAGTAGTTAAGTAACTTCCCCCAAATCAAGGTCATGATTGACCCCCAGGTAGTCTGACTTCAAAGCCCTCACACATAACCACTCCACTGTGTTGTAATTCCACACTTGAGGCACAGACTCCTGTGTAATACTCAGCACCCACATTTTTAAACTGACTAGTCAGGAAAGACTCCCTCCTCTGGCCATCTAACCAATATAATTTTTAACAGAAGTTTAACTCATTTCCTCCGATGTCTCATGAAAAGAGCAGATGTAAAGTTTACATTGTGAAAGACAAAGACATGGTGCAATCAGTAGTCTCTGACTGTACTTTTCAGGAAAATTTCTTACCCAGAATTAACTAAACGAAGAAAAGAGACACCAGAGTTTCTCACTCTAAAAGCTGATCCCAGTGGAAGGTGAAAATAAGCACTAAAATCTAGAAGAGCAGTTTTCATGGTGAGGTGGACAGCAATGTGGGGAGCAGCCCCAAGGTCTTCAAGAGTCTTTCAGGAAGTCAATGAGGTCAAAACTATTTTCATAAAAATATCTGCCTTTTTCATTCTCAGGGAAACTTTGCAGAGGCTACAGGACATATCCAAAGAGGCGGAATGCAAAAGCAGTTATAAGAAACAACTATAAAAGAACGCTATTATTCTCACTAAATTTTTTCATTTCTGAAACAGTCTTTTAATAAAAATGTCTATTTCCTTAACATAGAATGGGTCTGTACTATTACTATTTAAAAATGAATTAATAAATATTGTTAAAGTTTTAGTTTAAACTTGTAATGCAGCAAATATCAGCAGATAAAGTTCACATGCAGAACGCCTCTTTGGGGTCTTCCATAATTTTTAAGTGTAGACAAGTCCTAAGATCAAGAAGTTTGAGAACTTCAGCCCTAAAGAGAACAAGTCCTGCACATACGCATGTGCCCAGGGGGATATGTATCTGTGTAAGTGTGTCTGACACAGAAAGAAACCCTAAACCAAAAGTTCTAAACTGGCGGCCAGCAGACATGTCTTGTAAGGGGCCTACACTGCCTTTAAATATTTGTTAAATTCATTGTCAGCATTTTTAAAGATCAAAGGTTTCACACAGAGACAGCCTTCCGGTCTCTTCACCAAAAAAAAAAAAATATTTAAGTTTTGCAAAGCAAAATAGAAGGAACAAAACAGCAGTAGACTCATGGACACTGAGAAGTGACTAGTGGTTACCAAGGTGGAGGGGTTGAGGCCAGTATGGTGGGGGGGGGCAATAGGGGTATAAAGGGGTCCAGTAATTTGCAGTCACAATGTTAGGTGGTCTCAGGGACTGCTGAACCACTGTGATGTACATCTGAAACCAACATAAGACTGTATATCAATGATACTTTAATTTAAAAAAATTAAGTTCTCGCAACACTGTCCTGGCATTTCTATGCGGTGGCGATTTGCATTGACTGGCGTCGCTTAGGGCGCAGTCTGGATGATCACACTCAGGGCCTGTCGGTATCTTAAGTTGCTAGAGAAGGAAAAGGCATTTTTGCAATAAACAATGAAACATAAGCCAATCTATAAATGTCTGCATTCCTCCAGAGAGGTCAACATGCACAACAAATAACCCCTTTCCTTATCTGATTTCCCAAACAGCAATTCCGTAATGATCTCACCACTGCTACAGAGACTTGTGGAGGGATTAGAAACACTTCCCAGAAAGAAAGGAATCCACTGAAGAGGTAACTTTCTTTAGACAAGTGCGAAGGGCGGAAACTCACCGGAAGAGCAAGTGAGGGATCCTCCAGGGAACAGGAGGGCCCAGGTCAGGACCCACAGGGACAGCAACGGTCAGACCACTGGGTACTGCCTCCTGGAACGCCGGGTGGTAAATTCAGGATTCGTCCAACTTCTTCTGTCCTGAAGAGCAGGTGCTGGAAAGGAAGGGGACAATTCAGAACTTGGGTCCCCAAGGAAGCCAGGACACTGCTGAGAAATTGGAGGAGATGGCAGCTTTTAGAAGCAAGGAAGCAATAGCAAACGGGAGAGACTAGGTGGGAGAAAGGGTTCTGTTGTTAAGAAAAGGTTGTTTTTTCCTCCTTTCCTATCTCCCCTTTCTGGGGAGGGACCTGGGGATTTTGCTGGGACAAGCCTAACTGGGTAGAACTGGTGATCAAGAGAGGCTTTTGTTGGAAAGTTGGGGAAGAGGGCTGGGAAAATAAATATCACACGAGAGAGAAACTGGGAATGAATGGTCTGTTAATGAGTTGGAAAGATATACCAAAAAACCCTTGGTGGAAAGGAAGGATTTTTGCTGGAAAGCAATCCTGGACGGAAGAAAAAAAAATCTGTGAAGAAAGAAAGACATTTTTTGCTATAAGGTCCTAAAAGGAGGGGGAGGGGCATAGTCAAGTTTTGCTTTTGCTGGAAGATCCTAAAAAGAAACAAACCTGGATCCCCAAGATGAGGAGGACTCTTCAGGAGGAAAGAGAATTTTTAGCAGAACGAACCTGGAAGTGGCGGGCGGCGAATCCAAGACCAAGAAGCAGAAAGGGCGGAGGTCGGGCAGGGCCGGAGGTACAAGCTGGAGAGCTGCGAGGGGGCAGTTGGGGCCTGGGGGTCGGCGTAGGTAAGGAAAGGGGTGCAGTGGTCAGCGGCCGCGGAGTCTTCTCCAAGGGAGAAGGGGCTGCGGGGGTGCAGCGAGGCCCGGAGCCGTTGGGACGGCAGACAGTGCGCGCGTGACGCCCTTCAAAACGGACATAGGTCCCCTCAAAAAGAAATGTATAAACAGATCAGATTTCTAAAGGGGTAAGAGGCTGATAGGAGGAGAGGCGGCCGGGACGGCAGCAACCGGGTTTTACCCGCTTCCGGGGGTCGCACGCCGGGCGTCGCGGGTCTCCAAGCGTCCCCCGGTCTCCACAGCGCTGCCCGCCGGCCGGGCACGCTCGCGCAGCCGGGCCTGCCCCCGGGGCATCTTGTGAGCTCGGCTGCGGCCGCCTTGCCCGGCCCGGAGCATCCTGGCGCGCACCTTGCGACGCCCTGACTCCCCGCGCGTGCGGTCCGACGGAGTTGCCTCGGCGGTTTTTTGCCCAACGCCGAGGGGCGGGGCCCGGGCGGGGCCTCCGGCGGGGCGGGGCTCAGCGCGGTTAGGCGCCCGGCGGCGGACGGGAAGGGAAGCGGTTGTCCGGGGGAAGGCAGAGCAGGGTTAGGAGCCGCCGGGGGCGCCCCGGGACGCGCTGATGCGGAGCTCGCGCCCGTGCGGGCCGTTGGGGGCCGCAGTCCCCGTCCCCGCGAGGAGGGCTTGGGGAGCAGGCGCCCCTCCCGCAGGGCTGTGGGGCTCAGCGAGGCGGCCCCACGTGCTCTTCAGGAGGCGGCAGCGGACCACGAGCCCCCAGGCCTGCCCTTCGGGGCCTTGGGAAGGCGCGGGGCTGGAGAACCCCTAAGGGTGCGGGGCGCGAGCTCACCCGCCTTCCCTTGAGCAAACCCTGAGCCATGTGTGGGTCTGGCCCTGTGCTGAGCAGCGTTGAGGGACAGACAGAAACCGGGAGGAGCAATGGCCCGGTCTGGTCAGGGAGTTTGCTCCCTGGAAGGACACAGGGATTCATTCCTTAGAAATCCAACACAGGAAATCGTATACGGAGACGACGTACAGTGGTTGCCTTGGGATGGGATGGGATGGGATGGGGATGGGCTGTAAAGGACATGAGGGGATCCGATTGGGGTGATGCAAATATTCTAAAAGGGAAGTTGATGGTTGGACAGTCTGGTGAATTCACTAAAAATTGTTGGATTATACACTTACAATGGGTGACTTTTATGGAAATTATACCTCAAAGTTATTTTCTAAAAATGGATCCCTGGGGTTGACAACAAAAAGAAGGACTGACATTCTACTTTTGGGTTCCTTAATTCAGCAAATACTGCTTACTGAGTTTCTGTTCTCTGCTGAGGTACAGCAGTGTCTGTACCTCAGAAACAAACGTTCCTGCCTAGGCTTATATTCCAGAACATCACCGTCCAAAAGAAATACAATCCCCGAGTGTCAGACACAATTTTACATTTCCTAGTAATCATTTTTTAAAGCAAAGGTCACAGAAAACGGTGAAATCAACTTTAATAAACAATTCAACCTGCAATGTTATTTCAACATTTAATCAATACAAAAATGTTAATGAGATAATTTACTTATTTTGGATTCTTTAAAACCTGGTGTATATTTACATTCACAGGACGTCTCAGTTTGGACTAGCCACATCATAGCCACATATAGCTGGTGGCTCTGGTACTCCACAGCATACCTCTAGTTGGGGACAGACCAATATCTTATGAACATAATATGGTTATACTTAAAAAAAAATACGGAAAGAGGATAGAGTGTTAGAGGATATTTTTTTTTTTTTGGTATCGTTAATGTACAATTACTTGAACAACAACATGGTTACTAGACTCCCATCATTATCAAGTCCCTGTCACATACCCCATTACAGTCACTGTCCATCAGTGTAGTAAGATGCTATAGAGTCACTGCTTGGTTTCTCTGTGCTATCCTGCCTTCCCCATGACCCCCCCCCTATATTATGTGTGCTAATCATAACTCCCCTTTTTCTCATTTTTCCCCTTCCACCCATCCTCCCCAGTCCCTTTCCCTTTGGTAACCGTTAGTCCATTCTTGGGTTCTGTGAGTCTGCCTCTGTTTTGTTCCTTTAGTTTTTGCTTTGTTCTTATACTCCACAGATGAGTGAAATCATTTGGTACTTGTCTTTCTCTGCCTGGCTTATTTCACTGAGCATAATACCCATCCATGTTGTTTCCAGCTTTCTATTTTCATGTAATTTCCCAATGCCATTCTTTCTCCCTCCCTTTTGTCCCTTGAAGCACATTTCAGTTTTTGTTACTCCCCAATCTGGTTCACTGCATTCCCCCTTCCCGCGGGCCCTCCTCCCTTGTGTCCTGCATCACCCTGCTCTCTAGCCTTGCTGCTCACCTGTCACTCTGGAATTTCCTGCTGGTTCCCCCAAATCATCCTGTCTTCACACTAAGGCCCTTCCTTCAATTTAGTTGCACATGTCTTATATTGTCTTTCTACTCTCCTGAGTGAGTGAACGTTGGAAAATTTTTTTTCTGCTATTACATTGGGTCCACGATTAGGATGAATGTAGAATTCTAGGACGGCAGTTATTTTTCTCCAGCTCCACTGTCAGGGACAGGAGGACGGGTAGTGAGAATGAGCCGGAGGGTAAGAGTGACCTGTCAGTAGAGTCTCATTTATCGTCCACCTTCCAGGCTGGCTCCTGAAAAGTCTGATTCCTGTACCTCTGGGATTCCCATTCCTTTGTCAAAGACCAGTTTTTCTCTTTTCTTCTCTTTATATGAAGGCACATTTTTTAATTCAAATTCTAAAATCTTCATGATTTTATGGGAACTGAAAATATTTCCTGGTTCATCTTCTAATTAAGTTTTGATTTTAAAAGTAATTTCCAATTGCCATGATCTTTTTGTTGCTTTTCCATAGCATTCTCTTCTTGCTTTATGGATGTATTTCCTTGACTGTCTTTGGAATATTTGAAGTTTCCTGTTGCCTTTTGTGCATGTCCTTCAGGACCGTTGTTGCCCCTTCTTGCCTGCGCTCCTCTTGGTGGGGGTTGCCCGCGTCTGTGACCTGTGACTGTCCTGTCATAACTGAGAGCAGGGCCATTAACCGGCTGCGTGACAACGCTCTGTGTGGGCTTAGTTTTAGGACCTTTGATTGGGTTATGGCCTGACTGTGGAGTCGTCTTCTCTGAGGTCTTTTGGTTTCTCCACAGAAGATGACTGCAGCTTTCTGGGTTTGCAGGGGCAGGATCTGAGGTGATGGGGAAGAAGGAGAGGGGAGGGGAGATGAGGGAGAGAGTGTGGGTTGGCAGGAGGGAGGGGCAGGTGATGCGGGTCAGCGGCTGGCGGCTCCACACACAGGCTTTCCAGTTATGTTTCCTGCCCAGATGTCACTCAGCCTGTGTCCTACAAGGGGTCTTATTAATAAGGTACTAGACTTTTTTTTTTAGATTGTGGATTTATGCCATTTTTAATCTCTTAAATCTCATTTTAATGGGGTTGATGGAGGGAGAGGTCATATTGTGTGGTCAACGAGAAGCCGTAGTACTGTGTTCTACACCTGTATTTGGAATTGTTATTTGACAATGTTTTATTCTACTGTCCATTTTATATACATTGGCCTAACAATTTAACATTCATCTGTGTGAGAATTAATGAAACTCAGGATGCTAGGAGCATCTGTGTGTCCTACACTATGACATCATTCCCTTTATTGTCCTCGTCTCAGCCCCCTGCTCCTGTCTGCTGTGATGCTGGGCAGAGGCTCAGGGGCCCGGAGGTGGGCAGCTCCTGCTCCTCAGGCAGCCCACGCCGTCAGCGGCTTCCGAGGCGTTTCCCCTCCTTCCTCGGCCTCAGGGCCCTCATGTAAACTGCGGGGGAGATCAGTTTATTCATGGCTTTGAAAATAAATTGTATTTTGGTAAGTTAGAGTGGCCACAATGATCGTGCCTTGCTCTTCCGTCCTGGAAGCCCCAAACATCCCAAATTCACCCCTGAGAATTACAGAAAGCTAAAATGAGGGTGCTCATTCATTTTTGGTGCCTTCCCCTGTGCCACAGCTTCTAAGGAATTTTAAAGAATGCCCACTGGCTGGCCTCCCTCTGCGTTCGAGGGCCCCGGGGGGGCTTATTTCACCTTAAACCCAGAACATTGTTGAAAACAGGCTCTTAACCCAGTTCCTCTCCTATTTTCTATTTGGCCCCATAGGAATATAGATGTCTGTGTTCTGCAAGATGGGGAAGAAAAACCAGGTGTTTAGGGTGTCTGTGCTCAGCAGCTTAGGAAGACTTATGCCTTATTGATGTTCCAAGCATCTTCATGAACATTTAAAGTAAATCAAGCTGTTAATTCACAGATTTTCTCACTGTGATGTTCCTCCTGGAAAATGAAACAAATAGTATCCATGGTTCATTGTGAGTTGTCAGAAAGTCTCCATCATTCCTATGCCAATTTCTTTAGGCACTGCTCACATTTTTATTTAGTAAGAAGTTTGGGGGTTTTCTGAGCAATGCATACCCAGGTGGGAAGTTTTGAAGCTCCTGTGGTTATTAAAAAGTTATTGGAAGTTGTAGGTTTCTGCTTTTTTAAACAGAGAGTAGTTTTCCAAGTCTTCCTTCAGGTCTTAGAAAGAGTCAGACCCCACATCCATTCCCATGAGGCTTCCCCAGTGAGTCCTGGTAGCGGCGTGTTACCTGTAAGCTGAGGTTCCATCTGATTCCACCTAGACCTATTACCTATGTCTGAGTGTGGGCCAGTCATTTTTCTGTGTCCACGTCCCTTATTTGGACAGGTGTCCCTGAGAGCGCTGTCCATCATCCCCCTCTATCGGCTCATGGATTTCCCAGGAAGCTCGTCCAGCCTCATCTTCAGAAACCTGGAACATATTTGTATTTATGAGAAAGCATCTGAGTGGTGACCCGTGTCCATACTGTGACGGTCTTTCCGGTTAGACAGAACACTGTTCTCTGGGGTAGGAGAGTCTCTTTGAACACAGAGTGTGCTGTGGTGTATATTAAACCAGAATGCAGCTGGGCATAGGGGAACGGCTAAAAGGGGGGTACTGGCTACTAAGCTGAAATACGCGTAATTCGGTTGACTACAAACTACTTTTAACATGTGATCTGGCACTCAACTTTGACCCCCATATATAGATGCTGGGGACCCCTCTTGGAGGTGGCTTGCTGTGACTGCCCTGGCCATAGGTCCCACCTTGACAGTGTGCATCCAAGACCACGGTGGGACTTAAGAGGGAAGAGGGGCTCCTCAACTTCTAAGAAGAGATGAATGAAAATCCAAATGGGTCCCTGGAAAATTCTTTGGCCTATGTATTTACTCGCTCATCATATGCTATTGTGCACAGCACAGGATGTAATGTGAGAGCTGTGGGTGGCTTAGATACGGGTCACAAACACCGCCCTTTAGGGCACTGATGAACTAGTGCTGCAGGGATGGTAGTTATGAAAATAGCGAATACAATGCAAATATAATATATTCTAATAGAAGCTGCTCTTTATAATACTAATTGTGCTTTTATTATACATCCTATGATACTATATTAAGGTTAAATTGTCAGACCAACTCATATTCAAATATATTTAATATGGTAAAACATGATAAATTTAATGTAGTGCAAAATGGGACACATTTAAATTGGGTGAGTAGAATCATGTGGCACCACTGATTTTACATAATTATGTAAATAAATATAAACTAATTTTTGAATTAGATTTGGCAATTTTCAAAATAGAACTTTAAAGAATCTTTAATGGAGACTTCTAGCCTGTGAAAGTGATACAGGCATAGTTAAGATGTATATTGTTTTATTAATTTCTAACCAGTGCTTAGGACCTGAGCATACGGGCATGTATGTAAATGCACAGGGTAATCAGCAAGGCCCGGCTCATTGTTCTGATTCCCTCCACCTTGTCAGAATCTTTTCTAATTTCTTCTTACTATTGTTATCTAGAGTAGTTGTTCTAAAAGTTATTCTTAAAAAAACAAACAAAATAATAACAAAAACTGTTAGTGAGAGCTCGAACCATGGCCAAATCAAAATAAACAGTGCATTTTATGAATCAAGAGCCTGAAGTTTCATTGATAATACCTGATTTTAAATTCTTTTTTAGCTTTGCCTGGAAAATATTTCCCAGAGTGTACATGAAAAGTTTTTCCTCAGTATTCCTGATATCTGGTAGGGACACAGGATTGTAGCAGGTATTGCCAAATATTCTGGTTAATACTAGCTGTCAGAATAATCTCTAAAACAAGCCAACCCTTCAGTGGCTCAAGTATGACAGTAGTTTATTTCTTGCTTATGTAATGTCCAAAACAAATATTGCTTTATAGTCTTTTAAAAAAATTTAATTGGAATAAAATTGATATGCAGCATTATATTACTTTCAAATGTCCAACACAGTGACCTAGTGATTACATACGTCACCAGATGCTTGCGACACCAAGTGGACTTCCCCATTAGCATCCAAGATGCTATAATATTATTGGTTATATTGTATATGTTGCACTTCCTACTGCCAGGGATCAGTTTAGAAAGAGCATGGGCCCCAGTCCTGACCAATGGGACCCAGAGGCATTCTTCTGGAGACCGTTACAAGCCTCCCCGCTCTTAAAAAGGGACACGAGGAAGGAGCGAGGAACGTGCTCTTTCCTGTGCCCTCTGGTTTGGACCTCGGGGTAGGAGGGGGGGATCCTCGTCCCCGCTGCGATCCGCATGCTGAGCTGGCCGCTGCTGGGAGACCCTGACGTCACCCCAGACACACTGGAACGCCCATCATGTCCTGACTGCTTGTCACACGCTGCTGACTCTTCTGTCCTTATGGCCCAAAGCAGTAGCTAAAACCACCTCTTTTCTTATTTATTCCTGCTGCTCTCCTACTCCTAAAATGTGAGCTCGCTGAGGGGAGCACCTGGGTCCCTCCTGTGTCGCTGTGGGCCCGCTGCATGGACTGGGTGCTGACATACACTGCGGCAGGCACCTCAGGGCCGGCTCCCGGCATGCACGAGGACGCGGCCCCTCCAGGGCGGAGACTCAGCTAACGCGTTTCTGGGGCGCTGGCGAGTGGCAGGAGCCCTAAAGCCTTTGCTGGCTCAACAGGCCAGAGAAACCAGAAGACAGCTGCTTCAGAACAAAACTTAATAGGGTTTACAGATTGACATGGACAAAAAAATATAACAATGAGCCAAGTCATTACAAGACTATGGTATGAAGGCACAGGGCACACGTAAAGGGACCGGGGTCTCTGGCACCAGCTGACGAGGATGCCACAGTGTCCGCTGATGGCGCTTCTCATGCCTGTTGTTGGCTAATGCCAGGTATTCTGCAAGCTGGGCTGGTCAGTGGGGGACAGGGGAGGTGGGGGTGGAGGCAGAGGGATGTCCTGAACTCCTCGGGGAGGTGGAAGGGAGAGGTGACTGGGCCCGAGGTCCTCATCCCAATGATGGGCTGCCTGACCCCGGCTCACGGCCCAAATCCCCCTGCAAGGGGCCCATGTCAGCCCCCATCTCCCCTTCCTCCTCCTTCTCCTCCTCCTTCTCCTCCTTCTCCTCCTCTTCCACCTTAAAGGCCTTCGCTGGCCTCTCCTCCCCGACAGTTGTTTCCATGGGGTCCTGAACTCGGTGCCGCTTCATGTGGGCATAGCGAGTCCACATCTTGTCAAACACCCTGAAGAGTCAGCAGAGGACACGGGTCAGAGCAGGGGGAAGGTGGGCTGAGGGCCCACGGGGACAGGGCAGGCTGTGCGGGTGCATCCGGGGACAGGGCTGGTGCCCACCTCTCACACTCCCCACAGGGAGCGCCTTGGCCCTGGACGCACCCCGGAGGCTCAGGGGTCTGCTTGGGAGCAGCATTTGGGCTGGTGTTGGCCACAGATTGTCCCCTGCAACTCTCCGTCTCTGTCTTCAACTCAGGGGTTGGATGGTGTTTGCGTCTCTTCTTAGGGCTGGCAGTGGCCTGCAGAAGGGGCAGAAATGACATCAGGGTGCCGACCTTCCACCCTTCTGAGGGCGATGCTTTCCTCTGTAGGGGCCCCTTCCCCACCCCGACTGGGTGGTCAGTAGCTGTCCAGACCAGCACTGAACTCCAGTGAGACCCCCTTGCCCCAGAATCCCCTACCTTTGTTTCTGTTGGGTCTGACTCGCCCAGCTTCCTTTTGACGCTCTTTTTAAGTCCCGGAGCCTGAGAAGATGTAGTAAACCGGACCCTCTTTTTCCAGGTGTAGTAATATTCTACACACTGGGCCACGGACTTTGTCTGGACCTGGTGAAAGAAAACAGCAGCGGGCTTTGGGCACTGCCCCACACGCCCCCTCGCCGTGGGGCCAGTCACTTCCTGAAAGCTCTCCTGGAATGTCTCTCCCCTTGGGCTTGGCACGCCCCTGGGCTACAAGGAGCACAGAAGCACAGAGTCCTGCTGCTGATGAGGGGCTCAGGGTGACGCCGCCGTAGCCAGCACCGTCCAAGCTCTGCATGCTCTCTGAGCCCCAAGTCAGTCCCGGGAGGCGTTCCCTACAGGAAGGTGTACACGAGGGCTCCCTACACAGGCGCTCACTGTGACATCAGGCCTAATGGCTATGCATTTCCCAGCTGGGACTCCCTGCAGCAGGATGCCCTCATCAGCAGAGACCACAAAGCCTTTGCAACAGCCAGGCAGAGCCCTGCAGTGCAGAGATAGGTAGCCCATGAGAGGAGGAGGGGGTTTTGAGGGCTCAGTCAGATCCTTGGGCATTCAGACCCCACCATGTGCTCTCCCCTTACTAAGAATGGACCCCATTAATAATAACATCTGTAAAAGCAAAGCAGAACAGCAAAGTTTAATTGCTCTAGGAAGACAATTTCTCAGGAAAATTAAATTGGCCATTTAAGATGTGGGCTCACTTCAGAAAATACTTTCTCCATATGAAATTTTTTCAGCTCTGTATATCTTCGAAGACTAGGAGCCAGAGTAGTAAATCCTCTGCCTAAGAAATATCACTATGTTAGAAAAAAAAAAAGAATTTGGACTTCTGCTTCCAAACAAGATGGAGCAACAGGAGCTACATTGACCTTCCCATTCAAAACAATGAGAAGAAACAGTCAAAATGTCTGAAATGATGTTTGGGAAGATGCTAGGCAAGCCAAGAACAAGTCTTTCTGAGAGACAGAAAATAAGCTACCAGTCCCTACACACTACACCCTGGGAGAGTTTCCAGGCCACGGCCTGGGGAGAGGGGTCCGGGCAGAGCCAGGTGGGCTTCCTGAGCTGAGATGGGAGGGAGGATTCTGGGAGAACAAGGCGGTGAGAGTTCACAGGACAAGGCAGGACAGGGAAGAAAGCTGCTCAGAAGAAACTTCCAGAGATCTGGGGGGCGCTCCCCTCGAGCGTTCAGCAATGTGCTGACCAGCATGTGCATATGAGGTGGCCCAAAACTGGGTAAAGAACAGCCTGGAAGAAGTAGATGAAAAGGCACTTCCTTGAAAAAGTTCAATGTACACCTATCATGTGAGCCACTCATTCCTTTCCTAAATATTTACCACCCTCCCCGCCACCAACACTACTTGGTCATGTAGAGATTTGAATGTGAATGTTCACAGCAGCTTTATTTATAATTGCAGATACCTGGAAACCCCGCAGATGTCCCTCAATAGGGGAATGATTAAATGAACTGTGTTACATCCACACCATGGAATACTCCTCAGCAAGAAAAAGGGTCCACACAATAACATGGATGGACCTCAAAATAGTGATGCTGAGTGTAAGAAGCCACACAAGGCAGACAAGCAGTGCACATGCTGCAGGATTGATAGAAAACACTGGAAAATGCAAACTAACTTATAGTGACAGAAAGAAGATAAGGAGGTGATTAGGGACAGGAGTGATAGGAAAAAGGGATTTACCACTGGGGCAGGAAGAACCTTTTGGGGGTGATGAATGTGTTTCTTATCTTGATCATGGTGATGGTTTTGCAGGCATAAATATGTCAAAACATCAAATCTTACATTTTGGTTATGTGCAGTTTTGTGTGTATCAAGTTAAAAGAACAAAAAACATCAGCAGACATTAAGTGTAGTATGTTCACATCCTTTTCTAAATACATGTGTATATGCACGTAAGATCTGTATGGGCAAATGCCTGAGGTGCCCAACCAAAATCAGAGGTCATCATTCAGAAGTAGGACAACGGGGATGGGTGCGGAGGGCTTTGAGCACGTGATGGCATTTCTGTACTGTCTGGAGGTGTTCACATCAATGGCTTTATAAACTACAAACAGTTTACAGTGTGAACAGCGTGTCACCCGGATAGGCCCTCCAGCTCTGGCTCAGCTCAGTGGTGTGAGATGAGGCCTTGTCTACACCAGCCTACCCACGTACACCTTACCATCTTGTGTATCAAGGAAAAGTTGTTCTTATGAGCCTGGAATGCCTTATTAAACAGCTCCTTCTCTGTGGGGGTCCAGATGGCTGAACCTATTGGAGAAACAGGAGAGAAAAGGACAGTTCTGCAGCCGCAGCCATGGCAGAAATGCAGCCTGCCCTTTTTAAAGCTGTTGTTACCGAGTACCAATTATGTGCCAAGAATTCTGTTTTATCTCATACAATCCTTAGAAAAACCTTAGCAGGTTGGGACCAATACTATCCCCACTTTACAGATGCAATAACAAGGCTTCCATTGGTTAACAGACTTGCCAACAGGAGGCAGGAACCCCCAGTTGCCTGACTCCCAGGCTGGGGTGCTCAGTCACTGCATCTGAGCCCACCTTCACCTCTCCCTGGCCAGGGGATTTCTTTCCTGGCTGGGCACAGCCCCTGAGGGAACCACTGGAAGGGGGAAGGGAGGACCCAGCCAGGAGAAAGAGGCACCCACTGAGGTCCCCCAGGGAGGAAAGGCCCTTCTGGAAAGGCAGGAGAAGGAGGGCCACAATAGCACGTCCAGGGGCAGAAGCAGAGCCTGCTGCCGAGACCGACTGGCTCCCAGGTAGTAGCCGGGCACACCCACTCCCGCAGCCTCGCTCCAGTACCTGCGTAGTGGTAGTCAGACAGCGGGTGAGTCGGTGGCTTCTGGGGTCCACTGAATAAGAGGGTCTCTAGGGCCACCTGGAGCGGGAAGGAAAGCGGGCTACTTTCTGAGGGAGGGCAGGTGAGGTGGAGGCCTGCCTTCATCCTTTCATTCATTTGAAAAGCACTGACAGGCCCCCCTAAAGCCTCCCTCTCTCCAGGGCTACTCAGCACGTGGTGGGGCCGTGGACTGGCCGCGGCCTGTGAGCTGCAGTGGACGTGCCGGCTCTGTCACTACGCATACTGCTGAGTGTAGCTGGGATTTTTCTCAGTAGGGTTTTCTTGACGAAGGAAGCAGTGTGTGGATTTATTCCAGCACCAGCTCCTTCCTTCGTCCAGGACTGGCATTTGTAGGGGCCCTGCCCATGCCACGCCCCATTGTATTTCCTTCATAGCACTAACCACTAACAATTTTTGAAAACAGATTTCCCTTTGACTGTCCTAAAATTAAAATGTAAGTCCCACGGAGAAGGATTTTGTCTCAGTCACCAGTGTAAACCCAATCGGGACGGGCCGTGGAACCTGCAGGGCCCAGCGCAGAATGAAAACGCAGGCCCCTTTTAGAAAATTTGTTAATTTCAAAAATGGTGGAGGCAGAGCATTAGACCGAGGGGGGCCCCAAAGCCGGCCCTGCCCCAGGACCACAACACTCATGAGGGCCAACACACATGTGCTGGTTCCTTGGCTGAACACCTACTCGGCACCGCCCACTGCCTTGCAACCTGAGGAAAAGCACAGTTGCCGACACTGACTCCTGGGGCCCTAACTCGGGTGACATGACCTCCCTTCCCACTACTCAGAGTGGGACGTTTTATTTTCTAAACTTCAGGATTGTGAAGCGGGTCCTTGGAGGAAGCAGATATTTTTGTTGCATCAGGGGTTTTCGTACGTGGGTTTTTAATAAAAAAGATAAAGCTCCATCAATAAACCAGATCAGTGCAGGACCTGAGTCCGTCTACTGGGCTCCACTCCCCTGCCCCTGCGATCTCGGAGGAACCTGGTGCTCTGCTGCTGCCCCAGGTAAATAACTGCCTAACTGGGCCCTATCTGCACACTTGCCCTACAACTGACAAGGACATCAACCCCACAGCCACTGGGGAGAAGGATGGGCGGCCTTTTTCAGTTTTCATGAGCCGCAAAGCCCGCAGATGGCACGTTACATGCACCAGATCCCAGCCTCAGCACGGCAGGGGCTTCCCAGGGACCCACCAAGCCCGCCCCTGCCTCCAGCTCACCGGGATTTCGCCCTGGGCCTCGTGCAGGCAGTGCAGAGCGAGCTCCAGGTTGGTGCCCCCTCCTGGCATCGTGCTGGAGCAGGCCAAGTTGCAGAGCTCAGTCACTGTTACCAGCAAACGTCCCCAGCAGAGCATGAAAGATGGGAGACACAGGGAGTCAGTGAATGCCGGGGAGATGTCCCCAAAAGCACAGAGAGGGGCTCCTTGTCCCTGTCTCCCTCACAGCTCCCTGAAAAGCAGGCAAAGGGAAGGACAAGGAAGAAGGGCAGAAGCGCTGCTCCTGGCACTTGCTCAGGATGGCCTGGCCGGTTACTGCATGAGGAGAATGGGGGGCGGGAGGAGACGTCCTGGTCCCACAGCCGGGTGTCCCACCCAGGGATACTGCTTCCTGGTCCAGGTGAGAACTGGGAGGAGGGACTCCTTGGAGATGAGGGAAGGAGAGGGACCCTTGGGAATTTGGCCCCCATGTCGCAGCCACCTCTATCCTGTGTTTCTGCAGTGCCCATCACATCGTCCCATGGCTTCCAGACCAGAGAAGCTCCTTGTTCACCGGGCTCGGCCGGAGGGCGCTCCTGGAGCTCCGGGATCTCAGCCTGAAAGTCGCTTCCTATCCTGATGTGTCTGAAATGAGGCCACACACGAGACATACACATGTGACTAATATGGGAAATAAGATGGAGATGTGTGACGTGCCCTGTTCTCAGGCCACAGCCTTGCTCTGTGGAAACCTCTATCATCTCCCAGATGCATCTGGGGAGTATTTGCCGCCCCTGACAGACATGGACAAGTGTTCTAGATACCGTCCAGCTACACTCCCTTCCTCCAATTTTCTTTATCACCAGGTTTCTCCCTCAGGTACCCCTCTGGGGTTCCAGGACAGGGGAGGTGTATGCTGATGCCTGGCATGCTTCTACACCCATGGCCACATCCCTCTAGTCACACTCCATGGATACTCAAGCCTCAACGTGTGCCATCACCAATTCTACCTAGAAACCCAAGGTCCTGGGCATTTGTCCCCATGGGCCCAATTACAGGATGCCCAGAAAGAAGGAATATTGGAGGAACTACCCACAAACTCCCAGAGAAATCTACCACTTCTCTCCCAGAGAGGAAGGAGCTCTGGGGGAACACAAGGAGGGTAAAAATATCCCCATTTTGGAAGGACCCCCAGGTTCTAAGTCTGTTCCAACTCACGGTTCAGTGCTGAGCTCTGTGTCATCCTCAATCGCACAGATGCCAGAAGACTCATTCACTAGATCTAGAAAACATGCAACAGAAAGCTTCAGGAACACTGACTGGAAGTGATGCAGGGGCCCTTTCTGCCTGCCTTTGTAGAGCAGCTGAAAGCAGGGTTTCCAAGCTTGCGAGGTTGGGAGCTCCCTCAGAACACTAACAACAGAACAACCATATGATCCAGCAGCCCCACTTATGGGCATAGACCCAGAAGGACTGAAATCAGGCTCTCAGAGAGACACCTGCACTTCCATGGTCACTGCAACGTGATTCGCAATAGCTAAGATGTGGAACAACCAAGATGCCCAATGACATATGAATGGGTAAACAATGTGTGGTTTATACATACAATGGAACCCTACTTAGCATTGAAAAAAGGAAATTTTTCAATATGCAACAACATGGATGAACCCCTTGAGAACATTAAATGAAATAAGCCAGTCACAGAAAGAGAAATACTGCATGAATGCACTTAACATGTAGTATCTAAAACAGTCAAATCCATATAACCAAAGGGTGGAATGGTGGTGGCCAGGGTTAGTGTCGCGGGAAATGGGGAGTTACTAACCAAGGAATGTAAAGTCTCAGTTAAGCAAGATGAATAAAGTCTAGAAATCTGCTGTACGGCACTGCCAACAATACCATATTGAACACTTAAAACATTTGTTAGAGGGTAGGTCTTATGTTCACTCTTCTTGTCACAACAAAAATTGTTCAAAAGATCATGTGGAAGAGGACTAGGACTTCTGAAACACAAAGAGTAAAACAACAAATTAACAGGTAAAAAGTATTTTAAAAGCAGTTAAAATGTCTAGAAGTTATCCTAAAGGTATACAGCATTTTAAGAAATATTCATTCAAGACAACTGAGTAAATGTCGGTAAGAATAGTGAGTTTGTGGCATCTGAGCCATGACTTGTTCCCTTACCTACCAACCCCGTGCACTGTGTATCAGGAGCTCTACTTGGAGGGCTCTACTCCAGGGAGGTGCAGCCAGGGACACAGGGGGTCTCTCTCCTCCCAGCTCTCATGCCTAAAGAGCTAAAGGAAGGTAAAATGAAAAATGCTCATCATAGAGAAAATACTATTCAGAGGTAGAAATAGTTTTTTTTTTTTAGAATCAAATGAAAATCTTGGAGTTAAGAACAATAACCAAAATGTAGATTTGAGCTGGCAGAAGTAACGAGCAGCCAACTTAAAGCTAGATCCATGGAGATTATGCATTTTGGATAACAGAGAGAAAAATAAATGTTTGAAGGAAAACAAAGAGCCTCAGAGAAATGTGGGGCATCAATAAGTGCAGCACCACGTGTAATGGAAATATGAGGAGTAGAGAAAGGAACAGAAAAATATTTAAAGTATTTAATGGCAGAAAATACCCAAAATGTGATGAAACAACAATATATACATCCAAGAAACTCTATAAACTTCAAGTAGCATAAACACAAAGAGCTCTCCATCTGGGCACATCATAGGCAAAATACTGAAAGCCAAAGATAAAGATCTTGAGAGCAAAAAGAGAAAAATAACGTGATCTACATGCACTCTATAGTAAGATTAACAGCTGACTTCTCATCGGACATGATAGCAGTTGGAAGCAGTGGGACAACATGATCTCATTGCTGGAAGTAAAAACTCAACCAAGATTCTTATATCCAGTAAATTACCTTTCAAAAATGAAGGTGGAAAAAGACATCGTTAGGTAAATAAAAACTGAGGAAACTTGTTGCTAGCAGACCTGTCTTACAAGGAACATTAAAGGGAGAGAATTATTCAGCCATGAAAAGATAGGAAGTTCTGATATACACAACATGGGTGAAACCCTAAGCTTTCATGCTAACTGGAAGAAAACACAAAGAATCACACATTGTATGATTCCCACTTATATGAAATGTCCAGAAGAGCCAAGCCTGGAGGACAGAAAATTCATTCGTGTTTACCTACAGCTGGGGACAGGGTCGGGAGGGGAGGAACAAGAGTGACTGCTGAGCACAGGGCTTCCTGGGGACATGATGAAAATATCAGAAAGTTGATGGTAGCAATGGTTGCACAGCTCTGAGAATATACCAACCACCACTGTATTGTGTATTTTAAAGGGATGAATTGTATGACATGTGAATTACACCTCCACAATGAAAATAAATACTACAGGAAGTTCTTCAGACTGAAAGAGAAAATGACATGAGATAGTAATCTGACTCCAAACAAACAAACAAAAAACACTGGTAAATGTACTTATATAGGTAATTATAAAAGTGAGTATAATTGAATATTTTTTCTCTTTTCTTAATTGACTTAAAAAGTAAATGCATAGAACACTACTGTTATAGGCCTGTAGTTTATATACATGTATATGACAACAACAGGACAACAAAGGGGAGATGCATTGGAGTAAAGAAATAACACTCCATACAGTAACTCAAGTCCACAGGAATAAATGAAGAGATGAGAAATAGTAACTAAAAATGTTATATAACAAACTATAGAAAGAATGCTTGCTTTCCTTAATTCTCTCAGTTTTCGTTCCATAATACAAATCCGTATAATGTAAGAATTAATGTATTTCTGGGTTTATACACCGACACACATACATATATTATGTAGATATATAAATAATAAAAACAAAAGGGTTAGGAGAAATGGAGCTCTATAGGAGTAGCATTTCTGTATTTCACTGTAAGTTATTATACATCTGAAAAGATTCTGATGACATTAAGATGTAATTTTACATCGTAGAGGAACCACTAAGAAAGGACTAAGAAAAACATGAAAAGCTAAAGGAATTAAAATGTTACAATAGAAAATACTTAATACATAAGTAAGCCTGAAGAGAGGAGCAGAAGGAGGAAAAGGCGAGGGACATACAGAAAATGAAAAGCATAATGGCAAATGTAAACCTCTCTATATCAATGTAACAATAAATGACACTGGATTGAATAAACCAATCAAAATGCAGAGTTTGTCACATTAGATAAAAAATGTATGATCCCACTAATATTATCTATAGGAAACATGGTTTATTTTAAAAAACACAAGCAGTTTGAAAATACAAGGACAGAGAATATATACCAAGTAAACAACCTTAAAAGAGGCAGAATGGTACTCTTAGGCTAATTAGAATTTAAAACAAAAAACCTAGAGATTATGATAAAATTATTGCAGTGATGATAAATAACATTGTAGTCATATCATGAGAAAAACAATCACACCATCAGGAAGTTATGACAATTATAAGCATATATGCACCTAAAAACAGAGTCCAAAAATACATGAAGCAGAAACTGACACAATTGAGTATGAAATACACAATTCAAAACAATAGTTGGAGATTTCAGTACTTGCAGTAATGGACAGGACAACCACACGGAATAAAACAAGACACAGGAACATTTTTGGTGCGTTTCACCCAACATTAGTAGAATATATTCTTCTCAAGTGCACATGGGACATTCTTCAGGACAGAACATATTCTAGCTCATAAAACATGTCTCAATAAATTTGAAAGGACCGACTTTCACAAATATGTGGAAATAAAACAACATACTCCTCAATAATCAGTGTATTTAAGAAGAAATCAAAAGAGAAATTAGGAAATATTTTGAGATAAAGGAAAGAAGAACATAACATACTAAAACTTATGGAATGTGGCTAATGCAATGCTCCAAGGGAACTTAGAGCAGTAACTGTCCGTATTAAAAAAGAAGAAAAATCTAAAATCACTATGGTCAGTTGATTTCCACAAAGGTGCCACACCAGCTCAATAGGGGGAAGAATAATCTCTTTAACACGCAGTGCTGCAACAACTGATATCCCCATGCAAAAGAATGAATTTAGACTCCTACCTCACATAATATAGAAAAGGTAACTTAAAATTGTTCCAAGACCTAAATGTAAGAGGTAAAATCATAAAGCCCTTAGAAGAAAAAGGAGTAAAAGTCAGCATAATTGTATATTTCTTCTCTTTTCTTAACTGACTTAAAGTGACTTTTGGTCAGGCAAAACCATAGATACAACACCAAAAGCACAAGTGATGAAAAATAAAAACTCTTGTACCACAAATGCCATAAATAAAATGAAAATACAAGACATGATACAGGAGAGAATTCCCAAATCATATATCTAATAAGGGACTTGCATACAGAATATAAAGGGAGCTCTTACAACTCAGTAATACAAAGATAATAACTTGATTTTAAAAAGGGGCAAAGGATCTGAATAGACATTTCTTCTGAGAAAATACACAAATGGACAATAAGCACATGGGAAGATATCAACATCATTACCATAGGAGAAATGCACATCAAAACCACAATGAGATATCTTATGCCCACTAGGAGAGTTATAATTGAAAAAGGTAAGAATCGTTGATAAGGATGTGGAAAATTGGAACTTGTGTGCAATGTGCATGGAAATTTATTCCCATGGCTCAGCCATTTTGGAAAACAGTCTGGCATTAAACCATTAAACATAGTTACCCTGTGACCCAGCAATTCCACTCCTAGGCATAAACTTAAGACAAATGAAAACCTTTGTCCAACAAAAACTTGTATGTGAATGTTCATAACAGCATTATTCACAATAATGAAAAGATGGAAACAGCCCAAATACCCATCAGCTATAAATGGATAAAATTTTGTGTAACCACACAATGGAATATTATTCGGCCATAAAAAAGGATTGAAGCACTGTATATGCTGTAACATGGATGAACTTTGAAAACATTATGCCAGATGAATAAACTAAACACCAAATGTCACATACTGTATGATTCCAGTTATATGCAATGTCCAGAGCAGGTGCGTCCATGATGATTAGAGATGATCAGTGGTTGCCCAGGGCTGGGGAGATGGGGGCTGTGGCGGGGGGGTGACTGCTAATGGATACAGTGCTGCTTCTGGGGTGATGAAATTGCTCTAAAATTACATAGTGCAATGGATGCACAACTCTGAATTTACTAAAAAACACTGTATACTTTAAATGGGTGATTCATATGGTATGTGAATTATGTACCAATAAAGCTGCTAACAAAATTTTTCAAAAGGACAGGCAGAAGGGTGGTCAGGCTAAATGGCCTCTATATTTTCCTTCTGCCTGTAAAATACTCAGCACCTAGAAGGCTGCTGGTTCCACATGGTCCTGGGATACCTCTGAGCAGCCATGGGACCCCCAGGCCAGACACAGCCGCAGGCCAGAGAGAACCCCTGGACCAAATGCTACATATCCAGGTGGATCTGGCCCATCGCAGGCCTGCCGTGTGATGGTCAGAGATGACGGGCCCCAGCCTCACTCACCAAGCTCAGTGCTGATGAGTTTGTCAGGACCAGCCTGAGTGGACATGGAACAGAGAGTGCTGGAATCCAGCCCAGACCCCTCCCGGATGGGGCTGAGCACCGGGGGCGGTGTATCAGAAGAATGCGGGCACAGTCCCTGCAGGGAGTGGTCCACCAGGAGCACCGGAGACTGCAGGCAGCTCTGGTGGCCTTCTTCAGGGCCCGGCCCCCCAGAGGCAGAAGGGGCAGGAGGCAGGAACGATGCCTTGGGCTGCAGGCGCTTTCTCCGCTTCCTGGGCTGGCTAGTCTCCTTCCCATCTCTCTCCTCCTGGTCTCTGTCCTGTCCCTGGAGAAGAGAATTCAAAGCCACAGGGGGTGACTTGAGGCCATGAGTGCACAGCTCAGTCTTCAAGGGGGTGCGAGCACAGGCAAGGGCACTGCCCACAGAGCCAGAGGGAAACGTAACATCCAACACCCTGTCCAAGCCGGGCTCAGCAAGGGAGCCGAGTGCGGCCACCACGCCCGAGCCAGACCCCGGATTCTCGGCCTGGATGGATAATGCCGGAAGCTTCCTCATGTGCCCCCCCTCCCCCCAGGGAGAGGCCCTGTTACAAAGGGTTTTGGAGATGTATGAGGCCAGCATCAAGTTGGTACAATGACTGGCACTTAAAGATTGGGTACAACAAAATGAAAAATGACCGCGGCTCCATGAGATGGACAAGTGGATCTATGCACCACGTCGCCTGCCTGGAGGGGGCTTCTCCAGGTGGGACCCTCCAGTCCAGGCTGCAATGGCTGATCCCGTGAACTTACATCTCTTACCCACCTCCACACAATCTCCCCTCTTTCTGCCAATCTTACTGCTCCTAATTCCCCAGGTCTCAGCTCTGACCCCCTCCTCCAGGAAATCCTCCTTGACCTCCTCAGGCAGGGTCTCTGGTGTCCCCTCAGTCCCTCTGCTCCCCCTCCCAGCCCAGCCCTGTCTGAGTCCTCACTGCCTTGCATGGGTTCATCTACTCGCATGGACTGGGAGCCCCAGGAGGCCAGGCTGGGGCCATCCCTGTCACCACGGTGTCCCCAGTACTGCCCCCACAGGGCCGGCCCAGAAGGTGAATGAATGAATGAATGTGCAAGCCAAGCTGTTCTAGAGAGAAGATTTTTTATGGTGCTTGGTTTGGGCTCTGCCCATGGCTTCCACTGGCAGGTTGTGCAGGAAGCAGTGGGAAGAAAGTGGACCAACCAGCACCCAGCTTGGCTGTGCTCCCCGGGGTCCGGCTCACTGGGCCCAGAGGCATCCCCAGAGGAGCTGTGCTCATGCCGTCTGGGGGTTTCATGGCTCCTGGGGGGCTCTGTGCCTCCACCTCCACCCTCAGCGCCTGACTCGGAGGCCTGAAAAACTCTGTGCCTGACACCTAAACACAGGAAGAGACGGCAGAGTAAGAGTAACCGTAGGCAGGCGGCAGAGAGGCTGCTCCAGGCTCAAGCGCCGGCCTGCCCCCCAGGGCAGCGCAGCCTGACCCCTGGTCCCTGCCCAGGCTTCCCTGGGAGGGTGCCTCCATCCTGAGACCATGACACCCAGCCACTGACTCCCTCCCCCAAAGCCTGTGAGCGCCCTGCGAGCACAGAACCTACTGCGAGCGCCCCTTCACCTGCTGGTCCTGGTTCCCTTGAGGTGGCAGCCACTGGTCGTTGGGAAAACACGTGTGGCTGGTCAGCCCCTCCTGTGTGTGAAACATCGGGCTGCAGTTCTTGCAGACATACATGCTCCTTGGCTCTGCCCAGTCTGCAGGGCCTCCATTTTGCTGGTTACTGTGGACAGACACGGCAGGGGGGATGAACTGGGGAAGGGGACTCCACCCCTGTATTCTGTTTTTTTCTTTTTTTTCTTTTAAGTCTGATCCACTGACAACTCTCAATGAATCCCCAGAAATGGAGATGATACCCCCTTCCTTTGTGGCCTGGTGGGCACCTCTTCAGGGCTGAAGCATCCAGAGCTCACTTGCCCAAGGCCAGCACATAAAAGCCCCCAGAGGACTCCCGAGGGGTTGAGCCCCCAGGCCCGGCAGGGAGGGGCTTCTGAACTTACCATCCGCCTGCCGTGCTCTCCTCCTTCACTGGATCGGGGAGCCGGTAGGTATTTCCATCCTGAAGATGAAAATACATCTGAGCCAACATATCAAAAATGAGGCAGATGCAAGGACTAAAACTACAAAGTGCCGAGAAGAGAACACAGGTGTGACCCCATGACCTTGGATTAGGCAGTGCTTTCTTGGATGACACAGAAAGAGAACAAACTGGACTCATCAAAACTTAAAACTTCTCTGCATCAAGGGACACCATCAAGAAAGTAAGAACCCACAGAATGGGAGAAAATCATTACACCTTATACATCTCATAAGGGCCTTGTGTGCACAATACATAAAGAACTCTTGCAGCTCAACAAAACTCAAATAACCCAGTTCAAAAATGGGCAAAGGATATGGACACCAAACCGAAGAAGACATGAATGGCCGATAAGCACATGAAAAGATGCTCAGCACCACCAGCCGTTAGAGCCTCGTGAGTCAGACCATGATGGGGCAGCACCTCACACCCACTAGAATGGCTATGGTAAAAAAAAAAATTGGACAATAGCAAGTGCTGATGAGGCTGTGGAGAAATCGGAGCCCTCGTACCCCGAGGATGGGGATGTGAAATGGTGCAACTGCTTTGGAAAAGCCTGGCAGCTTCTCAGATGGTTAAGCACAGAGCTACCCCATGAACTAATTGTCCCACCCCTAGGTCATTCCCAAGAGAAATGAAAATGTATGTCCCCACAAAAACTTGTACAAATGCTCACAGAGGCACTATTCACGATGGCCAAGTGGAAACAACCCAAATGGCCATCAACTGATGAATAAATAAACAAAATGCAATGTATCCACACAATGGAGTATTATTCATACATAAAAAGGAGCGAAGCCTGGCATATGCCACAACATGAATGAACTTTGAAAACATTATGCTGAGTAGAAGAAGGCAGACATGAAAGGCCACAGTGTATGATTTCTATTATATGAAGTGTCCAGAGCAGGCAAATCCATAGAGACAGAGGTAGATTCATGGTGCCAGGGGCTGGAAGGTTATGGGGAGACCTGGGGGGACATCTAAGGGCATGGGGTTAATTTCTGGGGTGATGAAAAATGTTGTGGAAAAAGTGGTAATGGTGCACAACCTTTGTTAGTATACTAAAAATCACCAGATGGTGTGATTTAAAATGGTCAATTAGATGGCATATGAATATTAAAGTTGTTTTAAAAAAAAGAGGATGCAGCTGTCAGGTGCTAGACCTGAGCACGTCGCAAAGAGAAGCGGCTGACAGCCTGGCGCCCAGGTCCTCGTGGCCACCACCTGGGAAGGAACCAGGCTAATGCTGCACAAGTGCTGACACATGTGGGCACCCCTGCCCCACAGCCGGAGATGGCATCTCATGCAGGAATACTGAGGGGGAAGGAACTCTACCTTTATATCCTCTGAAGAGTTTGAGGGGCAAACCCAGAAGGAAGACATGGGCAAAAGGAGGGCAAGCAGAAAAAACTCAGTGAGGAAAGGTGACACAGGGCGTCCCAGCGACTTGCAAAGCCTTCATCCTGGCTTTTTTGTGGGGAAGGTTGCTGGGGGGCCATGATGTCTCTGAACCTTCACTTCCCCTCTGTAAAACTGGGTCTGAGGACTCACGGGCACTAAATAAAATGTCTGGACACTCAGAAATTCAGAAACAAGTGATGAGTGAGTCTCTCATCTCACAGCATAAAGTCAGGTACCTGGATCCTGTTGGATATCATCAGCTTGGATTTTGAGTCCTGCGGGGTGTCCACTGAAGGCCCGGCTGATGAGAAGGAGGTCATGGCCACCTGGCTGGGCGAGGCCTCACAGTGCGTATCCATTTTCACCTTCTCCATCTAGAAGTCCAAGAAACATTGGGCCCACATGTTGCCAGAGAAGAGCCTGCGGCCTCTGCCCCGGGAGCAGGCCAGGCCCTTTCCACCTTTCATGGCCCCCGAGGCCAGGCCATTCTCCACCTGGGCCTGCTTCCCTGGGACCTGGGCTCCAGCAGGGTCATCCCCACCTAGCTGGGTCTGCTGTGGGCCCCCTGTGGGGAGGATGTCCCCCAGGTCTAAGGGCCCTTTTGTGGATCTCAGCTGCTTGGCCAGAGAGGAGACATCTGGGTTCCCAGGGGGTTCCCATGGTGCAGGGGCCACTTTTGGTCCTCCCATCGTGTCCCGTCTATTGCTGCCAGGCAAGGCCTCTCTGGGGAAGGCGGGCGTGGTTTTTCTCTTGTGGGGCGGGGATCCCTCTGGCTCTGGGTTTGCAGGGCCAGGATGGAAGGAGTCAACTGTGGGTGCCAGGGGTGGGGGCTGGTGTGGCCGCGGCCCCTGCAGTGGCTTCAGCGCAGCCTGCTTGCCCTCAGGCGCAGCACGCTGGGAGGAGGCCACAGCCACCTGGGAGCCAGAGATGAACACCTGGGACTTGGTGATCATCTGGAACACCTGCATCTGCCCTTGACTCACCAGACACTCCTGCGACTTCAGGAACAACTGCCCGGAGAGCGGCGTCATGTTGTCAGATGACAGCCCGCTCGGCTTCAGGGCCTCCTGGAGGCCGGGCTCCTCCACGTGCTGCCATGAGCAGGCATCGCTATCAGAATCACTCTTCTTGGAAGCCCTGGTGTCCCCTTCCTCGCCAGCATATCCAGGGCCATCTGAGGCCTCCCCAGGTGCCTTCAGGTAGGTGGGGGGGAGGGGCAGTGCATCCTCCAGCCTGCGGCCACCGCTGGGCGAGGGCCCCCCCGTCAGGGAGGTGCTGCTGGGTCTGGGCCCAGATTCAGAGCCCTCCTGAGGGGACACTGATGTTGGCTTCTGGATGGTAAACACATCGTTCTCTTCACTCGCGGGGCAGCCTGGCAGGTTCTGGAGCCACTGTAAGTTGTGGTTTGAAGGCTCAGCGCTGGCAGGCGCTGCCTGGCCTTGGATCAGAGGCAGGCCGGCTGGCAGGGTCCCACCCTCCTGCCTGCTCACCAGGGTGGGTGGTAGCTGGGGTGGCCGCTCCTTCACAATGCACAAGCCGTGCTGGATCTCGTAGTGCCGGCGTAGGGAGTGTTCATCACCGCAGCTCATGCTGCAGCCCTGCTCCATGCACGCAAAGGGCTTGGTCTTCTGGTGGGTGAGCATGTGCCTCGTCCTGGAGTCACACACGAGAAGGGAGTCAGAGGTCACTGGGGCTCAGCCTCCCACTGCAGGGTCCCGAGCCTGACTCCCTCAACAGTGTTCCCAAGGGGCAGTGGAGCTCAGAACCACAGTTCAGAGCCTGTACTCAGCCCCCAGCTACGGTCAAAGCATCTGGAAAGGGTGCCCCTCTCCCTCACCGTTAAGCAAACCCCTTATCTGAGAGAAAAATCAACAGAAGGCAGGCCAGAGTTCCCCAGAATGGATTCCCAAGGAACACCAGCCCTCTAGAGTGGCTCCCCGAGGACGTGGGCTCAGCTGGCAAGTCAGCCCCGACAGAGCACCATGTGCTTCTTGGAGGTTCACGGGAGCAAATGTAAAAGCCACATAGCAGGTAGATCGATAGAGGGTCATCTGCTTAACCTGCCCTGTCTCTGAAACATAGTTGCCCACAGGACTGTTTTCTGAAATAGCCCCTCTTAGAGCCCTCAAGAACCAAGTTTTGCAGAATACATTTGAGGAAAAGCTCATTTGGGGAGCATCCTGCCTTTGACAAAGGAGTCTTTCCCCTACCATAGAATTCCTATAAGGAGACAGCTGCCTGAAACCCCCCACAGGAAAAAATGCAATTTACAGATGCCCAATCAGAACATTCTAGAAAACAGTCAAATGTACCTCTTATAAAATAAATGAATACAAATATGTCCTATATTTATGTCATACTTATATCTACATTAATAACATAAACAGATCAGTAAATACCCTCCGCATTCCCAACACCCTACTCCAGACAGTCCTAATAATGGGGCACATGGGGCATGTCTGATAAATGACAGAGTCCTTCCCCAAAGGGCGGCTGTGGCCTCCAATTGAGGAGAGTGGCAGAGACCCAATCTCCAGCTCCCCTGTTAACCGGTCTGTGACATGAGCAAATCGCTGCCTTTCCCGAGGTGCGGGGAGCTTGGCGAGAGGTGAGTGGGATCGGGGGCCAGTCAAAGCCCTGTGGGAAGGCTAGGAGCATATAAAATGCAATGGACTGACATCTCCCACTTGCCAGGCTCTTGGTTTGAGGAAGTCTGTCTGTCCTTCCTCACTAGCAAGAAAAGCTTATCATTTACCAGACATTAGGAACAAAAGGAATTCTGCTCCAGACTCCTAATGGGCTTTCTTTTAAAATCAAGAGTTAAAAAAAAAAATCAGGAGTTAAAAAAGAGACGAGTTAATGTGCCGTTGCCCCATTCTAGACACAGGGATTTTGGAATCTCTCATGCCCTTTGGAGTCCCGGTACATGTTCCTCATATAAACACGGGCTGGTTCTCCTCAGGCACCTACTACTGTCTCCAAATATTTCTCTATAAAGTTAACCCGATTCCCTCCATGACAAAATTGCCTCGGGAGGTCCCGTCTGCAAATCAAGGCAATGATTTTCTCATTAGTGTGACTTTGGGAGTTTGCGAGCGTGACCTGTTCAGGGCAGTGGCAGACCTGTCCCCAGACACGGAGTCCTCGTCTAAGCACGGGTCACAGGGACCCAACACCCACAGGGTGTGTCGGGCTCATCTGGGAGGTGATGAGAATGACCTAGGAACATGCCCCCTTGTCCCCAGTCCCCTGCCCAGATGTTGGTGTCCAGACTCCTACATACAGGTGGTCCCGGCGCTTAAAGGCCTTGCTGCAGACTCCGCAAACGTGTTTCCGTTCCTGGCTGTGCGTGAGGTAGTGCTTGCTCCGGGAGCTGGTGCTGCTGAACACCTTCCCGCAGACGCTGCAGTCCAGAAGCAGCTTCTGAGGCGAAGTGTGATGCTGCTCTTCTTTCCCTGCGCTCCCGGAGGTGGCCCTGCCTCCTTCGTCAGCCTCTCCAGGCACCTGAAGCATGGCCAGCCTCAGGTCTAAACAAACAGAAGGAGAAAGCCCACGTTAGAGACACCCGGGGACATGGAAGAGCTCGGCTAAAGCGCTCCCCGACTGTTAGACCACAGTAGACGCGGGAAGTGAGGCCCGGGAACCCTTTCTCCATCTCCAGCACCTCAATTCACAGAGAAAACAAGACGTAGACAGGGGAGTGGGGAGAGAAAGGAGCCTGGTCTGGCCACGCTGCAGTACAGTGCTCAGTCAGTGGCCCAACTGTGGTCAGTTGTGGCCTGGAAGGATTCTAAGGACCAGGTTGCCGTGGCTGCAGGGGCCTTATGACATCATGGCTCTCTCACAAGGGCAATCCAGAAATACATCATCCACAATTTACAGAAGTATAAATCCTTTCTCCCAGCCACTTTTACCTTTGGGTTGTTAAAGGAAATAATGTACACTTATATGGGGAGTTAACTGCAGGGGAATTACCTGCAGCATTGCCTTTCCTGTTAGAAACAGCCCGCTACCTGATCAGAGAGCATGTAGGTGACACCGTTATGGTTTAAATGGTGTAGGACATAAGCATTTAAGGTAAAACTGTGGAAAACTATCTGATGACATGAAAGGACTTAATAGTCATGCCTTAATAGTGAGAAAAGAGCAGCCTGTTACAAAACAAAATTATCCTAGTCTTTCAAAAAGAAAAGTAAATTTTAATAGAGAACAGAGAGAATTGAATAGACTGGTAGGATTATGAGCCAGTTTTATTTTCTTCTTCTTCGGTACTGGAATATGTCTCCATGCTTTCTGTGTCCCTTGGTAAAGTGAGAAAAGATATTTTAACAAGTCATGTCACCTGAGGACCAGACTGGGGGTGTGCAGGTGGCAGAGCGGACGTCTTCAAACATCCCGAGGGCCAGCTTGGGAAGGATGGAGCAGATTGCTTCTGTCTCGCAGAGGAATGGGTCCCTGCAGAAGCTCCCATCTGGGACAGAGACAGCTTGGGGACCAGGAAGCAAGGGAACCTGACCTCAAATCTCCAGAACCTAAGGCCCTGGGTGCCAGGACTCTGCAGGCTCCCTGCTGGGCTCACAGACACTCAGCAACTGTCCCCGGTGTGCATGAATCATTGGAGATTTTTCTACCCCTCAGATTGGTCTTCCAGGTGGAGCACACTGCCTCATGAGAGGGCAAGTTCAGAAATCGCCGTTTATCTGGGACTCTGCAGAGGTGGGGGCCAAGAATCCAACAGGCCAGGTTGCAGGGAGTGGAGGGGGCTCAGCTGTAGGAGCCAGAGTGCTCAGCCTCTGAGCCTGAGACCCAGCAGAGAGACCCAGCAGGAAGGGGCCTGGGGTGACTAAGGGATGGGGGTGCAGACTTGTTAAGTGGTCTTTGAATACGTAGAATTAATTTAACACAGGGAATTTCCTGCTCTGATTTCTCCCTGGAATACCCGTGTTTGGGTCTGGGAGCAGATCAAACAGCTTTCTTCCCAGCCCCCAAGGTGGGATGAGGTGTTCTCTGTTTGCTACAAAGTAAATTAAGAATCCTACATTTTTATGGGTATTAAAATACAGTCTTTAAGACGGAATCTTTCCTGCCTTCTACTATGTTGTTTAAGGCTGGGCCTGCATGCTAAATTTGTTGCCTAGGTTACAGAACTACTTAATTACGGAAGGAAGGAGAAAAAAAACAGCATATAGGTAAAGGTAAAGATAAAGTAAGCTGGGTCTGGAAAAACCTGGACTGGATCACTGACCAAAGAACAAAGCGGCCCTAGGAAGTCTTGGAGTGTTGAGGGTTTATTTTACACAGGCGGGCTCAGAGGGGAGTTGGCTCCCGAGGTCTGAGCCGCGAACAAAGGCAAGGGGAGCAATACAAAACTTTCTGCTTTCGTATCTGCAACATTTCTACGTGCACAGCAAACGGGCAAGCAAGGGGGAGTAAGTGCCTGGCAGAGCCCGGTCGGGGGAAGTTAAGGGAGTTGGTTGTCTTTGCGAAGAAGAGCAGCAGAAGGGAGCCACCTGGGCCAGACTGCTGTCCTTGCAAGGCGTTCCCTGTCAGTTACACTGCTCTATTTCCTCCCCCTACTCTGACTACACCCACGCTCCCTGTCTCACAAGGACTGGCGATCTGCATCAGCACATGCCTCCGCCCTCCTCGCCAGGTCTCCTTCCTGGGAAAGTCTTTTTGAACACAGCGGAGGGTTGAGCTCTGAATCCAGGATGAATGGAGAAGTACAAGTGCGGTTACTGGGGTGTCAGGGTGAAGAACCCCATTTCCCCCAGGTAGACTTTTCGTTTCACATTCTAGTTTGCATGTCCATCACATTCAATTCCAGGATTTAATTACAGCGCTTAAATTGATTTTAATTGCAGGGGGTTCCTGGATCCAACCATGGCCCCAACGGCCACCCGATCCCCCCACGCCCCAAGGTCCTGGTTCCCGGGTTCTCAGCTGCTTCAGCCTCACTGGCAGAACTTGGGTACATCCTGCTGGAAAAAGCTTTTCACTTGAACTGTTTTCACTGTGAGGGAGAAACCATCTCTCCCAGCGTCAGTGGTCCTCACGACTCTAACATTTTCTTTTTTTGAGAGGGCATCTCTCATATTTATTGATCAAATGGTTGTTAACAACAATAAAATTCAGTATAGGGGGGTCAGTGCTCAATGTACAATCATTAATCCATCTCAAGCCTAACTCTCGTCAGTCTTCAATCTTCTGAAGCATAACGAACAAGTTCTTACATGGTGTATGAATTCTTACATAGTGAATAAATTCTTACATGGTGAACAGTACAAGGGCAGTCATCACAGAAACTTTCGGTTTTGATCACGCATTATGAACTATAAACAATCAGGTCAAATATGAATATTCGTTTGATTTTTATACTTGATTTATATGTTGATCCCACATTTCTCCCTTTATTATTATTATTATTATTATTTTTAATAAAATGCTGAAGTGGTAGGTAGATGCAAGATAAAGGTAGAAAACATAGTTTAGTGTTGTAAGAGAGCAATTGTAGATGATCAGGTGTGTGCCTGTAGACTATGTGCTAATCCAAGCTAGACAAGGGCAATAAACCATCCACGGATGCAGAAGATTTCTCTCAAAGCAGGGGGGATGAGGTTCTGAGCCTCACCTCTGTTGATCCCCAATTTCTCACCTGATGGCCCCCCTGCGACTGTGCCTGTCTTCGGTTGTTCCTCCCTTGAGGAATCTTACCCGTCTCTGGCTAACCAGTCATCTTCCGGGGCCATACAGGGAAAGGTAAAGTTGGTAAGTGAGAGAGAAGCCATATTGTTTGAAAAGGTTAGCTTTTTACTTCTTTGCAGATTTATGCCCTGTGGCTTCTATGCCCAGCACTTGTCTTGAGGTATCTTTACCACCTGGAGGAATTATGATACACGGTAACTTCGATATGAGGCACGAATTCTATTTAAGGGTTGTAATTAGGAAGGAAGAAGAAAAGCTATAGAGGTAGCATATGGAAGAAAACATGGGAGGATTGATTATTTCTTTGACATATCTTCTTGTAGAGTACCTTAAGTATGTATAGGTTTTAAACTACTAACTAATTTGCACACACATATTAACATAATAGGAATACAGTGACATAAACAAAGCAAATCTATAATTACCATCCATCTACAGTGAAGCCAAGAAAACCATTTAGGCACCCTAGGCATTTGTGAAAATTTGTCTATGATATGATGGATATTGTCCAACTGTACTTGAACAGTCTGAGAAAAATCAGACAAATTAAAGCAGCCCATTTCTGGGATCTGTTCACCTCCCATATGTTCTTTTAACCGTAGATAGTCTATGGTCATAAGATTTTGGAGTGCTACAACTTGCACCCCTCCCAACTCCTGGTTGAGTTCCAACAGTACAGATCCGGTCAAATTCGTTGTCTCACTGTATGCACATGCCAGCCTAGACATCTCCCTCCTCATTCCAATGGCAAGTCCAGGAAACGGTGGGGTGGACGCAGCCACAACCGCAGCATCGCCCGGATCCCTGTGGAGGCTTTTTGATGATCATCCCCCCGCACGAGTCCTCCAGAGAGTGCTGATGCCGGAAGCTCCTCCTCATATCGTATCTTAGTTCATTTTCTGGGTATCCAAGCTAGGCCTTGATCTTCTGCGTGACTCTGTAACATTTTATCTTAAACTGTCAGAAACTTAGAGATACGTAGGATGCAGCCCTTGACGAAAAAATGAAAATAGGCTAGTGAACAAGGGACCTGCCAGCAGGGGGCGGGGTTGACCCGCCCGCCGTCATGCGCAGTCCGGACCCGCCTCTTTCTGCCTCGCGCAGGTCCCCGCAGACCCGGAAGCGCCCAGCGCGAGGCGGCGGCGGCCCCGAAGAGCGTGAGTCACGCCGCCTTCCGTCCCGCACCAGGTCTGGGGTCTCTTCGGACTGTTCCCCGCCCACTACCGTGGTACCTCCGACGTCGCTGCGGGCGCCCGCTCGTACCCCTCACGGTTCACAGTCCCCGTGAGGCCGGGCCCCACCCCTGGCCTCGCTTCCACGAGCTTTTTCTGTCGTTTACCTGCCTGAAGCCCCTCCCTGGCGTCTCAGACCTCCCGCACCTGGTGACCCTCCACCACGGGCTGTGCGGACGCCGAAGCGCAGCGCCGGCCGCCCAACCGCGCCCACCGGTCTCTTGCTGGCCCCTCCGGCCGACCGCCGCCTCCCCGCGGCCTGGGGCCGGGCCCTCTGCCCCCCAGGCCGCCCCAGCGAGGCGCCTCCTCCACGGACCGCAGTGCGGGAGGTGAGCCGGGACGCCTGGGACGCCCGGGCTCGAGCCTCGGATTCCGCCGACGGGTGAACGTGCTCTCCCGGGAGGCCGGCGCCCGGTGCCGCCGCGCCCCTGGGCTCGCGGACGACGGCGCTGGGGCGAGGCCGGGCCGGCGCGGCGGGGACAGAAGCGGGACGAGTGCGGAGGCCGGGAGGCTGCGGGAGAGCAGGCGCACGGAGAGGACGGGCGAGCCCGGGAAGGAGCAGGCGGCGGAGCCGGGGAGGCTTAGAGGCCAGCGGGACCTCCGGGTGGAGGTGAGCCCCCGGGGAGGGAGACCCTTGGGGGGCGGCGGGGAGGCGCTCGGGGGGGAGTCCGGGGAGGGTGCGGGCTGGGAGCCGTGGCCGCAGGGCGGCGTGGTGCTGGGCCTGAGAGGACCAGGGCGGAGGAGGGAGGCAGAGCCGCCGGGGGTGCCGCAGAGGGGACGGGGGGCGCGTGACCGCGCGGGAGGGCAGGGGAGTGACTGCGCTGGAGAGTGTAAGAGGGCGGGCGGAGGGCGGGAATGCGGGAAGAGCGGGGACCGTGAGGAAGGCCGGGGAGAAGGGGCAGCGGGAGGGGGACCAGTTGCAGTGCGCGGAGCAGGGGTGAGAGAAGGCACCGAAGGGAGGACGGCCGGAGAGGGGAGGGCAATTGAAAGAGCAGCAACCCAGCGGAAAAACACAAAATCAAAGAGAAATAGAAATAGGGAGGTGGATATACAAAATAAAAGATGGTAACACAACATTAGAGAGGCAGGGGTGGAGGCTGACGGGGCCGTGGTGTTGAGGCTCTGGATCCTGATGATTGCTCAGTGATTAAGTTGTGATACATTGGTAGCTTTAAAAATACATCTAAAATTCGTTTCAGTGGTAGAGATAACACTGAGAATTACAAAACTTCTAATAGGCTTGGGCAATTTATATTCTATGTCAGAAAATAGCTTACATTTGCAACTTCTTTTAGCCTGAGGGCAGTGACCCGACTTCGTCAGTGGTGGGTCACCCCCTTCCGTTTACCTGGTGTGGGTTAGAGGCTGGGTAAGACAAGTGTGGACGAAACGACTGTCACTATACGGTGCTCTTTTTAAGGGTACAGTAAAATGTCTGCTTTGTTTTTTAGTTTCTTTGTAATGGAATTTTATATATGTACATATATATATAGACACTTAACATTTAATTCAAAATTTTGTAGTTTGAGATAAATGTTAGTTCTTTCATTTTCTACTTACTTATGACTCCCAAATAAGTTTTGGTGGCCTTTAATGAACTCATGTCATTCTGTTATGAATATGATATATTCTAAGATTTACTTTTGACATCAAAATGACTTAGACTTGAAAAACTTAGTCATCATTTCCTTTTTCAACTTGTTTGTGGTTTAAGTCAGGCCTGCAGGCTTTGACCCCTATATCTTCTGTCTTGGACGTGTTCTTTGGTCACCAGTTAATAATTTTAGACTGTTTGATTGGATTGGGTAGTTGGTAGGGATGTCAGTGATGTTTTAAGAGTCAAAGACTAATTTAACCAGTTTTGTAGTACTCAGTTTTCTTCCCTTTTATGTGATTTATTAATATAGTGAGCTATCACCTCAGAGTAGTTGTTCCCCGCTGGCCTCTCGTCTTTTTTCTGCAGTGTTGAAGATGTGCCGATTGACTTGAAAGCTCTGTGCAAGAGCCCAACTATGTCTGGTGCAGCAATATTCTCAAAACAAAACCACACCCATCTATAAAACTGAAATGCCAAGAAAATATGTTCAGAACTTATTTCTACAACTTACTCGTTCAGTGTTGTGCACACCTGCAGTCACTTTTTCACAATTCTGCATTTTAGAAACATTTCACAATAACTTTCTGGAAAGGAATTAAGTGTTGGTATCAGGGTGAGAACCTGGATGTGTAATCCTGACTCGAGGATGTTACTTCGGTCAGCAGCCACAAATGGTAGCATGTGCATCTGAAACACACAAAGAACCCACAAACACAGGTCTTCTATGCACTCTGTTCTCCCATCATTAAAAGAAAACGTTGATGCACAAACTGCAGCAGTGGGGACCCTGGCTGTCCCCACACCTCTTTTCAGGTCACAGACCCGGCCTTGATCACACCCCATGGAGGCCTGACACCCCTCCCTGCAGCCACCCCCAGCCTCAGGAGAGGAGGCTCAGCGCCCTGGTGCTCACTGCTGCACACAGATGACATACGTTAAGGCTGGTCCCGTCTCACCACCTGGAAGGAGAACCTCTGGTCAGGTGACACTATATAAAGATTTTCATGCTGATAGTAACACTTAACTCCATTTCCAGGAAATAATTGTTAAAATATTTTAAAAATACAGAATTGCAAAAACATAGCTATACGTGTGCAAAATATTGAAAGAGAGTTAGTTGTAAGCTCTGAGCAGATTTCTTTTTAATTCACCTTTATTGATGCGTAGGTTTTTGGTGCAGAGTGTGCAAGGGCTTCCCAGGAAGGCGGGATCTGAAGAGATGGTGGGGGAACTCACTGGTTGGCCTAAGGAGGCTTCTGTCCGCAAGTCCCTCCTGAGCAGTGGGCAGCAGGGACCGTCCTTACCACACTGGGAGGTCCCCCCATGTGGTTGTGGTGAAGGAAGGGAATGCGATGACTCTAAGCATTAAACTGGCATGTTTACTACCTTCAGGATTGGCTTCTAAGAAAGACTCATGTTCCCTGAGGCCAGAGTCCGGAAAAAGAGGAGGAGGACGGCAGAGAAGGAGCCGGGAATGGCTGTTCCTCAGGTAAAGTCCCTACCCTTTGGGTGAATTTCTGTCTCTCCCTCCTGAGGGGCCCTTCCTGGGTCTCGCTGAGCTCTGACCCTGACTGCGTGACCCCTGGTCACTCCACTCGCCCCTCAGCACCTCTCATCCCCACTTAGGTTCCATGTCAGCTAACCTAGTGACATGGGGCCTGTGCGGGGGCTCCCTGGGCATTGTCCTGGGCAGGGCTTCCCACCGTGTTCAGGGGACGGGGTGTCGGGGTGGGTGGGCAGCAGGGACGCATCCGGGGCTGCGCCTGAATGCACTGTCAGCTCTCCGTAGCCCGGATGAAAGAAGCTCCAGGGGGAAGCCACATACTAATGTTCATAAATATGTGGTAAGTTGTGGGAAAGGAGACCAAAAAGGGGCAATCTTTTGTGCCTGATTTTGAATGTATTTGAAGCTGGACATGTGAGTCACTGGCTCAAAATCTTAATGATTGGGAAACACCATCAGAGATAGAGGGTGTGGGATTCTATCATGGATTTTAAACTGTGGCGTCCACCTTTCCAGCACGGATGGCTCCTGGTCGTGTGCGTGGTAATGACCTGGCTGAGACTTAGGGTAGTTCAGCACTTTGCACGGTACTCCGGGCCGGGTGCATCCTGGGCCGCTCCCCGAGCTTGAAGGAAAGCTTCCCATCTCACTGTTCTATGTGTGTCTTTCATACAGGGACCTCGTGTTTACTATTCCTGGTTCCTTCAGTGTTTATCTTCAGAGTTTGTCAAACGTTGTCAATGACTTTTTCCCCATTAACTGAGATGATTGTGTGTTTCTTTTCCCTTCCTTCCTATTAATCGAGCGCATTAACATTGAGTGGTTTTTGTATGTTGAATATTCCTAGCCGTACAGGAATAATTCCACTTGTGGTCTGTACTGGATTGAATGTGCTGTTGAGTTTCATTTGCTCATATGTTAAGGATTTTTGCATCGATGTTCTTCAGGAATATCGGTCTCTACTTTTCTTCCTGTGTCTTTTTCTGGGTTCGGTATCAGAATCATGCGATTCCATACAAGTGTTTCTGAAGATTTATAGCAGAATTCGTGTTTATTCTTCTGTAAGTATTTGGTGGGCTCCTGGGGAAGCCTTCTGGTCCTGGGTGTGTGTTGGAGGTTTCTGAGGACTGCTTGACTCTCTAGTTGTAACTGTTCACATTTTCTTGATTATTCGGTGATGCGGTCTATGAGGTTGTATGTTACTCTGAATGTACCCGTATTTTCTAGGATATGTAATTTCTTGCCATATAATTGCTCATAGTACTTTCTTGTAGACCTTTTTCAACATTTCTGTGATACCTGTTGCAGCGTCCCCCTTTCATTTCTGATTTACTTGAGGGCTGGTTTTCTCTCTCTCTCTCCCTCTCTCTCTCTCTCAGCCTAGCAAAATGTTTGTCAATTTCTAAATCTTTCAGAAAACCTGTTCTTGGTCTCTTGATTTTTAGGTAGTTTTCCTATTCCATTTCATTTCTCCCTGCTCTGATCTTAGTCCTTCTGCTAAATTTTGGTGCAGTTTGTTATTTTTCTGATTTCTTGAGGTATAAAATCCTATTTCTGATTGGAGACCACTCCTTTTCTGTAATGTAAGACTTACCACTGCAGGCATCCTCCTCAGTGCTGCCGCCACTACGTCTCCCGAGTTCGCTGTGTTGTATTTCTATTTTTATCTTGATAGTTTTAAAAATCCATGTGATTTCTTCTTTGACCCATTTATTGTCTAAACATGAGGTGTAATATTTCCACATGTTGTCGAGTTGTCTGTTTTCCCTCTGCTATCTGTTTCTAGCTTCACTGTGGATAGAGAAGATACATATTATTATTTCAATCTTTGGATATTTCTGCTTTGTTTTGTGTCATAACATGTGGTCTGTCCTGCAGAATGTCCCACGTGTGCTTGTGTAGAAGGTGCCCTGCAGCTGCGGGGGGGTGTCCTTCCCGGCTGTTGGGCCCGTGGGGCTGTGGAGCTGTATGAGTCCTCGGGCTCCTCCTTGCCCGTCTGGCTGGTTGTTCTGTCCATATTAACACTGGGGTGTTGGCCCTCATACTGTTTCTGTGATGCTGTTTCTCTGTCCCTTCAGTGTTTGCTTCATCGGTGTGAGAGTGCGGGCATGTTCGTAATGGCTGCATCTTCCTGGGAATGGTCCCTCTTGCCATTCTACTGTCCTTTGTCTCTTGGGACATCTCCCATTTGGCCTCTTTGCTGTGCCCTGATACGGCTGCTGCTGCTGTCTGGAGCGTCCCAGTGGCATCGAGGATCTTTCCCTCTTTCCTTTTGAGCCTCTCCCTGTCCTGAGAGTCGTGCGTCTAGTTTGCCTGGACAGTGGTGAATGGCAGGAGCCCTGGGCAGTGCCCTTTTCTCCACCTTCATTTCAGAAGAAAAGCACCCAGTGTTGTAGAGATCATGGCGTTTGTTGAAATTTCTAGTCTAGTGTAGTAACAGTTTTTTTCCCCAATATCCTTTCTTCATGATTTTTCGATTATTCAGTAGTTGTTTCTAGTGTTCATTTTTTGGTCTTTTTTTTTTTCTTAATGAGCTGTAATGTAATGTGTAAAGCTGATAACTTCCAAAGCTCGAGTCATTATTAGTGCAGTAAACAGTCTATTTGGCTTTGTTTAATGGCTACATATTGAAATTTGAGTGGATAAAATTACATATTTGTATATGGGTATTTTATAGGGAATAAAGTATTGTCAGTTTTTTTCCTTGTACTTTCCCCTTGTCCTCCTACTGAATGATGTTGACAAACTGAAATAAGTACCATTGATTTATTTTCATTGTCCCAAAGGTGGTGAAATACATACATAAAAAATGTTGATGAAAAAAAAACAATCCAAAAATTAGTCGAGATGCACCTTTTCCCACGGCAGGTAATTGGTGTATTTGTAGGTACATGTACAAGTACATAGATGTGTAAGACCATTGTTGTTTTAAAAGACACCTTATGGTAAACAAGTTTATATTTTTAGCAATGGATATATATATGGATATATATATAGATATAATTATCTTCAGTATGTTCCTTGGCCTTATACCTATTTCTTCCACTGTCCTGTTAATTATTTAAATGTACTTTTTGCATGCGTATGTGTGCATATATAATTTCCTTTTCTGCAGTCCCATGTAGTTAACCTTGGCATTATTTCCAGTGTCCCGGTGGAGGACCCTCTGTCCGGGTACTTTAGTGCTCTGTTACTTAGCTGTTGGATTCTTTCTGTTTAATTGTAAAGGTCGACCACCTGAGTTCAGGCGCTTGCTGTGTTATTTCTTAGCTGTTGGACCAGAGGCCAGTTCCTCACAGTGGCTGTGACACTGTTTTACCTCTGTAACATAAGATGGGCACAGAACTTCCTCAGATGAACTATTAATGCTGATAACGTTAGTACATGTAAAGCATTGAGTAGCGCCCAGCATGATAGAAGCGTTAAAGCCTTTAAGCCTCTGCTCTTGCTGTCATTGCCATGTTTAGGTTCCTACTTTTCTTTAAAGGCTCTGTCGACTGTGTCGTCTCTGAGGACATGTCTCCTGATTTACTTCTTCTACATATGGGACATCACTCATGAAGAACGTAGTATCTGACACTTAGATATAGTGCACCCAGTGTTGAATTTGTATTTGTGTGTTTCATGTATTGTCCCCCAGATTGAGAAGTGTACAGATGAGGAGCACATCCTAGGGAAAAGCATAATGTATTAATGTTAGAGCCACATAACTTACTCAGAATTCCTACATGTGGATCTGTCAGAACATACAGTTCATCCACATCTCCCCCGACACCTCTGTCTCCTCATTTAGTGTGAGGATCTCTCCTCATGCCCCTTCATGAACTGTGTTTTCATTTCAGGGACGGTTGACCTTCAGGAATGTGGCCATCAGATCTCCCAGGAGGAGTGGAAATGCCTGGACCCTGCTCAGTGGGCCTCGCACCGAGACGTGATGCTGGAGAACTACAGGAACCTGGTGTCCCTGGGTGAGGATGGCGTTCCTGCAGAAGTGGGGATTGGGTATCTCTGCCCTTTCTCTGGTTTGCCTCCAAGGAACCCTCGCAGTGTGCCCCTTCCACTCAGACATAAGAGAGCTTAGTAATATGGCATCTGCACTTTCACTTTACTCCTTTTTCAAATGACACGTCTGAGATAAATATGTGTAAAGCCCTGTGCTGTGCTTTCCAGTAGCCACTTTTCTGTTTGCTACCTCTCTGCTTTTCATTCAGTAGTTCTTGAAAGATACTAGATATCTCACTGTTCCCTGTGCATTCAGGCGGCAGGTGATTGCAAGAGTTTGTGAAATAGTTTTCTAGACCTGTCTGAAATGTCCTTTCTCTACTCACCTGAACCTGGAGCTAGGATTCTAAAAATGCCACAGCATGTCCCTTTCCTGATAAACTGATTCATCCTGTGGCAAAGTCCATGGAAGGTGTAAACTTGGAAAATGAGGAAATTATCTGCTTTCCCAAACCCAGGGGTAGAAAAGGCAGAGAATCGGTATTCCTGTTGGACGAGGGAGAAGCAGAGAGAAGGACACATTTATGGCCCCCAGGCAGGTCCGAACCCCAGCATGGAAAAGTCCGTGAGGTTTAAGGCTAGAGAACAATCCTTTTTACTTCGTGTTCTGCCCTCCAGACCTGCTGGACAGCAGACCTACTTCCGGACCGAGTGTGTGGGGTTCTGCCACACTCTGGGTTCTCCTGGGCTGGGGTTGATGGCCCACAGTTCTTCGGGGAGGCATCTGGCATGTTGAGTGTGAGGCAGTGCCCTGCACTTTGAAACTGGCCAGGAAGCCCTGATGGCCGCTGACTTGCCTTTCGGGTCATTCTTTGTGCCGACGAAGAGAGCAAGTTTGCAGGCAAGTATCTCAGTGGTCCTGTCTTGTAAAGTTCAATCTTTCTTTTCTCTCCCCTTTCCCTTTAGTTCCAACTGACAGTTTTCCTTTTGGTGTAGCTTACTGAGGCCTGTAGTTCACACCCCTAGTGACCAAGCAGTACCTCGGCCCCCGCCTTAGTGCTCTCTGCGCATGGTCCTCATGTTTCTGCAATACGTTAGGCTGAGGATTTCCAAATTTTGATGTTGCTCTTTGCCTCATAACTATCTTCAAGTTATTTCCCTCATCACATTTAACAACTAGCAGTTGGAGAAACCAACCTCTACTAAAACCCTTGGCTTAGAAGTCTCCTCAGCTAAATATGCCATTTCATTGCTTATAATTTCTGTCTTTTGCTGAACTCTGGAACATGAACACGAGTCAGCCGGGTTCCTTGCCACTGTGCAGCGAGGCTTGCCTTTTCTGCCTTGTACAATAAAGTACTTCTCATTTCCTTCTGTGAGTGCATCAGAATGGACTTTACTGTATTACCACCATTTGATACACAATTAGATACATACTCTAAGAAGAGGGATGCTTTCTCTACACCTCTCTCCTTTCCTCTCTGAGCCATCTCCAGAAGCACATTTAAGTTTGCCTTCGTAAGCCTCAGCATAAAGCATGCACCTCAAAACGTCCAGTCTTGGCCGATGACCCCGTTTAAAGCCTCTTGCACATTTTCAGTATTTCTTAGAGCAGCACCCACTCCTCGGTACCAATTTGTGTCTTAGTCAGTCATAATGTTACAGCAAAATACCAAAAACTGGGTGTCTTAGGACATTTGTCACATTTGTTTCTCACCATTCTGGGGATGGGAAATCCAAGATAGGGTGCCAGCAGGGTGCCCTTCTAATTGGGGCTGCTGACTCCTCGCGTCTTCTCGTGGGAGAAAGAGAGAGGGGGGGGCTCGTGCTCTGCCCCCTCGCTGTGACGGCACTGCTGCCATCTGTGGGGACTCCATCCTCATGCCTCCCTACCTCCCAGATGTTCCACTTCCAAACTGGACGTTTGATTACAACATGTGAATTTAGGGGGATACACATGAACTTCCTTAACTGCTTACGCAAATTCCATTTTTAGTTTTCAAGAAACTGCTCTACTGCTTCCCATTGCAGCTCCCTTTTACTTTTCTTTCCAGATTAAAGAATTCCTATTTTTTGACATCCTTCTCAGTATTTCTTTCCTGTTTTTTCTTTTTTTTGTTATCATTAATCTATAATTACATGAAGAACATTATGTTTACTAGACTCCCCCCTTCACCAAGTACCCCCTAAAAACCCAATTTACAGTCACTATCCATCAGCTTATTAAGATGCTGTAGACTCACTACTTGTCTGTGTTGCACAGCCCTCCCGGTGCCCCCCCCCACATTATACATGCTAATCGTAATGCCCCCTTTCTTTTTCCCCGCCCTTATCCCTCCCTGCCCACCCATCCTCCCCAGTCCCTTTCCCTTTGGCAACTGTCCATTCTCGGGTTCTGTGATTCTGCTGCTGTTTTGTTCCTTCAGATTTTCTGTGTTCTTATACTCCACATATGAGTGAAGTCATTTGGTATTCGTCTTTCTCCATCTGGCTTATTTCGCTGAGCATAATACCCTCTAGCTCCATCCATGTTGTTGCAAATGGTAGGATGTGTTTTCTTCTTATGGCTGAATAATATTCCATTGTGTATATGTACCACATCTTCTTTATCCATTCATCTACTGATGGACACTTAGGTTGCTTCCATTTCTTGGCTATTGTAAATAGTGGTGCAATAAACATAGGAGTGCATCTGTCTTTTACAAACTGGGCTGCTGCATTCTTAGGGTAAATTTCTAGAAGTGGAATTCCTGAGTCAAATGATATTTCTATTTTGAGCTTTTTGAGGAACCTCCATACTGCTTTCTACAATGGTTGAACTAATTTACATTCCCACCAGCAGTGTAGGAGGGTTCCCATTTCTCCACAACCTCGCCAACATTTGTTGTTGTCTGTCTTCTGGATGGTGGTGATCTTTACTGGTGTGAGGTGATATGTCATTGTGGTTTTAATTTGCATTTCTCTGATAACTAGCAATGTGGAGCATCTTTTCATGTGTCTGTTGGCCATCTGAATTTCTTCTTTGGAGAACTGTCCAGCTCCTCTGCCCATTTTTTAATTGGATTATTTGCTTTTTGTTTGATGAGGTGTGTGAGCTCTTTATATATTTTGGATGTCAACCCTTTATCGGATCTGTCATTTACCTTTTTGTTCTATTGATGGTGTCCTTTGCTGTACAGAAGCTTTTCAGCTTTTTATAGTCCCACTTGTTCATTTTTGCTTTTGTTTCCCTTGCCCGGGGAGACAGGTTCATGAAGAAGTCACTCATGTTTATGTCCAAAAGATTTTTGCCTATGTTTTTTTCTAAGAGTTTTATGGTTTTATGGCTTACATTCAGGTCTTTGATCCATTTCGAGTTTACGTTTGTGTATGGGGTTAGACAGTAATCCAGTTTCATTCTCTTACATGTAGCTGTCCAGTTTTGCCAGCACCATCTGTTGAAGAGACTGTCCTTTCCCCATTGTATGTCCATGGCTCCTTTATCGTATATTAATTGACCATATATGTTTGGGTCAATGTTTGGAGTCTCTGTTCTGTTCCACTGGTCTGTGGCTCTGTTCTTGTGCCAGTACCAAATTGTCTTGATTACTGTGGATTTGTAGTAGAGCTTGAAGTTGGGGAGCGAAATCCCCCCCCCAACTTTATTCTTCCTTCTCAGGATTGCTTTGGCTGTTCAGGGTCTTTGGTGTTTCCATATGAATTTTTGAACTATTTGTTCCAGTTCGTTGAAGAATGCTGTTGGTAATTTGACAGGGATTGCATTGAATGTGTATATTGTTTTGGGTAGGATGGCCATTTTGGCTATATTAATTCTTCCTAGCCAAGAGCATGGGATGAGTTTCCATTTGTTAGTGTCCTCTTTAATTTCTCTTAAGAATGTCTTATAGTTTTCAGGGTATAGGTCTTTCACTTCCTTGGTTAGGTTTATTCCTAGGTATTTTATTCTTTTTGATGCCATTGTGAATGGAATTGTTTCCCTGATTTCTCTTTCTATTAGTTCATTGTTAGTGTATAGGAAAGCCACAGATTTCTGAGTGTTAATTTTGTATCCTGCAACTTTGCTGAGTTCCGTATTAGTTCTAGTAGGTTTGGAGTGAAGTCCTTAGGGTTTTTTATGTACAATATCATGTCATCTGCAAATAGTGACAGTTTAACTTCTTTACCAATCTGGATTCCTTGTATTTCTTTGTTTGTCTAATTGCTATGGCTAGGACCTCCAGTACTATGTTGAGTAACAGTGGGGAGAGTAGGCATCCCTGTCTTGTTCCCGATCTCAGAGGAAAAGCTTTCAGCCTCTCACTGTTCAGTATGATGTTGACTGTGGGTTTATCATATATGGCCTTTATTATGTTGAGGTACTTGCCCTCTATGCTCATTTTATTGAGAGTTTTTATCATGAATGGATGTTGAATTTTGTCGAATGCTTTTTCAGCATCTATGGAGATGATGATGTGGTTTTTGTCCTTTTTATTTATGTGGTGGATTATGTTGATGGATTTTTCGATTGTTGTACCATCCGTGCATGCTTGAGATGAATCCCACTTGGTCATGGTGTACGATCCTTTTGATGTATTTTTGAATTCAGTTTGCCAATAATTTTGTTGAGTATTTTTGCATCTACGTTCATCAGGGATATTGGTCTGTAATTTTCTTTTTTGGTGGGGCTTTGCCTGGTTTTAGTATTAGGGGGATGTTGATTTCATAGAATGAGTTTGGAAGTATTCCCTCTTCTATTTTTTGAAAAACTCTAAGGAGAATGGGTATTATATCTTCTCTGTATGTCAGATAAAATTCCAAGGTAAATCCATCTGGCCTGGGGGTTTTGTTCTTGGGTAGTTTTTTGATTACCAATTCAATTTCTTTGCTGGTAATTGGTTTGTTTAGATTTTGTGTTTCTTCCTTGGTCAGTCTTGGAAGGTTGTATTTTTCTAGGAAGTCCATTTCTTCTAGGTTTTCCAGCTTATTAGCATATAGGTTTTCATAGTATTCTCTAATAATTCTTTGTATTTCTGTGGGGTCTGTCGTGATTTTTCCTTTCTCATTTCTGATTCTGTTGATGTGTGTTGATTCTCTTTTTCTCTTAATTAAGTATGACTAGAGGCTTATCTATTTTGTTTATTTTCTCAAAGAACCAGCTCTTGGTTTCATTGTTTTTTCTATTGTTTTATTCTTCTCAATTTTATTTATTCTCTGATCTTTATTATGTCCCTCTTTCTGCTGACTTTAGGCCTCATTTGTTCTTCTTTTTCCAGTTTCAATAATTGTGACGTTACACTGTTCATTTGGGATTGTTCTTCCTTCTTTAAATATGCCTGGATTGCTGTATACTTTCCTCTTAAGACTGCTTTTGCTGTGTCCCACAGAAGTTGGGGCTTTGTGTTGTCGTTGTCATTTGTTTCCATGTATTGCTTGATCTCTATTTTAATTTTGTCATTGATCCATTGATTATTTACAAGCATGTTGTTAAGCCTCCATGTGTTTGTGAGCCTTTTTACTTTCTTTGTACAATTTTTTTTTTCATTAATCTACAATTACATGAAGAACATTATGTTCACTAGGCTCCCCACTTCACCAAGTACCCCCCCATACACCCCATTACAGTCACTATCCATCAGTGTAGAATCACTACTTTTCTTCCCTGTGTTGCACAGCCATCCCCATGCCCCCACTACATGCTAATTATACATGCTAATCGTAATGCCCCCTTTCTTCCCCCTCCTTATCCCTTCCTTCCCACCCATCCTCCTCAGTCCCTTTCCCTTTGGTAACTGTTAGTCCATTCTTGGGTTCTGTGATTCTGCTGCTGTTTTGTTCCTTCAGTTTTTGCTTTGTTCTTATGCTCCACATATGAGTGAAATCATTTGATACTTGTCTTTCTCCGCCTGGCTTATTTCACTGAGCATAAGACCCTCTAGCTCCATCCATGTTGTTGCAAATGGTAGTATTTCTTTTCTTCCTATGGCTGAATAATATGCCATTGTGTATATGTACCACATCTTCTTTATCCATTCATCTACTGATGGACACTTAGGTTGCTTCCATTTCTTGGCTATTGTAAATAGTGCGGTGATAAACATGGGGGCGCATCTGTCTTTTTCGAACTGGGCTGCTGTACTGTTGGTATTTTGATAGGAATTGCACTGATTCCTTTAGGCAGGATGGCCATTTTGACAATATTAATTTTTCCTATCCATGAGCACAGGATGTGTTTCCATTTATTGGTATCTTCTTTAATTTCTCTCATGAGTGTCTTGCAGTTTTGAGAGTATAGGTCTTTCACTTCCTTGGTTAGGTTGATTCCTAGGTATTTTATTCTTTTTGATGCAATTGTGAATGGAATTGTTTTCCTGATTTTTCTCTGTTAGTTCGTTGTTAGTATATAGGAATGCCACAGGTTCTGTGTCTTAATTTTGTATCCCTCACCTTTGCTAAATTCAGATATTAGATCTAGTAGTTTTGGAGTGGAGTCTTTAGGGTTTTTTATGTACAATATTATGTCATCTGCAAACAAGGACAGTTTAACTTCTTCTTTACCAATCTGGATGCCTTTTATTTCTTTGTGTTGTCTGGTTGCTGTGGCTATGACCTCCAGTACTATGTCGAATAGAAGTGGGGAGAGTGGGCATCCTCATACATTATATGTTGAAAAAGTTAAGTAGAGATCTGGGACACAAAAGAGACCAAAATAGAACTCCTTGAGATTAAGATTACAATGTCTAAGATGGAAACTGCACTGCAGATTAGATACTGCAGAAGAAAGTATTACTGAACTTGGAAATATAGCAATAAAAATCATCCAAAATGAAACACACAGAAAAAAAAAAGAGTCAGTAAAAATGAAAAGAGCATCGGTGAGCTGCCAGACAGCTGCAGGAAGCCCAGCACCCACTAAGTGGAGCCCTCAAAGGAGAAGGGAGGGATGCAAGAAATGTCTGAAGAAACAAGACTGAATTTCCCCAAATTTAAGGAAAACTATAAACCCACAGATACAAGAAGCTCAACAAACTGCAAGCACAAGAAAGAAAAATAAAGAAAGCACACCAAAGCCCATCATAATAAAATTGCTCAAAGCCAGTGATAAAGAGAAATTCTGACAAATAGCCCGCCAGAAGAAAAAAGACATGTTATATGCAGAGGACCAAAGGCAACAAAATCTGGAGATTTCATGTTAAAAATAATAAAAGCCAGAAGAAAGTAAATTACATCTTTAAATTACAGGAAAAAAGCCTGTCAAGCTAGAATTCCACACTTAACAAAAATATCTTTCAGAAATGAAGGCCAAATAAAGGTTCTTTTTTAGCTATACAAAAGCTGAAAGAATTCATTATTGGCAAATCTGCACTTTAAGAAATGTTAAATGACTTACATTTATTTCCTTCTGGAAAATACCAGATGGAAATGTGCATCTACATAAAGGAATGCAGAGCAATGAAAATGAAAGTACATGAGTAACTATATAAGACTTCTTATTATTTAAAGCTCTCTTAAAAATAATTGGGCATTTAAACAAAAATATCAACAATTGTTGTGTAGTGGGGTTTACAACATATATAAAATAAAATGCATAACAACAATTGTATAAAGGCCAGGAGGAGAAAGTGTAAGTGTGCTACTGTTAGGTTTTCATTCTGCACATGAAATGTTATCAAATCACTTGAAGGGAGACTGTGGTAAGTTAATGATGCATACTATTAACCCTAAAGCAACCACCAAAATAAAAAAATAGAGTTATAGCCAATAAGCTGACAAAGGAGATAAAACAGAGATCCTAAAATTTAGTACATTAATTTTTTCTGCCAAAAGAAAGCAGAAAAAGTGGAAAGGGGAAATAAACAACAGATGGGACAAATAGAAAACAAATAGCAAGGTGATGGACTTAAACCTAACCATTCAATAACAACATTAAACGTGAATGTTCTAAACACCCTAATTTAAAAGGCTGAATATTTAATAGGAAATACAAAAGCAACACTGAACACGTTATTTACAAGGACACACTTTAGCTATAAAGGCTAAATAGTTTAAAAGTGAGATGATGAAGAAAGATATAGCATGCTAGCACCCATTTTAAGAAAGCTGGAAAGGTTGGATATACTAACATCAGAAAAAAGTAGCACCTACACATTAAAGGAAATCCAATCAGTTGTGTACAGTTTCCTTCAGATAAAAAGCACAACACAAGTAGATAGTACCTTACATGTCTGGAGTGCAGTATGGCACAGTAGAAGGAACAGTGGATAAGGAATCTGGGGGGAAACAATAAAGGTAAATACAGCCTTGCCTTTTCAAAAATCATTTTTTTTCACAAAGCCTTCAGTCCCCAAAGCCCTTTCCTGTGCTGACTCTGTGACACTGAATGTCACACAGTGTCTCTGGACCTTGGTTTCCTTATCTGTAAAATGAAAGGGTTGGACTCTGTTATCTCTAAGGTTCCTTCCAGCTTTAAAAGTCTGATAAAAACGTCATCTACCCTATGATGTCATGTAAAGACCCAGCTGGGCGGCTCCTCCATGCTTCCCGCTCTGGGCTAACCTGCCGCCTCATGCCTTTCAAATATGTGGACAGGAAATGAAAAACTGAAGATTGTTTTTGTGTGTGTGTGATAGGGTAAGGGGAGCTTAGAGTCTAAAATTAAATAGGATACAATTCTGTAGAAAAGTACGGAGAGTAGGAACTAACTGAGAAAGCCAGCAGGGAGCAAAGCACCACAGGCTTTTGACATAGTCTGGACAGGCCCTGGTGGTCAGAATAGATGTCTTTTCATTGTTTCTATTACAGTATGTTTGGTCCTTGGACAGAAATGTATGGAATACATACTGTTTCAAGACACTAGGTTAGGTCCTAAAAATATTGAGGGAAAAGCAAGCTCCATTATTTGGCTAGAATATAATTAAACTTATAACTGCTTTAGGAATTAAGATCAAACAACTTGCAAAAAAAAGTATAATTAAACTTCTACAATAAATATTGAAGGATTACAGCTGCACATTGAAATTTCTATACATATTTGTTGTTAGGCATTTCTTGAAGAATGAAAACAAAATGCTGTTTTGAGAACTTGCCAAATTTTTAGTAACAACAGTATTCTGTATTTGGGGAAAGTGTAATACTGGTATTTTAGGTAAAGTATTGTGTTTGTCTTTGGGGTTAAATGGTGCTAGATAATTAGGAAAATTATTCTGAACCCATTTAATCACTTGGCATTATTATTTCAAGGCTAACTAGGTTAAAAGATACCTATCTGAAACAGGAAATGAGAACTGTAAAACAACTTTTTCTATTTTGGGATTTGCTTTCAGGCAGATCAACCCTAGGGACCCTGCTGTTCACCTGAGATCACACTGTATGGAATACAATATGTAAAATTTCAGGCTCCTAAACACTTTGAAGTCTGACATGGAAAGGAAAGACAGGGTAAGAGGAAAAACAACTAGAAAAGAAGAACGCTACCATGGACAGAAATGGAGTCTCTGTGTGGCTGAAAACAGTGGTAATATTAGCCAAAGCTACCAGGAAGCTAGAAGGATGTGTGTGTAATTAGACAATGGGAAATCAGTTTTATTTTCTAAGGCAGATCTGCTTAAGATGATGATAAATTTCTGGTTGGATCCCAGGGAGTAAGTTTAAGTGAAGTGAGAGACAAGTAAGTTTAAGTGGGCCTCCTGCCGAAGGAAACCCAACTTACTTAGATAAATCTGTGACTCATGAAACCTCTTGGTAATATGATTTAACAATGTGGTATCTGTGATTGTTGCCTTTTGGAAATGATCGAACTTTCCCTTGTGGCCTGGTCAGATTTTATCAATTTCCCATGCATATTTGAAGAGCATGTGTATTCCTACTAGGATTGTTTACTGGGGTTGTTTTGCTTTATATTTACACACTCAGAGAACTTTTGTCTTTTAATAAGGTATTTAAACATTTATATTTATTCAGATATGTTTGTGCTTATGCTTGCTTCATTATTCTTTGGTTGCAAGCAACAGCAGAAATCAAGTCTGGTTAATGTGAACAAAAGGCAAAGGTACTGATAGCAGAGAATTGATAGTAAAGCTGGAAGGAGGTGGCAGGGTCTAGTTTCCAAAAATAATGCAACAATATCTTCCATCCTACATGCTCCTCTTCGGTGTGATTTAGACACTTCTCCCTTCAAAAATTAGGATAAATGTGTCTCCTTCTTGAATCTAGTAGATTTGTAACAAATGTCAGAATTGAAGCCAGGTGACTTCTGAGGCTATCATAAAAGGCAACACAGCTTGTCTGGTTTTCAGGCGATGCTTTTTATTGGAACTCAGCACGCATGACATGAAGAAGCCCCAGCAGTCCATGGAGAGACCAACCTGAAGAGGCACTAAATCTCCCAGCCATCAGCCTTGGCCGAGCCCTCAGCCAGTAGCCCAACGCTGAACCTGCTAGGTGCGTGAGTGAGCCGTTCTGGAAGTGGGTCCTCCAGCCCTAGGTGACATTCTGGGGAGCAAAAGAGCCTTCCCCTCCACACTCTGCCCAGAGTACAGATTTGTGAGCTAATGAAATACTTGTTTGATTCACTGAGTTTTGAGGTGATTTGTGACACAGCAGTAGATAGCTTGATTTTATTGCGGAGAACCAAGCTTGAAAATGTGGAGAAAACATGGCAACTTCTGAGAAACAGGAAGGAGGAATGGACTTGTAAACCTTATGGGTTGGGCACCACAACTGGAATGAATGGCTACTACTCGTTTGCAGTCTTATTGTCATTCTTCTTAGTCCCAGGTCTCTGTGAAGAGGCCTCCTGCTGTGCTGACTCAAACACGCACTCACCCTTTGGCTACCAATGGGCAGAAAATGAGAATGACAGCCCCAGTAATCCGTAACCAAGGGGAGAGCGACAATTAGTCAAAAGGCAATATAAATATAGGAAGTCTTACTAGTTTCTATCACTGCTATGACAGATTACTGCAAACTTAGTGGTTTTAACCAACACAAATTTATTACCATACAGTCTGGAGGCCAGAAGTCCAAGTGGGGTGTCCCTGGGCTAAAATCAAGGTGTCAACAGGGCTGTAGTCCTGGAAGCTCTGGCAGTGACTTGGTTTTCTTGCATTTCAACTTCTAGAGAGGCTGCCTGCAATCCTTGGTTTCTGTCCCCCTTCCTTCATTTTCAAAGGCAGCATTGTTGCATTGCTGAGTGACTTTCTTCCATGTCATAACTTCCTCCGAGTGACTCTTTTCCTACCTGCCTCTTTCACCTCCCCTTGTGATTACATTGGGGCCACCCTGATAATCCAGGATAATCTCCCCATCTCAAATTGCCTAATTAATCACATCTGCAAGGTCCCTCGTTTTTTTTTTTTGTATGTCAAATAACTATTTGTTTCTGTATTTTTTTCTTAAGGTATTATTGATATATACTCTTATGACGGTTTCATATGAAATTGTGGTTACTACATTCACCCATATTATCAAGTCTCTCCCATACCCCATTGAAGTCACTGTCCATCAATGTTGTAAGGTGCCACAGAGTCACTACTTGTCTTCTCTGTGCTACACTGTCTTCCCCATGAACCCCCACACCATGTGTATTAATCATAATATTCTGCAAGATAATATATTTGCAGGCTCTGGGGATTGGAATGTTGATATCTTTGGGGGGGACCATTAGTCTACCTACCATAGTATTCAAAAGCAGAATGGATGTTGGGTGGTCCCACCACTCCAAAAATATGTCCTTTACACTACATTCTGGTTTGTTTTTTTCTCTTCCTCATTTTACTGAATTCATCAAGCTATCCTTGTTCCATTTTTTTCTACTCAAGTAGTTTGCAACTCAAACATCCAGTTTATATTTGCCTATGTGGCACCCTTATATTTATAATGCGCACTTGACTTACATTTTTCTGTATGTTTAGATATAGTATCTGTGTATTTCCAAATAAGCAAAAATCTTAGCAAGCTTTTCTCTCACTGGGCTCAGTCTTCTAGGGTACCAATTTATCTTCAGTTCAGCCTATCAGTATAGCATGGTGATTAAGAGCTTGAGTTCAAATCCTGGTTCAGTCATTTATTACTGTGTTGCCTTGAGTAAGTTAATCTTTCCATTCTTCAGTTTACTTAGCTGTAAAATGACTGCCTACTTTGTAAGAGTATAAATATTAAATATGTTAATATATGAATGTTTGGAAGAGTATCTACATTATAATATTACTGTTCAATCTATCCATTTTTAAAATTTCAGTGAACATATTCTGATTTGTTTTCACAATAACTTGGCTTTATGAATGTAAGATCCTCTATTTTCCCTGGGAGGATAAAAATATATATATTATAAAACTTCTTTTTGCTATAGGAACAATGACTTTTGGTGTTCAATCTGTATGAGTGAAATTGGTTCCTCTCTATCATAGTAATGGATTTCGAGGATTGAATGGTGATTTAGGGCTTTTCTGCTCCTCTTTGTGTTTGGAAGTCTCATTTGCCTGTCTGGGACCAGTTCTAATTCTGAGGGTAGAGCTTTGCTGATTGTGGTGGGAAGGGGAGCAGGACAGAGCACAGTGCAGGGCAGGGGATGTGGGAGTTTACTTTCTGCATGTGTATGTGGTCTCACTTCTCCTGGCAGTCCGTGAGCAGCAACTTGGGGTGACACCCCTGTGTCCTTGGCCCAAGGACCCTTAGTCACAAGGACTGAGTGTCAGGGTTTTGGGGGTGGACATGTCTACCTGCTGATTCTCATTACCCTTCTTAATTTTCTTCATATTCTCACCATCTAAAATAATCTTAGTTACTGGTTGTTTATTTATAAGTTTATTATTTGCCTCTGTGAAGGCGAATCCCCAAAGCCTAGTAGTGTGTTTTGCACAGAATGACATATGTGTATTTGTTGAGTGAATGACAGATGCAGTAATGTTATTCTTTGGTCATTCACCGTGATGAAAGGGCCTGCTTCTTGCGGCCACTGCCTTTGAGCTTGAAGCTGCCCCGACTCTCACCCTGGTCCCGCCCCGTACCACTTTTGGTTTGTGGCTCTACTAGCAATTCAATCCTGCCTGCTTTACATGATTAGGAATTCCTCTGAATTCCTGGACCACTGATACTGCCTTGTCTTCTAGAGCTCTAATGAATTTTTTAAACTATCTTTTTTGTTATACCTAGGGATTTGTGGAAAGAGAAAATGTAGTAGCTCCACAAGTAACTTTACGGATTTCCAGTGTTGTCGCATCGTTCTGCAGGCTTTCAAACTTCATATAAATGATACCAAGTTTTTCAGTCCTTCAGATCACACCAAGAGGAAACACTCACTTTGGTCAAATTTTGAACGTCTTTATGGGCTTTGCTATTCTTGTTTTTAACAAACTAAGAGTAGGCCCTATGCCAGAAGCCTGGGGTAGTTAATCATAGCTAGCTAGAATTTAATAATATTGCTCTATTTTCCATCATAATTAATGGTTTCCTTCTATGTTTTAGGAGTGTTGCTAGCTTTCCATTTGCAGTAGTGATTTATGTTTCCTTAATAAATAAGAAAAAAAATGTTGATTTAAAGAAAAATGCTAAATAAATACCATACAGGAGGTACACAGAGATGGCAAATAAATTAGGAGTTTGTACTGAAATGGCTGAAATTTGATACACACTTGACCTAAAGGATGATGTTCAAGTTCCTTAATAGGCAGGGAAACCTCTACGTGCCTGACCTCTTGCTTTTCTCTTCAGTCTGGTCACCACTATTCGACTTCAATGCACAAGGCTTGGCGGTTGTTCCTCCCTTTCCAGAGGGAGGCGCCTTGGCTAATGTGATCTCTCCTTTTATGGTATTTCCTGCAGCCTGGAAGCCCCCTCCTCCACCTGATTCTCAGCATCCTGTCAGCGTCCTCGCACCTTTTCCCCTCTTAGTCCCCGCGGGTAAAATTCAGTGCCCGTGCCAGCATCCTTACGGCCTGAACAGTTTACTAACGCCGAAAGAAAGATTCATTTGTAATGTTCAAATAAAATAAGGGGTATAAAATGAACATTCTCAAAAGTTTTTTTTAATTTCATCTTTCATAGTTTGGAATTTTAAAAGTAGGTCTGTCCAGAGATCTCAATACTTGTACTTTAATTATTTTTCTTTCAACACTGAGATAATACATTAACTTGTCATCTAGATTAAGGGTAAAAAAGGGATCACAAAGAAGGGAAAAATAAAAACGATGATGAGAAATAGTAAGTTTTTTTACATCATTTCGACATTACTTGGCTGGCTACTACCTGCACCTGGATGCTTTTATTAGAAAACGAGAGCGCAAATCGAGTGTTTTGAATGTAACACGTTTAAACGTTTGACCCTTTAATGGCAAAAGCTCCTAAGTAACTGTTGTGGCCATTGGGATGTTGGAACAATTTTCAAGTTTCATGATGCATACATACAATAATAAGCACAACAGCGCATACCGAATGCTGTTAGACTTATACGTACTGCCGTCGTGCTGAAATAACTGCATTGGCTCCCATTCATATATTCATTCAAAAGCCTTATTCCAAAACTGATATTCACACGATTAAAAATCCTCAGTGTACTTGGCCAGAAGTAAATTCTTGTCTTAACAGAGATGCAGGTGATACTTTCAAAATTACTGCTGTATTTGGGGAAAAGCTCAATTTTAGCCTTTCTTCCTATGTATATCGCGTGGCCAGGACTGGAGAGGAAGGGCTTTGTGGGGGTCTGGGGAAGTGACTTCTCACATTTGACTACAGAATGTGATGTATACCGCTGTAAACGTTCAGGCTTTGAATGAGAAAGCGAATGGAGTGAAATCGCTCTCACACCATGCATCTTGTGTGTTCATCTTAACCTGCCAGCCACTTTCTCCATCAATCTGGGGAGGTCAACCGCGGAAACGCCTCCTGAAAGGGAAAAGCCAGGGTCCTGAGGTGGTGTGTGCTGCCTTACCCAGCGTTACCTGAAGCATTCAGCTACTTCACCCAGATAACAAGCTTCTTGTTTCAATTTGGTCGTTTCCGTGGGGAATTGCGGCAAGGGTAGGTTCTGGGTGTGGTGATGCCAAGAGGAAGCCCACCTCTCAGCTTTCCTGCTTATGGCTAACCTTCCCAACGCCAGCCCCCGTGATCGGCCTTAAAGACCTGCCAACCAGGATATGGGGGGCTGTGGCCGAACCCGACCCAGCCGCCACCGCAGACTGCTGAGGCGCGTGCGCTTCTCCCCCATTCTTTGGCGTCTGGAGGCGGATCCCCTTCCCTGCATTCAAGTCCTTATATGCACCGGCTGCACCAGCCCACGTTACTCCAGCCCCACAGGTAAGTAATTAATGGGGGAGGGAGGGCGTCGCTCCTCTTTTTCTATGGATTTTTTCAGCGCTGGAGCTTTAGAATCCTGACGAGAAACCAGTAGTTGCGATTGAAGGGCCATTTTGTTGCAGCGCACGAATTGGATACACACAAAGTCCCTTTGCCCCTACGACAAGCACGGCAGAGTTACGAACAGCTCTAAAGATACAGCCAGAATTACCCGCAAAAAGCCTGGGCAGAAAGGGTGCGCACCCCTCCCCCACCCACGCCGGTACAGAGGGACCCGGTCAGGACGCGCAGCCTCCCCCCTGCTGGGGACCACGCCCCCTCCGCCTCCTTCCCCCTTTACTCCTCCCAGGAAGCGGTGATAGACAGTTCTGTGTGGTTCTCCACCCCCATCCCCCGGCAGAGCGGAGTTTTATGTGTCTCATAACAGCCAGTGCAGCCGCCATCCACGCACAGGCAAAGAAGCATGCGCCATTTAAATACACCCACGCAGCCCCAGCGCCCTTAGCCTATCCGGGCGCGCAGCCCACGCGCACCGCGGCTCTGGGCTTGGAGGTCCGGCACGTTGGGCTCGCGGACCCCGCAAACCGACACTCTGAGGGTCAGGATCCGGTGCTGTGGGGCCGGGGTGGGCGGGGGAGGCTGGGCCCGGGGCCTCTGGCGCGACACCTGCCTGAGGACGCGAGTGAAATAGACCAGGGAGAAGCTTTGGGGTGATTTTGGTCCATTTCTACGGCAAAGAAGTAGACATGGCGAGCGACTCCCCGGCTCGCAGCCTGGATGAAATCGATCTCTCGGCTCTGAGGGTGAGTAGAACGTGTTTTGTGATTTCTTTCCAGTGGTTCAGGTCAGGGTGAATGGGCTCGGTGCATGGACTGGAGCTGGGGCTGGTGGGTAGAGGCGTGGGAATGCGACGCGGAGGGAACCTGGCTTCTCATGGTGATTCGGTGCTGCTAAGGTGCTCTTGGCTGAGCCTGTGCGGTACGGGTCCTCCTTTGGTTGTGGCTGAGACTCCCCGGAGAGCGAGTGGGACTCGTGCCTGTTTCATCTTAGACCTGTGTGAGAGCATTAAATGAAAGGTTCGTGTGTGTGTACAAGCCCCGTGTGTATACAGTCGTCTCATACCAAGACGCGAGAGACCCCACGGTCCCTTTCTGCAAAAAGAATACTAGCAGCATGAATAAAGGCAGTGGTCTCTCGCATTATCCAGATACCTGCAAGATGACATTGTGAGCTGGGTTTAATTCAGCCCTGCCTGCGCTGAATTTGTGGCTGTGACATTTCAGTCCTATGGCTCAACTTAAGCAGGTGAAAGGGATGTGTTCTCTGCTTTTCCCCAATCAGACCGGAACTCCCGGGAGCGTGTGTGTGTGTGCTCTGTGTCTATGGCCAGTCCTTTGTAGAGCACCTACCTCCCCTCAGCCCCAATGGTTTGCGTTTACCTTCACGTGAATTGCTTCAGACGCCGTTTCATTGTATTACTAAAACATCACAGTTATAGAATCCATTTTGCTGTTGTTTTGAGATCAGAATACCAGGAATCCCAGTGCAGCCTCGACGCCCCCCCACCCCCACCCCTCAATCCCAACACTTTCCTTCGGGGAAGGGGGCAGTGCTTTCTTGCCATTTTAATTAGATGTTGCCTGCCGTGAAGGGGTGAGGGGTGGAGGGGGCCAGCAGCGGGGATCTGAGAAGGATTTAACACTAATTTAGGGGCTGCTTCTTTCTTTCCTGACCCCCCTTCCCCCGCCAAAAAAAAGCAGCTGCGTATTCTTGAGACACGGAGGGTTGGCGAGTGTGAATTGATGCTGGCTCTCAACACGAAGACACACAAGAAGGGTGAAGCTCGGAAGTTCACACGCCCTCCTGAGGAATACATTGTTAGACTGGTGCTAAATCTTGGGAATATATACCTGGATCTTCAGTACTTCTAACATTGCCTCCTTCACGGTTATTTTAGAGAGATTCCTTTATGGTCAAAGTGATACTTCTTCTTTAGTCTCATTAATCCTTTCTCTTTATCTTCCCCATTTTTTTTTTAACTCTACTTCTTAATCATTCTATCCAAGTAGTGAGATTTCTGCAAAGCAGTCAAGGGTTTGAGCAGAAATGCCATTCGAAATTTTTTTTTTAAATAGTTGGGCAGCAAAAGCTCATTCATGTGTTTTTACAGAGAGCTGTCTGTTCCCTGGTGCAGACATGCCACATTCAGAATGTGCTGCCCCTGGCCAGCTGGGGGTGGGAACTGGTAACAGGGTGGGTGCTTTGGCCAAATCTGAGGCTTCCTGCTTTATAGAGTGTGTGCTCATTTGTCCTACTTTCTGCACTGGGAGTTGCTGCCAGTGGGTTAATCAGGTGGATGGATGGCCCAGGCTTGAGGGTAGGGGAAGGTGGCTAAAGGAAGGGTGTCGGGGAGGGGTCTGAACAATGGGCAAGGCTTATGATTTTTCCTGAACCAGAATCTTAGCATCTCTTCTCGGTTGGAAAGTGTCTGATGTAATTTTAAGTTGGCCTTGATTGGAGGTATACCTCGTGGGCTCTTCTTGCCTGGGAAAGGTTTTATGAGATGCCAAGCACAGAGCCTGCAGGCTTGTGAGCAACCACCAGGGCTCAGTGGCCGGCCTGCAGTATGATTCACACACGAGAGACCTGCACTCCGGCGATGGCATTTTGTAAAGATATCTTTGCAGGATTCACTGCAATTGCTCCTTGTGGCCTGGGCTTAGTGCTTTGCCTCTCTTTATGTGCTGGTAGGAGGTGTGGAAAGAGGGAGGGCTACAGCTAGCCCAAGGGTTGGGGAACTGCTGCTGGTGACTTAAATGCGATGTAGAGAGGTGAGCTCTATTGCTTAAGGTCACATAGCCCCTCCTTCCTGGGGATGGGGTGGGGAGGTGAGAAGGGTGGTTTGAAGAGAGAATCTAGGTTTCCTGACTCCTCCCTCATTCAATGCTCTTTTCTATAAGTCACATTGTCTGTGGTTGAATCAGAATTCAATAATACATTTTCTGCCTGAGCACAAAACATGGCGGAGAGGAATTATATCACCAGGGTCATGGAATTTTATTTATTGAGAACAGAGAAACTGCTTCATGCAGGCTAGCACATAATACATAAAACCATGGAGCTTCAAGGTACCTTTGGAATTCATCTTGGCCAATGCTCCTTTGGTTGCTCCTCTGCAGACAAATGACTGTATCATCTGGGACAGATAGTTGTCTTACATGGAACCCCTCTTCCTAAGCCGTTTCCATATGAACATGTCCCAAGGGGGCCGGTCTAGATAGACATATTATACAGATGTCTGTGAGGTTTGTGGAGTTCTATGTATGTTTTGTAAGTCTGTGTGGATACATAAATATATATAGTATTATGGACATATCAACTATCCATGTGGGTGTATGAAATGTGTGTATACATACATAGGCTACAGAAAACAATCTATTCATTCTAACCCAGGACTTGAGTCATCCTTCCTTCAAGACATCACAATATTAAAAGAAATGAAATTTGCCACCAGTATACCTTATTACATAGGAGGTGAGATGGGCCCAGGAAGCTTTCTGGAGATTAGTGTGTATGTGAATCTGAGCACGTTGGCTGTCCTTAACTTGGCCCGCAGAGTAAGGCATTCAAGGCCAAGACTGGCTGTTACTAACTTCATACTCTTAGGTTTCTGCCAGGACTCCCACACACTTTTCTATTTGAACAGAATTAGATGACCTCTGCTTGTCTTTCCTCCACCCCTCACTCTCTTCTGGGCATAGCTATTTCTTTTTCTATCAAAATCTAGATTTATCAATTGACCTCATCTGGAAGACTGTGGGCATCCTTCCTGCTACATTTTCCATGCTTGTGTTGTAAATGGTGTGGGGATTTCTTTCCGTCCACTCACTAAACTGTGGGCTCCTGAGGCCAGAGGCTAAGTCTTGTTCATCTTTGAGTCCACAGTCCCAGTTAGTTGAGTAAATGAACAAATGCATGAATGAGCAAGTGAGTGAATGGAGTGGACTGCGCACTGGGTTCTCTGTGACTTTGTGTAAGTCACTTAACTGTGGTTAACTTAAAAATGGGAATGATCACGACTCCTTGCCTTCCTCCTATGTTGGTTTTGAAAATCAAAGCATTTACAGCAATACTTTGAAAACTGTAAAGCTCTATGCAAATATGCTATAATCATTCCATGATTAAATAGAACTTTATGAGAAGCTTAATCCCACTAATGTTTGATCCCAATGATTGGACCTAATCAAAACTGTTCTTCCCAAAACTATGTCCGAAGTCCTGCATCTTTTTAATAGTACCTTTTCCTTTTTTTGTGCCACTACGATCTTGTATGTTTCTTTGATAGCCTGGGTTGACCTTTGCCCCAGTATCAGCATTCATTACACATGAACTGAGCTTAGTTCAGAAGCTTTTTGGAGATTAGCATGCTTCTAAACCAGTATCAAGTATCAGCATTATTCATTAAACCTGTGTTTTTCTTTTCTTAAAAAACATTTTGTTCTCTTTATGGATTAACCATTATTCAAATTAAACACATTTATTATGCCCATTCCTTTTCAAAGTTTGTTGAGAGGTGGGGCAGGGGAGGGTGTCTGAAATGATACACTACTAGTGTAGTATTTAAAACCTTCTGGTCAGAGGTCTCATGGGCTTAAAGAAATCTCGAAACATTATTAATTCAGAGTGCTTAATTAAATTGGTGTTACATGAGAGTTTAGTAAAGGTGAATGAATTGATAACAGTATCTTGAAGTGATAATAACATAGCAGTTTTTTAAAGTAGATACATTTGTTGTTTAGAGATATTAAACAGGTGTTTTCTTTGCTATGACATTGCCTCCTAATAAAGTAGGCTGTAGTAGTAGTTATCAGAACATCATAGAAGTATGCAAAATCATTTTCAGTATTCATTATTAACTGTAGTAATCTTAGTACAAATGCTACTGTAAGTCGTGGTTTGCTGCTTGCGTAACTATCTACATAGGAAGTTGTGGAATAGTTTGTCGATGAAAGAGTACCCAACACTTTTCCTTCAAGGACCCCTTCCCCCGCCACCAATCTGTAAAGTTCTTTGACATCTGTTGTAATTTTTTAGTCTTGCCAGTTGGCCTTTTCTTCTTTTTGTGTCTCTGCCCTGGAATTAATCTCCTGTGCCCTTCTTGTTTTACACCATTCCTTCTTTCAGTGGTAGGGGTTCTAAGGTCCACCCAGCGTTGAGCTCCTGTGTTTGATTCATGGCTGCCATACGCAGCTGAGCACAATCAGTCTCTGGGTCTCTTTCTGATCGAATTTGGATAACCCATGTCTGAAAGATGCTTTAGTGTCATTGGTTTTTCCATTTCTGTGTGGAAAGTAGCTCTCTGAGAACAGCGCCTCAGATTAACAGTGTACTGAATATTCCAAGCAAATCTGGGTAAATTTTTTTCATCAAAATATAGTTGGTATACAATATTATATTGAAGTACACAACATAGTGATTGGATGGTAATCTACATTATTAAATGCTCACCCCAAGTAGGGTGGTTACTGTCTGTCAACATATGTGTTATAGAACCTTGACTATGTTCTCTGCGCTCTACTTTCATTCCTGTGACTACTTTATATTATATATGACTGAGATTTTGGGTGATAATTTTTGAATGAAATTGTATTATAAGGTTCCTAGTAGAGAGAGGGGGGGACTTAAATAGAAAATTTTGAATGAATTCAGCTTGCAATTTCTTCCATTCTGGCTGGAAGCATATTTCCCCCTAGAGAAAGATGAGTCTCTGCTTTTTACATGCCCAGGCTGTCTTTTTTTTTTCTTCTTTTTTTGGTATCATTAATCTACAATTACATGAAGGACATTATGTTTACTAGGCTCCCCACTTCACCAAGTCCCCCCCACATACCCCTTCACAGTCACTGTCCATCAGCGTAGTAAGATGCTGTAAAATCACTACTTGTCTTCTCTGTGTTGCACAGCCCTCCCTTCCCCCCTACTATACATGCTAATCATAATGCCCCCTTTTTTTTCCCCACCCTTATCCCTCCCTTCCCACCCATCCTCCCCAGTCCCTTTCCCTTTGGTAACTGTTAGTCCATTCTTAGGTTCTGTGATTCTGCTGCTGTTTTGTTTCTTCAGTTTTCCTTTGTTCTTTTTTATTTTTTTATTTTTTATTGAAGGGTAGTTGACACACATTACATTAGTTTCAGATGTACAACACAGTGATTCAGTATTTATATACATGATAATTCTAGCTACCAGCTATCACCATACAAAGTTCTTACAATATTTTGACTATATTCCTTATGCTATACATTACATCCCGGTTACTTATTTATTTTACAATTGGAAGTCTGTACTTTTTTGTTTGTTTGTTTGTTTGTTTGTTTTTTGAGAGAGCATCTCTCATATTTATTGATCAAATGGTTGTTAACAACAATAAAATTCTGTATAGGGGGGTCAATGCTCAATGTACAATCATTAATCCACCCCAAGCCTAATTTTCATCAGTCTCCAATCTTCTGAAGCATAACGAACAAGTTCTTACATGGAGAACAAATTCTTACATAGTGAATAAGTTACATGGTGAACAGTACAAGGGCAGTCATCACAGAAACTTTTGGTTTTGATCATGCATTATGAACTATAAACAATCAGTTCAGATATGAATATTCATTTTATTTTTATACTTGATTTATATGTGGATACCCCATTTCTCTCTTTATTATTATTATTTTTAATAAAATGCTGAAATGGTAAGTAGATGCAAGATAAAGGTAGAAAACATAGTTTAGTGTTGTAAGAGAGCAAATGTAGATCATCAGGTGTGTGCCTGTAGACTAAGTGTTAATCCAAGCTAGACAAGGGCAACAAAACATCCACGGATGCAGAAGATTTCTCTCCAAACGGGGGGTGAGGTTCTAAGCCTCACCTCTGTTGATCCCCAATTTCTCACCTGATGGCCCTGCGACTGTGCCTGTCTTAGGTTGTTCCTCCCTTGAGGAATCTTACCCGTCTCTGGCTAACCAGTCATCTTCCGGGGCCATACAGGGAAATGTAAAGTTGGTAAGTGAGAGAGAAGCCATATTGTTTGAAAAGGTTAGTTTTTTACTTCTTTGCAGATTTATGCCCTGTGGCTTCTGTGCCCAGCATTTGTCTTGAAGTGTCTTTACCACTTGGAAGAATTATGATACTCGGTAAATTCTATATGAGGCACGAATTCTATTTAAGGGTTGTAATTAGGAAGGAAGAAGAAAAGCTATAGAAGTAGCAAGTGGAAGAAAACATGGGAAGATTGATTATTTCTTTGACATATCTTCTTGTAGAGTAACTTCAGCATGTATAGGTTTTAAACTACTAATTAAATTGCGCACACACACTGACATAATAGGAGTACAGTTACATAACCAAAGCAGACCTACAATTTCCAGCCATCTCCAGTGAAACCAAGAAAACCAGTTAGGCACCTTAGGCATTTGTGAAAACTCATCTATGATATGGTGGGTATTGTCCAACTGAACTTGAACAGTCTGAGAGAAATCAGACAAATTAAAACAACCCATTCCTGGGGACTGTTCACATCCCATATGTTCTTCTAACAGTAGATAGTCTGTAGTTGTAAGATTTTGGAGCACTACAATTTGCACTTCTCCTAATTCTTGGTTGAGTTCCCACAGTATAGATCCAGTCATATTTGTTGTTTTACTGTATGCACAGGCCAGCTTAGATATCTCCTTCATTCCCATGGCAAGTCCAGGAACCAGTGGGATGAGTGCATCTACAGCTCTAGCAGTGCATGGATCTTTGTTGGGGTTTTTTGATAATCATCTTCTGGTATGAGTCTTCCAGAGAGTGCTGATGTTGGAAGTTCTTTTTCATATCGTATCTTAGTTCATTTTCTGGGTAGCCAAATTAGGCTTTGATCCTCTGTATAAACACAAACAGACCCTTTGCCTACACTTTTATACGCCCTTTATACCATTGTGTAGAATTCATTGGAGGTCACCACACAGGAACTACTTTTTTTTTTAAGAGAAAGGAATATTATCAGAAAAATGTACCTCCATAGCCGATCATCTGACACCCATTAAGTGGTCAAAATTAAGGATATTTAAAGCATGCATTAATTGTTGATTTACAGTTAGTTTTATCCTATCAGGGAGTAATCCTCCTTTTCTTCTTCTTTTTTTTTTTTTGTTATTAATCTACACTTACATGATGAATATTATCTTTACTAGGCTCTCCCCTATACCAGGTCCCCCCTATAAGCCCCTTCACAATCACTGTCCATCAGCATAGCAAAGTGTTGTAGAATCACTACTTGTCTTCTCTGTGTTGTACAGCCCTCCCCTTTCTCCCTCCCCCTCCCCATGCATGCTAATCTTAATACTCCCCTTCTTCTCCCCACCCCCTTATCCCTCCTTGCCCACCCATCCTCCCCAGTCCCTTTCCCTTTGATACCTGTTAGTCCATTCTTGGGTTCTGTGATTCCGCTGCTGTTTTGTTCCTTCAGTTTTTCCTTTGTTCCTATACTCCACAGATGAGTGAAATCATTTGGTATTTCTCTTTCTCCGCTTGGCTTTTTTCACTGAGCATAATACCCTCCAGCTCCATCCATGTTGCTGCAAATGGTAGGATTTGCCCTCTTCTTATGGCTGAGTAGTATTCCATTGTGTATATGTACCACATCTTCTTTATCCATTCATCTATCGATGGACATTTAGGTTGCTTCCAATTCTTGGCTATTGTAAATAGTGCTGCGATAAACATAGGGGTGCATCTGTTTTTCTCAAACTTGATTGCTGCGTTCTTAGGGTAAATTCCTAGGAGTGGAATTCCTGGGTCAAATGGTAAGTCTGTTTTGAGCATTTTGATGTACCTCCATACTGCTTTCCACAATGGTTGAACTAATTTACATTCCCACCAGCAGTGTAGGAGGGTTCCCCTTTCTCCACAGCCTCACCAACATTTGTTGTTGTTTGTCTTTTGGATGGCAGCCATCCTTACTGGTGTGAGGTGATACCTCATTGTAGTTTTAATTTGCATTTCTCTGATAATTAGCGATGTGGAGCATCTTTTCATGTGTCTGTTGGCTATCTGTATTTCTTTTTTGGAGAACTGTTCAGTTCCTCTGCCCATTTTTTAATTGGGTTATTTGTCTTTTGTTTGTTGAGGCATGTGAGCTCTTTATATATTCTGGACGTCAAGCCTTTATCGGATCTGTCATTTTCGAATATATTCTCCCATACTGTAGGGTTCCTTTTTGTTCTATTGATGGTGTCTTTTGCTGTACAGAAGCTTTTCAGCTTTTTATAGTCCCACTTGTTCATTTTTGCTGTTGTTTTCCTTGCCCGGGGAGATATGTTCAAGAAGAGGTCACTCATGTTTATGTCTAAGAGGTTTTTGCCTATGTTTTTTTCCAAGAGTTTAATGGTTTCATAACTTACATTCTGGTCTTTGATCCATTTTGAGTTTATTTTTGTATATGGGGTTAGACAGTGGTCCAGTTTCATTCTCCTACATGTAACTGTCCAATTTTGCCAACACCATCTGTTGAAGAGACTGTCATTTCGCCATTGTATGTCCATGGCTCCTTTATCAAATATTAATTGACCATATATGTCTGGGTTAATGTCTGGATTCTCTAGTCTGTTCCATTGGTCTGTGGCTCTGTTCTTGTGCCAGTACCAAATTGTCTTGATTACTATGGCTTTATAGTAGAGCTTGAAGTTGGGGAGTGAGATCCCCCCTACTTTATTCTTTCTCAGGATTGCTTTGGCTATTTGGGGTCTTTGGTGTCTCCATATGAATTTTTGAATAATTTGTTCCAGTTCATTGAAGAATGTTGCTGGTAGTTTCATAGGGATTGCATCAAATCTGTATATTGCTTTGGGCAGGATGGCCATTTTGATGATATTAATTCTTCCTAGCCACGAGCATGGGATGAGTTTCCATCTGTTAGTGTCCCCTTTAATTTCTCTTAAGAGTGACTTGTAGTTTTCAGAGTATAAGTCTTTCACTTCTTTGGTTAGGTTTATTCCTAGGTATTTTTTTTTTTTGATGCAATTGTGAATGGAGTTGTTTTCCTGATTTCTCTTTCTGTTGGTTCATTGTTAGTGTATAGGAAAGCCACAGATTTCTGTGTGTTAATTTTGTATCCTGCAACTTTGCTGTATTCCGATATCAGTTCTAGTAGTTTTGGGGTGAAGTCTTTAGAGTTTTTTATGTACAGTATCATGTCATCTGCAAATAGTGACAGTTTAACTTTTTCTTTACCAATCTGGATTCCTTGTATTTTTTGGATTTGTCTGATTGCCATGGCTAGGACCTCCAGAACTATGTTGAATAACTGTGGGGAGAGTGGGCATCCCTGTCTAGTTCCCGATCTCAGAGGAAAAGCTTTCAGCTTCTCACTGTTCAATATAATGTTGGCTGTGGGTTTATCATAAATGGCCTTTATTATGTTGAGGTACTTGCCCTCTATTCCCATTTTGCTGAGAGTTTTTATCATGAATGGATGTTGAACTTTGTCACATGCTTTTTCAGCATCTATGGAGATGATCATGTGGTTTTTGTCTTTCTTTTTGTTGATGTGGTGGATGATGTTGATGGGCTTTCGAATGTTGTACCATCCTTGCATCCCTGGGATGAATCCCACTTGGTCATGGTGTACGATCCTTTTGATGTATTTTTGAATTCGGTTTGCTAATATTTTGTTGAGTATTTTTGCATCTACATTCATCAGGGATATTGGTCTGTAGTTTTCTTTTTCGGTGGGATCTTTGCCTGGTTTTGGTATTAGGGTGATGTTAGCTTCATAGAATGAGTTTGGGAGTATCCCCTCCTCTTCTATTTTTTGGAAAACTTTAAGGAGAATGGGTATTATGTCTTCCCTGTAGGTCTAATAAAATTCCGAGGTGAATCCATCTGGCCCGGGGGTTTTGTTCTTTGGTAGTTTTTTGATTACCACTTCAATTTCGTTGCTGGTAATTGGTCTGTTTAGATTTTCTGTTTCTTTCTGGGTCCATCTTGGAAGGTTGTATTTTTCTAGGAAGTTGTCCATTTCTCCTAGGTTTCCCAGCTTGTTAGCATATAGGTTTTCATAGTACTCTCTAATAATTCTTTGTATTTCTGTGGGGTCCGTCATGATTTTTCCTTTCTCATTGCTGATACTGTTGATTTGTGTTGACTCTCTTTTCTTCTTAATAAGTCTGGCTAGAGGCTTATCTGTTTTGTTTATTTTCTCGAAGAACCAGCTCTTGGTTTCATTGATTTTTGCTATTGTTTTAGTCTTCTCAATTTTATTTATTTCTTCTCTGATCTTTATTATGTCCCTCCTTCTGCTGACCTTAGGCCTCATTTGTTCTTCTTTTTCCAATTTCGATAATTGTGACATTAGACCATTCATTTGGGATTGTTCTTCCTTTTTTAAATATGCCTGGATTACTGTATACTTTCCTCTTAAGACTGCTTTTGCTGTGTCCCACAGTAGTTGGGGCTTTGTGTTGTTGTTGTCGTTTGTTTCCATATATTGCTGGATCTCCATTTTGATTTGGTCATTGATCCATTGATTATTTAGGAGCGTGTTGTTAAGCCTCCATGTGTTTGTGAGCCTTTTTGCTTTCTTTGTACAGTTTATTTCTAGTTTTATGCCTTTGTGGTCTAAAAAGTTGGTCGGTAGGATTTCAGTCTTTCGGAATTTACTGAGGCTCTTTTTGTGGCCTAGTATGTGGTCTATTCTGGAGAATGTTCCATGTGCACTTGAGAAGAATGTGTATCCTGTTGCTCTTGGATGTAGAGTTCTGTAGATGTCTATTAGGTCCATCTGTTCTAGTGTGTTGTTCAGTGCCTCTGTGTTCTTACTTATTTTCTATCTGGCCAATCTATCCTTTGGAGTGAGTGGTGTGTTGAAGTCTCCTAAAATGAATGCATTGCATTCTATTTCCTCCTTTAATTCTGTTAGTATTTGTTTCACATATGCTGGTGCTCCTGTATTGGGTGCATATATATTTATAATAGTTATATCCTCTTGTTGGACTGAGCCCTTTATCATTATATAATGTCCTTCTTTGTCTCTTGTTACTTTCTTTGTTTTGAAGTCTATTTTGTCTGATACTAGTACTGCAACACCTGTTTTTTTCTCCCTGTTGTTTGCATGAAATATCTTTTTCCATCCCTTGACTCTTAGTCTGTGCATGTCTTTGGGCTTGAGGTGGGTCTCCTGTAAGCAGCATATAGATGGGTCTTGATTTTTTATCCATTCTGTTACTCTGTGTCTTTTGATTGGTGCATTCAGTCCATTTACATTTAGGGTGATTGTAGATAGATATGTACTTATTGCCATTGCAGGCTTTAGATTCATGGTTACCAAAGGTTCAAGGTTAGCTTCTTTACTATCTAGCCGTCTAACTTAATTCTCTTCTTAAGCTATTTATTATAAACACAGTCTGATGATTATTTCTCTCCCTTCTTATTCCTCCTCCTCCATTCTTTATATGTTAGGTGTTTTGTTCTGTACTCTGTGTTTCCTTTGCCTGCTTTTGTGGGTAGTTGATTTTATTTTTTGCCTTTAGTTAGTATTTGGTTTGTCTGCTTTCTTTGGTGTGATTTTATTTTCTCTGTTGATATCTATTTAGCCTTAGGAGTGCTTCCATCTAGAGCAGTCCCTTTAAAATGTCCTGTGGAGGTGGTTTGTGGGAGGCAAATTCCCTCAACTTTTGTTTGGGAATTGTTTAATCCCACCTTCATATTTAAATGATAATCGTGCTGGATACAGTATTCTTGGTTCAAGGCCCTTCTGTTTCACTGCATTAAATATATCATGCTATTCTCTTCTGGCCTGTAAGGTTTCTGTTGAGCAGTCTGATGATAGCCTGATGGGTTTTCCTTTGTAGGTGACCTTTTTTCTCTCTTTGGCTGCCTTTAATACTCTGTCCTTGTCTTTGATCTTTGCCATTTTAATTATTATATGTCTTGGATCCCTTGTGTTGGGAGTTCTTTGGGCCTCCATGGTCTGAGAGACTATTTCCTCCCCCAGTTTGGGGAAGTTTTCAGCAATTATTTCTTCAAAGACACTTTGTATCCCTTTTTCTCTCTCTTCTTCTCTGGTACTCCTATAATGCAAATATTGTTCCCTTTGGATTGGTCACACAGTTCTCTTAATATTCTTTCATTCCTGGAGATCCTTTTATCTCTCTCTCCCTCAGCTTCTCTGTGTTCCTGTTCTCTGATTTCTATTCCATTAACGGCCTCTTGCACCTCATCCAGTCTGCTCTTGAGTCCTTCCAGGGATTGTTTTATTTCTATATTCTCCCTCTCTACTTGCTCCTTTAGCTCTTGCATATTTCTCTGCAGGTCCATCAACATGGTTATGACCTTTATTTTGAATTCTTTTTCAGGGAGATTGGTTAAATCTATCTACCCAGGCCCTCTCTCAGGGGTTGTCTGGGTAATTCTGGACTGGACCAAATTCTTCTGCCTTTTCATTGCAATAAAGGTAGCTGTAGGCAGGTAGCAGGTGTGTCAGCTGGGAGAGCAAAGTCCTTTCCTGCTTGCTGGTCCCCTTGCCCTTCTCTGCTGCCTCAGTTACCCGCACTCCTGAAGCAGCCTCTGGATCAAACCCCTAAGCTACCGTGGGCGGGGTCGCCATCAGGGTAGCCCAAAGCCCTGCAGGGAGTGGCAGGTGCACTGGGTGTGCTCTCCTGTGAGAGCGGCGCCCCTTCGTGCCCTGCCCTGGTGTCTTCTGCCTGCGCTGGGCAGCTGTGCGCCAGCGGTGGCCTTTGGGTCTGGCCCTGGCGGCTGCGTGCTGGGAGGAGATTCTGGGTGGCTGCTGAGTGTGCAGCCGCTCCCGGGCTGCTCCGCTGCCACTGCAGGCACACGTGGCCACTCTCTGGCTACTGGGCTGCTGTGTCGGGGGCTGCGCTGACCAGGGGAACGACTGGCAGGCTGCTTATTGCTGTGAGGGGCTTCAGAGCTGCCCTGCCGCCCAGGGAGTTAGGGTGCCTGGAGTTCCTCAGGATTCCCAGCTGCTGATTTGAGTGTGCCGGGATGCTGCTGTCCAGTTGTGAGGCCCCTGTCCCTTTAAGACTTTCAAAAAGCACTCGCTTTTCTTTTGTCCCAGGGGCACCGGTTGCAGGGACCCACTCGCAGATTTTGCTTTACCGTTTCTCTGATACCCAGCACACTGTGCACCATGTGTCTGTGCTCCCAGTGCGGATGACTAGAGCTGGTTGTTTAGTAGTCCTGGGCTCCCTCTCCCTCCCCGCTCCGACTCCTTTCCTCCCGCCTGGGAGCTAGGGTGGGGGACCCACTCGGGTCCCACCAGGCAGCAGCTTGTATCTTACCCCCTTCATGAGATGCTGCGTTCTCACAGATGTGGATGTAGCCTAGCTGTTGTACTGTATCCGATGGTCTCTCTTTTAGGAATAGTTGTATTTGTTGTATTTTCAAAAATATATATGCTTTTGGGAGGAGATTTCTGCTGCCCTACTCACACCGCCATCTTGGCTCCTTCTTGACCGCTCTGCCATTTTTAAAATACATCTTGATAGTCCTTATCATCATCAAGCCAGTGGAAGAGAAAAGACAGGCAGAGGAGAGAGAGGCCACATCAGTGGGCTTTTATGGCCAAGCCTGGGTGGATTGCACATCACTTCCATTCACACTTGATTGGCTAGAAACATGTGTCTATGCCTAACAACAAAGACACAGCATATTGTAGCCTAGCTACATTTTAGGTTTTGGAATACCTAGCCAATCTCTGTCCTACTGAGTTTTATGTGTTTTCAGGTTGTGTAGACAAAAGGTGGGTGGCTTGGCAGGCTGTGAAGGTATTAATTCCCAGCAGGCCTTAGCCTCAAACTCCCTCTTCCCTTGGAGGTCAGGTGTATGTGGTAAAGGTACAGTGCCTTCTCTAATTAAAAAAAACTTCATACCAGCATCTCTTACTGGTGTAGGTCCTTCAATAAACATGTGCCCCCAATACTTCACTGACTTTGGGACTGCCGTGGGGAGGAGGAGAAGATACTCTGAAATCAGCTGGTACTAACTGGAACTGATGTGTGTGCCTCTTCCCAGCTCTGAGTTTATTGACAGCATATTGGCAGTTTGAAATTGTCCATGGCGATATCACTTACACTAGAGAAATTGGCAAGCACTGCGGTGTTTGCCCTAGAGAGCCCACTGTGGGACGTTTACCATCACACGGCTGGGTGCCTCTCTTGTTACCCGGTGCTTTATGGTTTGAGATGGCTGGAATGGCTAACAAATACTTTATCAAAGACTGGGAGAGAACAGTCAACAAAAAATTAAATGAATTAAACAAACTCAGGGTAAAAGCATGAAAATTGTCTGGCTTCTCCCTCCTCAGCCTGTGAACAGCCATTTCAGGGATTGTTCCAGGCTCCCCACTGTCTCCATGTGTAGGAAGCCATCTTAGGAGAGGCCCCTTAGGAACGCACAGCTGAGGAGCTTAGCCCCGTGACTGAGAGGTTGTCTTTCCCACCTGCCCACGGCCTGGCTTCTGGGTTCTGCACTTGCCCCAGTGATTGAGACCGAGATTGCTGTCTCTGTCAGTGAAGCCCTTGGCGTGCCACATGTTACCCCACAGACTCCCAACGGGGACTCTGGCAATCCCAACACTAGTCATGGCCCCAGTAGGGTGGGACAGGGGAAAGTCAGGTCAGTTCTGTAAGTGCCGCATGTGTTTGCTGGCAGCTCGGGACCAGGCAAGGGAGCTGCCTGGTCTTTACTGTTCTCTTATGTCATCGGGCAAAATGCTAAGCCTGACCAGGAGGCAGCTGTAATCATGTGGACTCTCTTCTTTTGACCCAGTTACCTGAACTTCCTAGAGAGAAATACTTCAACAATTAAATTTAACAGTTTTTTTGGGTGCTTATTGGGTGAAAGGTGCTTCAGAGCCTATAAGGGAGACTTTGAAGCTTTAAATCAAATAATGGTGTTTATGCAAGTATCTAACATTCAAGGGTAATTTTGAGAGTAAAACTTAATTAATTAAAAAATAATACTTATAAGTCCATGTGAGTCCTACCATCCTAGGCATCAATTAATTTTTTTCCTTTTTAATTCAGTTTAAAAATTATATATAGTAGGTTGTAGTGCACTGCTGTAGGCACATTTCTCAATACAGACGTGATTAAGACATAGTCCCTGTTTTCTAAGGATTTAATATATATATAAATAACTAAAGTCAAGATGGTCACAATTACTTTAATAAAAACAGCATTCCTATAAAGAGTGTTTTGAAACTCTAAGAGGTAGAGATCAATTATGAGAAGAACATTCATGGAGGAAATGGCATTTGGTTTTGATCTTAAAGAATGAAAAAAAGATTTTAATAGATGGACATGCGTATTTCCAGAGTGAAGGCTCAGCTTGAGCACAGACTTAGAGACAGGAGGTTTGTGGTGAATTAGGGGGTGTACGTTGGGTAGGTTGTGGGAAACCATGTTGAAAAGATAAGTCAGGATCTTATTGTAACAGAGTCTTAGGACCAGACAAGAGCTTGAACTCAATGTTGATGATCTGAGTGAAACCAATAATTACTTTCTTTAAAAAAAAAATGATTGGCTCTTAGATTACTAGGATGATGGCACAAGAGGATGAAGAAGGAAAGCAAATTATGAGAATGATGGAAAAATGCAAGCGATGCCTGCTAGAGCTGGCAACACGAGTAGGAAAGTGAACATAGCGAAGCAGAATCGTTAGAGGATTTGAAGACAAGTTTTGAACCCAGACACGTGCAAGCCGAGGTTGTCTTTAGGCGAAACCGGAACACAACCCCTCCCTCCCACACGCAGTGAGCCTGCACCGCGCATTAGGTGCCGTGCTCAGAGGGTGCAGGGTCAGTGAGAAACAGTCCCTGAATTCAGCTTAGTAGGAGAGACAGACAGGTGAGCATATAATTGTTGTACTAAGTGCATTTCCAAGATCCAGCTGTGGGGTAAAATAACAGAAACGATGACAACTATCACTTAAAATAAACCCTTTATGTACCAGACTGTTGTGACCATTTCACATCCATCAACTCATTTAACTCTCCCAGCAGCCCTGTGAAGCAGGAACTTTGACTATCCCTGTCATGTAGATGAGGAAACTGAGACACTGAGTATGATGTAGCTTTGCCAGGATCACCCAAACAGGCAGTGGTAGAGGTGGAATTCAAACCCAAGTGCACAGTCTTGACCACCAGGCCCTGCCAGGAGGGGTTGGGGCACTGGGCCGTGGTGAGGTAGGAGCCAGCAAGATCGGGAACGGTATTTCCGGAAGTTAAACTAACACACGGAAAGGTATATAGAGCAAGTTCATGGAAAGAGGCTGGAGATTGGAGATGTGTCTCACTTGCCCACCCTTAGGACTACTGCTGTCATATTTAGACAGGGATGTCTCACTAAGGAGATGCTTGTTTTCGGAGCAGTTACCAGGCACACTCTCTCTCTGGCCTCTTTCCTCTCCATGTCGGCAGACACGCATCTCATGTGTGTTCCATCTCTGGATGAACAGAGAAGTGGGCCTCAAGGAGGCAGATGTAGTTCTACCTTCTAGCTTTTCCACAAAGGGTTCACTTTTTCATTAAGAACGCATTCCAATTTATTACCCATGGACGTTACGGGAGTGCTGCCCTCTCGCCTCCAACCCTTGGGGAGCTCACCGTTTGTTGCCTGTCCAGCCCAACTACGGCAGGATCTGCAGCTCCTTCCAGACTTGGAAAGATAGGGTTAGCTAAGGAAAAGTAATCATCTTTGCAGTTTCCAAGCAGGAAATGAATGACTCACAGTGAGTGTGAATATGAGTGTGTGTGTGAGTGAGTGTGTTTCTACTGAGATGTAGGAAGCAGTGTAGGTGACTGATATGACTGGGGAAGAGGAATTAGAACTTTTTCTAGATGTTCAGTAGCTCTGAGGTTAACAAAAAAATCTTTGTGGGCCCTGGCTTAGAAGAGCTGCTTTAACTCACCCCTTCCTGTTTCAGCTGTGATTGTCTTACATGCCACCCTCTCTCTGAAGATGAAGGAAATGAAGGACAGTGCAGCTCCAGTCTCCCCAATACAGGCCATTTTGGTGGCCTTTCCTAGAGGAAGTTAGAAAGCTATGGCTGTGGCTTGCGGAGTAACTATTTTATAATGAGAGAGAAACCACATTTTGAGACAACCAAAAATAATTGCTCTTGTAGCCATGTTTCTGTTTTAAGTGGTACCACTGAATTAAAGCTATCCAAGGAAATGAAATATTGGGGTAGGGACGGGGGTGGGGATGACACAGCGTGATGTATGTTAGCTGAAGTGTAAACACTCCAATATAACATCAGTATATAATTTGTAGGGTTATAAATATTATTGGCATAAATAATTCATGCTGTTGTTTTTAATTCACTTGATTAACAGCGTCTGTCATTTTTATTGGTCATGATGCCATTGCAATCCTCTCACATTGTGTTTAAAGAATACTCGGGAGATGTTTCAACTGGGTGTCTGGATGGTATAATGTATTCATTTAGTCAGATAAAGTGAAATGGAGAGTGTTTAATATGCATGTCTGCATTGCACTAGATATTCTAAATAAATGACAGTATCAGTCTTTCATTGTAAGAAAAATTATAGTTTGATTTTTTTCAAGAAGCCAAAATGCAACCATTTTGTACTTGGAATTACAATTTTTTGAGGTTTTTCAAATGAGCTTTGGAAAGTGATGTAAACTTTTGTATTGAGATGTCAGGAGGTGAACTTGGGTAACTTGCATGAACTAGAGTAAGTGTGAATTGAATTACTCTACAGGAGAATGTAAAATTGGTTTTGTACTCATTGGGTGAACATGCTTCTGGAAAGTGTAGATTGCAGTGACATAGCCTTTGCATTTTATCCCTCCGTGTGACTGCCGTTGGTCTGGTCCTGCAGCATTGCTGAGAGCTGTCAGCTGTCACTTTGCAGGCACAGTTCCTTTTGTCCTCTCCCCCTCCTCTTCCTCCTCGCCCCTTCCCTGCCTCCCGAGCTCCGATCTTGCCTGCCCAGTGTCTCCTCTGACGGCACACCACGAGCTCTCTCCCTGCCATTACCTTCCGCCGCACCTCCTCCCAGAAAGAAACCCAGTAGTTCTTCCCACAGCTGGTATCTGCTTACGGTTAGCTCCCGTGGGGTGACTGAAGTATTTATGTTCAAGTTTGAATGACTGGTGTCAGGAGAAGCCAGAACTGGGCAGTAGTTGGAGAGGGAGAAACATTATATTCGGGACTGCTGCAGTAGGGGAAAAGAAACCGCAGTATAGAACTGGACTCAATTCCCAAGACAAGGACAGGTGGGGATTTGTAGCCAAGGAACAGGTTGTGGAGGTTGTTGGGTGGCAGATTCCTCAGAGCGTAGGGTAATTCTTGCTATCTGACCTAACAGGGTTCCTGCCGGAGCAGTCCAGGGTCATCAGACAGTACCTGGGTGTGGGTGGGGGTGAGGAAGGTGATCAGATACCAAGGGTGGGGGATTCTGACTAAACCAACTTGACAGGATTCCTGCTAACACTGGGCAATGTAAAGATGTGCATGATTAGTCCACAAGTTGAGATCTAGTTGGAAAAAGGATACGAAGGCGCCTGATTAACATTTGGTTCCAGAGACTCATTGGCACAAGCATAATATTCTAAGAGGAAGGGCTGAATGTTAAGTTAGGAGCAAATCAGGCTCAAGTTTGAGCCAGCCTTCTGGGAGAACCCCTCAGGAGGTGGTCCTCACTGTAGCCCAGTGCAACGGAAGAGCCATGTTTGGTTTCTTCTGAGGGAAAGAGAGTAAAGGGAATTGAGGGCTCAGGACGTTGTCAAGGTTTGGAACTGCAGAGAGTGGATGTGGGGTCTGTGTCTGACTGGCAGACTGTTGAATCCTTCGGCCCTAGGGATCAAAGGGGGAATGCTCAGTAAATTGTTAAATGAATGAATGAATTTCACAGATAAGGAAACCCACACACTGAGAGGTGGGAGAACCCTGCTCTGCTCCCTCACACATGTCAGTTTTATGAAAAATTACCTTTATTTTCCCCGCCTGTCTAAAGCTTACGGTCACTAGATATTTGTCAGTACTTTGCCTCATGGGTGGCCGTTATCTATCCACATGCGGAGATAGGTTGATCAACACGAAAGCATTCAGGCTTTGGAATCAGAAGGAGGAAGACAAAGCATTTTACTTGTCATACTAGGTAGAGCACTGCAGGCCGGAGAACTGCCTTGACAGGAAAGGAAGGATCTCTGAACTCACGTCCCCCGCGGCCGGAACACGCCTGCAGTCTGTGACTCCAGCGAGCGGAGAGAGGGCTGCATCAGCCCTGGCGGGGACCCTTCGCTCCCTTCACCCTGCCATGCCCCTTTTCTAGATTAATTCTACTCCCTTCACTGGATCTTACTTCATTTTGGAAGAGGTTGGCCCCTCGTTTTCTCTCAGAACCTCCTGAGCCTGGGATCTTTCGTACTGTATTTAAACAAGCCGGGTGAGGTGAGCGGCCCGAGCACCAGCGGCTTTGGCCGGCTCTCTGAGAACCTTTCAACTCCTCTAAGCAAATGTCAGTCCTGCGCTTACGGGTGCTGACACCGTGGCTCAGCCCTGCCGCGGGGGTGGGGTGGGGGGAGCGCTCCTGTGACACCAAGACGGTTTGATCACAGACTCTCCTTTAGTTCACACCCTGAATATTTTTTCTCTACTGATCCTTAAAAGTGAAAGAGAAAAAGAAGTTGCCTCCCAAGAAATGTAACATGGATTTATCTGTGCCAGTTTCTTATCACTAGAAAAAGTCTAGTAAAGCTGAAAATGCCATTTGCCATGTCTAGGCTTGTCATTATAAGAGACGCATTTCAAACAGTAATCTGAGAGTGAAACGTTTTTGGATTTTACACTGGCCAGGCTGTTCTGAACAGACTCTGAGTGAGAATAGTCAAATATGATAATCATCCTCTTTGGGGAACAGAAGGAACCCAGTTTAACTCAAGCTGGACTGATTTTTCAACTTGGAAGACATTGGTTTCTAGTTTCTCAAAGGCCAGAGGAAGGAAGTGTTTTCAAGACATTCTATAATTTATTTCAGGTTGTTTTTTCTGAATTTCTATTTGGTTCGCTTTGTGTAAAATGTACTCTTCTCCTGCTCAGACCCAGGTTTTCCCATGTAAGCCTCCAGATTTCACAACTCGGTTGGATTAGACACTTGGCAAATCCCTCAGCAGTGTGGTCGGGCCGCGCTGCCTTCTAAACCAGCGGAGGACGTGATCCCGGGGACCGAGACCAAGAGGCATTTCAGATCAAGGGGAGCCCAGCCCTGTTCTGTGGGCTTCTGTGCCAGAGCCTTGGGGGCAACCCTCTTAAACTCATTGCTCCCTATTCTGGGAAAAGATGAAGAGACCTAGGTGGGAAGATGCTTCCAGAAGCTTTTTTTTTAACACTCCCAAGAATGAGGCCCTAATGTAAACTTTTCTAAAATTTCAAAATATTCAAGAATCCTTTTTCTCCTGAGCAGTTAACCCCTGGGAAGGGTGGTGAAATAACAATTCTTGGAAACTTGGACAGCTTACATTACTTTTTTCATTTTGTAAAATCCATGTCCACCGTCGTTCGTCAACAATCTGATTCATAGACTAGGCACCGCCCTCCTCCCTCGCCTTTTCCTCTTCTCCTCTCTCTTCTCCGGCTTCCTTCCCCGTTGCTTCCGTTTCCCCTCCTCCGGTCCTTCTCCCTCAGCCCTGACAGCTCCCTTGGCTCCTGCCTCCTGATGTCAGATTGTATCCAGCCGCATCCTGAACCGGGAGGTGTGTCCAAACTTGATCCTGCCTCCGGAGGCCCCCGGGAGCCGCAGGGTTACTGAACAGGCAGTGCACATCTTTATCTGCTAATTCCTGCCCTTTTCAAGTCTTTATAAAGGAAAAACAAATAGTGCTTCTTTAAAGCAAACATGAGCCATTCAGGCCAACTGTTCAGTTACCTTTGAAGGTCCTCCTTTCCACCAGGTTCAGTTATCCTTGATTAAATTAATGTTGGCTTGTCACATTGGAAGCGTTCACGAGAATGAATCACCTTTTTGGGGGTGACCTTAACTACCGTGTTCTTGCATCCTTTAACCATTCTCGCATATGTGTTGGTTGGCAGCATTGGCTTGAATCACACATACAAGGAAATTAGACACTTGAAGAGTGGCGTTCTTCCAATTTTTGTTTCCCACCAGACAGTTTTGAAATTTGAGTCTCTACCAAGGTGGGTGCAGGTCTGAGACCGCATAGTTCACGGTAATACCTGTTGTGTCATCAAAGACAAAAGAACCAAATTCAGCTGAGGAAGCGCTTCCAGCCTGTGGCTTTTCTGAAAAGAGGTCAGTGTAGGTTTTGAAAATGAGCATCCACACGTCTTTTTAAACTGAACATATCTGCTTAGAAATCCTATCCAAACTGAGCCTAAGTCACAGTTCCTCCAGATTTTCTTTTATTATTTAAAATATTTTCAGTATGTGATTCTTCAAATGGCAAGCAGCTGCGCCAGTTTTCTTGGACTGTGATTTGCCAGCATTTTATTTTGAAAATAAACTTCATGCGGCATATTCTGCTTCTTGATGCCTGTGTTTGGAGGGAACAGGGTCCGCTTTCACATTCTCATTACACGAGGAGGGGCAGAGGATCCTCCTCCACCGAATGGTTAGCGGCACACGTTCTGTGTGTCAGGCTGTGCAAAGCCCTGCACGGTTGCCGTCCTCACGGCGCTTCCAGTCGTGGTGTTCAGTAAGGTAAGAGGCTCTTCTTAGTAGTCGGCAGTCGTCCGCAGGGCCTCCCGCGACAGCTTCGGCAGGAATGCATCCTGCCCTCCCGCCCGCCAAGAGCCATCTCCCCTCCCTCATGGCAGAGCTCTGAAATGCAGTGGGTGAGCCTGGAGAATATTCCACAGCTTTTCTGGGGCTCTCTGTTTCCTCACCTGTACACTCAGTCCATCTGAATGCATTTCCAAAATCTCCTTAATTTGTAAAATGCAGGACTATTGCTTCATTCTTTCCTGTTAAGGGATTATTCCCCTTTAAAATACACAATTGTTCTTTAAGTTGCGCCTGTCCATTTATTCCAAAATATAACCAGTTTATGGGTTCTCTTTCCAATTTGAGAGCCTCCTCCTGAGGTGAGAATTGCATAGAGGATGGAAAGCATGAGGGAATTGGAAGTGAGGACAGATGTAGGGGAGGAAGTCCCCCACTGCAGACAAACATCCCCTGTTGCAAAGCTCTCCCAGGTGCTCATGAGAGCCCCCCATCTTCTTGCACGTCTCATATGATCTGGCCGCAGCTTTTACCTCTCCAGTGTCATACCCTGCACTCCTTCCTTACTGAAACCACTGTGTTCCCCCAGCGAGACAGGCCACCCCTCTTACTCCCACCAGACCGTCCTACACGTCTCAGCTTAAGGGTCGCTTCCATCAGGAAGCCCTCCTGCACCACTGCTCCAGGCCAAGGTGAGAGCCCCTTAGCTGGCCTCCCATAATCTCAGGATTTTTCATCTAATAATGGTTCTTCTCAGAAATAGTTGTTATATCTTTTTACCCCTTCTTGGCTTTCGCTGTCTGTTCACTCCTTGAGGAAAGGAATTGTGCTTTTCATGTATCATCGCATATAGGCGTTGTTCTCCCAGTACTACGTGCTCCATAAATATTGGTTGAATGGGTAAAAGAATACGTGGAAGGTTTTAAAGAATTAATATCATCGATATGGCTTTTAAATCACTGAAATTTGAAAGCCGCACTCCCTTTCTTATTTTCCTAAAAAGCGTTCCTTTCTGTCAACAGAGGTGCAATCTGGCAGAGTCTGTGTGAGCTTCATGTTTCTCCTAACTATTCCCCTTCCATAACCTCCTCTGATTCTTGATTTATTCCCCAATTTTAAAGCCTTTAGGCATACAAATTCCAATTCATATCTGCCTGTGAACAAAAATTTCTCGTGAGTCTCTGGTCACCTGGCAGAGTTTTTACAAATAGCATCCCATCCCTCAACACTGGCTCTCCTACAGAAAACAGTATTTAAATGTGCTTCCACGAGATTCTCATACTTTTTTGAGCTAGGATGTACTTTAGCATTTATGTCACCAAACTCTCTTGTTTTTAAGTCTGGAAATGTGTCTTGCCAATGGAGTTCAGACCCGGGCAACTTTGCTATGGATTCAGTGTGACCAAAGAAATGACAGTAGAACGTTCTTGGGGTGGAAGGGTTATACCCAACTTTATTTCCACGGTGGCAGGTCAGTCACTAAAATCCAATCCACTCAGAGCGAGTCTGCATGCAGCAAGCCGGTCTCTGCCTCTGGGCCTCTCTGCCCGCACAGCCGTCCTCTGGGCCTCTGTCCTCAGCGTTGCCACCACTCCAGCCTCTGCTCTGCTCTCCTGCAGGCTTGCAGCCATATCACCCTGTCATGCAGAGCACTGGGCGGAGCTCTTTATGGAGTCCGTAACAGCATAGCCCACACATGTGTAGGGAGCTCGCCGACCTGGACCAGTTGAGAATCTCAGCCGTAGGAGCCTTCACTTTCTCCACAGAATGGTATGGCGGCTTTTCAAGGTGACAGAGGTATATCTGGAGTCCCAACTTGGTTGTTGAAGTTGCATGTGTCAGATGTGCATATAAGGTCCAGCAACATAAGAGGGGCTGTTGGAGCGAACTTTTTCTAGAAGGCCTCAGGCAGATCTCACCTGCTATCTCTTGGCCAGAATGGGTCGCATACGCCCCTTAAACAGTAACCTGCAAGAGGCCTAGGGTTATCAAGATAAATCAGGATTTATACCTGAACTTGGAATTGCATAATTTCATTGAGGGGTGGATACTAGAACAAAACTGGTCGTCCTTTATTGAGGAAGAGTGGGAGAATAATTTTTTTTGGTGGGCAACTGACTGCATAGGAACCAGACCTTGCACTTGAATTCCTTTGTAATTCTCCACGGATGTATTACTGCACCTGCTTTCCACAGTGCTTCGAGCACAGGGCTTTGCGAATGCTGCGCCCCTTGGAAAGCCAGGTGGAATTATTTCAAGTCTGGGCACGGGTGGCTTCATTTTTTCCCTCACTGATTCTGCCCTGAATGCCTGAGAGAAGCTGCTTTCAGATGTTTATCTTTCATCTTACGGAGTATTTTTAAGAAGTGAGTTAGGATCTTTGGTTTTATTTATGGGCTCTGGGGGCAAACAGAAAAATTGAGATGTGAAATGCCAGCTTTTGTTCTTCCTGTCAATGTCCAGATGAAAGTGATGAAGAATGGCGCAGGAGAGGAGCTGGGGTGGGTGGGGTGTGATGGGGGGGCCAGGAGGAAGATGGGCAGAAGCTAAATCTGGTCGCTTTATTAAAAGGTCAGTGAAGTCAAGTAGAGCAGACGGTTTTTACAGACAGAACTGAGGAAAGCTACCTCTAGGCCCGCCTGCGCTCTCTGAGATGTTCAGTGAGCACGGCAGGAGTGAATCCTGCAGAGAGGCCCGCGGCCAGCGGGGCCAGACCATGGTCCTCTTCTCGCTGCCATTGGCTCCGCTGCTGGGTTGGGACTGAAGAGGGTAAAATCAGCAGGACTCATGTTTGACCCCCATCATTCATTCAGTCATCTTCTTGTTATCCAGGAATCAGTTCGAATGTTACCTCTTTGGAGAGACCTTTTCTTCCCAAATCCATGTAAAATTTTGTGTCTGATCCTCCCTAGATCCCCCTGCCCTTGTGTTTTGACACCTGTTTTATTTTCTGAATACCACATATCTTGATCTGGAATAGTCTTCATTTGTGTACTTACTCGCATAATTTTATTAGGACAGGGTTCTTGTTTGCTTCACCTATTGGCGTAGCTCTAACACCTAGAACAATAGGTGTTCAACTGTTGAATAGATGAGTCATACTTAACAGAAGGAAGTCATACTTTACACAAAGAAGACAGGGAGGTGTGGATAAAATGAGAGTTCCTGTGGCCAGGATTCTCACCTGGCCCTGGTTGACTAGCTCACTGCACACCTGTGGCCAATACATGGCTGTTGCCTCTATATAAAGAGCTCCGCCCAGTGCTCTGGGCGTGACACGGTGGCACAGCTACCAGGCCGCAGGAGAGCAGAGCAGAGCCTGGAGAGGTGGCAGCGCTGAGGACGGCTGTGCGGGCAGAGAGGCCCAGACGCAGAGACCGGCTTGCTGCACGCAGACTCTCGGAGTGGACGGGATTCTAGTGACTGACCTGCCACCGTGGAAATAAAGTTGGGTATAACCCTTTCACCCCAAGAACGTTCCACTGTTATTTGGTCACGCTGAATCCATAGTGAACTTTCCCAGGGCTGAAACCCATTGGCAAAACAGGAAGTAAAGTGGATTTCTTTACCCTTGGTTCTATGACATGGCCATCGTTGATTTTAACAAGAATGATGTTCATTTATACATCCATCCACCCAACCAACATTTTTTGATTACTTACCAGGAAATATCCTTGGTACTGGGCCCCCTTTGGGAAGTATGTTGATACTTAAGAGGGGAGACAGACGTGCAAAGAAATACATATGCAGATTTAATGATTAAAATTACATACAGGAATGCAGGCAACAATTGATTCTGTTCAGGAAGAAATGTGAGGAAGATTTGTACATAGGAAGTAATGCTTGGGCTAGATTGTGAAATATATGTGACTGTTTACCAAGCAAAACCAAAAAAAGGTGGGGGCGGGGGTGGGCGGTGGAAGAGAAATACTAGCCGGGAAATCGGCACGAGCAGAGCTGTCACCACGGCACAGCGTCACCCAGAATGCAGGAGAAATGCTTTAGGCCCAAATGGCCAGAGTGGCCTCAGAGGGCGAAGGCGTGGGGAGGCGACACGGCCCCAAGGCTGAGCTGGACAGCCAGGCAAACGCCCTGTGGGGAGGGCCTCGGAAATTTGACTTTTATCCCTCAAATAGATATGAAGACAATATGAAGAATTACCAGGAAATTTTAAACTAAGCAATGTATTTATCAGTGTTGTGTCTTAGAGACATCGTTTATGAAAATCTGTTGGTTAGATAAGAATAGAGCTGGCTTGATCCATAGCTTCTCACACTGCCCCGTGTTGATTCATGGGCCATCGTCTACCCGGTAGGAAGCTTCCAATGGCAGCTATCCTTTTCTCTTCTCTCCATGCTCCTCTCCTCTTCTCTCCTCTCTTCCCTTCCCCTCCCCTCTTCTCCCTTTTTTAAATCAGTGCCTTTGATGAAGACATTGGAGGCCTGGATAGGGAATTTATCAATGAAAGCAAAGTGATGGGAATCACTAATCTACAGTTTGGTACAATCAAAATTATTTTAATGGGGTGGAAGCAATGTGAAGTAAGGTAACACTGCCCCCAGAGGCAATGTGACACCCTGAAAGAAGAGAGCAAGTCAGGAGAGGGAGAGAGGAAGCCTTACAAGTAACTCTTCTGAAAAATACCTCCGTGTCATCTGCCTCAGAGGAGGGGACAGCCCTGCCCGCTTGTGCCCGGCAGTGAGGTGGGTTTGGGTCTCCGCACCTTAGGAGGTCTATTCGCCATGTGGAGTTACTTCCAGTGGAAGAAAACAGCGAAAAGGGTGAAGAGTCTGGGCTCCGTGAGATGATACAAGCAATAAAGAAACTAGGGATAATTATCTGGGAAAAAGATACCTTATCTAAGACATGAGATCTATCTGTAAATGTTTGAAAACATATGGAAGAGAGTTTGGAAAACAATTGGGATGATTTAGTGAGTCAGTAGAAATTCTCTTGAGGGTCTGTGGTGTCAGGGGGTCTATTCTGGAGGGAGTTTCCCTCCCAGGGGTTATTCTGGAGATTCAGGGAGACTAGTAAGAATAGTTCCCGGTTAAGGCACTCTACATCTGTTGGTGGTTGTTGGATAGATGTAAATGTATTTCGGTGTGCGTGCTGAATGGGAGATGAGAGAAGACAAGAGTGGACACATATTGGGGCTGCATTATAAAGGAACCCTCATGTCATGGGAAAGTGCAATCCCAGATGTGTCATGTCTGCTGTGTTTCATGTGTTAAGCTTCCTTTTCTATATTTACTTTGGAATACAGTTGTAGGCCAAAGAGAGGCGCATTCAGAGTAAGGAGCTCTGGGTCAGGTAGGGGGGCCCTGCCATTTACTATTAAGAGACTTGTAGTGTCTGAGTCTCAGCTCCACAAGTAGCATCCTATGTTGAATGAGAAGTTCGACTCCCAGTGACCTCCCCAATCCCTTAGCTCTGCATAGTCTCATTCTGAGTCTCTGTGTCTGTTGGAAATGGTGATGGAGGAAACGTTATTTGTGGTGTAAGGTCTTCCTAGCATTTGCTACGAAGATGGGATTCTGTATTGGATATATATCTTGTCCTGTTTCATGTAATACAAGAGATTACATGGAAATCTGTTAGTTTTGAGGGTTGACTTGAGTAGAGGTATGTTTAGTCAATATTCAGGGGTTGAATACCTCCAATATGGGTATGCTTATTTGCATGCAATGAGTTGAGATGAAGATTCATTTACTTTAACATAATTGGGTCATGTGAATAATATGTTTTCATGTAACCAATTTCCCCTCACCAAACCTGAAGTTTTAAAATGAAAATACTGTAATGAAATTGCTGGAGTTGGTACATAAAAATAAGTAAGCTAACTTCTTTAGTATCTCCCTAAAATGTACCTGTCACTGTTTTGGGTCCTTTATTATGTGCAACTTATTTCATAAACATAGAATCCCTAAGAATTAAGTACCGATGAGTATCTGAGGCTCACGGAAGTCACATAGCTTCCCCAGAGTCACAGGGCTTAGTAACCAGCAGACCAGGGATTTAACCCAGATCTGGGACCTCAGAGCCTTTGTCTTTTCCATTCCAATGAGTAAAGCTTCAGGAATGCAACTGGGAAGACGAAGGCTACCCCTGGACCTACTGGGATCTCTTGAGGTTTACACTGTTAATGAAAGCAGTCAGAATTATATTGCAGAATTTTACCATTACACGTCTAGTTGTCCTTAAATGAGCACTTTTTAAGGAGATAAGAATATTAATAGACAAATAGATAATAGGCAAATGGGTGCATGTATGTGTGGACAAACTGACAGACAGTTGTATGTCTTTGCGCTTGTGCAAGTTTAGGTTAAAGTTACAAGTATATATGCTGAGTTGCCAAGCTTACTGTTGTCATCACTTCTCTTGAGCACCGAATGGAAGGCAGTTTGTGAAAAGGATTTGTAATCTTTTTTGTGTATCATACATGCTTCTCTGAAACTCTTATGATGACGTTTTTAATTCCATCGGTCCCCTCCCTCCCTATTCCTTTGTGAAATGTGCTAGGCTGAAGGCAGGCTGGCTGTCCCCAAGCTGAGTGTCCCTCCCAGGGGTGCTGAGGAAGCCGGTGGTGGGCTCTAAGGCAGCTCCTCCTCCTCCCGCGACCCCGACCACCCCGACCGCCCAGCCACCACCCCACCAGAGAAAGGGCTCCCATCAATTCTTACTTAATCTGAAAACATCCAGAAGCCGTCACGTCTACCTTTGCTTAGCAAAGAATAAACAGGCCGTTCAGGACTTGCTGTAGCAGCGGAGGAGACCCTGCACGGCGGTCCTGTTACAACGGACAGACTGTGTGTTACTTGCTGCTGAGTCTCCAGCACTTACCATCCTGCCCTGCTCATAGTGGGCCTTTGATGGAGGAGGAAAGGAAAGCAAACAGAAATCCCTGTAATATACAATTCATAAGCTTCCAAATAATGTATTATTTGTGGTCCTAGATTTTAAATAAAACACCTAATGTGGAATCACCCTTAGTCTAGGAAACAATCTGAAAGTAAAAATCTGCAGTATTTCAGCAGTGATCCTAGTTAGCTGGTAAGAAGTTATTCAGTAATATCCTTAAAGCAGTTTGGAAAAACATCCCATTTGACCCAAAGGAATTTCATAAAGCCTTTTAGCCACTAAAGGAAAGAAAAGTTCTACTGCATTTTTAAAATGTTGTATGAGCCCATTTGTTTAAACTAAACACTGAAGTGCTTTAGATTTTAATGAACCTAACTGCAAATGTAGCTAAAAACAACTCACTGGGAACCAGATGGTGCGGCCACCATTGTGAGCTGGCTTGACTCTCCTGTTGTCTGACGTGCACGTCCATTTAGCTCCCCAGAACTCTCAGAGCAAAGAGGCTATTAATTCTGGGAGCCTCTGTACCCCATTCACCCTCTCCATTCCATCCTGCCAAATTAACCCATCCTTCCCTTCTTGGAAATTCATGCTTTCAGTAAAGTGTGTGTGTGTGTGTGCGTGCACACATGCGCACGCCTTTGGAAGGAGGAGCAGTTGGAAAGGGATGCTGCCTCCCCAGCTTTTCATCTCTTTACGTGGCATGGGGCAGCCCAGCCCTGCACTGCAGATGAACACTTCCAGGGTTCTAGTTAATGAGGACAAGAAGAAAAACGTAAAGCCTGTCAGGCACGCACAGCGAGTTATGTCTTGACTGCAGCTCTCAGAGCACTGGGTGAGGGGCGAAGGCAGTGAGACAGACGATGTAAAACTCAGAACTATGGTTCGGTGATGCTGTAGAGAGTGCCTGACTGAAAAGTATGAAAACTGTGTGCTTCTCGGTTGTGAGCACAACTTTCTAATTTTTGCCTTAACCTCTGTGGATTGTTGATGTTTAGCCAAGTTGGTTAGACAGTTTGTTTTCTCTGTGCTCCTTCCATATGGTAGTCACCTGTGTCATTCCTGTCCGTTTATGGGTACTTGGGTCTTTTTCTAAGTCCACATGTGTGAAGCAAATGGCAAGTCACAGGATTCTTTCAACCCTCTTTGTTCCAGGGCTTAATGTTAGAAGCTCATTACATCTTTGATAATCTTGGTTGGACTCTGATGAGGGTCAGCATGTGGCCACCGGGCAACGATTTCAGAAGTAATTATCAGCTGCCAGTTGACAACTGCCAGTTCTTCCTTAATCCTAAAATCTGAGGCCTCTTCCATCATCTGTGAGATACGTCTCTGATGGTGGCCCATGAATGGCTGCCTTCGGTTAAAGATGATGTTTAAATGTTAGATCTGTGCGTACAACTTGACGTCAGCACTCTGCCTGAATGTAAGGCCTACATCTGAGACTTGCTCCCTAGCCGTTTACTAAACACTGTGTGCCAGGTGCACAGTCCCCCTCCCAGCACATGGTTAATGACTTTGTGGGACATAAACTGTACACGTGAAAATCACAAACAGGTCATCACAATACATTACAAGGCTGACAGACTCTTGGAGATTTAAAGGTGACGTGTGTGCGCACACGCACACACATGACAGTAAACTGAGCTGTACGAGGAGTAGACAAAGATAACTGGTTACTGAAGTTGTAAGATGATGATCAGCCAATTGTCTCAGCTTACGCTTCACCAGGAAGATACGTGCCACTGCCACAGTTTCTGAAAGCAGGAAAACAGAAGGAAACGAGACGGGAACTAGGCGAAATGGGCAGCAAGGGGGCAAGACAAGGCCCTGTGTCCTGGAAGACGTAGAGAGGAGTCCTCGTGGGCTGGGTCGGAAAGAACTTCCCTTTTGTTTCTTGTGAGTGGGAACTCAGCTGCCCCTCGTCCAGAGGAGTCTGGGCTTTGCCATCCCTCCGGGCAGCCGGGCAGTGGCAGCAGGCACCTCGTTCTGAGGGCTGGGTCCCTGTGGGCCCTCCTGTCTTTGGCTGACAGCGCACTGGAAATAGGTGAGGGGAATTAGAGAACAGCTGGACGGAGAAACAAGTGAGTCATCCTCCTGTCTCCTAGGCCTTTATTACCTGCATTTTCCCTGGAAAGTGGATTCAGGTCAGTCAGGAAACCATTAGTGGGCTAGTGCGGCTCGTTAAGGGTTCCTCATTAGTCCATGGCTCGTTAAGGGTTCCTCATTAGTCCATGTGGGCTCTTTGTGCATTTCCTTTGTTCTGTTCCTCCACAGTGGTGGGAGTTCTAGATAAAATATTAATCCTTAAGGTTTTTTTTTAAATCATTTCCAGTTGCACAGAGATATTAAGAGTTATGGTCAAGAAGCCTTGGTACAGCTATATTTTACTGCCCACGTGTCTTCCCAGAGATGACACATATGCTTTTCATTTTGCTGCTATTTTTCTTCATGAGAATTGAGGGCATCATTCATCCTGTCAGTGAGCACAAGATGATGTGTTTGTCTCTGGCGGTAGGGGACAAGCTGCGAATGCAGAAACCAAGCCAGGTTCTCTGACTGGGAGCTCTGGAATGAGATACATCTGCAGGGAAACCAGAAGCCCCGCCAGCAGTTAGGACCGCAGAGGTGTTGGGAGAAGCTGTGGCTGTCAGCAGACGTGCAATTCAGTCCCCATGGACAGGGAATGCAATCCCAGAGTCTGGGCTGGGACGCAGGAGCAGGGATGGCTGCCCTCCAGAACGTCACATCAAGTACGGCTTGGATTCTGGCCAAGATGAGCGGGGTGTCAGTGCCCCGGGGAAGGTGCCCTGGGCAGGAGGCTCTCTGGCTCTCAGCTGCCAGTGGGAACCCTGGCTGGGCTTTACAAGAGCCACGGGATTCTCCACACCTGAGATGTCCAGTATGCTTTTATTGTCACCAAAATGTTATTTTCCATCTGAGAAGCTAGATCACAGGACAGAGTGCTGTGATGAGCATAAATACAATTAAATTAAAGTATGGTAATAATGATGTTATCCTGTCCTGAGTTTCTGCTTTGTGTTTTACGTGGACTCTCTCCCAGCTCCTATATGAGACACGGGTTCTGTTATTCTTAGATGAGGAGACCGGGGTTTAAATTACTAAGTGCCAGGCTCATGAGGCTGTTAGGGTTGGAGGGGGGATTTGAACTCCTGTAATGCTAAGCAGCTGTGCATGCTCCCATAATGGGAGGCATATCAAGGCACTTAAACCTCTTTTTATGTTGAGCATGGGGATAAGGAATTCCCTGTGCTCCGTGCAGCAAATACCCCAGTCCTTCCAGCACAGCGCCCCGAGTCCTCACACATTCCAGGACCCAGCGGAATGCCATATGACGGTGAGCCGCGCCTTGAGACCAGACACACCTAGGGCTGCCTCCTCCATGACTTCAGTTGTCTCCAGGCCATCTCAGAGCAGCCAGGCAACATCTCAGCCCCTTCTTTAGAACTGGAACTTGCTTCTCAAGTTTAAAGAAAGACACAAAGGACATTCAGATCTGGGGAAGTGGAAGTGCCTCTCAGCAGAAGAGGTTTTTTTTTTCCTGATTTCTCACACCACACTGAAAAAAAAGAAATGCTGTCAAACACCCATCCCTAGGGAGGTGCCGAGGACACTCTTTGCAGGATGGAGTTGCTTCCAAATGTCCTTCTGGCATCACAAAGAAGCCCAGGCATCAGAGTGGGGTGATCGGGCTCCATCTCCCCCACTGGTGGTAATAAATGGTTCTCTTATGTGTCCGTAGGAAGGAGTCATGTGACCACTCAGCAGCTATTCACTCTCTTTAAAATTCTATCTGAACTTGAAGGTTAGTGCAAATTGGCTAGAGGGGAATGTGGGAATGTAGTATTCCTGAGATGTTCATGAACTAGCTCCGCATGAGTGTTCACGGCTAGCCTAGCCATTTGTCTTCATGTGTGTGGCTTTCATTTTTGAGTGTTCATGAAGTATTGCAGAAAAGAGTTTTGCAAGTATCTCATTTGGTTAAGATGATAGAAGATAGTGACTCACTTGGTTAAAAGTATTGCAGAAAAGAGTTCCCCAAAGTCTCACATTGGGAGACCGGGCTGTTCCCCAGCAAAATGTTGTGCCTCTCTTGACTGTACCACATAAGTGAATTAACCTCTTTACAGATTTTTTTCCTCTTCCTTATTTTAATTCTCAATTGGTATTTCTCCAGGCCCCGGGCCTTGGGAATTGCAGCATCATTTGTTGAATTTCCGGCAGTGTGAGAATTTCTAATCGCTCTCTCTCAGTTCTCATGGGCGGTGAAGCAGGCATAGGAGGCAGAGAAGATAACTGAGGAAGAAAACAAGACTTGGAAATGTGCTGAAGCAACAGCCACGCTCCAAACAGGCAGAGTCGGGAGGCAGTGGGCCCTCTTCCTGTCTCCTCGCCAGCGGTTGTGTTCCTTCTTCTTCTCTGGCGACAGAGTAGTGAACGCCTGTCTTGCTGGCTGCTCGGAATACTTCGTTGTGCAGCCCTCCTACTCCCGCTCTCTGTGCTTCTGTAGACGCCTTCCTTCTCCTCCTTCCTCGGTGACTCTGCCCTCCCCCCCCCCCCCCCCGCTCTGCGCTGCCCGTACCCCCTGGGAATATGAACCCGCGGAGATGGGACACATTTCAAAACCGCTGAGGGCTTAGAAAGTACAGAGCGAACTCTTGTCATGTTCAGTGTCCTTCCAACAGAGGGACGTTTCTGAAGCGCCGTGCTGCAGCCACCCCTGTGGTCTCTGAAGGGCCCCCTGGATCTGAGCCCCGACACCTGAGGATGTACAACAGACTCAGCTGCGTCCCTTTGGGCCCGTGATGCAAAACATTCCTCTGCCTGTGTGCAGACCCCTCAGCTCGACTTATCTCATCTCCCGACTTCTCAGATAACTTTATATTTACTGTGGCTTTTGAAGAGGTGTTATGCTGGATAAGTACTTAGGCTACCAGTGAAGACCTTTTTGGAAATTTGCCACAGCTGAGGTGTTTTCAAATCTGTTGACGAGCTGGTGATGTATAGGTAGTGAATAGAAAAATAGTCAAAACTTGTATGTGGAGTTTACAAAACAGGGAACTTTGGAAATGATTTGTAGTTTGATTCTGAAACTGTGTGCGCTGTAGGTAAACCGTGGAATATCACTTATAACCAGACAGCTTTAGAAAAGGTACTGTTTCCTCATGGAGAGTGAAGCGATATTACCTGAGGAATCTTTTTGGGTTTTTTGAACCTGGCCTTTTCCATAAGCCAAAGGAGTGATTAATCATTTCTTTGCCCATATTAGGTGTTGCTGGCCAGAGGTTTCAAGAACTTGACTCCTTTTTTTCTAAGTTGAATTGGCATCAAATATAACATATTGCAACTTCAAAATCAACTCAGCAGAATAAGATGTGGTTATGGACCAAAAATTAGGGGATGAGGAGTAGGCACTGCAAATTCAAAGTGGTTTTCAGATACATTCAAAATGGCTTTCTGATTTTGAATCTTTGAAAAAGCCATATAATTAATCATCATACTAAATCCCATTTTATTTTGCTTCTCAGAACACAATTCCCAAAGCCATTACCATATTCCAAATGAGAACATATTTATCTTGCTTATTCAAAAAGAGGGAAAATCAGATCATATTTTCTCAGATGGCTTTTCTGTTTGTATGTTGCATGTCACTTGTTTCTGATTATGAAATAGCATTAAAACAATGGGTCCAGCACTAGACTGGACCAACCGGTGGGTGTAACACAGCTGTGGAAGCCTTTTCTCGCCCATGAACTGCTTAAAGTGAAGTCGTATTTATGAAACAAACAAGATATAAAAAAAAAATCAGACATTCTCTAACAAATGAGTATGTTTTAATATTCAGAGGCACGTGTGGAAGGCAGTTTCACGATGATTTAAACATCAATGGTGTTAGTGCCTAGAGACAAAGTTCATTTTGAGTGCAAGTCTCCATGGTTAAATAAAATTGGGCATATTATTTATGCTAGATATCAAATAGTGTAGGTAGGCAATTCGGTTCTTGGTAATTTAAGACCCAGCTAAGCACATATATTTTCTGAGTCTCAGTTAAATGAACAACCTCACAATAAGGAGCATCCGGCTATGCCCCACCCCTGCCCGACGCTGCTAACCTGCCCTGACCAGCGGGAGTCATCTGAGGACAGTGCGTGGAAGGTTGATAACTGCTGTGGACTTTTCCTACTTCTCATTTGTGGGCCCAGCTCTCGCTGCGTGTCATCAGAATCATCGCCCGAATGTGTTCTGACATCACCTCAGGCCTCACACGGTGGGAGTGACCAGCCTCATGCTAGCTCAGACCAAAGTCTCGACACTCTTGGAATTACCATCTTTTAAAGGACTCCCTGCTTCTTCCTCCTCTAGAACGTTTGCATATCTGTGCCCTGGTCTCTGCTGTTTTCTTGGTCTTTCCAGACCATATGCACATTCCAAAATGTGCTCTGTTTTGGGCTCATGTCTGATAGGTCATTGCCCACCTTTAAACTACTTAGCAGTGGACATAAATAGGTGGCAACTTTTGTTGGGTTTGACTGGTTTTCCTGCTGCTGTTTAGATGAGCTTCAACAATTCTTTGGCCACACAAACACTTTCAGATACACAGATCACATTACACTCACGGTCATTAGTTGTTCGGTGCCTTTCAACAATATACATCGTATCCGGCAGTGGTCTCGGACACCACCAGTGATGACTGCAGAGGAATCTAAGGAAAAGGCCCATCTCCAGCATGGAAGTCAGAAATCCCAAATGTAAAGTAATAGTGGAAATGTGTAGCATTTTTAGAGCATTACACACTTTCCAGACTTTCATATGTCAGTTCATTTCATTCATTCAACGGCCCTAGGTGTCATTCTGGCTTTACCTGCGGAAGCTGAGGCCCAGCGGGATTGGAGTGGTTTGCCCAGGGTCACCCCGCTCCTGGGTGTATGTAGTGCCGGTGGAGAACCAAAGGTCTCTGGCCGCAGGGGCATCGGGCTCCCAGCGCCCACAGCTGGAGTAGCTGGAGCCCTTGCTTTTCTCTGAGTTGGCTGCATGGCCTTGGAGAAGGGTAGAAGGGTTTTGCCTGTGGGCACAGGTTTTTCTAACAACCCCAGCATTCCTTTTTCCTGTTCTCTCAGATCTACCAGTTTTGAGCACTAGAGACTGAAGAAAAGGCATAATTCAGATTTCCAGGAATCCTTATCCCTGAACACTTTGGGGAACCAGGGCTGGGTTACATCTACAGTTTTGAGTATATTTACAACCTCCCCTCTGTCAAGAAGCTCTCCCCTCTGTCAACAGCAGTTTCCCAGGCAAACAGGGCCAGTCGGGCTCCCCAAGGCCCTCCTGAGAATGGGAGGGTGTGACGCTGCCTGGAAGCACAGCTCCCCAGCAGGCCCGGGGGGCAGCCTCCGTGCAGGGAAAGCCCAGGGCGGCTCCCTGAGCTCATGACATCTGAGCTGTAGAGAAGTTGGGTGAAGTTTGGTGGGGAAGTTGTAAAGGCAGAGACGTGGAGAGGCCATGTGGGCATGGCGAAGAGCCTGGCCTTACCAGCATGGGTCTTGTGGCAGTGCCTCCCTCTGCTCATCCATGGAATGGGGGTGATAACACCACCTGTTTTACACGGGTGATGGGGGGATTATGTAGTAATCAATGTAAAGTTCTAACCTGGCAAATAAGTACTCAAGAGAAACAAGCTATTAGCGACTAGGTTAGTGAGAAATGGAAGACGTAGGGAAAATCTAGGTAGGTTGGCTTGTATGTCTCCAGCTGACCACGGTGACCCTGCCTGCTTCAAGGGTGGGTGACATCAATAGCTATGGAATAATGATATGTGAGAATGTGTGAATAGCAGGCTTTCCTGCAGGCTCCTCACTTTAATATATAGTAAGGGGCAGTAATAGCTAATGTCATAGTCAGCAAACAATTGACATATTTCCATTTATCTTTTGTAATGAATTATTCAAGATTGAATTATGCTAACGTTTACTACTATAACTCTATTTGAATATGCCTATAAATGTGAAAAGTCCTAAGGGCTGCCCAGAATGGGGTTTAGCACTAACTATCTGCCATGGGCCATGAACATGGCATTTCTACCCCAGTCTCGCGTCCTCACCCTCCTTAGATTGCCTGGCGATGGTCACGAGTTCCTGCATAATTCTTCCTCAAAGAAAACTGACGTTACCATTTGAACAAATATGAGCTTCACATTTGGGTATATGCCTCTGTCCACCTGGTCGGAGAATACGTGATGTGCCATCTCTATTCTCTAAATCACCCTAATGCATCTGGGCATGTACAGGTTGTGGGTTCAGAGTGTAGTGAAATAATGGCCAATGCGCTTCAGGCTGGATTTATGCTCCATGAGCTAAAATGGTTCTTAACTATTTTTGTTGCCACATTAGATAGCCATTCACTTTTAATGCATTTCTAATAAGAAAACACTATGCAAAGATGTATTTTAGCAGAATTTTATAAGCCCTCTATGCTAGAGGTAATAACCAGCATCCTGGAAATAAACTGTCACTTTCACTTGCATTTTAAGCCAGATCAATACCTTCCTTTCATTTATAACTTGGTCCTAGACTGAAAGCAAAATCACTATCCATTTATTTCTTATTCAAAGGTTGAAAGAAAAGGTACCAAACAAAATGATTTTGTATAAAAAGATTCCAGGTTCTGGCAGCAAAGATCTGGATTAAAGCCTCGGCCTGCCGTTCACCGGCTGTGACTTGGGATGCCGCCGAATCTTTGGCTCGGTAGTAAAACGGGATCATATTGATGCTAGAGCTGTAACGACATCTCACCCTTGTGATTCACACCCTGGACTTATCTTGACACACGTGTGTTCTGCTTTTAAAATCTTAACTCTACAGCATCTCAATCTCAGAACACAGCCTTTGGCCCTTGGTGTTGATACTCTCTCCTGTCCTGCACACCTGCTCCTTGTTGTTGACTAAACCTCTCTTGTCTCTTCTGTCGGTCCGTCCTGTGCAGTTCTAACAACTTGTCCACCCCTCTGGGGGCTCCACAATTCCTTCATTTAATGATTTGAAGCCAATGTGCTGTCTCCTTCACCCCTTGCTCTTCCAGAATATCCACCTTAGAGACCCCTTATCCAAAGTCAGCCCAGCCGTTGGCTTCCTTCTGCTGCATTTGGGCCGCACAGCACAGCCCAGGGAAGAGAGCAGCGCCTCACCCAGTGAGCGGCCCAGCGCTGCGTCCCAGCCGACGCTGTCTGTCCTGGCTCAGTTTCTTCTCCTGCTCCCTGGAAGAGTCCCTCCAAACCTTCACTTCTTCCCGTCCCCCTACCCCTGCCCTCACTGCTCTGCAGGTGACCTTTCCTCCTGCCTTTGAGAGAAAGGGGCCCTCGGACAGCTCTCCGCAATGCCTCGCTCCCCCTCCACACCCCGCACCCCCGTTCTCGTCCCCGCCCTGCCTCGGGGTGGGACTTTCCTCTCCTGTTCAAGGCTCATGCTCCTCCGTGGGCGAGGGCCCCCTCCCCCTGCTGTTTCTGGTGTCCCCCGCCGTTTTCTCAGAATCGCCTCTTCTCAGCACACAGACATTTCCAAGTGATGTCTTAGCATCAGTTGCCAGCTCTTTCCAGACAGAGCCAGCTTTTTCCTGCTTCTTTGTCTCCACTTCGCCACCTTCCGTTGCTAGCTTCCCTCCATGCCGTCTGGCCGCCGTCCCTGCCTGGTGATCCCTCTTGCTCTCCAGGGCCTCGGAACCGCCAGAGCCAGCAGGCCTCTCCAGCCCTCGTTCCCCCGGGTCTCCCACGGCATCCGGTTCTGACTCCACCTCCTTCATGAAACTCGCCACAGCCTCTGCTCTGAAACGTCCTCCTTCCTGGACTCCCAGTGACACTGTGGCTCTCCCTTTGCCGCCGTCTAGCTGCCTTTCCTTAGTGTCCTCTGTGAGTCCTCCTCGCTCCTGAGACCTGCCGACCCCCTGGAGCTCCGCCCCCTCACCTGGGATGCCTGACGGCGCCATCTGTCTGGGTGTCTGTCTGGGCCCTGAGAACTTCGGACGTCCCAACCTGAAGTCATGTCCTTCCCCCTCCATGTGTCCCCCTGAGTAGAGTGTCTCAGCGGAGGTGCCCTTATCCACCCAGATGCACCCCAGAAACGTCAGCTTCTTCTGGAGTCCTTCTCTCTCAGTCTCCAACGCCCCATAAAAAGTCTGGTTGAGGCTTGTTTGTTTGTTTATTCCTTGGATCCATTCTCTTCTCTCTGCACAGACTTTGTTTCATATTTTGACTAGTTTAATAGACTACAAATCTTGGGGGAGACAGATGAAGTGCAGCCCCACGGCTGGGGGCAGTGGAGGGGTGGGGAGGGGAGAGGAAGATGGTCATGGGTGTCCTTTCTGGAATCCCGTGTGATCCTGTGACTCCGGCGTAAACCCTTCGGCGTCACACTCCTTAGTACAATGGGGAGCTCTTCCTGGCTGGGATCCTGTCTGTTTTCCAGCCTCATTTCTTGCTATTTTCCATAACTAGTGATGCCACAGGCATACACTGATTCTGGCCCTTCCTAGTATGTCATCCAGCACCTTTATTCTCAGTGCCGTAGACACGCTTCTCTTTTCCTGACCTGGTCCCTCGGTTCAATTATGACTGAATCAAAGTCTTACCTTTGCTCCTATTCCCGTCCAGCCCAGTCCAAGTTGTCCACTCCAGCACCTATTCTGGGTAATGTTTGGGCATCTGTCCATCATGATATCAGTTTCTCCAGCTGAGAGTTTCTGGAAACTCCCTTTTGAGAAGTCACAGCTAAAAACCCAAGATGTTAAGAGAGAAACTAGTGCTAGAAAGACTATGGGTGCAAGTGAATTCTTGAAAACCTTGAGAAATATTTTTTGTTTACTAGAAGGAAGCAATATAATAAGGTGCCATTAAGCAAATGCACACCAGTGCTGTCTATCTTATACAACTTAAGCAGTAGTTAAGATGCTGCACCTCATAAATAGTGGATATTTTGGACAAGTCATGGAACCTCTTTGTGCCTTAGTCTCCTTGTCTGTAAAATGAGGATAAGAATAGTAATACCTATGTCTTAGCTTTTTATGACAAGTTAATGTATGTAAAATGCTTTAAATAGTGCCTGACATAGTAAGCACTAAGTAGGTATTAGCTATTAATAGTTATTTTACTTACTAGCTATGATGGCTACACACTGCTTATTGTTTTTACTGAAGTGATTAGAATCTGTCTTGTTTTGAGGCATGAATATGCAGACACATTTTCTTTGACTGGTTCTCTACCCAAGTGTTCACTGGGGTCTAATTTATTTCTTGTAGTTGTTGAGTCATCCTAGTTTCCACTGTTGTCTCAAAGATGCACCCTTTTTCTGACTTGGGGAGAGTTTTGGGGTGATGTGTGTCTAAGCAAGCTCAGCTCGGGGCGGTCCAGCGTCCATTCCTCAGCCCCCTTCCCAGAGCCGAACAGCCGGGCCGGCTTCACGGCCTCCCCTGCACCAGGCGCGCCGTCTCCCCCACTCGCTCACCCTCGCCCCCCTTCACACAGGAGCTCTTCGCCCTCTGCCTGAAGGTCCACAGTCCAGTTTTCTTTGCCTCGGCTTCCTTTATGTTTTCAAGGCTGCCTTAACATAAACACAAATTCTGCTCCTCTTCTCCCCACCTCCACTTACCTTTTTCTTACAATTTCCAGCCAGACTTGATGTTCACTTACTTATGTTAAAATAGTCACAATACTAAAAATGTATAATGAAGGAAAGCCATGACTGTAAGTTCCAGGAGGGCAGGAAATACATTTTATTCCTGTTTGTATTCGAGTAGGCACTCAAAGGGAGTTATAAGAAGCAAATGAGACAGCCTACAGGAAATAGGTGTATAAATGGTAAAAATCACTACACAAATGTTAAAAGTCTAATCTAGTCTTCCTCTCTTCCATTATGGAGTACATCCTCGTACCAAGATTGGGAGGATCTAATTTAATTTTTGTAAAAGTATCTTAAAGAAATGTCTCAGCCCTCTTAGGTGACCCTTTAGTCACCTTCATAAATATTTAAGAAAATTAAAAATTTGTACCATGGTTGAAATCTATTTTTTCTCTTATTTTTAGTACAAAAAGGTGATTGACTGTTTTAATGATATTCATATATTTAACGTCTGTCATATGTTTTTATTCTCAGGCTGTGGCGTCACGGCTGTGTGGACGCCTTGCCCCGGGAGCTCCTGCCCCCCAGGCCGTCCACACCGCTCTCCCAGAGTCCTCAAACTCCCTCACTTCTCTGCAGGTGGTGGAGTTTGTATTAATTATATCTTTACTGAAGTGCAGTGTTGAAGAGTGAAAGTGTAAGGTTTTGTTTTATAGGACCCACATCCCTACAAGGCTGGTTACTTTATGCGCAATGAAGGGAGACCTTCAACAGATGGGAATTACTGTGCCCATTGATTCCAGCTTCCTCTCCCCAATCATTTCCTTCAATACCATTTTTCCTAAGAGTATCTGAGAATATTGGCAATCCAGAAAAAAGTTCATAAACAATAACTGCTGTATTTAAATGCAAAATAGGAGGCTTACAGAAGTCTTTCTAAGTAGTTTTCTTGCTCCTTTTTCAGAAACTTATAGTACTCTCAGGTATCTTGCTGAAATCCAGACAAGCTCCTATGATATATTTAGAAAGAACTAGTACGTTTTTGTTACCTAAATGCCATTGAATTAATTTTTCTAGTAAGTGAAATATATCAGATATGGGTGTGTTGATTAATAAAATACAATCATAATATTCATTTCCATGTGACTTTTATAATACATAGGCCAGTAGATTAAATTTCAAGTTGAAAACGTGATATTTTTCTTAATAGTATATTCACCTAAAGCTGTGGCAGAAATAGTATGTGACCAGACCTGGAAGTGATTTTGTCCTGGCAAATATAAATTGGAATGCAGGGAGTCCCTTCTTTTGTCATCATTTGTTAAACTCTAAGAAAACATTTTCCCCCCCAGGATAAGTGGGTATATTTGAGAATGATCAACATGTTGGTTATTTGAGTAGAAGAGTATCTTTGCTGAGACTAGGACAGCAATAAACACAAAGTTAAAGCTGTATCATGGCCTTAAAAAGACAGCATCTCTTGAATGTGTGTACATTCAAGAGATGTGGCACATATACACAATGGAATATTATTCAGCCATATGAAGAAAACAAATCCTACCATTTGCAACAACATGGATGGAGCTAAAGGGTATTATGCTCAGTGAAATAAGCCAGGGGGAGAAAGACATACCAAATGATTTCACTCATATGTGGAGATTAAGAACAAAGAAAAAACTGAAGGAGCAAAACAGCAGCAGACTCACAGAACCCAAGAATTGACTAACAGTTACCAAAGGGAAAGGGACTGAAAAGGGTGGGTACGGAGGAAGGGAGGGAGAAGGGGAATAAGGGGCATTATGATTAGCACACATAATGTAGGGGGGGGTGCACAGGGAAAACAGTATACCACAGAGAAGACAAGTAGTGACTCTGTAGCATCTTACTATGCTGATGGACAGTGACTGTAAGGGGATATGTGGTGGGAACTTGATAATGGGGGGAGTCTAGTAACCACACTGTTGCTCATGTGATTATATATTAATACCAAAATAATACAGAAGGTGGAGCATAACTCCTTCCTCCTTAAGTGACTTCCTGCACAGTATGGGGAGGAACACTGAGTTCAGGGTGGAAAAACCTGACAAACGTTGCCAGCCAGGCGGCTGAGGCTGACACCAACAGTGATAAATCATCACATTGATACATGCACCCTTAATAACATGTGATGACAGTGGCACTTCACCTCTATGGTCTTCCAGTTTAATCATGAGAAAAACACACAATTCCAATAGAGGCACACTCTCCAAAATACCTGACCAGGACGTCTCAAAGCTGTTACGGCATCCGAAACAAGGAAAGTCTGAGAAACTGTCACAGCCGTTAGAAAACAGCATAAAACCCAAATGTGATTTACTCCCACCAGGAGGTTTAAAACATTTTAACAGTAAGGTATTAACAAAAGGCCATGTAGTGGAAGCTGCTCAGGCTGAGAGTCAGGGTGGGAATTGATAAGGGCCTGGCTATACCTGGTTGAGTTTTTTAAATGTACCAGTAAGAAAGATGTAACTGGCTTAGGCGACGTCCGGGAAAGAATGTGAACCCTGCAGTACTCAGCCAATGAGGAACCAGGGGAGGGACGCACGCACCGAGGTAAATTACTGGGGCCAAACTCCCCAGGTGTGCCTGCCCACCAGACTCCCAATCCTGCCAGACCGTCATTAAAGCCTCGCTCCGCTCTCCTGTCTCCGTGTCCACTTAGTGAATTTGGACCAGTGAGTGGGTTTCTCACAGCGTGACCCATCAGTAAGTCTGAGTCTCCTGAGATGCATCCCTAATCCCTGAGTTTCTGTCCCTCTTTACGGCTACCCAGCCCAGGCCACCGTCGTCTGAGAGCCTCTGTCACCTCTCCAGGCTTGCCGTCCTGCCTCCTGCAACCGGCACAGCAGCCACAGAGCTTGGAACCCTCCGCTAGTTCCCGTGGCAGCACTTGCCGTGCCGTGGCCTGGAGTCCAGACCGTGGCCCCAGCAGCCTCCTCTGGGTGGCCTTCCCTGGCCGTCCCCCTAACGCCATCGGCCACACCCTGGTCACCCTTTAGGATTTGAGCCCCTGCCTTATTTCCCTCCCGTCACCTTGTGGTGGACGCAAGGGCTGCCGACCCGGTAGCCGCTCATGCCTCCTCTTCTTTTCCCGCAGGAAGAACTTCCGCTTTCGTCAGGAGGCAGGAAACCTGGGCGAACATGCTGGTTTCCCCCGGTCCTGAGGAGACCTTGGATATGGGGATGACTGCGCCATATCGCTTCCCACTGCCAGGGATCAGTTTAGAAACAGCATGGGCCCCCGTCCTGACCAGTGGACCCGGAGGCCTTCTTCTGGAGACCGTTACAAGCCTCCCCGCTCTTAAAGAGGGACACGAGGAGGGAGGGAGGAACGTGCTCTTTCCTGTGCCCTCTGGTGTGGACCTCGGGGCAGGAGGGGGGGATCCTCGTCCCCGCTGCGATCCGCATGCTGAGCTGGCCGCTGCTGGCAGACCCTGACTTCACCCCGGACACACTGGAACCCCCGTCATGTCCTGACTGCTGGTCACCACGCTGCTGACTCTTCTGTCCTTATGGCCCAAAGCAGGAGCTAAAACCACTTTGCTTATTTATTCCTGCTGCTCTCCTGCTCCTAAAATGTGAGCTCCCTGAGGGGAGCACCTGGGTCCCTCCTGTGTCGCTGTGGGCCCACTGCATGGACTGGGCGCAGACACACACTGCAGTGGGCACCTCAGGGCCGGTTCCCGGAATGTATGGGGACCCTGCCCCTCCAGGGCGGACACTAAGGTTACTCATTTCTGTGACTGGTGACTGGCAGGAGCCCTAAAGCCTTTGTTGGATCAACAGGCCAGAGAAGCCAGAAGACAGCTGCTTAAGAACACAATTTAATAGGGTTTACAGATTGACATGGACAAAAAAACCTAAACAATGTACCAAGTCATTGTCATACTAGGGGCTAAATGCAGAGGGCACACTCTCCTGATGTGGAGTCTGACACGTTGGGAGATCTGGAGGTATTTTCCCACTGGGTGTCCACACCTCGGCCTTCTCTAACAGATTGAACCAAACCCCAAAATTGAGGTGAAGACTGGTGAGGACTCAGATTGAACCTGTTCCCCTGCACAAGGCCCCCTGCTCCAGAGAATAGAAGGGGAGAGACTATTGACCTAAAGAGAATGGAGCCTCTGGCAGCAGCTGGCAAGGATGTCACAGTGTCCAATGATGGCAGCGCTCTGCCTGTTGATGGCCAATGCCCGCTGTTTGCAAGCTGGGCTGGTCAGTGGGGGGCAGGGGAGTGGGGGTGGAGGCAGAGGGATGCCCTGAACACCTTGGGAAGGCTGAAGGGAGAGGTAACGGCCTGAGGTCCTCATCCCGATGACGTGCTGCCTTGCCCCGGCTCACAGCCCAAATCACCCCTGCAAGGGGCCCATATCAGCCCCCGTCTCCCCTTCCTCCTCCTCCTCCTCTTTCAGCAGGAAGGCCTTTGCTGGCCCCTCCACCCTGCAGTTGGTTGCACAGGGTCCTGAAGCTGGTGCCGCCTCGTGTGGGCATTGCGACTCTGGATCTTGTCAAACTCCCTGCAGAGTCAGCAGAGGACATGGGTCAGAGCAGGAGGAAGGTGGGCTGAGGGCCCACGGGGTCAGAGGGCAAGCTGTGTGGGTGCATCCGGGGACAGGGCTGGTGTCCACCTCTCACACTCCCCACAGGGAAAAGTGCCTCAGCTCTGTACGCTCCCCGGAGGCTCAGGGGTCTGCTTGGGACCAGCATTTGGGCTGGCGGCGACCATGGATTCTCTCCTGTAACTCTTGGTCTCTATCTTGAACTTGGGTTGGACGGCATTTGGGTCTCTTCTTAGCACTGCAAGTGGCCTGCACGAGGGGCAGAAATGACAGGGTGCCAACCTTCCACCCTTCTGAGGGAGATGCTTTCCTCTGTAGGGGCCCCTTCCCCACCCTGACCTGGGTGATCAGCAGCTGTCCAGACCAGCACTGAACTCCAGTGAGACCCCTTGCCCCAGAATCCCCTACCTTTGTTTCTGTTGGGTCTGCCTTGCCCAGCTTTCTTTTGACCCTCTTTTTCAGTCCTGGGGCCTGAGAAGAGGTAGTAAATCTGATCCTCTTTTTCCAGGTGTAGTAATACTCTACACACTGGGCCACGGTCTTTGTCTGGACCTGGTGAAAGAAAACAGCAGCGGGCTTTGGGCACTGCCCCACACGCCCCCTCGCCGTGGGGCCAGTCACTTCCTGAAAGCTCTCCTGGAATGTCTCTCCCCTTCGGCTTGGCACGCCCCTGGGCTACAAGGAGCACAGAAGCACAGAGTCCTGCTGCTGATGAGGGGCTCAGGGTGACGCCGCTGTAGCCAGCACCGTCCAAGCTCTGCACGCTCTCTGAGCCCCAAGTCAGTCCCGGGAGGCCTTCCCTATGGGAAGGTGTACACGAGGGCTCCCTACACAGGCGCTCACTGTGACGTCAGGCCTAATGGCTATGCATTTACCAGCTGGGACTCCCTGCAGCAGGCTGCCCTCAGCAGCAGAGACCACAAAGCCTTTGCAACAGCCAGGCAGAGCCCTGCAGTGCAGAGATAGGTGGCCCACGAGCGGAGGAGGGGGTTTTGAGGGCACAGTCGGATCCTTGGGCATTCAGACCCCACCGTGTGCTCTCCCCCCACTAAGAATGGACCCCATTAATAATAACTTCTGTAAAAACAAAACAGAACTGGAAAGTTTAATTGCTCTAGGAAGACAATTTCTCAGGAAAATTAAATTGGCCATTTAAGATGTGGGGCTCACTTCAGAAAATACTTTCTCCATGTGAAATTTTTTCAGCTCTGTATATCTTCAAAGACTAGGAGCCAGAGTAGTAAATCCTCTGCCTAAGAAATATCACTAGGTTGGAAGGAAAAAAAAGAAGTTTATTTCTGCTTCCAAACAAGATGGAGCAGCAGGAGCTACATTGACCTTCCCATTCAAAACAATAAGAAGAAACAGTCAAAATGTCTGAAATGATGTTTGGTGAGATGCTAGGCAAGCCAAGAACAAGTCTTCCTGAGAGACAGAAAATAAGCCCCCACTGTCCCAACACACTACACCCTGAGAGAGTTTCCAGGCCGTGGCCCGGGGAGAGGGGTCCGGGCAGAGCCACGTGGGCTTCCTGAGCTGAGATGGGAGGGTGGGTTCTGGGGGAACACAGCGGTGAGAGTTCACAGGACAAGGCAGGACAGGGAAGAGCTGCTCAGAGGAAACTTACAGAGATCTGGGGGGCGCTCCCCTCCAGCATTCAGCAACGTGCTGACCAGCGTGGGCATATGAGGTGCTCAAAACTGGGTAAAGAACCGCCTGGAAGAATTAGATGAAAAGGCACCTCACACAGGGCCAGGAATAGCGCCTGGTTTCCACCCGCTGGGGTGCGAAAAAACTCATAGTTCATAGGACATTGATAGAGAAATTCGGAGGCTTTTGCCTCCGTAATGAGGAATAATTAGCCTTAGACAAAAATGGCCCAATTTAAACAAATCCAAAACCAGAGCCCAAAAGGAACAAGTTGTTTTCAAGTAACCATGTAACAGAACAAAGTTCAAGAATACTTACTAAGAATACAAAAATATCCAGCCCTCAACAAGCTATCATTCACAATGCCGGGAATCCACTGAAAAACTACCAGGCATGGAAAGCAGGAAAATATGACATATAATGGGAAAAAAATCCATCAAAATCATCCCAGAATGGACACAGATGTTAGAATTAGCAGGAAATGGCACTAAAAGTCATTATAATTCTATGTTATATGTTGAAAAAGTTAAGTAGAGACATGGGACACAAAAGAGACCCAAATAGAACTACAGATTAAAATTAAAATGTCTGGATGAAAACTACACTGCAGATTAGATACTGCAGAAGAAAGGATTACTGAACTTGGAAATATAGCAATAAAAATCATCCAAAATGAAACACACAGAGAAAAAAAGAATCAGTAAAAATGAAAAGAGCGTCGGTGTGCTGCCAGACAGCTGCAGGAAGCCCAGCACCCACTAAGTGGAACCCTCAAAGGAGAAGGGGGGGATGCACTTAATGTCTGACGAAACAAGACAATTTCCCCAAATGTAAGGAAAACTGTAAACCCACAGATACAAGAAGCTCAACAAACTGCAAGCACAAGAAAGAAAAATGAAGAAAGCCCATCATAATAAAATTACTCAAAGCCAGTGATAAAGAGAAATTCTAACAAATAGCCCACCAGAAAAAAAAAGACATGTTATATGCAGAGGACCAAAGACAAGGAAATCTGGAGATTTCTTGTTAAAAATAAGAAAAACCAGAAGAAAGTAAATTACCTCTTTAAATTACAGGGAAAAGACCTGTCAAGCTAGAATTTCACAGTTAACAAAGATACCTTTCAGAAATGAAGGCCAAATAAAGGTATTTTTTAGCTATACAAAAGCTGGAAGAATTCATTATTAGCAAATCTGCACTTTAAGAAATGTTAAATGACTTACATTTATTTCTTTCTGGAATCTTTCTGGAAAATGATACCAGATGGAAATATGCATCTACATAAAGGAATGCGGAGCAATGAAAATGTAAGTACATGGGTAACTATACAAGACTTATTATTATTTAAAGCTCTCTAAAAATAATTGACCATTTAAACAAAAATATCAACAATGTATAGTGGGTTTTACAACATATGTAAGATAAAATGCATAACAACAATTGTATAAAGGCCAGGAGGAGAAATGTAAGTACGCTACTGGAAGGCTGTCATTCTGCACATGAAATGTTATCAAGTCACTTGAAGGGAGACTGGGGTGAGTTAATGATGCAGACTATTAACCCTAAAGCATCCACCAAAATAATAAAATACAGAGTTATAGCCAATAAGCTGACAAAGGAGATAAAACAGAATCCTAAAACTTACTATTTTAATTTTTTCTGCCAAAAGAAGGCAGAAAAAGTGGAAAGGGGAAATAAACAGATGGGACAAATAGAAAACAAATAGCAAGATGATGGACTTAAACTTAACCATTCAATAACAGCATTAAACGTGAATGTTCTAAACACCCTAATTTAAAAGGCTAAATATTTAATAGGAAATAAAAAAGCAACACTGAACACATGTTATTTACAAGAACACACATTAGCTGTAAAGGCTAAATAGTTTAAAAGTGAAATGAAAAACGATATAGCATGCTAGCACCCATTTTAAGAAAGCTGGAGAGGTTGGATATACTAATATCAGAAAAAAGTAGATTTCAGAGCAAATAGTACTTCCGGAGATAAAGTAAATAATTTCATAATGATAAAAGGGTCAATTAATCAAGAAGACATAAGAATCCTAAAAGTTTATATGTCTACATCAGGGCTTCAAAATGTATGAAGCAAAAAATTATAGAACTTTGGTGAAAAATAGACCCACAATTATAGGAAAACATTTTAATATCCCATTCTCAACAATTGCTGGAACAATTAGACAGTAAAGGGGTGGAAGACCTAAACCACACTCTGAGCCACACCGAACTCTCATTTATAGAGCTCCACTCACCCACAGCAGGTACACCACCTTCAAGTGTACGAAGAACATTTACCAAGATGTAAACCATGTTCTGGACTATAAAAAAGGGTCAATAAATTTAAAAGGATTCAAGTCATGCAAAGTATTTCTCTGGTCACAATGGCATTAACTGAAAAATCAGTTAACTAAAGAACTATGCAAAATCCTCAAATATGTGGTGACTAACACACTTCTAAATATTCATAGTTCAAAAAAGACACCAAAAGGGAAATGAAAAAGTATTTCGAATTGAATAAAAATGAAAACCCAAAATAAGAAAACTTACCAAAAAGTACTTTGAGGGAAACTTATAGCACTACAAACCCATGTTTGGGAAGAAGAAAGGTCTGAAATCGGTGAGCTCAGCTTCCATTTTCAGAAACTAGTAAAAGAAGAGCAATTTAAACACAAAGCAAACAGAAGAAATTGCAGAATAAAACCAAATAGAGAAAAACCAGGAAGCCAAAACTGTTTTTTGAGAAAATCAGTGAAATTGATAAGCCTTTAGTCAGATCAGAATACAAAGATATATTACTGATACCAGGAATGAGAGAGGGGCTATCACTATAGTCTATAAATTCAAAAAGGAGAATATAAGAATATTATAAACAACTTTATGCTAATACTTCAGACAACTTAGAAGAAATGTACAAAAGTCCTTGAAAGATAAAAACTACCAAGGTTCACTCAAAAGGCCATTGATAACCTGAGTAGCCATATAGCTATTAAATAAGTTGAATTTGTACTTCAAAACCTCCCCCAAGGAAAGCTGCAGGCCACATATTTAAGGAAGGAAGAAGTAAACCAATTCTAAACAAACTCTTCCAAAAAAAATTGAAGTGGAGGGAACACTCCTGAACTCATTCTTCAAGGTCAGCACTACCCCCATCCCAAAGCCAGACAAACGCACCGCAGGAGAGAGAGCTACAGGCCAGTGCCCACCATGGACATGGGGGAAATTCCAGAGACAGTTTTAACAAATAGAATCCAACAATACATATAAAAGAACCCATACATACACAGCCAACTGCTATCTGACACGGTACAAAGGCAGCTGAGTGGAGAAAATATGGCCTCTTCAACAAAAGGCACTGGAACAACTAAATATCCACGGGAAAGATGGAACTGCAATCCATACCATGCCCTACATACAAAACCTAACCCAGAATGGACCATATGTTTAAATGTAAAGCCTAAAACTATAAAGCTTCTAGAAGAAGACATAGAGAAAAAGCTCTGTGACTTTGGGTTAGGCAAAGATTTCTTAGATACAACACCAAAATACAGGGATGGGTGCAGAGGGCTTTGAGCATGTGATGGCATTTCTGTACTATCTGGAGTTGTTCACATCAATGACTTTTTAAAATTACCAACTGTTTGTAGTGTGAACAGCGTGTCACCCCAATAGGCCCTCCAGCTCTAGCTCGGCTCAGCGGTGTGAGACAAGGCCTTGTCTACACCAGCCCACCCACGTACGCCTTACCATCTTGTGTATCAAGTAAAAGTTCTTCTTGTGAGCACGGAATGCTTTATTAAAGAGAATATTCTCCTTGAAGATCCAGACGTCTGAGCCTATCAGAAACCGGGGGGAAAAGGACAGTTCTGCCGCCACAGCGATGGTGGAAATGCAGCCTGCTCTTTTAGAAGCTGCCATGACTGAGTACCAAGTATGTGCCAAGAATTCTGTTTTGTCTCATGCAATCCTTAGAAAAACCTGAGCAGGTTGGGACCAATACTATCCCCACTTTACAGATGCAATAACAAGGCTTCCATTGGTTAACAGACTTGCCAACGGGAGGCAGGGACCCCCAGTTGCCTGACTCCCAGGCTGGGGTGCTCAGCCACTGCATCTGAGCCCACCTTCACCTCTCCCTGGCCAGGGGATCCCTTTCCTGGCTGGGCACAGCCCCTGAGGGAACCACTGGAAGGGGGAAGGGAGGACCCAGCCAGGAGAGACAGGCACCCACCGAGGTCCCCCAGGGAGGAAAGGCCCTTCTGGAAGGGCAGGAGAAGGAGGGCCCCAAGAGCACGCCCAGGGGCACAAGCAGAGCCTGCCGCTGAGACCAACTGGCTCCTGGGTACTAGCCGGGCACACCCACTCCCGCAGCCTCACTACAGTACCTGCGTAGTGATAGTCAGCCAGCGGGTGAGTCGGCGGCTTCTGGGGTCCTCCATGTAACAGGGTCTCTAGGGCCACCTGGAGCAGGAAGGAAAGCAGGCTACTTTCTGAGGGAGGGAAGGTGAGGTGGAGGCCTGCCTTCATCCTTTCATTCATTTGAAAAGCACTTACAGGCCCCCCTAAAGCCTCCCTCGCTCCAGGGCTACTCAGAGCGTGGTGGGGCTGTGGACTGGCCGCGGCCTATGAACTGCATGTGGACATAATAGTCAATTAATATATGATAAAGGAGCCATGGACATACAATGGGGAAATGACAGCCTTTTCAATAGCTGGTGTTGGCAAAGCTGGGCAGCTACATGTAAGAAAATGAAACTGGATTATTGTATAACCCCATCCACAAAAGTAAATTCAGAATGGATCAAAGACCTGAATGTAATTCATGAAACCATAAAACTCTTAGAAAAAAACATAGGCAAAAATCTCTTGGACATAAACATGAGCGACTTCTTCATGAATATATCTCCCTGGGCAAGGGAAACAAAAGCAAAAATGAACAAGTGGTACTACATCAAACTGAAAAGCTTCTGTACAGCAAAGGACACCACCAATAGAACAAAAAGGCATCCTACAGTATGGGAGAATATATTCATAAATGACATATCCGATAAAGGGTTGACATTCAAAATATATAAAGAGCTCACGCACCTCAACAAACAAAAATCAAATAATCCAATTAAAAAATGGGCAGGCAGAGTCGCTGAACAGACAGTTCTCCAAAGAAAAAATTCAGATGGTCAACAGACACATGAAAAGATGCTCCACATTGCTAGTCATCAGAGAAATGCAAATTAAAATCACAATGTGGTATCACCTCACACTAGTTAGGATCACCACCATCCAAAAGACAAACAACAACATATGTTGGCAAGGATGTGGAGAAAGGGGAACCATCCTACACTGCTGGTGGGAATGTAAATTAGTTCAACCATTGTGGAAAGCAGTATGGTTCCTCAAAAAACTCAAAATAGAAATACCATTTGACCCAGGAATTCCACTCCTAGGAATTTACCCTAAGAATGCAGCAGCCCAGTTTGAAAAAGACGGATGCACCCCTATGTTTATCGCAGCACTATTCACAATAGCCAACAACCTAAGTGTACATCAGTAGATGAATGGATAAAGAAGATGTGGTACATATGCAAAATGGAATATTATTCAGCCATAAGAAGAAAACATCCTGCCATTTGCAACAACATGGATGGAGCTAGAGGGTATTATGCTCAGTGAAATAAGCCAGGCAGAGAAAGACAAGTACCAAATGATTTCACTCATATGTGGAGTATAAGAACAAAGGAAAACTGAAGGAACAAAACAGCAGCAGAATCACAGAACCCAAGAATGGACTAACAGTTACCAAAGGGAAAGGGACTGGGGAGGATGGGTGGGAAGGGAGGGATAAGGAGTGGAATAAAAGAAAGGGGGCATTATGATTAGCATGTATAAAATGGGGGGGGCACAAGGAGGGCTGTACAACACAGAAGACAAGTAGTAACTACAACATCTTACTATGCTGATAGTGGCTGCAATGGGGTATGTGGGGGGAACTTGGTGAAAGGGGGAGTCTAGTAAACATAATGTTCTTCATGTAATTGTAGATTAATGATACCAAAAAAAAGAAAAAGAAGTGGAGCAACAGAACCCAAGAATGGACTAACAGTTACCGAAGGGAAAGGGACTGGGGAGGGTGGGTGGGGAGAGAGGGAGGGAGAAGGGGAATAAAGGGCATTACGATTAGCACACATAATGTGGAGGGGGGCACTGGGAAGGCAGTACAACACAGAAGACATGTAGTGACTCTGTAGCATCTTAGTACACTGATGGACAGTGACTGTAAGGGGATATGTGGTGGGAACTTGATAATGGGGGGAGCCTAGTAACCACACTGTTGCTCATGTGATTATATATTAATACCAAAATAATACAGAAGGTGGAGCACAACTCCTTCCTTAAATGACTTCCTGTACAGTATGGGGAGGAAGACTGAGTTGAGGGTGGAAAAACCTGACAAACGTTGCCAGCCAGGCGGCTGAGGCTGACACCAACAGTGATAAATCAAAACATTGACACATGTACCCTTAATATGTGATGACAGTGGCACTTCACCTCTATGGTCTTCCAGTTTAATCATGAGAAAAACACACAATTCCAATAGAGGCACAATCTCCAAAATACCTGACCAGGACGTCTCAAACCTGTCACGGCATCCGAAACAAGGAAAGCCTGAGAAACTGTCACAGCCGTTAGAAAACAGCATAAAACCCAAATGTGATTTACTCCCACCAGGAGGTTTAAAACATTTTAACAGTAAGGTATTAACAAAAGGCCATGTAGTGGAAGCTGCTCAGGCTGAGAGTCGGGGTGGGAATTGATAAGGGCCTGGCTATACCTGGTTGAGTTTTTTAAATGTACCAATAAGAAAGATGTAACTGGCTTAGGTGACGTCCGGGAAAGAATGTGAACCCTGCAGTACTCAGCCAATGAGGAACCAGGGGAGGGACGCACGCCCTGAGGTAAATTACTGGGGCCACACTCCCCAGGTGTGCCTGCCCACCAGACTCCCAATCCTGCAAGACCGTCATTAAATCCTGGCTCCGCTGGTCTCTGTCTCCATGTCCACTTACTGAATTTGGACCAGTGAGTGGGTTTCTCACAATGTTAACAGGGGTTTGCTGCCAGTTAAAATTTAGCTAAACCCAGATAAGCCTTTTCCAAAGTTGCCCCAGTATCCATTGCAAACAGAGCAGAGTGTCTGTCATCCTGAATTCTTTCCCATAAAAATAATTTTTTTTTCTTTTTCCAAAAGGCTTTGTAGTAACTTAATTCTTTCAAAGAGCTATCTGATATTTCCCACCAAAGTGTTCAAGATCGCCATGCTTTTATGCCACACTCTAACCTTCATATTTGGGGGATCCAGCCACAGTCCTATCCAGTACACCAACTAATGCCAAACCCATCACTGCAATGCTCTGCCTTCTTCTCTATTCCTATTCAAGTAAGCACCCAATTTTTATTTGCTTTCATAAACCCAGGTCTCCAATACACCCAGACCAGGATCTCAGAGGCACAGTGTGATAGACCCCTGTCTGTTCTCTCTTGTCCTCTAAATAAGTTTTGATGGCATTGAGTTTCTTAGCCTCTCACTCATTAAGAGTATGTAAACAAGACCCTATAATACTGCTTTTCATCTTTGGCTTATAATAGCCATGTGGATAAAGCGAAGGTTCCTACGGCAAGGATTCTCACCTGGCCCTGGTTGGCTGGCTCACTACACACGTGTGGGCAATATGTTGCTATTGACTTTATATAAAGAGCTCTGCCTAGTCCTCTGGGTGACACGGTCACATGGCTGCACAGCTGCACAGTAGCAGAGACTGGAGTGGTGGCAACCCCAAGGACAGAGACTAAGACAGCTCCGGGGGCAGAGAGGCCCAGAGGACAGCTGTGAGGGTGGAGAGGGCCAGAGGCAGAGACTGGCTGCCTGCAGACTTGCTCTGAGAGGACGGGATTCTAGTGATTGACCTGCCACCGTGGTATTGAATAAGGTTGAGCATAAACCCTTTCACCCCTAGAATGCTCCATTGTCATTTTTTGGTCTCATTGAATCCATAATGACCTTGCCCAGGGCTGAAACCCATTGACAAGACAAGCCAGTAAACTTCTAAATCAAATAATTATACTTATTTTGATTTCATTATCTAAGATGGATGTTAAGTCTTGATTCTGTCACTAGACCTGCCATAGTTTCACAATATATTCCTGTCCAGAAATCTGAGTCAGGGTCCTCCAGGAAAACAGAAATCACTTTAAGTATTTACAACAGAGAGAACTTTAATATGGGGAATTGGCTACACACGCAACAGAGAGCTAAGGATCAAGCAGAGGATGGCGGGCAACCATGCCTACCCCTTCACAGGGAGGAAAGGGAGATGGTGCCAGCAGAGCCCAGGGAAGGAGTCATTGCTGAAAACTGGAAACGGTTTCCCATGAATGCTTTCCCTAAAGTCCCCGGATTTCTCCTTGGACATCCCTGACTGGTGAACAGGGGCAGGGGAGATGGAGATTCAGCTGCTGACCAAGGCAGGGGGCAGGGAAAGGAGACACCCTGGCTCCCTTGTCTCCTATCCAGGGTTCTGCCCACGTGCCCTCTAGGCTGAATCAAGCCCAAAGCCAGCTGACATTGGAGCCTGGGAAACACAGCCTGCGGTAGTCAGTCCCCTAAGTATAGAGCAGAGAAGGGGAGAGAGGATGCCTGAGCCCCAGTCCCTCCCACCCATGCCACCCTCTCCTGTCCCAGTTCATGGATCCAGTGTCCCATAATATGCATAATATTTCAAGGTACTTACTCAAGGGGGCCATTAGGATGTGCATCGTGTGGACCGGCTCCAGTGGAATGAAATTCCTGCCATCACGGGGCTGCGTGTTCTACAGGCTATTTCACCGTGGATGGGGTTTTGTCTGTTCTCAGAACCGCCTGAAATGAAGAAGCCGCTCTAAACACCCAGCTGACACTCAGCTCTGATTTCGCAGCCATCAGCTGGAAGAGCCGGTTTCTTTCACAACTGCCCACCTCGACCTGGTAGGATCTGCTTCCTGAGAGGGTCCACTGAGGGCACTTGGCCGCCCCCAGGCAATCACTCAGTCGCTGACGGTGTCTGATTCTTTATCGGCAAGGCCAGGCCAGAGGAATCGTATACCTAGCTGGGTTTCAATAAAAATTTTACCCATTCTAAAGCTCCATGCCAGATTTCCCATCTTAAGAGAGCAAATCCTGGAGATGCTATTAATCATGTTTCTGTAGTTCTGCAAGTCTAGAAACATCCCTCAACCCAGACTCTAAGAGGTTCAGCGTTAGAAAGAACACTCCCATGAATGCTTCCCCTAAAGTCCCTGGTCAATTCTCAGAACTCAAGGATTGCTCACCCTTAGACAATCTGACCAGGAGTTTCTTCATTCGTACAACGTAAAAGTGGCTTTCCAAGGGGTCTGTAACGAGGCCTGCAGCGAACTGGCCTCTCATCCCAACTTCCTGAAGGCTCGCAGCCCACCAGTGGGGTCCAAATCCATTCCGGGACAGAGCAGGAATATGTGAGACTAGCTTCATAATAAAAAAGGACCGATTTATAAGAAATCAAATTGGATCCTTGACTCCTCCAGCGTCCTGTTCCTGGTCCACCCCTCAAAGTACAACATGAACTTTGGTTTTAGGCCGTATAAATGGTATCGCTCTCTTGCTTGACTTATTTACAGGACTCTCTTTGTCTTCCTTCTAATTTTTATTAGTTGCTTATTTATAATATTTGTAGGAGCAATGGCATTTATGAGTAGTTCTTTTCTACTTTTCACTCTTATTTTCTCACCCAAGTAAAACAGTGCAAATCCCTACACTTTGTTTAGTTCACAAAAATCAGTTTGGAAAAACTTACAATTTTTATTCAACAGGTATTGTTTCCTTAAGCCTTCTGCAACTGTTAGCGGACTAGTTACAGAACTAGTTTGTTTTGACAGAAAGACTCATTTGGCTACTTATTTATTGAATTGCCTGCTTTACTTGCCCCTTGTTCCCTCATTTTCACAAAAACAAGCTCTGATTAATTTTTCCCCTTGGGGTATCGTTTTTATTCAAGAACCCTTGAAAAACACGTGTTGGCAATCAGCCATCGTCAGCTACCCTCTGTGAGCGACCCCAAGATTCTGGCTCATCGCTGTTTTTCCATCTCCGCTTTTGAAACATCTGTTCTGGTTTATTTATGTTGAAGTCAGGTTGATGGGCCAATGTGCCATTACAATCAGCTGAGAGCTTTTCTGAGCACCGGAGGGACAGTGCCTCCTAGGCCTGAGGGACGCACAGTGAAGGCTGGACCTTCTCCCAGTTTCTGTCCCTCCTTGACCCTGACCGGATGGAGGGCTGAGCTCGCCCTCCCCCAGATGGAGTGGCTGCCAAGCTTCCTCCTAGGCCAGATCTGAAAACCCCGTGTGATTTAAGGTTTTCTGCTCATTTTTCTTCTTTCTTTCCCCATTTCCTTGTTGGAACTTAATATTCTCTTAATGGAATAAATTTTTAAAAATTTTGTTGTTGTTGTTCTTCCCCTGTCAGTTTCCAGTTTGAAGACACAGGGTGGATAGTAACCCCCATCACATCCTGGGAAATGTTGAATGAGAACTGATATTAGGGCAGTAAGATGAGCTCCGGACTGGCCACAATAAATGACAGCAGTTTAGACACAGGGAGGAGGAGATACTTTCCAGCCTTTCCCAGAAATGACTTAAGTAGGGTAGAAAAACTTCCACTGAGAAACTTGGCTACAGACGATTATCCCGTATAACAGAATATAGAAATCCTACAGAAACTATTAGCAAACAAAATCACAGTGGTTTACAAAATCAGTACACCAAAAAAAATTAATTAGTATTATATAACAGAACGAAAGGATTACTCAGTGTTAGGGGCCCTGGGCAGGAGTCATTCTGGAACCTGCCTGCACAAACGCTGCCCGGCACAGACAGACACCTGCCATTGGGGAGGAGGCTGGTTCATATGCATGCAGCAGACCACTCTTAGTCAAGTGCTGCACGTACATTTAAGGACAGGAAGGGGTCCCACCCACTCACTGCGCTTCTGTAAGGTCTTAATGTCTCTTAAGACCTTACTTAGATCTTAATTTCTCTGCCTTCTCTCTCCCACCTTCCCAATCTTTTCACTGTGACATGGGAAGGGGCCGACAGAGAGCAGACGGGCACATCTAACAATACCCGCTACTATCCCATCACACAGATACCAGCAATGGGGACAGTCAAATCATAGTAGAAAACTCAGACGGAGCATTTACCTGGACAAGGAGCCCTGCGGTGGGCTGCCCTGCAGCCTGATGTATGGATCCCAGAGGCCAGCCTCCTGCTCCGCCCCTTTTTTTGTTCTCCTTGGCAGAGTGTCTGCAGCCCCCCTGCACTTCTAGAATATGCTGCAACTTCACAATTGCCCCCAAGTAACTGAGGAGCGATGCACAGCCCAGGTCTGGAGGTGGACGGAGATGGGGAATAGAGGGAGATTTTGAACCTTCCAGGTCAGAGGAATATGGGAAATCTAGAAAAAGCCGGTGTTTGGTGGACGGCTTACCAAGGAATTATTTCCATCTGGGTTTCCCCCTGGGCAGGGTTCAGAGACTCCAGCTAGAGTGAGTCACAGCTCTGAAAGTTCCCACATAGCATTCACCTGGAGGTTTTGAGACAGCTGGGAAGGTGGCAGCTGGTTGGAACTGGCTTAGGAACATTTTCCTAAATTTGTTGATGTGTTTTTTTCCTACACATAATCACGACCTTTATGCTCCTCCCTCTCTTGAAGCACAGCCGCCTCTGTTGTACCGGGGGATGAGCTTCCTGTAGGTGCGAGCGGGTGCCAAAGTCGCTGTTAGGTCCCAGGCCCAGTTCTGCTGCTCTGCCGTCAACTGCCCTGGGCCCCAATCAAGAACCAAGGTGCCCAGAATCTTTGGTAAGGGGGCTCCAGCCCTGAGTCCTGCTTAGGGGCTGTCAAATCCCCAGGATACCTCACCTCTGGGCCTCAAACTTGATTCTCCCTAGTCAATTATTTTTTTTTTAAATTCTTATCTTCCTACCTGTCATCTCTGTAATTCCCCCATGTGACCTCTGACTGCATGGCCATCTCTTTCCCAACCTGCAAATTCCAGACTCTTACCTCTCCCCAGAGCCCTCCCCGCCTCCCACAGTCAGTGTCAAGCCCACCCTGAGCTGTTTCCAGCCACAGAAGGAGCTCAGTGACGTCGTCTGGTGCACCACAATCAAGACCAGGTGGTGACACTCTCCACACCATTCTGTTTTTCCTCCTGCTGCTTAGGGGCTGTCTTCACTTTGAACTTCTGGCCAAGCTTAAAAGGTGAGAGCAGGTGCTGTGAGGAGAGAGGAGATGGTACTGTGGATGCGGGATGGGGGCTCCCCGAGGTCCTAGACAGGTTCTTGGAGCCCATTCTGCTCTTTCAGACACTGGAGTGTGGCTGTGCCATGAGCACACGTGTGGGCACCAGATCTACAGCCCCTTGGAGCCATGCTGTGATCAGGGACCCTCCTACCCCTAAGCAGACCTGCCTCTGTGGCCCCAAATGCACCTTCTAGCCCTGCTTGCAGCACTGTTTCCCTGAGCCTTTGCCTGGACAGCCAGGCCAGCAACTCAGTGTGCATACTGCCCTCTACCTGCCATGCCCATGAACGCTTCTGTCCACTTTAACTTCTCACTCACCCCTGTGCTACAGCGCCCCATTTTCTTTTTGCCTGAAGTATCCCAGACTTGTTGCTGAAGAAGACACAGCCAGGAAACACCAACAGATGCGGGCAAAAAAAAAAAAGCCCCCAAAGATCAGCAGAGGTGAAGACCAGCAATACAGAAAACATTTAGACAGCATCTCTACTCCAAACAAAAATAAAACTGTGAAACCGTCCTTACCCACTCCAGCAAAAGTGATGGAAAAGCTGACTTCTGCCCTAAGCAGGCTAACAGGAGGGGTCTCAAGTCCACCATGAAGATGGGGTTAGAAAAACACCAAGAAGGGATCCACAGTGTCAGAATCCAGATTTCCAAGGCTGCTATCCAACACTGCATAAGAAGTTCTAGCCAGAGAAATTAGGCAAGTTTAAGAAATAAAAAGCACCCAAATTGGCAAGGAGGAAATAAAGCTATCTCTACTTGTAAATGACATGATTTTGTATATAGGAGATACCAAAAAATCTACAAACTATGAGAGCAAATAAAAGAATTCAGCAAAGTTGCAGGATAGAAGATCAACATACAAAGATCAGTTTTCTTTATATACACCAGCAATGAATAACACTAAAGTGAAAGTAAGAAAGCAGCTCCACTAACAATAGTATCAAGAAGAATAGGTAATTAGGAATACATTTAAAAAAGGTGCAGAGGAATGGAACACTAAAAAGTACACCACATTGTTGAAAGGAATTAAAGAAGCCCTAAATAAATGGAAAGGCATTCTGTGTGCATGGATTGAAGACTTAATATTGTTAAGATACTGATATTCCCCAAAGTGACCTATAGATGCAATACAATCCCTATCCAATACCAACAGCCTTTTGCAGAAACAGACAAGTTGATCCTAAACTTCACATGAAGTTGCAGGAGTCTAACAATAGACAAAAAAACCTCAAAAAACAACAACAAAGTTGGAGGGCTCACATGTCTTCATTTCAAAACTTACCACAAAGCTATGCCAATCAAAAAAGTGTAGTACCAGAGAAGACAATGACTCTATAACATTTTACTATGTTGATATACAGTGGCTGCAATGGAGGGGGTGAGGGTTTGGTAATACGGCTGAATGTTGACCACTGTTTTGTGTATGTGAAACCATCATAAGTTTGTATATCAATGATACTGTAATAAATAACAAAAATAAAGAGTGTGGTACCGGCAGAAGGATAGACATGGATCAGTGGAATAGATTTGAGAGTCCAGAAATAAACCTGTGCATCTATAGCTCACTGATTTTTCATAAAGATGCCAAGATCATTCCATAGGGAAAGAATAGTCTCTTCAACAAATGGTGCTAGACATTTGGACATCCAGATGCAAAAGAATGAAGGTTGATGGAAAGCAATAGGAGATTCCTCAAAGAGCTCAAAATAGAAATACTTTTGACCCAGGAATTCCACTTCTAGGAATTTACCCTAAGAATACAGCAGCCCAGTTTGAAAAAGACAGATGCACCCCTATGTTTACCGCAGCACTATTCACAATAGCCAAGAAATGGAAGCGACCCAAGTGTCCACCAATAGATGAATGGATAAAGAAGATGTGGTACATATACACCATGGAATATTATTCAGCCGTAAGAAGAAAACAAATCCTACCATTTGCAACAACATGGATGGAGCTAGAGGGTATTATGCTCAGTGAAATAAGCCAGGCAGAGAAAGACAAGTACCAAATGATTTCACTCATATGTGGAGTATAAGAACAAAGCAAAAACTGAAGGAACAAAACAGCATCAGACTCACAGAACCCAAGAAGGGACTAACAGTTACCAAAGGGAAAGGGACTGGGGAGGGTGGGTGGGAAGGTAGGGATAAGGGTGGGGAAAAAAGGGGGGCATTACGATTAGCATATATAATGGGGGGGCACAGGGAGGGCTGTGCAACACAGAGAAGACAAGTAGTGATTTTACAGCATCTTACTATGCTGATGGACAGTGACTGTAATGGGGTTTGTGGGGGGGACTTGGCGAAGGGGGGATCCTAGTAAACATGTTCTTCATGTAATTGTAGATTAATGATACAAAAATAAAAAATAAAGAATGAAGGTTTACTCTTACCTCACACCGTATATAAAAAGTTAACTCAAAATGGATCAAAGACCTAAATATAAAAGCTACAACTATAAAACTCCCAGAAGAAAACATAGGGGGAAGTCTTCACAACATTGGATTTAGCAGTGGATTTTTAGATCTGATATCAAGGGGAAAATGCGGGCAACAGCCTTTATTTTTGTTTTTGCAGGAAGGAATGAGTGAGGCAGGTGAAGCAAGTCAGGCAGATTTAGGTTGACTAGTTTGAATCATTTCAGTGGGCTCTGGGGCACAGGTCCCTAGCTGTCCCTAGTTGTCTGGTAACTGGCCCTGGAGTGAATGGGCAGGAGACTGGCCAAGAAATAATGATTTGCCAAGTGGGAGCTTGGTCAAGGAGGTGGTTTGGGGGTATGCGCTTTGCATCAAGTGAAAGGTGAAAGTACTTACTACGTGAAAAATGATTCTGTAATTGTTTTGTAAATATTGCCACAAGACACAAAACACGTGGGTCAGAGACACAGGGCTTTTTGGTCCAAGGAGCCCTTCAGAAGTGTGAACGTTAACACAATTTGTTTGGATTTCTCTTTATACGCCGCCCATGGGGTTGATGCAGAGGGACTCAGGAGTCTGCTGCACATACCTCAGGGTGTATCACAGTCAAAGAACACTGAGCCGGGGGAATCCACCACTTTTATACAGGCAGTACGCTCGCCTTCTCTTTCTCTGGGGGGAAATGTTACTTCGCTCTCCTGGGTTGCTTGCCTGCTGTCAACACAGTCCTAAGACAGGGCCTGGATAGAGAGCAGTCAGGGCTTGGATTTTAGTCGTGCTCAGCAGGAAGGTATGGACAGGCTCGGCTGCTGCGGACTGCCTCTTTCTGGAGGCCTGGGGAGAATCCGTCCCTTGCCTCTTGAAGCTTCAGGTCGGTGCTGGTATCTTGGGCACTGGCTACATCACTCCAACCTCTGCCTCTGTCTTTATTTCACCTCCTCCTCTGTCTGTAGTCAAACATCCGTCTGCTTCCCTCTTACAAGGATAGATGAGGTTGTCCTTGGGGCCTGCCTGGATAATCCTGGATAACCCCGCCTCAAGATCCTTAACATACTCACATCTGCAAATAGCCTTTCTGGGGCTGTTGTTTTGCCATAGAAAGTAACACACATAGGTTCCAGGGATCAGGATATGGGTGCCTTGGGAGTGACCACTTTTCAGCCTACCACAACCATTGCATTAAGAACCTTTCAAAGATACAGTAAAAACAACAGTCCTCATTGGTTGGGAGGTTGAAACAAGGACACAGCAAAGATAATTTAATTCATGGAGTGTCAGAGGGCAGAAGAATTTGGTAAGAGGGCTGAACTTAGGGGAGGCTAGTTCCAGTGGTTCAGCAATATTATCACAGACTTGGTTTCTTTCTGCATCTTCTCTGCTTTTTGAAGTGTTGTCCACACTGGCTTCCTTCGTGGTTGAAAACTGGCTTCCAGAAGTTTCTGTGGTTATAGGCATCCTCCAATAGCGTCTGCTATCTTTCACGCGCTCCCTTCTCCGCTCCCGAGAATGACCTCTCAAAAGTGCAAAGTAGTTCATATCATTCCCATCATTCCCATCCTTACATGCTGTTCTGTGGTTCCCCAGTGCCCACAGCAGGAAATCATTGTGCCCAACAAGTCCTGCTGACCTGGACCCCACGTGCTCTGTGCAACATCAGCCATTGTAAAGTTCCACACAGTACCCTGCCCCTTCTCGTCTCCATTCCTTTGCTTGTGCTGGTCCCTTTGCGGCAACAGCCTCCTCTCTCTGCACCCTGGCTAACTGTACCTACAGACTCAGATCTAAGGGACTCAGGCGCTGTGTGATCTTCGACAGCAGCATAAAGCTCAGTAACTCTTGGCTCTTAATTCTTAATGTTATAGTTGCCATTCCTGTTCTTAGGAGCAAAATCCCTGGGACAGGCAGGCCCCCCAGGAAAATCACAGAACAGGACCCCTGCACGGCTAAGAGGCCGCCCTTTTGACTATAAGTTTAGGGAGAAAGCGCGCCGTGGCGGGTGAGAACAAACGAGGACTGCGCGCCCTCTGTCGGCGAAAAGAGGGGACCGCGGAGAAGGACGCCCATCCGTTCCCCAACGCCAAGGCCAACCGCAAGGTCAAAGCTGCTGCTGCTGCTTCCTGGGCACCTGTTACCGCCAGGCACACGACAGTCGCGCCACCCATGTAAAATATAGTGTATCTGGGTTTTAAAAAAATACTTAATCATTTATTATATACTGTCTGCCCCACTAGAATGTGTGTGCAAGAACTTCAGTTTGTTCACAGCTGAATCCCCAGCCCCTGCAGCAGGTAATGGGGCACACAGTAGGTGCTCAATAAATTATGAGGAATGGAATTAGCATCAGTACTGCCCTTAGACTCAGGCCCAAGCCTCCCCCAGGGCAAGGAATCCCCAGGAGTAAGATGTGCCCCTGCCTCTGGACATACACAGGACCTCAGAATTCCCTGAACAGGCAGCCCCTAGCCTCCTTCCAAAACCTGCATGGGCCTCCTCCCTGAATTAGCAGTGGAGGGGATCGGGGTTCCTCTCAACCCAAGGGGACCCCAGTCTCTGCTGTGGACAGAGCTGGAGCAAACAAGTGGGGTGCGCAGGAGGCCCCCACGGCGGGATGGTGGGAAGGAATAGGAGTGGGCTGCCAGTTGGGAGCCAGGGGCCCGCTCTCCAGCCGCCTCCGTGCTCCTGAGCAGAACTCCAAGGTGTCCAGGAATTCTGAATCCCAAGGCTTCTGGCCTCCAGGTCAGAGGAACTCGAAAGGGAGTTGTCGGCAGGACGGGGGGACTGCAAGCACTTGGGAGCAGAGGTCACTCGGGTTAGCCCAGCAAAGGAGGAGATGCCCACAGGACGGGGACGGAGGTGGGAGCGGAGAGCAGTCTCCTCCCCCGAAGAAGAGGAACGAGAAATGGGCGCTTATCACGTGAGGTTCCCGAATGACCAAAGGAGGGACTGACCCAACGAATGTGGGAGAGCTGCGCCCACCCCTCTGCCCTCCCCAGGTGCCCCGAGTGAGCCGTGGTCTCTGGCAGAAAGGGAAATCCATTTCGAAATTTCACTAATCACAACCATTTGGTGGGGACTGTCGCTTTGCACACATCTCTCTGTTTTGTCTTTTTGAAGGTGCTTTGGTGAGGAGGGTAGATCATCTGCTGTTAGCGGGATATCTAACTGTCCCATATGTAGCGGTATGGGGTACACAGGCCGCTGTCTGTACTCGCGGAGAAACACACATTTACAACGGCCTGAAGAGGGAAGAACTGGCATCCAGTCCATTTCACAGATGGAGAAACCGAGAGTGGCTTCATCTGTGATGTTCACAGGTATTTATCACCAACTATATGCTAGAAACTGGTGCATAATGGTAAGAGAGAGGGGGAAATTGCCAGCCCCTTCTTTATCTTTAATGAGGCAGTTGTACATTCTGGAATATTTGGGACAGTCCATGTACACCTCTTGAGCCAGCATAATTATTCATAGCTTCCTCTCTCTCAAGGGCCATGGTTTGGACAATAAAGTATATGCTATGATGGTACTTATAGACCTCACTTGTATTAGAGTTAAGCGAGGAATTACATAGTGGTTAATAACTACAGTTGTGATGAATATGAAGGAGAGGAAATTATGTCAGGACAGCAAAGAAAGGGATCTGTCTCTGAGGAGGTGGCACAGAAGCAATAGTGAGTGACAATTAGGATGGGGTAAGTGTGGAGGGTGAGCATTCCAGGCTTGGGGTTGCCAGGGGAAAAACTGAAGATTTTGCACTGTGTTTTAAACTCGTCCTCGCTATTGTCACCATTTAATTTGACTTCTATCACTGTTGATACAACAACAAATGAGTGTTTTTTGTTAACTGCAAGAGAATCTGAGGTTTTACACTGGCTGAATGAACTGCAACAGGATCAAAACAAGTCAGGTGATAAGTTAAATATTTGAAAATTCAACTTCCTGAAGTATATGGGGACTAAGTCTAATTTCCTCCTATAAAAAAGTGCACAATATAATATAGTCTCGGGATTAAAGGCAATATCACAGTTACACACTGTAGTTTCAGTGAACGCTCACAGGGCACGTCTCAATGTTCGGCTGACAAGATTCAGACTAAACAAAACTCTTAACAAGGGAAGACTTCACCCCATCCAGCTAATGACTGTATTCTTAGTATCATTAAGGGATTGGATGTGTAAATACCCCTGTCTTTTTACAAAAGGCTAGCTGAGTGTTTTGTAAGCTTAAAAGTAAAGTGCAAAGTTCCTGAATTTCTTAAGGTTCCTCTGTTTAAAACTTGTACACAGTGTGTACCAAGCCCTCCGGGGGCAGGGTAGTCAAAGCATCTTCAAAGGCAGCAAGAAGGGCAGGTGGCTGGGGGACTAAGGAAGGGGGTCTCGGGAATGAGAGGTGAGGCTGGGGCGAAGGCAGTCCATGTGGTGCCATGGTGAGGAACTTGGGACTCATCTTAAGAGTCATGAGAAGCCACAGAAAAATGTGACTCACTTTTGAGGGTGACCTTTGGGAAAGACCTGATCAGATCTGAGTTGTGGCCTCACAGGGGCCAGGGTGCATGCTGGGAGGTCACCAAGGAAGTGACCCACCTAGGGGAGCAAAATCCAGGTGTGAGGAGATGGTGGTTGGACCAGGGCAGAGAGAATGGAAACAGCCTAATGCATAGGACATTTAGAAGGTAGTGACGTGACTTGGGATGAATTAGACAGTCATTCAGTCATCCCATAAGTATTTATTAAGCACTTGCTATGTGCTGGGTGTTATTTTGGGTGCCAGAAACAAGAAGAGAGAAAGCAAAGGTTGGTCGAGGATGATGCGCAGAGGTGTGGCTTTTGTAACTCCAAGATGATCGTATTGTTCCCTTAGTCAGGGACTCCTGGCAGAGGGCTGACTTTGGAGGAGCAGATCATGAGCCATTTGGGGAATGTTGCCTTTGAGGTGCCTGTGGGACATGCAAGTGGAGATGTCACACAGATCCGGGTGGATATACTGATCCAGAATTCAGCGGAGAGCTCTGGGCTGGACATAAACATCTGGACATAATCAGCATTTCAGTGGTGGCTGAAGCTATTAGCTGCGTAAGATCACCTGGCAGACAAGGTCTAGTATAATGGTCAAGGAGGAAATCAGTCTGACAGGGAGCAAAAAGGCCAGCCAGAGAAAAAAGAAAGTCTGCAGTCTTATGACACAGAAGCTAAGGGAAGTGAGCATTTCAAGAAGGAAGCGGCCAACTATGTCAAATGCTGCCCAGTTGCCCAAGGTCATCTAGCTAATAAGTGGCAGGGCTGAACTTTAAAACCAGCTCTAACTATTTAATAAATGGCACTAGGACAAATGGCTAGCCATCTGGAGACAAAGTTAAACCACTGCTTCACACCGTATGCAGTTATAAAGGTCTAAACATAGAACACAAGATAACAATATTTTTTTTTTAAATAGAAGAAATTTCATAATCCTGGTCTGGAAAGATCTTCTTAAAGCAAGGCAGGAAATACAGAAAACATAAAAGAAAAAAATAGATTTTGTTAATAGACTGAAGAAAAAGGTCTGCAGCACATTTGACAAATGTAGAGTTCATATCCCCCATACACCACAATGGTTGCAACAGGAACACTGACTGGAAGAGATGAACAGGTCAAGAAGATGCATGCAAACAGCCACAAATAAGTAAAGAGCCAATCACCTCTGTGATGTTTGAAGAAATGCAAATAAAACAATGAGATACCATTCCCTGGATTGATAAAGCATTTCACTGACCACATTTTGGGGGAAAATAAATAGTAAAACTTCTGGGGGGTGATATTTGGTAGTATCTATTAAAATGTTTAATGTAGCTCTATTTCCTGATCTGGGTGCTGGATCCAGGCTTCGGTTTCCTTGCCTATAAAAGGGGGTCAATGATAATATCTATCCCACAGACCTGTTGGGAGCATGTTTTGAGATAATTCATGAAAAGTACTCAGAGATGGCTGGCGGGCCATGTGTGATATCATGGGTCTGAGGATGATCCACCTGGGCATGGCAAATATTGTAGGGAAAAAAAAAAGACTTACCCCACTGTTCTCATTGGTGACCTCAGACCGGCAGAGCTGGAGGGAATGGGACACAGGCAATTAACATTTTGTATTAATTCAACCTGTTACAGCTAGCAGGTGATACTTTTGTAATTTTTATAAAAAGTCCACTGAAGTAGAAGGAGAGGAAGAGCAGAATGAGGAACCTGCCTTGAACTCACAGGCGCTCTAGGAGGAAGTGGGGACAGGGGCTTGGGCTGGTCAAAGGCCCCGGGAGAGAGACTTCTCCCCAGGAGGTGACCCCAAGCCACTGAGTGGCCCTGGGCAAATGGCTGTTCCTCTCTTCAGAGTCCCTCCTGTGCAGAACGGAGCTGCCGGGGGCACCCACGTTAAGCACGTCGCTTACTACCGGAGCAGATTTGTGGTACTGTGAGCCAGACATCTTCTGAGCGCTTGCCTCTTGTCAACCTGTCCAATCCCACATCGACTCCTGTGAGTTCGGTACTTTACATTCTCGTCCCCATTTTGCAGGTGGGGAAAAGCGAGGCACAGAAAGGTTAGTTCCTGGTGGGAGTTCCCACCTGGAATGTAGCCAGAACTCAAATGCAGGCAGCCAGGCCCTGGACTGGGGCTCTGGACCCCCAGGCTCTACTATCTCCCACATTTCAGCGAGATGACTCCCACATGCCCAGACTCAGTTGCTCCACTGTGGAATGGGCCTCCCAGTACTCCCCTCCTCAGTTTGCGGTAAGGGTCAAATGACATGGGGTTTGGGCCTGGGGGAGGTGTTTGTAAAACAGGAGCCTTTGTTACCCCAGGCGGGGCCTCGTGCTCTCTCTCCCCCATGTTAAGTTCCTGGTGACTTGTCTGATGCTCCACTGAGAAGAGGGGCAGTGCAAGGAACCAGGTGTTCCAGAAACCCCAGGCGAAGTGCCCAGTGGGCCTGTGTGGCCCTCCCCACCTCCACTCCTGGCTCGGAGAGGGGCCCCCTGGCTTTGTCATGGGCTCACCCCTCCCCACCGGCCCCCTCCAACCACACTGCATCCTGTTGGTGCCCAGCCAGAGAAGGAAGTGGAGTCTGGGGCCCAGGGTGACCCGCCTGGGAAGTCCTGCCAGGTGTGAAGCAAGGCCTTCCCTGCGGCTGAGCCCCAGCAGATAAAGGAAGCCCTGCGAGCCTGAGCCCCAAGGCATTCGTGCGCGCCCTGCCTGCCATGTCCCGCCGCTGTGCGCTGTTCACCTGGGCCCTCCTCGCCCTCCTCGGACTTGGGGCGCCTCGAGAAGACCCAAACACCTGCTGCCCCATCGTGCCCCGGAGGGAGTGGAAGGCCCTGGCGTCCGAGTGCTCCCAGCGCCTGAGCCTGCCTGTGAGATACGTGGTGGTGTCGCACACGGCCGGCAGCAACTGCAACACCCCGGCCTCATGCCTGAAGCAGGTCCAGAACGTGCAGCACTACCACGCGCGGACCCTGGGCTGGTGCGACGTGGGCTACAAGTGAGTGTAGAGGGGAAGCAACGCTGGGGCCGGGCCTGGTAGTGGGGGAGAGAGGCGTGCAGGCCCCAGAGACCGCGGGGCAGGTTCTAGAGCCGCCGGGCCGGCCTCCTCAACCGCAAGATGTCCCCGTTTCTCCCCAGAGTGGCCAATAGGGCCGGGCATGCGCAGGCAGCGCAGAGACGCTAGGAGGAGGGCGAAGGCGCAAGTGCGAGCCCTGCTCCCCGGAGGGACAGACTCTGCTAACACATCTGGAGTCCCCTCAGTCAGGCTGGTGCCTTGGCTGGGACGTGGGTGACCAGGCTGGCTAAGTGTGGTTCCAGGAGGGCAGAGGCCTGGGGCGAGTCACCAAGCCCCCGCCGCTGTTTCCTCTGCATTCAGTGGGACAGCAGCTCACTTGATCACCAGACCACCCAATACACGCGAAGCACTGAGGACACCGCCTGGCATGTGGTCAGAGCCCCAGGTCCATGGACTGTTTGGCACCTACTATGTGCCAGGCCGTGTGCCGGTGCCAGGATGGGGCCAGCCAAGAGCAGTGCGAGGCTAGCCCCAAGGGATCTGGCAGCAGGGAGAAACAGCAAAGTCAACAAAAATGAATCCAGGTGGTGAAAGAGGCAGTGGAAAAAAGGAACAGTGAGGTGGCTGTGAGCTGGGGGACAGCGGCGCTGTGAGGCTGAGCGGTCACACCCAAAGGGCAGAGGTCAGGGTGGCTGGAAGTAGTTAGGAGGAGTGATAGGAAATGAGGGAGAGGTCGGCAGGGGCCAGATGGCACAGGGCCTCGGGGCCACGGTGAGAACTTCAGTCCTACTCTGAGGGAGCCAGGGGCCAGGGGCCGGGGCGCCTGCTGAGGTGTAAGAAGCTCCCGCTGGCTGCTGTGCCCAGACTGTAGTGGGGGTGTCAGCAAAAACAGGGATGAGGACTGGTTAGGTCCGCCTCTGGGGCCCATAACCCACCAGCTCCCTTTTTGGGGTAATTGGCTGGGTTCAGCACAAGTTTCTGTAGGGAGAGAGAAGGGTTGAACCCTCTAGGCCCTCAGGCCTGGCTCTGCGGCCTCTGGCCTTAATCACCTTACAGGAAGGCAGACTGAAGTCTGTCTCTCAGATTTTAGGATTCAGAGTCTGAATCAAACATTCCAAATCCCCCTTCCTTGTCCCATCACGTTCTGAGCCTCAGTTTTCTCCCCTGTAAAATGGGCCCACTGTACCCACCTGGTGAGGCCGGGTGAAGTGAAGTCAGATGTGTTCATCTGATACATACACAGGGAGCACGGAGTGCCAATTGCTGGGCTGTGGCAAGGCCAGAACTGGCCCACTCCCGGGGGCTGGCGTCACCTCTGGTGTTCCTAGTCTCTTCGGAGCCAGATTCTGAGAGTCTGGCTTCCTAAAGGGCAGATTCAGGACCCAAGATTCAGAAGTGCCACCAGTCTGTGCGTCAGAAGTGACCCCATGAGCCAGGGGGCTGAGGTGGCAGATACTGTAGCACCGAGATGCTGCCATCTAGTCAATCCTCACTCAAGATCTGCCGCCAGGACTGGAAACCTCCAAGGGGCAGAATGGGGCCCCAGGGTCTGTGTCTGGTAGTGACACCAACCCCCGAGTCCCTGATCCTGACACTCAGTGTGCCCCGGGCAGGGAACAGGAAGCCGGAAGCAGAGCACAAGAGCTTCTCGGTGGAGATTTCTGAGGCAGGGGTCTCTGGGGCGCGACTGTGGGCAAATCACGTCTCTCGCTCTTAAAGTGGGGATGACAACAGTACCTGCCTCTGAGGACTGCAGGTGGGGACTCAGCAAATCAAGAGCTCAACAAATCCTCCAGGAAAGCAGGAGAAAGTGAGGAATCAGATCACGTGGGTGGGTCACAGGGACCTGGGTGAAGAATCCTAGCTCCGCCCCTATCAGCTGTGTAACCTCGGACAGGTATCTCTACCTCGCGGATTCTCTATCTACCAAATGGATACAGGAGTGACTCACAGGGCTGCTGTGAGGATGAAAAAAGGTGCATGTAGAGCTGCACTTGGCACATGCCAGGCGCCACGGTCATTGTTACTATTGTGGAAGATTAGGTGGCACGAGGGAGGGTGTTGGGAAGTTGTGTGTGGGTAGCAGGAACATGGGTGCGGTGAGTAGAGGAGGGAGGAGCCCTCCCCCAGGGAGCCCGCCCGCACTCAACCAAGCCCACGACCACCCGCACAGCTTCCTGATCGGAGAAGATGGGCTCGTGTATGAGGGCCGGGGCTGGGACACCGAGGGCGCCCACACAGGGAGCACCTGGAACCCCATGTCCATCGGCATCTCCTTCATGGGCAACTACATGGGTAAGTGACTGTCCTGTCGCCGGGAGAGGGGGACGACATGGGCTATGGGGATGGCACAGTGTGGTGTGTAGTTGCTGAGAGGCTCTGCCACCTACAACTCTGTGTCTCTGGGCAAGTGACTGCTTTTCCGAGCCTCATTTCCTCCTGTAGATAATGACCACTTTCAACTACAGTTTGGGTGAGGATTAGTTAATCTACATAAAAGATCTAGGCCAGTCCATGGCCCCTAAGAAGAGCCTGATAATAGCAGCTATTCTGAGTAGGACCCAGAGGTCTGAGGACTGAGGAGGAAGCAGCAATATTCTTGACAGCAACACTTACTGCGGGCTTGCTCTGGGCCAGGCACCCTTCTGTGGGCTTTATATAAAGTAACTCGTTTCACTGTCCCCCAGCCCTGTGGACAGGTGCCATTATTTCCCCCCCCTTTCCCAGATGAGGAAACTGAGGCAGAGAGAGATTAGGCCACTGCTAGGGAGTGGCAGACCCGGATCCAGGCCCTGGGGGGCCAGCCGGGAGCACAGTCAGAACCACCACCCCACACGACCTCTGCCCTCCGTGGGAGCCTAACGCCTGCCTCTGCACCCCCCCCAGAGCGGTCACCACCGCCCCGGGCCCTCAGGGCAGCCCAGAGTCTGCTGGCTTGTGGAGTGGCTCTGGGAGCCCTGAGCCCGAAATACGAGGTCAAAGGACACCGGGATGTGCAGCAGACACTTTCCCCAGGTGACCAGCTCTACGAAATCATCCGGACTTGGCCACACTACAGCGAGTGAGGCCCTTCTACTGTCCAGGCCAGAAATCTCCCTGCCTTCTCCTCGAATAAAGGTGCAGCTCGAACTGTTTCTATGTCCTGCCGCCCACCTCCCCTCTCTCCCTCCCTCCCACCAGACCCCCCTGTCTGCCCCACACCCTAGCACTCTGTCCTCTCTGGTGCTCAGAACCCAGAGGCCAACCTTGAACCAAGTCCCCAGAGATCTCAGCTCAGAAACATCCCACCCCAGAACCCACAGATCTCAGGTCAGAGGGCAGGAATCAGCACCAGGTTGGTCCAGATGTCACTGACAGCAACTCGGGGAGGCAGATCCTCTTGGGCAGTGAACCACGCTGCAGGACACCCTCTCTCTACCACACAGCCCAAGACATCCTGTGCAGCATCTCTGCTTGGACCCCTCTGGGGAAGAGCTGCTCACTACCATCCCTCAGAGCACTCCTTTCACTGCTTTGGAGAGAGTGGTTTTTCCTGAGCCTCAGCCCGTCTGCCTCCCAGTCTCAGACATGCCCAGAAATATACCCAGGTCCCAATTACACCCCCAACCAATCCTTACTTCTCCCCATTTCACCCCCAATCTTTCAGTCATAAACTGAGGAATCCCAAAAGCAAATCTGTTTATTTACAAAATACCCTCCTTCCCAGCATGCAATGCCTGGTGGAGAGGCCAGGGTCAAGGCCTCACACACCTGCAGCCCTGTGAGCACCAGACGGGTGGGACCTGGGCCACTAGAAGGACACCCTGGCCGCTGGGCAGGCACACTGAATCCAGGGGTGGGTAGGGGGTGAAGGGTCAGTGCTCCCTCTTCGAGGTCACAAGCGTGTGTCCAGCTGGTTCATATATTCCTGCAAGGCCTTCAGGCGGGCGTCTATTTCTGCCATGTCAGCCGCCTGGTGGTCAGAGCTGTACTCTGTGAGAACAGGTGTGGCTGTGAGGGGCTGAAACGGCCTGAAACCAGAGGATGTTCCAGGGCCCAGTTTGCTGCCCTTGGTTCCATCCAGGTTCTGGCACAAGTGAGGAAGGGATGTGGAGTCCCAGGCTCACCTTTCATGGGTACCCAGCCCCCCGAACTGGCCAGGCGTCTCTGACGGCTGCCGTGTTCCAGGGGGGTGGACTTCTGCTGCTGGGGAAAACAAGAAAGGGGGTCAGGGAGCGTGCGAACCCCACCAGAAATTCTGAACCAGAAGGTCTCAGAAAAACAGAGCTGACACCTAACTGGGTCCTTATTAAACGCCAAATAACCTTGTATCTTCGCCAGAACCCTCTGAGGGGAATACTGTTTAATGGGGATAAATAGGTAGAGACACTAAGTAACTACCTTGAATCGCACAGATCATGATAGCAAGGGGAGCCGGGTTTTAACACCTGGCAGTTTGAGGCCAGAGCTGGTGCTCTTAAACACCATCCCCTGTCCCCATTCCACCCCATCCCCTCCTCCAATCAATCCAATGACCTCAAAACACTGCATCCAGAGGCATTAAGAGCCTGATCTTCCAGAATAGACTCATGGGAGAAAGGCACGCCGCTTCTGGTGGTTTCGTGCTGTCCCTACCTCCTCCAAGGCCCGAGGAAAGACACTCACCGTATTGGACCCACTCCAGGTTGTGGGGCTGGGAGGCTTCCCCCGACGGTGGCGGGAGCTAAGAGGAGGCAGTAATCAAGGACTAATGGGAGGAGTCTTTGGCACCTCCCACCTCGCTCTCTGTGGTTTCAAGGCTCCAGCCTCCACCACCTAATTTCCCTGCGAAAGACTGTTTCCAGTCTCCCCAGACACCCACTGGAGGTGGTCCTTTCCCCAGCCCAAGTTTTACCCTCTAGGGAGGGATTCAGAGAAATCCTCGAACTCGCTGCAGGAGCTGGCGGGCGAGCAGCGGCTGCGGAAACTGTCCACTAGAGGGGGAGAGGGGCGGCGTGAGCCTCCCGCACCGCACGCCCGCCCAGCCCTCTGGTCAGCCCGGCGCGCTTAGCCCAGTACCTGAGGAGCTGCGGTTTCGGGAGCGGTTAACCGCGTCGCCTCGGCCGGTCACGACAGCTGGGGGCCGAGTCTGGCGCGACCGGGAGATGGACAGCCCATCCCCGCTCCCTCCGCTGCCCAGTCGGTTCCGCTGCTGCTTTCTGGGGGAGAAAAGGAGACCCCCGCCTGTGCGTACAACTAAGGCGGGGAACGGCGTCGCTGCGCCCCTATGGGTCACAGCCCGAGGCCGGCGACCCACCTGGGGCCACGAGGCCCAAGAAGGGAAAAAGCGTGCGGAGACAGACCGGGCAGGGGCGGGAGAAACAAGCAAGCAGGGCGGGGGGGCGGGTTGTCAGGCAAGAAGCCTGAGCAGGTGGCGGAGGCGAAGCGACAGAGCAAGTGACCAGCGAGGCAGACAGACTGGACGGGAGCGCAGGCCGGCGGGCAGGGGACGCGGACGGGTGGGAGGCAATGGGCGCTGACCGCATCTTGCTCTCTCTCTGCTTCCTCTCCCTGGCTTTCACAAAGGCTGTGGGGTCGAAACGGGTCACGCGACCACCTAGGGCGGGGTGCGGGCGGGAGGTTGGGGAAGGGAGGCTGGCGTCCCAGAACCGCGCCTCCACGGCCCTAATCCCGCCCACCGCCTCCCACGGGCAGGGCCGGGCAAGGCCAGCGCAGACCTGGGGGTGACGGCGAGGGGCGGGTGGGGCGGCCTAGACCCCGGCCCCGGCCCCCGCGGCCGCTCTCCTGGGAGGAGGAGCGGATGGCGCAGCGGCCGCGCGATGTGGAGCGCTCCCGGGACGACGAGACCCGATCTTCCGGGGCCGAGAGGACCACCGCGGGCGGAGTCCGTCTTCTGGGAGCGGAAGACCCACTGTCAATTACCCGTCAGCAGGACCACTCCTATCCCAGGCCTCTCCCTGGATCGCACCATCTCCGAACCTTCGGGTCCATCCTCCCACCGACCTCTAGACATTCACGCCCTGGCACAGGACCCTCACAGACACGCTCTCCAGCTCCGCTCCTCTCGGAGCCCCACACAACCCCCCAGAAAGAACCCATCTGTCGCTCCCCTACATCCCAACACACCTCCTTTACCCTTCTTCCCACAGCTCCCAGGACACCTGTCCCAATTCTCCACCACCCACACCAACAGGTGCCAGGGGACACCCCCCCGATCCCCACCTGCCGGGCCACCCCCTTCCTCCCTGCTCGAGCCTCAGCCCCGCCCCTTCCCAGCTGCTATCTCCAGGCCCTGCGGGGCCCTTCAAGCCTGGTCCGCCTCTCCACGGACCCCGTCGACCGTCTCCAACTATGCAAGCCCGTCTCCACGCTCGTTGATGAAGTCCCTCCTCCACGGTTCACTTTCCGGTTCCCCCGCCCTCTCCACCTGCCCGGGCCCCACCCACCTTGGGCGAGCTCGTCCTCCCTCGGGCCGCCCCTCCACCCCAGGCCCCGCCCGCCCTGGGCCAGCTCGTCCTCCCTCGGGCCGCCCCCCCACCCAGGGCCCCGCCCACCCTGGGCCAGCTCGACCTCCCTCGGGCCGCCCCCCCACCCAGGGCCCCGCCCACCCTGGGCCAGCTCGTCCTCCCTCGGGCCGCCCCTCCACCCCAGGCCCCGCCCGCCGGCCCCAAGACCCTGCAGGCGGCCCGCAGCTCCAAGGCCCCACCTGCCCCCGGGCGCGCCCCTCACCCTCTCCTGTACAGCGCCAGCTCTCCGTTCAGCGTCTTCAGCCGCACGCGCAGGCTGCGTTCCGACGCCTTCACCTCCTCCAGCTGCCAGAAGGGGACAGGGGGGCAGAAGTCCAGCCTGAGGGTTGGCCAGGACAGGGGCCGGCCGCACCCCCCCCATCCGCCCGCACTTCACCTCCTTGGCTAGGCGGCGGCAATCCTGGCTGCGCCGGCCAGCCCCGCGATGCCCGAGGCCGCGCTCCTGCCGCAGCTCCTGCTCCAGGCCGCGCACAAGTCCGCGCAGGGCCTCGACTTCCTGGCGCGCCGCCCGCCCGGCCAGCGCCTCCTCGCGCGTTCGGCCCAACTGGGCCTCCAGTTCCCGCTTCTCAGACGCCAGGCGCAACACCCTAGGAGGGAGTAGAAGGAAGCCAGCGAGAGCTAGAGGGGGTCCTCAACTCCTCCACGGGGGTATGCCACACTTCACCTCCCCCAAGAAGCAGGAATGCGGCCCTGCCACTCCCAGCCGCCCCATGGTCCCACCAGCTCCCCTCTGTTATCTCCCCCACGTGAGAAGGGACATAGTCACCCCACTCACCCCCATCCGTCCCATGGGAAGGACACAGCCCTGTAAGTTTTAATTCCAATATATATTATTCATCTGTCCTCCATACCCCGAAAGACTAGCCCTGAGGTTCTGACCCCAGCCTCCACCCTGGCCTCCCAGACAGGTCCCATCATCTTCCATTTGCCAAAGATTTTTCTAAAATGCGAATCTAATTGGGTCACTATTGCTCTCAAAACACTTCCTTGAGAAAAAGATGTACATGCAAGGACATCACTGCAGCACTATTTGTAATAGCATAAGAGCAGTAATACCAAAACATACATCAGTAGAGAACTAGTTGAATTCCAATGCTACATCCATTTAATGGATTCACACAACTGTAAAAAGGCAAGAGGAAGATCTCTATGTTCTGTCACCAAATGATGGCCATAATGTGAGTTTAAAAACAGTACAGAACATGCTTAGTATGTCTCTCTATGTAAAAGAAAAGAGGGGAATTATAAATTATATATGTTCACATTTTCAGACACATATAAGGATAATTTGAAAACTTTAAAAAGTAGGTTACCTATGAGAAAGGTAGAAAACAGATGGCAACATAGATACAAGCTGGACCTCTATGAATCACCCTTTTTTAGTTTTTTAACTTTGGAACTTGAAATATATTTTACATAAGTTTTAATAAAAGCAATCCCTAAAATTGTAAAAGAAACCGACTCCAACATATCTAACTATATCAAAATTGTTGGATACTGCAGAATTATGTCAAGTAACAAAAGAAACTTCTAGCAAGTAGAATATAGCCTAAGGATAAAAAGGACTACAAAGAAATTTTAAACTTCAAGTGCTTATATTATTAATAATTATATTGTTATTAATAGAATAAAGCAAATAAATAATTATGGTACTACTTACACAAATTCATCAGGGTGAGAAAAGACAAATCAAAGTTCAGATAAGCACAGATATCATCCTTCTCTTTCTAAAAATGTATCTCCTCTGGCTCTTTTCACTAAAAAGGCCTAAAAGCAATGTCAACCCAATGGCAGTGAGCACCCCTAATGACCAGATTATTGTCTCTAAGTGCAAATTTCCCACGAAAAGAAACCAGAGCTCCTTGGAAAAATGACTTACACCAGTTCTGAGGCTGGAAAGGCACAAAAAAATCTGAGACATCTTGAGAAGCCAGAAAACAAGGAAGCCACCAAAGATGACTGGGGTCATTTGGAAAAGAGTGGAGGGGCCAACATGAAGGTAATTCCTATGGAACAAAGGTAAGACAATATGAGCATCAGAGAGAACACCTGCAATGAACAGCAGACTAACAACACATCTGTGGTAGGATGAATAACAGCTTCCCAAAATACATCCGTGTCCTAATCCCTAAAGCCTATGAATGTCACCTTACATGGACAAATTTTTTTTTAAGACTTTATAGATCTGATCACATTAAGGCCCAGTGAGGTGAGGAGATGACTTCGGATTATCAGAGTGAGCCCTAGGTAAAATCACAAGTATCCTGATAAGAGAAAGACTGAGGGAGACTAGCTGGGAGCAGTGAAGGCAATGCAACCACAGAGGCAGAGGCTGGAGTGATGTGGTCACAACTGAACAAAGGAAGCAGATGGAAGCTGAGAGGGACAAGGAATGGATTCTGCCCTAGAGCCTCGTGGGGCGCACTGCCCGGCTGATACCTTGACCTCAGCCCAGGGAAAGTGACTTTGGACCTCTGACCTCCGGAACCGCAAGAGAATGAATTTCTGTTGTTTTAAACCACCCAGTTGGTGGTCGTTTTTCACCACAGCTATAGGAAACCAACTTAACATCGATTGAGTCTAAATTCGGGAGTTCATAATGATAATAAAACACTGATCTCCATGGAGGATGTTGGTTATTCAAGATTCTGTAAAAAGATAAATAAAGGGAAAAAAATTAAGCATTAATCATGCCTTTCTCAGAAGAAATGCACCTCAGGGAAACGAAATGGTTGGTGAGAGAATGCTTAACTGAAGAATTCCAGCTAATAAAAGCAGGACGAATCACAGAATTGGTCAGTAGTTTTTACCAACACCTAATGAAAAGATCCATCTAGCCACTGATCATCAATAGCTACTGAAACTACATCACAGTTGTTCTCACCGTGCTTAAAAATTTCAATTGAGTAGGGATCTGAAAAATATACTGATGCCTACATTTTTGGCAAAATTTGAATCTATCCTTTGCAGTCAAGAACAGGGCAAGGATGCCTCCACTTCTTCTCATCACTGTACTGGAGGGCCTACCCAGGGCAATAAGGCAAAAAAAAAAGAAAGAAAGAAAAGAAAGATAAGAATTGAGAAGGAATCAACAAAGCAGTCATTTGCGGGGAATGATTATAAACATTTAAAATCAAAAATCTATAGATAAATTATTAAAAATAGTAAGCCGGAGTTACTAGACACAAAGTCAACATATAAATATCAATTAAACAGTATCAATATGACTTACATTTAAAATAACAATTAACTAAAGTACCCAAAGACATAAAAATCTAACAAAAAGTATGATGGAACAACATTATTGAGACATGAAATGAGACCTAAATGAATGTAGAGATATACTCTGTTTATAGATTAGAATATTCACTAATTATAATGCTTTCCCTAAATTGTGATATAGATTCAATGTAATACCAGTAAACATTTCAACAAATTTTGTTTTTGAAAAGCCAATATTAATTCTAAAATTTATACAGAAAAGCAAACTGCCAAAGAATAACCAAAGAACACTTGAGAAGCCTTACTCTACCCAAAATCAGACTAATTATAAGACTATAGTAATTATAACAATAGCACAAGGACAGACTGTAGAACACAGAACCTCACCTACAGATAAGCACGATTTATGATAAGGGTGACACAGGCTAAGCAGTAGGGAAAGGCCATTCTTTTCAATAAACAGCACTGGGATAATTAGTAATCTTATGAAACAATATGAAAGGACATCTACCTCACCAAAAATTAAGTCCAATCAAGTAGGGACCCAATTGAGTGGATTGTAAACAAAATTTGAAAAGCAAAACACAAAAGAGTCATAGATGATACTGGACAATCTCTTCGTGACAGTGGGAGAAAGCTGTCTCAGACCACAAAACTACTAACTTCAAAGAAAAACATTTGTACATTGGTCTACATAAAAATTAAGAACTTCTGCTTATAAAAAGACACCACAATTAAGGGAGTGAAAATGCCAGCTACCTGGGGGAGGAGGTTTCTGAAACACATAAAATCAACAAGAGACTCGTATCCAGACTAAATGAAGAACTCCTGGAAATCAGTAAGAAATAAGATGTCCAGAAGGAAAACAGGCAAGGTAGGTGACTAGGCAGGCGACTGACAAAGGAGGAAATCCAGATGGCTGTGGAACATATGAAAACTGACTCACCCTCATCAATAATTCAGAAAATGCAAATGAAAACTACCAAGAGTTGCTAGGCTGCTGGGAACTTTCTAAGAAAGGGACCCTGCTCCCACCATCCCATGTCATCAGTCCCAACAGCACGCAGGCAGCACCACCGAGGAAGGTGCCTCGCCAGAAACTTCAATCTGATTGGTTGCCCGTAGGTTTAACAACCAATTCCTGAGCCAGGAATATACATTAACCGTGGACGTAAGAGCTACAAAACCCAGACTGTGGAAAACTCTACAAGCCAAATAACCTGGCTTCTTCCACAAATAAATGAGGAAAGGTGGGGTGGCAGGGACTGAAATTAATTAAAAGAGTTGCAACAAATTGTGACATGGGCTGTGTTTTGCTTCTTATCCTCACAAGCCAATTACAAAAAGACATTTGTGAGATCATCAGTGAAGTGTCAACACATACACACTAGGTATCAGATGATATTAGGGAATTGCTGTTAATTTTGTCGGACGTGGAACAGCGCTTTTGTTTCTTAAAAATGTCCTTGTATTAAAGATACATATTGAAGTGTTTCAGAGGAGTTATGATGTCTGGGATTTGCCTCTCAGTGGGGAGGGGAGGGTACAGATCAAATAAAATGGGCAAAACATAAATAACCTTAGAAGTTGGGGTATAAGAATATGCACATTATACTACTGTGTGCTTGGAATTTTTCCTAATAAAACATTTTTATATGCTTTTGTGTGTGCTTGGAATTTTTCTGAATAAAACATTTTTTAAAATTCTATGGCTCCTCCATACTCTCCCCAAGGAGCTCTCCATTCAGTCCCTTACAGCTGCCCTCCCCCCACTCCTCTCCACCCACCTCCCAACCCTGGGTGCTCCAGCAAACTTCTCTGCAAATCCAGTTCCCTCCTCCGGGAACACTCTCTCCTCCTCCTTCTCCTGCCAGGTACTCCACTCCTCCGTCCAACATCACCTTCCTGGGGGAAGCCTTCCTGCCTCCAGCCAGGCTAGGTCATGTCCCTCTGTTCTCTGTCTCCCGGCTTTGTGTACATTTCCTTCCTAGCACCGGCCATGGCAGAGCTGGCATTTATCAGTGTGATTATGAGCTTTCTGTCTGGACCCTGACTCCAGCTGTCTGGTCACTATGTAGGAACCCGGGCTCTGTGGCCAGGCTGACTGCATCCAACTCTACTCCACTTATTACACACTGGGTGACCTCGGGCAGTTTCATTTCACATCTCTGTGAAGTGGGATGATTGTAAAAATAATAGGTTGTAGGAATCTATGAAGAGTGCTTAGACCATATCTGGCACTGAGTAAGGGCTCAATAAGCAAGAACTAGGGCTGGGCAGTGTGCCTACCACACAGTATGAACTTGATAAATGTTGGATGAATGAATGAATGAATCCTGGAGCCTTCCCAAACTCCCTAACTCCAAGCTGGGAAGGGAAAGGTAAGAAGTCAATGACCATGGGATCTCCAGCCCCTTCTCTAGTTTGTGGTTGGTTCCAAAGGGCAGAGGCATCACATTGTTGCCAGCTTGGGACATTGCACACACTCACGCACGCACACACATGCACCCGGAAGGCCTGAGGGATGATTCTGAGGATGAACTGAGGATAAAACTTATCCTGCTTCCCAGCAGCACAAGGCCAAGGTCCTCTAGGAAGACACACAGGGTTCTGCAGCCCCAAGGTCCCACTCTTGTTCCCACCGTCAGTACTGGGAGCTCAGTCCTGGGCTAGCACCTGCCAATAGTTTACTGCTAGCAGCTGGAGAAACAAAAGGGTCTTGGCGCTGGCTGCCTGGATTCTGGGTCTGGCCCGGCCATGTCACTCGCTGTGTGACCTGGGATAAATTCTCTAATCTCTCTGGGCCTCAGTTTTCACTTCTGTAAAATGGGGATGATAGCAGTGCCTACCTTGTGAGGATTGAATGAATTAAATCATAAAATACCGAGCAAAGCCCCTGGCACACAGTTAAATGCTCAATAAATGTTAGTTATGGTTATTATTGTTATTACTAAAAATATTATCAGCCCTCCCCAGTGAGTGGAGACTCCTTCAAGAAGAGATGAAGTCCCCGACTCAGCATCCCCACAACCCACAGCCCACAGCCCACAGCCCACAGCAGGTACTCAATTTAGATGCCAAAAGCCCATGGTTTCTCCACTTTACTCTTTCAGGCCTCTTGTTGTCACCACATTCTGACACAAGGCCTTTGCCCATGCTGTTCCCTCTGTCTAGAACAGTCTTCCCCAACCTTTCCACCTACCCCACCCCAAGACCCCATCAGGTTCCTGTTACAGCCTCCTATAGGCCAGGGTCCCTTTCCTGCCTAATCCCATCTCTGTTGGCAAGGATATATTCGGTGGTTATGTGACCAATGCCTGTCTGTCCCCTGGGCTGGCCACTACATGAAGAGCAGGGAGGCGGCCAGCACAAAAGCAGCACTGAGTATGGCCCTGCCTCCCGCCCTGTCTTTGGATATGTTGTTCCCTTTGCCTAAAACACTGTTCCCTTACCAGGCAGGTCACCTCTCCCCTCTGGGCTTCCCCAGCCCCACCCACTATGAATCTTCACCATCTGCACACAGATCTGTCTCCCTCATTGGACTGGGCGCCCCAAGAGGCACAGCCAGGGTTGTTCCGGTCATTGCTGTGTCCCCAACACCATCCCACACAAGGTGGGCACAGAGGAAGGGCCCGGAATAAATATTTGGTGTCCTCCCAATGGTGTTGGGCATGGAGCCCCGCAGTTCCTGGGGCGTGTGCTCCTCCAGCCCTAACCGCCTTCCCCTCCCAAACTCACTGTTCCCGCAGGTGCCAGATCTCAGTCTCCGGGGCCTGCCGGGCGTCCTGACGGTCTGGCCCGCGGAGGCGGCCCAGCTCCTCCTTCAGTGAACGGATGATGCCCTGCAGGACCACGGGGTCCGGCTTGCCCTGGTACGGGAGGGGCAGCGGGTAGTGAATCCTGAGAAGGAGGATTAGAACCGTGGCATCTCAGAGGCCAAGAATTCGCTTGCGAGTAACTACCAAACCCTGAGAGCCTTCGAGTATGAAAACACCCAGTTCCCAAAACCTCACATTCCTAAAGCCTTAAATTCTAAATGCAGCTTCCAGCCCCCTCTCTGCCCCCATATCTCTTTACCTGTCAGTTAGCCACCCCAAAACCCTCTTATATAATACTGGTAACACTGGGATTGAAGGTGTGGTGAAGGCTGACATAACTTCCTTGTCCACACTGCTAGTGGAATGGACGCTGGTTTCAAGCTACTTGCAGCCAAGCAAAACCTTAATTCAGATTCCATATTGGGGGATTCTAGACGGCCTGACCTGGGTCACCCCTTGGCTGGGGAAAGGTAGGGCACCTTGATTAGCTGCCCCAACAGATGCTATTCATGGAAGATTGGTAACTTCCTGCTAAGAAATCCAGGGGCTATTAACAAATGGGGCAGATACTGTCCCCTGGTTACCCAACAGCCCTTCCCAACTTCCTTCTCCCTTGCCTCCTCCTCCTATGAATAGTAGAAAGCCAGATATTCCTTTTCCCAGCATCCCTTGCACATGACCACTTACGGCCAAATATTATGGGAAAGGCCATGTGGCCATTTCTTGGCCAAATATCATAGGAAATCTGTTGGGAGTCTTCTAGGAACACTTATTTTCCTGATAAAAACAGTAGATGCAACTAGCAAGCACAGCCCTGTTCATCTTCCTCTTGCTTTGAAACAGATGCAATGCCTGGAGGGCCAGCAGCCATCTTATGACCATGAAGAAATAAGGATGAGGTTAAAAAAACCAGGGATGTCAAAAGAAAAACAGAAACAAAAACAGAAGGAGCCTGAGCCCTAATGAAACTGTTGAGGACCAGCCACCTTACCTAATCATTTTGTTATGCAATAAACTATTGTTTAAGGCTCTGGTAATGGCACAGTCTTCTACTTGTAGTCAGACTCAATATTAAATGATACAAACCTCAACACTGAAGATTCCAAAGGCAAGGTTAAGCCCTGAGCACCAGGGGTTCCTGAGCAATACCCACATCCTCTCCCACCTGCCCATCATCCTGGGCCTGGTGCCAGCCTCTTTTCCCACCTGTCAAACTCCACGGAGTAGATGAGGATCAGGTAGCGCTTGGAGTTGAGCTGGGCCGACCTCGAGGCCAAGGGGCCTGGGCGGCCCCCCATCTTCCGGTTCCGCAGGGACTCCAGATCTGTGTAGGTCAGCAGGTCAAGGGTGACTGACTCACTGCTCTGTTGGGACAGGATGGAAGGAACTGCCACAAGACCCAACATAGCCATACCGACAACACACAACCCACACACCTGGGCCCCATCCATTCCGTGGGCGAGCTGCCTTTCCTACACCGAGGCTGACGCGCAAGATGGCCCTGCCCCAGAGGCCGCCACAAGGACACCATCCCAGGGAGAAACTGCAAAGAACCTGACTGCTCAACCAGAGAGGCAGCTCAGTTCCGTGGCTCTCCGAGTGCTGTCCCCAGACCCCCTGGGAATCTCTGAGACCCTTTCAGGGAGTCCACGAGGCCAAAACAATTTGCATCATAATATTAAGATGTCATACGCTTTTTTTGCCATGCTGACATTAGCACTGTGGGCGAAACTGCTGGTGCCCAACAGCAGAAAGCAAGGCCCCAGCTCCAGTGTGCTAGCAGCTGTGTTTCCCCACTGCCATGCCGCCTCCGTCGGGGACAAGGAGGAAGAAACACGCAAACAAGACACAGGAAATGAACCGCGGGAATGTTCTCGAGGAAGCTCTAAAGGTTATTAAGTTTGTTGAATCTCGATCCTTCAGTACACAGCTTTTCACTACACTGTGTGTCAAATGGGAAGGCTACATTCTGCCACATACCAAAGCGTGACAGTTGCCTCAGGAAAAGCACTTATGTAATCGAGTTTTGAGCTAAATTAGCCAGTTTCTCATGGAACGCTATTTTTATTTGCAAGACCGACTGAAGGACCGAACTCTGGTTATTCAGACTTGGAGGTTCGGCAGGTATTGTCTCAAAAATGAACAAAGGGAGCCTGTCACTTCAAGAAAAACAGCTGACAATATTTGTGGCCAATGATAAAATTCAAACTGCAAAGCAAAAATGACAATTCTGGAAAACTTCTATTTACCACCGTGCTCAATAGCTTCTCCATGTTGAAAGACTTTCCTGGTGAGATGAGTCGGGATATTAGCAAATGTGACTTCCTGATATTGTATAATGAAATGTGTCAACATTTGGAAGATCTGCATAACTCAGTGAACCAATATTTTCCAAATGACCAATGCATGATGTTACAAAATGGCTAAGAGATCCACGCAATGTGCAAGACACATCAAAAGATGTTAATGTACCAGACTATGAAAAATTCACTGATCCTGTTTCAAATTCCACATGGCAATAATCTTTAAGAAGATACCATCTGTCCAGTTTTAGTGTGTGAGCAAAGAAGGATATGCATGATTACCTAAAAGAGCTGTTAAGGGGCTCCCTTTTTCAACTAAATGTCTGCGTGAAGCAGATTTTTCTGCATATGCTTCAAATAAAACATATCACAACAGATGAAATGCAGAAACATATGAGAATCTAGTAATTTTCTATTAAGAAATTTGCAAAAATGTAAAACAATGCTACATTTCTTATTTTTAGAAAATACATTTTTCACAAAAATGTTTAAACTACTACAACAAACTAAGTTTATTATTTTATTTTTAAATGAATTCATAAATATCTTTAAATTTTTCTCAGTTTTAATTTACACTATGGCAAACAAACATTGATAGATAAAACCTACAGGCAAAAGCTCTTTGGTGTTTTCAAAAATTTTTAAGGGTATAAATGGGTCATGAGGCCAAAATGTTTGAGAACCACTGAGCTAAATAAGCCATAATGCATGGGTACAATGGAATACTAAGCAACCACTAACAAGATGACAAACCCAAAAGTTGATATTAATAACAATGAAAATAGGCAACACCTGTATAACACTTAGCAAGAGCCTGGCACTATTCTAAACTTTGAAGTTCTTGGAACTCATTTAATCTTCACAACACTAATGGGGACCACTATCATCCCATGTTACAGTTTGGGATACTAAGGCATGGAGAAGTAACTGGCCAGGGCTCCCAGCCAGTAAGTAGCAGTAACGAGCCTGACCTTAGTCCACGCTCTTGGCCATTATGCTATAGCATCTATAGATACTAAAATATTAGTCTGGGGTGAGGATAGAAAGGATTACAAGAGACTCGCTTTCTAAGTCACACATTGCTTTAATATTGTCACTGTTCTGTGAATGTATATTTTATCTGTAATCAGAGAAATAATGTAGGTCAGAGTTTTAAAATGACATCTCAGTTGCACCCGTTACTCTAAATGCCAACCTGATTTTTTTCATATTAATATTTGTAACTTTTCTATGAATACTTTGCTATAAATACTTGATATTATACACTTGTTCAGTTGTCCATCTCTCCCACTAGAATGTTAGCTTCATGAGGACAGAGATTCTCTCTCTTTTGTTCACTGCTGTCCCCAGTGCTCACCACAGTGCCTGGCACATTGTAGGTAGGGGCTCAGAAAATCAAATGAATGATTATTTATTTTCAGGGATGTGACTGAATTTTTATGAAATATGGTTGAATCTCTTAAAAGCAGGTTACAGAATACCTTGGGAAATCTATCAACTACATACAATTATAGATCTTCAAATCTATACACACATAAACACATGTTCACAAGTGCAAAGAGAAATGAAGAAATGGCTGGAAAGATAGGGAAGCAACATGAGTGGGCCTCAGTAGATGAATGGATAAAGAACAGGTGGTACATATACACAATAGACTATTATTCAGCCATAAGAAGAAAACAAATCCTACCATTTGCAACAACATAGAAGGAGCTAGAGGGTATTATGCTCAGTGGAATAAGCCAGGCGGAGAAAGACAAGTACCGAATGATTTCACTCATCTGTGGAGTGTAAGAACAAAGCAAACACTGAAGGAACAAAACAGCAGCAGACTCACAGAATCCAAGAATGGACTAACAGTTACCAAAGGGAAAGGGACTGAGGGGGTGGGGGGTGGGGGTGGGGGTGGGGGTGGGAAGGGAGGGATAAGGATTAAGAGGCATTATGATTAGCACACATAATATAGGGGGGGCACAGGGGAGGCAAGTAGTGACTCTATAGCATCTTACTATGCTGATGGACAGTGACTGTAACGGGGTATGTGGGGGGTACTTGATAATGGGGGGAATGTAGTAACCACAATGTTGCCCATGTGAAACCTGAGCATAAGATTGTCTATCAATGATACCTTAATAAAAATGTAAAAAAAAAAAAAAAAAAGAACAAAGAAACGGCTGGAGTGATTTTCCCAAAAATATTAATAAAATATTACCAGGAGTGAGCACTAGGAGTGGAGTGTTTTTTATTTTCTTCTTTACATTTCTCTGTGACAAGAATGAGAAGAACTATCATTAGAATCAGAGTAAGCCATTTACATTTGGAAAAGAGAAGAAAAAGATAGCCCTGTCTCTCCACAGAATGAGAAGGTGAAGGATCTTGCTTCCCTCAGGGGCGTACCTGCCCCCGCCCCACAGGGGATACAGGGGACAGAACCTCCCCAGGCCCCAACCCTGGCCCCTACCTGGGTGAGGGCCGACTCCAGCATGTTACAGAAGATGTTGAACTGTTTGAAGTTCCCTGTCTTGTGAGTCAAATCTTCAATGACTGGATGAGGAGAAAAGTCCTTCCTGAGGTCTGACCAGTGGCCCAGCCCAAGGACGATGCGTCCAAGCTTTCCGACTCTCCCTGAGTCCAGTGCCTCTGGCCTAACGGACTGTGCACAACCTCCCCCACTTACAGAGTCTGATCAGGTAGAAAAGGCAGGTGGGCAGGATCCTGATTGACCTCATCTTCTGGGAAAAACTGATCCCAGAGAACCACAGGAGAGCCCACCCCAGATGGGCACACTCACAACTGGCATCAAACGCGCCCCGCCACTGGTCGGCTGTCATCCGGTCTTCCACCTCCAGCTCCAGCACCTGCCCAGACACCACCACCCGCACGGCATGCTCCACACCCCGGAAGACGTAGTCCACCTGCAGGCCAGCTGGTTGGTCCATGGCCAGTGTCGCTGGAGACGGGAATGAGACAGAGATTCAAAGGGGCTGAGTCCAGGCTTTCATATTCATATTCTGACTCCACCCATTTACCACCTTAAGAAAGAGACTTTGCTGTTCGCTGCCTTGCTTTCCTCATCTGGAAAATGGGTACAATCGGGCACCTACCTCATAGAGTTGCTGTGAGTTACTGAACTGGACAAAATACATAAAAGCACTTAGAACTGTGTCCTGAACATTCCTATGCCAATACGTGCTGGCTACTAGAATATATGACATCTAACAAGAGAATCGTGATTAATACCATTGACAATTTATTAATCTTTACATTCATTAGGCATTCATTCATTCAGACATTCGTGGTGAAAAATCAGGCTGAAAAGGGAGGCAGACAGTATTGAGGTCAGGTGGGGCAGAGATCCTAAACAGGGGGTCAGGGCAGGCCTCTCTGAGACGGTGACATTTGGACAGAACACTGAATGTCTGGGAGCAAGCCACGTGGCTCACCTAGCGGAAGTGCTCCAGGTCAAGAGCACAGCCAGTGCTGCGTATCATCAACGATACACTTAAGTGATTTACACTGAGTTAATGAATTATTAATTAGTCTATTGTAAGCGTGAGTACCTTCCCTTAGTCCAGATGGCTACTACTCACTGTTAGTTTTACGAGGAGCTGGAGGAGCTGCCCAGGCCTCCACCCTCAGCCTGGATTTTAGGCGGTGGCTCAGAATGGAGCCCCAGGCTATTGGGCTTATAGCCAAGTTCAGCTTTGTGCACACACACAGGCAAGGTACTTAACCCCTCTTGGTGCCAGACTCCTTATCTTTAAAGCCTGTGCCGTCCTGGGTGCTGCGGTCATGATGAGAAGCCAGATTATGCTACTACCCTTAAGAGGGTGACAACAGTCAGAGGTATAAAGATGTCAAATAGTAGAAAAAGGAGATGCTGGGGTGGGGTGGGGGTGGGGTGGGGATGGGGGACTCTCTAGCTAAGGTGGCCAGGGAAGGCCTCTCTGAGCGGAGGCCTGGAGCAAGGGAGGGTGAAGGTGACTATCTGGGGGAGGAGTGTCCAGGTGCCCAAGAGGAAACAACCAGGCAAAGGTTCCTAGGTGGGATGTTCCTGTTTTGTTCTAAGAACAGCAAGGTTGGCGGGAGGGAAGGAGGGGTTCAGTGATGAGATCAGAGCCACAAAGGGCCAGATGCTGTTCCTGCAGACCTGTGTAAGCCCACAGGAGGCCAGCAGTGTTCGTCTTCTTGCATTGGTGTGTTAGGAAATGAGTTAAAGTCCTTGGAGAAACTGAGCGATGCCTGACACACAGCAAGCACTCACACTCACTCATATTGGCATCATCATCATTACTGTGGTTATTATTATTGTTGTTTCTGAGCTTGAAACGGACTATAAAGACAAGCCCACTCCCTTCCCAGTGTACAAATGGGGAAACCAAGGCTCAGCAAGATAAGGGGTCCTATCCGTCGTCCCATAGCTGCTCCAAAGAGACGGCTACCCAGGACTGCCCCCAACCCAGATCATCAGGCCCTCTCCAAGGCCTGGTCTCCCTCTGCCCCCACCACCTCTTTCAGTCCTCGCATTTTCCCCAGGAAGTCCTTCTTGACATCTGAATACTGGAGAATATAATACTGTGAGGCAGAAAAAGATGAGTCCTGACACTTTAGGTCAGTGATTTTTAATCCTTTTAAGAGTCCTTGAGCCTTTGGGAATCTAATGAGATCTCTGAACCCTACCCAGTTAAATGAACAGGTCCCATAAGCTGTTGCAAGTCATTTCAGGGGTTCCCAGGATCCTGCCCCCAGACCCATCCACAGATCCCTTTCTCAAAGGCCCAAGGACAACGACCTGAACCGCAGACGTCGTGAGAGGCACCCCTCTGTCTCTGGTGCTTTGGAGCAGTTGATAAAATCGGAGAACTACTTCCCCCGAAAAATTCCCACTCTCGCATTGTGCTTTTCTTCTCTGGAGATTCAGAGGTCGGGGTTTATAATCCGTGGTCAATGCGCAACAGCTATACATTTCACCACAGACCTCATTCCTTGGTCCCCAAAGCGGGTGCCAGGCAGCGATGGCTCCGCCCCACCGGATGCCCTAGACCCTGCCCCTCAGCCTCCTCGAGCCAATCAGAGGATGCTCCGTCCCGGTACCAAGGCGATGTGGACACCAGCGGGCATCTGAGCAGCAGGGCAGTTTCACCGCGAGATTCTCCACCCTACTCGCGGTACCCAACTCCCGGGAGGACACAGAAGAGTAAGGGGGCCGCCCCACCCCATTGCCGCTGCCAACCCGGCCCTGCCCTCCTCTCTTTCCACTCCACCACATACCCCCCACCAATTCTTACCCCAAGAATAGCAGCCCTTCACTCACTAACACTGTCGTTCCGCATCCAACCGCCCTAATGTCATGAGCCTCCACCGCAATCCCCAGATACTTAACCTCTGAATATTCTCCGCGAATTCAACCTTCCCCTTCTACACATCTGCTTCCCACACCTCCACAAACTGCCCGCTCCCACGCCCCGCATCACCTCTTCTAGGCAGGGCGCGAGCGCTCGGCAACTGTGGATGGAATATGTCCCACGCCCTTGCCAGCTCGACACTCCCTTCCTGACCCCAGCTCCCCACCTCTCATTCCCCAGACGGCCTCGAGATTCGGGCTCCCTTCCTCTCCCCTCTGCAGAACCTCTCTCCCATCAGATTCCAGTCCCGTCCCCGCTCCCTTCCGAACAAGCCCTCTCCTCCACTCCCCCATCATATCCCTTATTTCCATTCTGCTCTCCCAGCTTGGGCACAAAGGGGCACCCTCCTCCCCACACCAGCCCTCAAGTTCTCCTAGGGGTCCCTCTATATTCTACCTGAATGTTGCTACCCCCATTATTCTGCCTGGATTCTGCCTGCACATTTGCCCGCGGTTCTACTCCACACACAACCCATTTCAGCCAGTATTCCATCATCCTCATATTTCGCCTGCATTCTGCTCCCTCTCAAATTCTAGGTATATCACTCCGCCCAGCCACACGCATTTTTTCACGTCTTTCCTTCAGAGAGCTCTTCCTGAACACCCCCACCAGCAACAATTCCGGGATTCCCCAGGTCCCGAGCCCCTCCTCCCCGCCCACCCCCGCAGATCCCGTCCTTCCACCTGCAGCCGCCATCCTTGCCCTGTGACCGGTGGCCCATCCTGGCCGCTGGTTTTGTTCCAATCCCAAGTCTCTTCCCGCTCCCCGCCTCAGCTTCTAGACCCCGCAGCACGGCCGGGCCTTCGAGGCCCCGCCCCCGCCAGCCCGTGACGTGTGCACTTCAACCTGGCGCGCTTGGCGAGGACATGCCGGCGCCCCAGTCTGGCGCACACACCCGACCCCATTTTCGGGCCTCATGACATCACAGCTTCAGCAGACACGCACGCACACTCACAATTTTCCAGCCTTTGGCCCTCACCCTCTCCTCTCACTAACGTGACCCCTCTCCGTTTCCAGCGTTACATCTCCGCCCCTGGCTCCTCCTCCCAAATTGTGCTCCCAGATTTAAAATTAAAATTGCACAGTGCATACGCCAGAATCCTCCACGCTAGGCTCCCGCAAAACACATCCACATCACCATCTCCCACACCCGACGGTGGGAAAATCACCAGCCCTGGCAGCCCCCACCTCTGATGGTTGTTTGCCCATATACTACAGCCCATCTCCCCACCCCCTCGCACATTCCAGCCTAGCCATGACCTAGCTGGACTCTCCAATGCGGCGCACCCCGCACCGCGCACACACATGGTCTGCCCTGGGTGACCCCTCCTCACCCCCATTCTGGGCTCACCCCTCCTCCATGTGTATGAATTTGAGCTGAGCACAACTCCCTCCCCCTTTGCCCTGCACTCTCCCAGAATATGGACATTATCTTCCACATCGGCCGCCTGGAATGTACAGACACAAAAGCCACTTAGGAAACCCCACAATCCACACCTCCATAGTGCACACAGCAGTCCAACCCCACCCCCTGGGGTGTCCAGAACCCCCTCCCCCAATATCTCTCACTATTTTGCCTTAGATAAGAACTAAACACATCTATCAGGCAGTGACTCACCCTTAGTTCCAATCTCTGGTAGGAATTGTAACCACCACCACCCCCATTTTACAGAGAATGAAATTGAGGCTTGCCTAGGACCCTGTAGTGAGGTACTGGCACAGTGTCCCCCCACTCATTACCCAGCTGCCTTTCCAAGACCACATTCTGTTTTCTCCCACAACTCTCTGCTCCTTTCCCCGCCAACACTAATCCAAATATGGCCTCACACCTTTACCATGACCCATGCTGCAGGCTGGGGACTCCTGGGTTCAGATCCCAGCTCCACCACTTACCCACAATGTGATCGCAAGCAAGGCCTTTCCCCATCAGTACAATGGGGATAATTAAGAGCTCCCACCTCACAGAGGATTGTTGTGGGGATTAAATTAGTCAATATATAGAAAATGCTTCAAGCAGCACCTGGCACTTGGTCACCTGTTACCATCGGTGCAACCAGTGGTGGTTAGCGGACAGACCAGAAGCCTGTGAGGGCAGAGCCACTTTGATCATTCTTGTATCTTCAGCACCCTGGGCCTGGCACAGATCAGGAACTGCTTGTGAATTAATGTACAACACCAAGAAACAGGGTTCTAAGCACCGGAGATACAGCCAAGGTCTTCTCTTCTGAGCTCCCAATCTCAGCTCCAATGTCACCTCCTACAGGAAGCCTTCCCTGACTCCCTGCCTGGGTGAGGGGCTGTCTCAATCACCATAATGTCCCCGACACTGCCCAGCAAGGGGCTGGCCACAGAGGAGTTTAATGAGAGCTCCAGTCCAGGCTCTGAACTGGCCTGTTTCTCAAAGTGAGGGCCACAGAACTTCAGCATCAACACAAGGGCCTGATGAAACTGCAGGAGCCTAGGCATGGTCCCAAACCTACAGAGGCAGAATCTCTGAGTGTGGGACCAGGAATGTGTATTTCTTACAAGCCCCCCCAGCACTACCTAGATCTGAGGTCTTCAGCCCTCAGTCACCACAGTCTGGTCTGTCACTGTGTTCCTGCCTCTGCCCTTGACCTCACAGTCAGGGGTTCCAAAACAGAAGTCAGATCATGTTGCTCCTCTCTTGAAAGACTGTCATAGTTCCCACCTCATATAGTAAAAGTCCTTGTCACGCTCACAAAGCCCTGCTGGATCCAGTTTATTACCCCATCTAGGCCCCATCACCCCATCCAGCCCCACAGCCCCACAGCCCTGCCCTATATCACAGGGAGACCCCACACAAATGGCGGTAATGCTGGTATACTACAAGCAACACCTTTTAAGCACCTGTATGCCCTTCTAGGTGCTGAATTCTATTTTCACAAGGAGCCAACACTCTAGTAGAGGGGTCTCAGAAGCCCAGTGGATATAAACAAACATTAATATATGTGTGTTATAAAGAAAAATAAACCAGGTAGTCAGAGGCCAGGGAGTAACAGGAACTGTTTTAGCTTGGGTGGCACTGAGGACCTATCTGTGGAGCTGACATCTGAACAGACTTGAAGGAGGTGATGGGGGGGGGCATGATCGAGACAGAGAGGACAGCAAGGACATTCCCCAGGTGGGAATATATTTGCTACATTGAGGGACAAGGAGGCCGGGGTGGCTGAAGCAGTGTGAGCAAAGTGGAGTGGTAGGATTTTTAGAGAGGGAGTCAGGGGGGCTGGATCCAGCAGGGCTTTGTGAGCTTGACAAGGACTTTTACTATATGAGGTGGGAACTACGACAGTCTCTCAAGAGAGGAGCAACATGATCTGACTTTTGTTTTGGAAGTCCTGGCTGTGGGGTCAAGGGCAGAGGCAGGAACACAGTGACAGACCAGGTAAGAGCAAGAGATGGCTTGGACCAAACTAGCAGCAAAGGAGGTGGTGACACACGGCTGGATTCCGGATGTGTTTTGACGGTAGGGCTATGAGATTTGCTGATTGACAGATGGTATGTGAGTGAGAGAAAAGGAAGGAGTGAAAAACAACTCCGAGGTTTTTGTCCTGAGTTCCTGGAAGGATGGGATTGCCCTCAGCTGGGTTTGGAAGGGGAAGGGGAAAACTACAAGGGGACACGTCTTTAAATGATGGATGTGAGTTGCACTTCCAAGTGGAGAAGAATTGGCCATTGGGCATTTGAGTCTGGAGTTCAGGGAAGAAATCCACACTGGAGACAGACACTTGCGGATGTCATTTTATAAAGCGCATTTGAAGCCAAAAGATTTGGGGGATGAAGCGGGAGCACAGAGGGTTAAACAACTGGCCAGCAACCAGTGATCTTTCACTGGCAGGGCCAGTGGCAAAGCCAACATTCAAACACAGGCACCCCAACGCCCAGCTCACACTCTTAACCACGGTGGGGTTATTTCTAAGTTTAAGGGTTAATTCACATGAAACAGTTAGTAGGTGCCCGGCATCATGTAAGCCCCCCAGTACATGCTACGTGCATCACATGCCTTCGCACAAGCACATAAAGCACACCCTCATCCCCGGAGTCCTCATTCATTCTCTCTCTCAATGTTATTCAACCCAAATCAAAGTTTAGAACTCATCGCAGGGACCTCCGCCCCTCACTGAGCTATTGCCCTCTTTAAACCTCCCATTAAATCACAAGGCTATATTACAAGGGCATTTCTATATTTTACTATCTGCTGTCACCTGCTTTACACACGTTCCCTAGTGAAGACCCTCCTCCGAAATACAGAACACCCACCGCGGCCTCACGTACTGCCCTCTGCCTCATTAAAGCGCCTACCCGTGCAAAAGGTCACCGCCCTCCCGATTCCCACACTGCCGGGTCAGCTGTCCGCTGCAGCCCACACCCCCCGAGAACACCCCCTCCCCACCAGGATCGCCACCCAGGCCCGCGCACCCGTAGCTCCCGCAGCCTCTCACCTTCTCTACCGACGCCCCTCCTCGTGAACGGTTCAACTGCCGAAGCTCCAGTCCCGCCCCAGGATCCGGCCTTCTCGCTTCTGATTGGCCCTGGCTTACTCATAGGCGCGTTCTTATTAGTCAAAACTGACGCCCGTCGCCCTGGTCCCGCCCCAAGAAAAGAACCCGCCCCCAAAGGTTACAATTGGCCAACTCGGAAGAGAGTTTCCAAAATGGGTCGGGTCCTCGGTCTCCTCTCCAGTTACTACTGGCTGATACCTACTGCCAGTCATTCAAAGAGGCGTATTTGTTTTGTTTTGTTTTGTTTTGTTTTGTTTTGTTTTCCCTCGGAAGGAGAGGAAATCCTGGAAGTAGCCCTTGACTCCGCCGGTCACCCCGCGCGGCAGAGTAGGCCGCACCCACCGAGGGGAAGGCTGGAGAGGGACAGTCGCCCGCGCATGCGCACAGGAAAGCATTGCCTGCCGGTCCGGAGCCCATTGGAAATGTTGTCAGTCTAAAATCGTGTTGATGTATTGTCGCTCAGTGCTTTCCAAGCCTGTGCTAAGCGCACTAAGGGCCTTGGCTTATTTAAAGTTAACAACGTCCCTGCGATGTAACGGCTAGTATGAGCCATATTTTGCTGCTAAAGAAATAGGCTCAGAGAGGTAGTTACTGGTCTGGGGTCACACAGCTTGAGAACGACCCATATTTTGAGCCAGTGAGTCATCGACGGGACGGATACAGCTTATAGAATTTGTTGGGGGAGCAGGGGAGGGAAGCGTTAAGAAAAGGGATATAAAGTCACTAACACAAACTCAGGTATGAACATGAAAATGTAGAGTATGAAATAATTATTTTAAAGAGCTGACAAATACCACAAACATTGCAAAATTCTAAAAGATAATGCAATGTTTTAATTAATTTACCGCTTGACACACCTCCGTGGTATGTTTCCCACTTTTTTGGCTGCATGTACTTATTTCATAATATCCTTATCTCCAGAGGAAAGAGTATGTTATCTTTCCTCTAGCATGCTTGATGGAACTTTTTTTAATCATGATAATTTAGAAAAAGTTTCAGCTTCATAAGTCAGTATTGGTGATGTCATCTAAAGTTTTTGGAAATTTGAAAACTTCCTTGAAGTTTAACTCATGTTAGCTATATCTTTTCGAAATTGTTTCCACACACTAGTTTCTGGCTCAGTCCTTTTAATTCTTGATTCGCCTCCATTGTTAGGCAGGTGCTTCTAGATTGAGCCACTAGAGGACATGCTCATGCCACAGTACACCTAGTGAGCTAGCACCTTGGACAGTAGGAGCATTCCTGGAAGTCATTCCTACACCAGGACAGCTAGTCAGGTAATTTAAGTGTACCAAAAAGTGTCTATGAACAACATCAAAATATCCCATGAAACCCAACCTAAATGTATCCTCAACTCACCTCTCCTTCAGTCAGACCCCATAAATGCCTGAGGCTACTCCAGCACCATGCATGATAAGAAAAGTGCAATGGGGGAAGTAAACTGGAAAAAGACCCTTGTATTTTAATATCCCCCTTTTGCAAATTTTATGAAAATATCAGATCATAGGACCACACTGCTAGGGTCTTGGAAGGGTCTATTCAAATAAGAGGCCCTGAAGCTTACCTGAGATTTATTATAAACCCTCCCTGAACACCAGTCGTTATGCATTTATTGAGTATTCACTCTGTGTCTGAGGCTAGTGCCAGAAATGCTGCCCTGAAGAATAATAGCCAGTCCTGACACTGCCACCAACTGGTGATGGGCACCCCTTCCCTCCGTGGGTATGAGTTTTTCCACCTGTAAGTTGAGTATTGCTAAAGGACTAACATTTGGGGCTGTTAAGAGGCAGAAGGAGTTCAGAACAAGCCTCCAGGAATGTGCCGCTCTGGCAGGTGGACTATCGAGCTGAAGGCAACCAAGACCCTGTGGGCTCAAAGAGAAGCTTTTGCCCCTCCCTTAACTACCTGGAAGACTCTAAAAGGAGTCTTTCCCAAAATAAGAGTCTTTACCTGAGATAAATTTAAGTCTTGAGTACTCATCCGTATGGCAGGGCGAACATCTAAATACCAAACATCTGTTCTTACTGCCATGTGATCTTGCCCTCCTCCCCATTGAAGCCCCAGGCCTCTACCCCTTCCTTAGCTCAAGGTGGCATAGATACCTCATTTTACCTTTCTGCCTTGGAGCCTCTCGTGTATGTAAAGTGCCCATACATACAAAATTAAATTTGATTTCTCTTTTTAATCTGTCTCACGTCAATTTGATTCTTAGACTAGAGAACCTTGAAAGGTAGAGGAAAAATTTTCCTCCCCAACAAGGCGCAACTATAAAGTTCACACAACAGTCCAGTGAAGAGAGACCTGAATTAGATTCCAAGGCAGATGGAAAAAAAAAAAAGAATCCCAAGGCTTCCTCTCACCAGCTGTGGGACCTCCCACAAGTCACATCTCTCCCGTGAGTTTCACTTAATCTATAAATAGAGTTCAGCTCATTGGTTGGTTTACCAAGCATTTACCGAGCTTGTTCCAGGCACCTTTCTGGGTGCCCAGGGTAGGTATATCAGTGACAAGCAGAAAAAAACCCATACCCTAGTGAAAGGGAAACAAACAATAAAGGAAATAAACCTAGGAAGAGGGTGTGACTATCAGCAAGAGGCTCACATAACAGGGGGGCAGATCGCGGGACTTACCGGGTTGAGCCACATGGAGGTCACTGGTAACCTCAAGGGTTGATTTGGTGAAGTGGTGGAGCCGACCCTGATTGCAATGACCGGAGAAGGACTGGAGGAAAGGAACGGGAGACATTAGTACAGATCACTTTTTTTGAGGGTTTTGTGGTAAAGAGCAGCAAAACATTGCAGCTATAGTTAGAGGAGGTTGATAAAGCATGCTTGTTAGAGTGTGTTTTTCTGCTAACAAGAATGATCCAGAAGAGAGAGAATTGATGATATAGGAGTGGCAGGGGAGAAGTGCTTGATTTATGACCCTGAGTAGGTGAGAGAGGGTGGAATAAAGAGGATTAGAAGGGTTTCTGACTGTTATCAGGAGGGAAGGCGGAGACAGGGTCTCAGGTGCAGGTAGGGGGTAGGTGTCCGGGGAATGTGCACAAAGTTGTCATCGGATGGCTTCCCTTCTCTCCATGAAATGGGAGCAGGGTCAAGGGGGAGAGTGAGGTCTGGGAGCCAGTGGTAGAGGCTGCAGGAGGGAGAAGAAGGTGTGTATTAGTCCTCCAGGAGTGTGGGAGAGTGAATGGGTGTGAGCAGGCAGGCAGCCCCCAGGAGAGTGAGTGATCATGAAATTACCGGAGCCCTGTCTGACTGTCGTGCATCTTTTTGACCAGCCACATTCAGCGGGTGCAGGCACAGAGTAGGAGAAGAGTTGGGTGGGAATTGCCTCCAATCTCATTCACAAAAAAGCTGGGGCCTGGTATCCAGTGAATGCCAGAAAGGAGGTCAACTAACGTAGGTTTAAGTGCTTTGACTTGGGAAACAGAGGGGCTATGAAAAGAATAGGGACAGGGTTTTATCCAACCCTGTGTCCTTACAGATGGGAAAACAGAGGCCTGGGGAAGTCCCTTGCAGGTTTCACAAACATGAGTTTTTATTGATATGAAGTGCTATCGTTATTATGCTTGTAAAATGTCCCAGTAGCGAACCCATTATCAAATTCGCAGAGGCCATCAGTAGGCTTCCCCCACCCACTCTGGACTGGCCTGTCTGATTATTACAGCTGGTTAATACAGAGCATGTGTTCAGCCCTGAAAGGCAGTGAAGTGGTTAAAGAGCCTGTCTGCCTGGGTCTGAACCCCAGTTCAGCTCCATATAGTCAACTTCTCTGTGTGTCAGTTTTCTCATCTGTAAAATTGGGGTGATGACAGACAGTATCATGTGCCTTCCGGTATTGTTGTGATGAATAAATGAGTTAATACAGAAATGCCCAGCACAGTGCCTGCCATGGAATAAACACATCTCTAAAACAGTGGCCATTACCAACTAGCAGAATCCTCTTAACAATCTAGGAGGCAGGTACTGTTAACGACCCTTCAAAAGCTTACACACACACACACACAGGGAGGTATGAGTTAGTTTGTAGTAAATTCTGGGTAGAAATAAAGATAAACCGAAAGAAGCTAAGCTCATCTACAGAAGGCAGCTAGATAGAGGTGAGCGGGTCACCCTGTCCGGGCCAAAAAAAACCCCTTCCCCACCTTGACCGCCTTGTTACCAGGTGGTAGAAAACGCCCCAACACCTCCTCAGTCTCCTGCCTTATCAGGGCCAAACAAGGTGTAAAAAGCCCAAAAGCCCAACAGGGATTCCAGAGCACTTAACACGGGTTGGCACAGGTGCACTAAGACCCAAGAGGGAACTCACAGTTACCTTGAGGTTCATTATACCCTAATTATAATAAATTTACATTGCGATTTTGCACCACCACTCCCCAACCCCTGAGTTTCCCTTAGGTATTTACGGGTGAGCGCCTGCGCACTAGGAAGAAAGTTATATAACCTGAAACTGTCCGTCAGCATGTCGATTAAATGATGTAAGACGGGGAGGGACTTTCCACCATTTTAAAAACCAACCCTAACCCTAACAGAGGGCTGCTTCTGGCTTCCAGACCACGCGCCGTTTACTCTCCTGCAGAGTGCGTGTACTTTTGCTTTGCTTAATAAACCTTTGCCTCTTAAAACTGCCCTAAGTCTGTCTCTTGATTGAATTCTTTCCTTGAAGAAGATAAAGAGCTGAAGTCTAGATGAACCGGTAATCTTGCTGGTGCCGTGGCTCAGATCGCTCCTGCCGGTAAGTCATGTGCCTCGCCCCCTTGGCTGGAGGCACAACTTTCCTGGCCTCCGAGGGTCCTTTCCCTCCAGCGGTCTCTCCTGGACAGAAACAGCCGCAACCGGTAGCACTGGTTGAGCACTTAAATGCTGTTAGGGTAGGTCGGTCGCGGACTGGCAAGATTGCGCTAGGCACCCCCGCGGTCAGTGCAACGGAGGCACGCTGTAGAAACACCCACTTCCAACCCTGCGGCAAATCCCTAAAGTGTTTAATATGTTCGTACAAGAGACTTCCTTGCCTGCTACGCCTCTCCGTTTGCTCGCCCTGGCGCCATGCGAGCAGCCTTGCTTGGCTTCGGCTTCCTTACAACCCAGGTATTGTTCCTCTTCTTTGATAGTGGGGCCCAGAAATCTGTTCTCTCCTTCGCCACCGGGCGGACACTCCGCGGACGCTTTGATTGTTGTATTTGTGCTGGACACGAGTGGTTGGGATTCAGCGCCTTTTCTTTCGGTCTCTGGACGGGGATCAAGCAGATTTCTGCCTATTTTCCTGCCTCTTTAAACGTCTCGCTTTTTTTTTGCCACTCTGCAAGTAAGATGTGAGGCCTGGGCCCCAGGGTGGCTTGGACGGAATGCAAGGGCAATGAGACTGAGGACGTCCTCAGCCTTAGGCTCTACAGGCCCCATCCTGTAAAGGATTACAGGGCCAAATCCCCAGATTGGAAACTCTGCCCATGTGTTTCATCCTTGAGGTCGACCTTAAATAGGGCCAACAGGACTTGAGAGGAGGATGGAATTGGAAAGGCGATACCCAGAGGAAGGATTCGCGCCTTCCGGGTGAGGCACACGGTAAGGTGCGCTAAACTGGAGCTCCGGGGGGCAAGGACCGCGACGTGCCGGCCAGTTAGTGGGTGAAGGTCGCCTCGCTCACAAGGGGCTGCAGGGGTGGACTCGAGGTTTGCCTCAAGTCCCTGCAGGCATTTGTCTTCACTCTTTCAGCTGGTCAACCAACTGCCTATTCCTCAGGATTCACCCTTAGGATGCATCTTAAAGAATTGGGCTGAGTTTGATCCCCAATCTTTTGTCATACAGCATGGACACAATATAAACTTGGAGGAGAAATTTGGCCTGTGAATGGGAGTTTGGATTAACAATACCATTCTCCAACTCCATCTTTTCTGCTGAAAGATGGGCAAATGCAGTGAGATTCCTTATATCCGAGCTGTTCTTGTCTTAAGGGAAAACCCTGAGCCCTGCAGGCCTTGCAGGATAGACTCCTCTGTGTTTTCTCTGCTTAATTTGTCTACCAAAGTTCCTCCCCTTCTCCCGGTGATACTAACCATCAGCTGGTCGACCAGCCCCGTCCCCTGAAGCCCCCTTCTAAGACAAAGGAGAGGCCATTACCCCATGAGCCCCTTCTTCACTATACCCAACATTAGAACCCTGTGATGCCTCGCCCCCATACTCAGGGTCCCTTGGCTCCTCAAAGAGAATCTCAGTCAAATAAAACAGGAGTTACGTAGATTCTCAGATGACCCTGAAAAATATCTAGACCAATTTAGGCACCTGACTGACCTTTGAGTTAACCTGGAAGGACATTTATTTAATCTTTGCTCAGACACTCTCCCAGGCAACTGTAGGAAAGTGCAACTATATATGAAGCCGCCACTCAGCTGAGAGATGGCCAGCACAGGACAAGCCCCCAGCAATATCCCGTGGGAACAATGGCCATTCCCCAACCGGGGCTGGAATACTTCAGCAGGGCTAACAGCCACTTTCTCTTTTGCCTCGTTGAGGGAATGAAACAGTGTAAAATAAAACCTATTAATTACAGGCAACTGGCCACCACAGGGGCCACAGGAAAATCCACCCTCCTTCTATGCGGCGCTCATAAAACATATTAACCTGGATCCTGATTCAGAGGCCAGGAAGCTAGTCTTAACTATTTCATTACCCAGGCTACCCCAGATACAAGGAGGAAAATACAAAAGATGGCTTCGGGACCAAATACCACCCCCACAGAACTTCTGAAGGCTGCCTTCTCTGTCTTCTACCACCTAGACAGAGAGGCAGTGGAGAGGGATCAAAAGAAAGAAAAGTATGAAGATAGGAGGCAGGCCCAATTAACTGGCAGCAATTACAGTCCGACAGCCAACTCCCCATCGCCCCCGAGAGGCCCCCCTACCTCCCACATTTGTTACCACTGTGGGAGGCCAGGACACTGAAGGATCGCCAGGAGAAAGAGCCGTGTCCCCACTGCAATAAGGTCAGCCACTGGAAATGGGCTGCCCCAAGGTCTGAAGGAACCGTGGGTCAGCCCCTGACCACATCACAGCCCTGAGCTGCAGCGGTCCTCAGCTCCAGCTGGCTCCTGAATCAAAGATCATCATCGTGGGGTCGGATCCCAGGGCAACTCTGGACACGGCAGGTAGGACCGCAAGTTTTCTGTTGGGTACCAGAACCACCTACCCAGTACTAACTTCTCACCCCTTTCCCTCTCCTCTAAATCCTATCAAGTTGTAGGGGAAGATGGGAAGCCCTTGCTAAAAAAAATATACTCTTCTAAGTTGTTTGTGGGAAGAAATTCTGTTTTTCCCACCAGTTTCTAGTCAAGCCTGACTGCCCAGTCCCCTCTTGGGGACAGGACATACTTCAAAAGCTGGGAGCCAGTTTGACCTTTGGCTCTGTACCTCAGGCCTTGGGTGCTTGTATGGCAGAAATGTCTGGGATGGTAGAAACTGAGAGCATCCTTGATAAAATTAACCCTGAGGTCTGGGCTAATGAAGTCCTAGGACGGGCTAAGGATGCACTCCCAGTTAAGATACAAGGACTCCATATATCACCCCAGTAAGAAATAATACCCAATGAAGTCTGAAGCTAAGGCAGTACAATAACCCCTTATTAATAAATTCTTAAAAAAATGGATTATTGGTATCTTTCAATTCACCTTGGAACACCCCCATTCTCCAGTAAAAAAGAGCAACGGTGAATACTGAGTGGTCTGAGATCTCCGAGCCATTAATGAGGCTGTGAGTTCCATCTCTCTGATGGTCCCTAATAGGAGAAATTGCTCCTGATACCCAGTGGTTTTCAGTCCTGGACCTTAAGGATGCCTTCTTTTACATTCCCCTCGGTCTGTCCTCAAGATACCTTTTTGCTTTCTAATGGGCGGATGAAAGAGGGAAGAACAGCTGACTTGGACCATTGTACCTCAGGGATTTAGAGACAGTCCACACCTATTCGAGCAAACCGTTGCCTGAGACCTAAAAGATTGAACGCTAGGAGAGGGACTGCTTCTACAATATGTAGATCATCGACTTTTTGCTCCCCTGCTAAAGAACGGACACAACAACTTGCTGTGTAGACCCTGTATTTCCACAGACAAGGGATATAAGGTTTCTCAAATAAAGGTCTAATCGGTGAGATAAGAAGTCCATTATCTGGGCTTAATTCTAACCTCAGAATGTAAACTTTCCTGGGAAAGGGTATAGGCTATACAGCAGTTGCCTCCACCCTCCACCAGGAAACAGCTTAGGGCCTTCCTGGGTCTTACTGACTCCTGCACACTATGGATCTAGGATACAGGCTATTGGCAAAACCCCTACATGAAGCCCTAAAGGAAGGGACAGATGGAGACCCTCTCATCTGGGACCCTGAGCAGGAGAAGGCCTTTCATGAATTAAAATTAAAGCTGCTTCAGGCTCCTGCACTTGGCCTGCCCAAAACAGATAAGCCCTCCCAACCATATACCACTGGGAAACAGGAAGTAGCCCTGGGAATATTCACCCAAGCCTTGGGTCCCACCAATGCCCAGTAGCCTATCAGAGAAACTAGATTCAGTGGCACTGGGTTGGGCCTGCTGTTTTCAGGCAGTAGCAGCTTCCGTCCTCTTGGTCGAAGAAGCTTCCAAGCTCATTATGGGACAAGCCCCTAGCGGTTTGTACTTCCCACCAGATAACTAATCTATTAGAACTCAAAGGGCCCCACAAACAGTACAGTACTTAAATACCAGGTCCTGTTAGAAAATCCTGGTATCTCAGTGCAAGAGGTGTGCAACCTTAAACCCAGGCACACTTATGCCAGTCAGCGGAAAGATACACCAATCCTTTCATGCATTGAAACTCTTAACCTGACTTCTGCTAGCAGAAATGACCCAGAAAGTCAGCCTCTAGATACCCCAGAGGTCATCTGGTTCTCAGACGGCAGTAGTTCTATACAGAAGGGACTGACATGCTGGATGTGCAATAGTCTCCTTGTATGAGATGACAGAAGCAAAAGCCCTTCCTCCCGCACCTCTGCCCAGCTGGCAGAACTGATTGCTTAACTAGAGCATCAGAACTAAAGACAAGAGGGCCACTATTTATACAGATTCTAAGTGTGCATTCCTGGGGCTATGTGCCCTAGCTGCCATTTGGAAGAAACAAGGATATTTAACAGCAGAAAACACTCCTGTTAAATATGGACCTCAAATTCTGCCATTGCTAAATATGGACCTCAAATTCTGCCATTGCTGGAGGCAGTTTGTCTACCACAGGAACTCACTGGGTACACTGTAGGGCATATCAAAAAGGGCAAGGCGGTGTAGACAAAGGAAACTGAAGAGCTGACCAACCGGCTTGGATGGCTGCCCAAACCAAGGACCCTTTTTTCGGGGCCCTCATCCCTTCCATACCTGCTCTTCTCATAAACCCCATTCTACCCAGGAAGAAGAGGGCCGGGCTCACAAGAAAGGCTGCCATCTTAACCCAGAGGGATGGTACACCACGGGTGGCGTCTGACACCTTCCCCAGTCTGCACAATGAAAGGTCTTAAAGGCTGTACACAACACTTGTCATTTTGGGAGTGACAGCCTCCACCAGCTCTGCTGGGGACTATTTACTGGAAAGGGATTATCCAACACTATAAAGGAGGTTTGTCAGGTATGTCCTCTGTGCACTTACACCTCCAGGGGTCAAACCCCTCCATTAACCGACCTGTACAGCATCGGTCGGGGGTCTTACCCGGGGGGGAAGATTACCAGATTGACTTTACCCAGTTGCCTCTTTGCAGGGGTCTTAAATATCTCTTGGTTTATTCAGACACCTTTACAGGCTGGACTGAGGCTTTCCCAATCCGAACTTTGGTAAAGGCTCAAGAAGTAGCTAAGGCTGTTCTTAAAGAAATCATTCCTAGATTTGGGTTGCCCAGATCATTACAAGGGATAACGGACCTTCTTCTGTTTCACAAATAATTCAACAGGTGTCCAAAGGCCTGGGGATTAAATATTTTCTCCATAGGTCCCAGAGCTCAGCCCTCAGGGAAAGGGGAATGAGCCAGTCAAGCTCTTAAACACACTCTGAATAAACTCTGCCAAGAAACCTCCCTGTCTTGGCTACAGCCCCTTCCAATTGCCTTCCTCAGGATGCGCATGGCCCCAAGGGCCCAATTAAAACTCAGCCCCTTTGAACTCCTGTACAGGAGACCTTTTCTGTATGCAGACCTCATGGTGGATCTTGGGGCCTTAGGCCTGGCCCAATCTATAATAGCCTTGAGACAACGGGCACTCCAGGCCTGTGCACGTCAGATACTACCCAAGCCTGCTGCTGCTGATGAATCACCTCATTAAACTACCAAGGAGCCAAGTCCTTATAAAAACTTGTAGGGATGGATCTCGGGGCTCCCAGCTGACCCCCACATGGAAGGGCCCTTTCACAGTGCTAACCCTCTACCCCTACAGCCATCGAAGTACTCGACATTGCTAGCTGGATATGTCACTCAGGAGTCAAGCTGTGGAGAAGGGCGCCTTCAGAAGAAAACCCCACCGTGGAATACTCGTGTGAACCTCCAGAACACCTTAAATTCTTCTTAAAGAGAAAAAACCAACCTAAAGATAAGTAGACGTCCTGGTGTCTCATTGGTGTACTGGGCCTAGCTCGGCCTTTACTGGCTGCACTCCACCTCCCAGCTAGCTACAAATTGCTCCCACGGGGGTAGAGCTACAAATACCCTTGCCCTAGTTAACATGCCCTGGTACTTCCTTTTAGTGTGCCAATCCTGTGCGCCCTCAGCCTAACCAGTCAACATCCTTTAATTCCTGTTATAAATAAGATAGCCCAGTTAATTCGCACCAATAACTGCCGGGTATGCCCGAAAAGAAAGTCACTAGAAGATGACATCTCCCTAATAGGCCTGCCCTTGTCAGTTATACTAACCCAAGCCCAGTATTCTAGGTTCTCCTACACCACCTATACAGACACTCCAGCAAGAGGGGAAGGGGAAGGACTCTCACCTCTAAATCCCAAATGGTATGGACCAGACCATACTGGGGAGGCAGGCAAAAATCACTGAAATAACTGGCAAAGCAAGTCTTTGTTCCCCAAATCTGGAAGGCACAGGGACCTTCCTGGGATCCCTTAGTATTGCAGTCACATCCTGCAACTTCAGTCAGTCACTCCTCATAAGAGACCCACACACTGAGAGTGACACGATACTGATGTATGTTATTTTCACGTGGGGGGAACAGCAGAGCCAGAGTCTCCACATTTTACACCGATTCTTATCTACCCATCAGCAACTCTCAGTCAGAAGAAAGTACCGGGATAGAATTGAGCTGGGATGTCTATTGAGCAATACCAGTAGGTCAGCAGTGGGAGATTCCCACTGCTCTCTTCTGACCCTGTGTTCCGGAACTGGGTGTGTCAGCATCCTTAGCACAGCAGACCAGTTTCCACCCAGTCTGTGTAGATGCCTTTTTCAAGGGAACAAGGCCTAGCTCCTTTAAATCCTTGGAGACCCTGGGATCCCTCTATTCTAGGTCAATTCTCCACCTTAAAGACCACAGAGAAGTACGCTTGCTTACACGTGCCTAGCTCGGGTGTATTCTTGAAGGGAACAGATGTTACTTCCCCAGATGGCCCGAACCTGTACCTAACCTCATCTGTAAGGTAGAGGGGGGTTTGCACCATTGTGTTAGCCCTTCCCACCGTCTGAGTCTGCAACGCCCCTGACTTCCCCTCCTTGGGAAGCATTCCACACCTCGGCTCCTTCCTGAATCCAGCTGTGTACAGATCAAGACGACAAGCTCTTGAAATACCCACCTTTGTAGCTCTGGCCACTGACAACCCCACACTTACCCATAATGGCCTCAGGCACACCATTTCCCAGAGCCTTTTCTGATTTGCTGGCTTTTCACAGCTAGAACCAGGCATTAGAAACATTTCACTGATCAAGCAGACCACTTGGAAGGCCACCATTGAGGCCCAGCAGTGAGCCCTAGACTCCCTAGCCCACTAGTCTTACAAAATAGGAGACCCTTAGACGTGCTCGCTGTGGAAGCTGAAGCAATCTGTGCCGTGCTAAATGAAACTTAAATGCTGTTTTTACTTAAACGCTTCTGGAAAGGTGTAAAAAAAGACAACATTAAAATTCTTGACAGTCTTTAAGAATTCATGAAAATCAAGCCTCAAATTCTTGGTTAAGAAGGCTACTTGGACCCCTAGCCAATTGGGTCTGACCTTGGGTAACCCCTATAGTTCCATTACTAGTGCTAATATTGATCTGCTCTGTTTGGGCCTTGTCTGTTTAATCTGTTAGAATCCATCAGACTTCAGATGGTCCTCAGCCAAGGGTGTCAGCCAGTCAACACCCAGGAGACGACGCTGTTCTATTGGGGGACCTTTGGATTGACCATCCAGGAAATTGAGCTGAGACAGTCAGCAAGAGGCAAGACCCTTAAAAAAACAAATCCCTCTGCACCATCAGCAGGAAGTAGCTAGGGAAAAATGATGCCCCTTATCCCAAAGATTTGGGGGGCCCCAACTCTTGAGGGGGAAATGTCAAGTAGTAGTAGGCAGAGGTGAGCAGTCCCGCCCCATGTTGGACAAGATCCTCCCAGTCCCCACCTATCCCCTTGTCACCAGATGGCAGAACATTCCCCAATCCCTTCCTATCTATGGTTGGTGTCTTGCCCTATGAGGGCCAAACAAGATGTACAAAGTTCAACAGGGCTTCCAGACCACCAACACAGGTTGACACAGGTGCAGTAAGACCCCAGAGGTGACCCAGAGTTTCCTTGGGGTTCATTATGCCCTAATTATAATACATTTACATTGCAGTTTTCCCCTCCACTCCAGCCCTCTGTGGTTTCACTTAGGTACTTACCAGTAAGCCCTTTGACACTAGGAAGATGGTTATATAACCTGAAACTGTCCATCAGTATGCCAATCAAATGATGTAAGAAGGGGAGGGACTTTCCACCGTTTAAGAAAAACAACCCTAACCCTAATAGAGGGCTGCTGCTAGTTTCCAGACAGCCTGCTGTCCACCCGTCTTAAGACTGTACTTTCACTTTGCTTAATAAATTCCTGCCTCTTCATCTTACTACACTGATGGACAGTGACTGCATTGGGGTATGGGTGGGGACTTGATAATATGCATAAATGCAGTAACCACATTGTTTTTCATGTGAAACCTTCGTAAGAGTGTGTATCAATCATACCTTAATAAAAATAAGTTAAAAAATAAATAAATAAAAAATAAATTCCTGCCTCTTCAAACTACTCTAAGTCTGTCTGTTGATTTAATTCTTTACTTCAAGAAGACAACCGAAGTTCAGGAGATGTATGTGGAAGAACTGATCACTCGGCACTGATGGTGGGAAGATACAGGTGCATTCTTTATGACAAGCAATCTGGCAATACTTTGAGAAATTAAATATGAGGATGCCTGATAACTCAGTGATCCCTTGGACTCTCCAGGGTCCACATGTGAAGTCTATATGAGGATGAACACTGAATACAGTTTAGGCAGCATGGAGTTGGAGGGAATTCGTCATCCGTCGTTAAGGCTTCAGAAGTGGAATGTGGAGTACCCCGCAGCAATATACGAAAGAGAGAAGCTAATGCCAAGGAACTGCTTAGTAAATGTCCAGTGATAAATGCTTTAAGGTGACAGCGTGCAACGAGCCATTATTTAACAATCCCAGCAAGTGAAGCCCAGAGAGGTTAAGTAACTTGCCCAAGATCACTGAGCAATTGAGCAGCCTGACCAGGACTTAAACCCAAGCCACCTCTCAGAGTCCTCATCAAGAGCTAGAAATAAACATAACCACCTAGAGAGCTTTCAGAAAGCACAATGAAAGAAAGGTAATGAGGTTTGCAGCTTGGTGACATTTTTGCAAATTTAGAACACATACAACAAAACTACTTTAAGGATACATATACATGGATCTTATTAAAAGATAAGGATTGGAGGCCAAATATTAAGCATGCTAGAGTGGGTGCCTCTGGACGTGAGGGAGATGCAGGGAGGAAATTACTAAAATTAAATTCAATCAAAGATGATTGCATAAAATCAGTCTGTGCACTGCCCTTGCACTGTTCACCATGTAAGAACTATTCACTATGTAAGAACTTGTTCACCGTGTAAGAACTTGTTCGTTATGCTTCAGAAGATTGGAGACTGTTGAGAACTAGGCTTGGGGTGGATTCATGATTGTGCATTGAGTCCCCTATACAGAATTTTATTGTTGGTAACAGCCATATGATCAATAAATATGAGAGATGCCCTCTCAAAAAAAAAAAATCAGTCTGTGCACTAGAGAAGCATCAGGATTTCTGGGGAGGGAGGACATGGCAGGGAGGTACCTTGAAGAAATTAGGCTGAGAGGACAGGGCAACTGAGAAGGGGAGGCAGCATGGGAAGGTTGTTAAGAGGGTAACCCCTGCAGCCATGCTGCCAGGGTTCAAATCCCAGCTATAGCGGAAGTGACTTCACCTCCCTGGGCCTTAGTTTCCCCGTCCATAATATTTATAAACTACACTCTGCTGCAGACAGGTGCACAGTAAGCTCCTTTTTCCACCAGAAATCTTTATTACTCCTCAGGGTGGTTACAGAGATCCCATTTTGATCTCTCTTGGATACAATGCAGTGTGTGATCTGACTTGTCTTTTAAAAGGATGACTCTGGTGCTGTCGAAAGGATGGGCAAAGGGGGAAATGGGGAGCCCAGGAAGAGGATCCTGGGAGATCGGGGGTGCAGGTGGGAGGGGGGAGATAACTCGGACCTGGGCAAGATGGGGTCAGATTTGCCATCAAAGGCACTGCAGAAAGGGTTTTCTGATGGATTGAATGTAGGTGTGGGGAAAATGAAGTATCAAGGGTGGAGACAAGGTTTTTGGCCTGAGCAACTGGAAGAGTTTGGAATTTATCCCAGAGGCTGTAGGAAGTCATAGGAAGATGTTGAGGCTGGGGGGAGGGGAGGCAGTCTGATGCCATAATCACTAAGGAAGCAGCCAGGACCGGGAACACAGGTCTGAGAGGCCCCAGGCATGGATTCTAGTCCTGGCTCAGCCCCCAACTCACTGTGAGCTTCTCGGCAAGATAAAACTGTTATCTGAACCTCCATTTTCCCATCCTATAAAGAGGCTGTTAGAAATAAAAGACCCTTATATGGTCCTTTCAGGGCATGTATTTTTGCCCCAAGATTCTCTGACTCAAATATCCCCAGGATCAGATATAAACACAATCATTATTCAAGGTCAAACGTCTTTTCATCCTTCTGTCTGAAGCCCATCCTTGCCCCACTGGACAGGACATGGAATTTCCCTGGTCTGGATGCCTAGAGGATAGAGTCAAATGGCAATGGTAGGTAAGACTTGTTGAGCACATACTCTGTGCGAATTCATGAGCACATAGCGCAGTCTGAGCACGTAGCACAGTCACTCTCTCCTGCTGAGCCCAGGCAAGAACCCTGAGAGGCAGGTGCTTAATTATCCCATTTGTAAATGGAGAAACTGAGAGTCTGGAGAGGTGAAATGACTTCCTGAAGTCACATGGGAAATTCAGGACCCCAGTGATGTCTTCCCACTCGCACTGATGTCTTTAGCCCTGGTCCTGCCACCGGCACCTCTCACTGGATGGTCACAATCACTTTTCCATCAGGCTCCTTACTTCTACCCCACCCCCTGACATGGTGTTTTGCACATGAAGCCAGAAGGATCTTGTGGTGAAACTTAAATCACCTCATATTCTTCCGCACTGAACTCTCCCATGGTTCCCATTTCAGAGTCAAAGCTAAGTCTACAGCGGCCCTCAAGGCCCCACACACCTGCTCTCTCTGCCTAACTCCCTAGCTTCATCCCTCCCACTCTCCCAACCCCCATTCTTCTCTAGCTTCCCTGGGCAACTCTTTCTTCCTCTAACATGCCAGGTACACTCCTGCCTCAGGGCCTTTGCACCTGTTGTTCCCTCTGCCTGGACCACTCTTCTCCCAGAGACCCACATGGCCCACTCCCTCTCCTCCTTCAGATCTCTGCTCAAATGTTACCTCAGTGGGACCTTCCCTGTCTACTATATTTAAAACTTCATTAAAAAAAAAACACTTCAGTCCCCCTGCTCCACTACCCTGTACCCCCTCTCCCTCATTCCCCCTCTCTGATGTATTTTCCTTCATGGCATTTATCATCACCCAACCTAGGATATGTTTTACCTCTTTTGCTAGTTTATTGTCCAGCGCCCTAGCATGTGAGCTCATGAGGTCAGGATTTTGTGTCTGTGGTGTTTGCTGCTGTATCTCCAGTGCCTAGAACAGCACCCAAACACACAGCCAGGGCTCCGTAAATATTTTTGTCAGTTGGATGAGTTAGGATCTGTCCTCAGGTTCAATGCTTGGGACCGCCATCCACTGTGTCCATACACTGCGCAAACTGCTTTATGCCTTGGCTTCCAATCATCTGTCTCCATCTCCCCTGCCTCTGACGGGGTTCAGGCAAAGAACCCCTCCTCCCTGGAGTCTGTCCTGGCTTTATCTCATCCCCCAGTCTGGTCCCTTCCCCTCACTGCCCCTTTGATGCCCAAGTGACTCATGTGCTTAAAATCCTCCAATGATTTCACCTCGTAACCGCCACACCAGGATTCTTCATACTCTTGGTCTCGACTGATAGCGGACTGTGAAAATCAACCAACGCTTTTCAATAGACTAAACGTAGATCAGCAACTGAGCATATAGCGCAGTCGGTGCACATAGGCTAAGGTATAGGTGAAGTAGGTTTCACGGAACTTCGGTTTCAGTTATGTGCACTGAATCGTGATATAAGTTTTTTCTCACTGTGGGTCAGAAAAGTTTGCAAAACCCTGCCCTACACAATCCTGCCTCTCCAAAATCCCATGTACAGACTAGATGGATGATGTTAGCATCTGCTCAGACTTCCCTCTTCTCTGGGACCCAGGCCAAGCAGTTTTACCTGCTTTGGGGCTTGAACTGATTGGCACATCTTAAGCACCATTGTGATTCCCTGCTGACAGACGGAGCTACTGAGGCTCCAACTGGAGATAGCTCATGCCTGAGGTCACCTGGCTGGAAAGGAGAAGAGCAGGGCTTGAGCCCCAGCCAACCTCCCTCCTGAGCCTGCCCACTTGCCCTGCCTCTCCTATTTTACTGCCCACCCCCACAGAGCACCCAGGTCTGCCAACCGGTCCTCAGAGCCCCCAGGCACAACCTGCCTTCTAGGCCGTCCAACACCACAGCTGGCAGTATTATTTGAACCCCCATTTGCAGGCGTGAAAACTGAGACTAGGCAGCATTTCCAAGAACTCACCATTCTATCACACTTCTCCAAACCCCCCTGTTTAAGAGGCAGGGGAGAGAAATGGCTAAGAACATGTCTTTGACTGCCTGGGTTCAAACCCCACATTTCAAAATTTTATAGCTGTGAGATCCCAGACCAAGCTCCCTGGGCCTCAATTTCCTTTTCTGCAAAATAATAGGAATAATAACAGTAGCTACCCATGAGGCCATGCTTAAGATTAAATAAGTTGAAATACATGCAAAGTTCTTAGATCAGTGGCCATACCCCTCTGCTGAGAATTGTCCCAGCAGCCCTATGTAATTAGACTACGATTTGCCCCCCAGCTTTGTCACAGAGAGGGGGAGGCCCTTGACTGAGCTCATACAGATAGAAAGTGGGAGAGTCAGAATGTAGATGCAATGTGCCTGGGCTTTTAAGCACTGAGTCACATAATCCTTTGGGGTATTAGTACTGACGGCAACAGCAGTAACATTTTCCGAATTAAGGGACATGAGCCTCAGAGAGGGTAAGGACATGCCCAAGCCTCAGAGAGGGTAAGGACATGCCCAAGTCTCACAACTCGTAAATGGCAGAGCTAGGATTCGAACCCAGGCTTGTATGTGTCCAGACGCAGGCTGACCTTTGCCCCATGAGCCCCTCCATAAAGCTCTGAGGGAACAGGAGGAAAAAGCAAGTTGAGGGCTGCCCTTACCCCAGCACCGTCCGGTGGTCTTGGATCCCTGGCTCCAGCCCCTGCCCAGCCTAGGCTAACTCCTTCCCTAAATGCTCTGGGGTAGGGGTACTGGGGTGACACAGATGATGTCAGAGGGTGCAGTTGCCCCCTCAACTGGCCTCTGATTGGGGCTCTGCAGTCCCCCAGGATTTGGTGCTTGGAAAGCTGACGTTCAGTTGCTATGGCAATGGGTTTGGGGCGGTTGCCATAGCAGCAAAACTAGCCTGGGTTTAAAAATATCTAGGAGGAGGTTTGTGTTTGTGTGTGAGTGTGAGTGCGTGACCACCCGTGCTGTTGTGTGTGTCCAAATGGGAGTGCTTGGTCGGGGGTACAGCTGGGGCTGCAGGATGACTCGGTGGGGGCTGAGCAGCACACGGGACTCTGTGTGCCATGTGTATCACTGAGTGGTCTGTGAGGTACCATGCATTTTGCGCAGTAGACTACCCGGGCCATGAGTCTAAATGTGTGCGATCACCCACACTTCTACATTTTCGTAGAAGACATGACTGAATCTGTTTATCAGTCTATATATCACATGTCACTAACATGTATGCCTTATGTAACATAGGCTGCTTATGCCCTGTGGCTTTGATCATGTACTTGTAATTTCTCAGGGTGTGTGTGGCCAAGTGTGGAGTTGTTTTGACTCTGAATATGTGCACCCGGGACATACTCAGATGTTAGATGTTCAGTGTGTGTCTATCTATTTGTCCTAGAGAGCCTGTGGTGTGGCTTTGGGTCTGCAGGACCAAATGTGTGTTCATTATGCATTATGGGGGAGTGTGTGTGTGTGTGTGTGTGTGTGTGTGTGTGTGTGTGTGTGTCTGTCTGTCTGTCTGTGTGCATGTCTGCCTGCGCCCCATATGTAATAGGGGGTATACCCGAATGAAACTGTTGAAAGTGTGCACCTGTGGGTCTGCAGGAGGGCCTGTGTGACTGTGTGTGTGTGTTGTGGGGGGAGCTTCACACCCTACTCCATGGATGTTGGGATATGTACTTGTGTGCTGTGAGTGTATGTGATTAAAAGGCCTGAAAGGTGTGGATCTCGGCCTGACCCCAGTATCTTCCTGGATCCCTCTCCCCTCATCCCTGTCTCCATGGCGACCAGCTTCTCAGCTCCCTCCAGGAAGATGGAGTGGGAGGATCCAGACTGCACTGGACCACAACCCCCTTCAATCCCCTTTGGTTCTGGGGACAATGGGGGGGAGGGGACAGATGGGCAGCCACCTTATCCACCCCAGGCCATCTGCTACCCTCCCCATCCAGGGATCTGAGACTTCGGCAAGAGAGGGCCAGGACTAGGATGGAGCAGAGGAAGAGACCCCCAACCCCAGCTGCCAGAGTTACTCCCATCCAGCCCCCTTTGAGCCTAACTTTGCTTCTGGCTGACCCAGGAAGGAAAGAATCTTTGGGGACCAGGAATCCAGGGAGAAGAAAGTTCATGTATCAAAGAACATTGAATATTTGCAATGATCCACTCCAAGAAAGGGCTCCCTACTTCCAATGACTTCAGGCTCCGAAGTTAAGCTTGTCTTGTGTTCAACTCTCAGTTGACCCTCTGCCTAACTCTGTGCCCTTGGACAAGCCACACTCCACCTTCCTGGGCCTCCATTTTGTCATCTGAAAATCAAATTTTCTCTATGACATAAATAGTAATACTCTACAAAGGCCAAAACTGTTTTGTTCTGTTGTATCCCAGCATTTGTGACAATGCTGGCGCTTAGTAGGTGGTTCATAAGTGCTGTTGATTGATTTGAGTGCCAGCTGGGTGCTAGGCTTGGTAGCGCTTGCTTTAACCCCGATGTTCATTGAACTCAATCCCCTGAGCCCTTGTACTACCCTTGTGTTGATTCTTGAAGAAGTCGATGAAAGAGTTGAGGGGGAACTTCCCAGCTGTCAGGGGTGGGAGATACGTGAAACGGGACTTACTTTGACCAAGTGATGGCAACTCACTAAGGCTCAGTTTCTTCATCTGTAAAAGGGGATGATAATAAGATTGCCTCAGAGTTGGTTGTTCTGTGGGATTAAATGTGATTATGTTTAAGAAGCTTAGTTTATCTGGACCGTAGTAAGTGCTCAATAAACGTTCATTACAGGTGAGGGATGGGAATGGTATGGAGGAGCCCAGGGCCCCTAGGGCAGTCTAGGGAGCCCAGCCGCTCTCCGGGCTAGGGATGGGGCGTGACCAACCCAGAGGGGCGTGGCCCAGGCTTCAAGGGCAGGCCAATGGGACCGCGGAAGGGCGTGGTCCTACCGGCATGGGCGTGCCCTCTCGCGGGTGGGTGGGGCCAGGCCGCTTTGGGAGCCTCCGGGAAGAAGATGCTCGGGCCAACAGCCTTCGCCAGCCCCGCCGCCGCTGCCGCCCGCGCCCGCCGCCCCCCGGGTCCCCACTAGCGGCCGCCTCCGCCTCCCACCTCCGGCCGCGCTCCTCCGGCCCCCCGCCCCGAACAGGGTCTGGGGGGCTCGGCCCTCCGTCCCGGGGTGCAAAGAAGGGGGTCCCGTCCCCCAAGTGGCGCAGCTAGTCCCCGGCATCTGTGATCTTGAGAGAGACCCCACCCCTCAGTTCTCTACGGGCCGTATTGGAGACCCCCTCCGCTCCCCATCCTGCTCACATCCGCTCTCCAGCCTCTGTCAGCACCCCCTCCCCGAACCAGTTCCCTCCCCAACCCCTCCCCGGGGTTCCCCCTCCCCCACACCTCCGCCGCCGCCCCCTCCCCCTCCCACATCCCCTTCCCTCCCCTCCCCCGCCCCCCGCCCCCACTCCCCGCCCCCCCCCCCGACCATGAGGATGATGGCCGCCGGCGCGGTGCACGGCCTCTTCACGGCCTCCGCGGCCCCGCAGCCGCCGCCGCCCCCGCCGCCGCCGCCGCCGCCGCAACCCCAGCCTCCCCAGCAGCCGTCGCCGCCACCACAGCAGCCGCCGCCGCCGCCGCCGCAGCCGCCGCAGCAGCAGCAGCCGCCGCCCCAGGCCCCCCCCATGGAGCCCGAGGCCCCGGATTCCCGTAAGAGGCCCCTCGAAACGCCCCCCGAGGTGGTCTGCACCAAGCGCAGCAACACGGGAGGTGAGAAAGGGCTGCGGCTCGGTGGCGGGGAGCGGGCAGGGGGCCTCGCCTTTCTCCATCCTCCTACCCCGCCATGGCAGGTGCAAGGGCTCTGGAGAGGCGAAGGACAACCCTCCCTAGACCCGGGGACCAAGAGGGGACTTGGGGAGGGGGCCGGATCGCCACCACCTCTCGCAGCTGCCCAGGGCTGGGAGCTTTGTTTGCGAAGAGAGGGGGTGGGGGGGAGGGGTGGTGAGTGTCCTTGGGGGGGGGCGCAAAGGATGGGGGGCGTGGGTCCCTCCGGCGGGTGTCTCTATGTCCTTGAGGGGTGTGTGATGTGACTGACCCTTTCGGGGCAAGGGTGTCCCTGGACTGGTGTGTCCTGGGCGGGCAGGGGAAGGACTTGAGGAGGCCTGTGGACCTGGAGCTTCCCAGCCGCCCTCCTGGGGGATGTCCTGAGCAAGGGTTGTCCCAGAGGGAGGTATGGGCCATGGGCGGGATTGTGCGTGGGGACATGCTGGGTGGGTGTGTTGGGTGGAATGGAGGAAAGGGTGGGTGTGTAAAGCCAGGTGGGAGAATGTGTGGCTGGGACAAGGGTGTGTGTGGGCCCTGTAAGGCCTGGATATGTGACATTAGGGATCATGGATGTGACAGGAAATCGTGCGTGTGTATGTATGTGTGTGTGTATGTGTAAGAGAGAGAGTGAACTGAGAGGGTCTAGCTCCATGTTTAAGACCCTTTACGGGGTATCTGTAACAAGGAAAGTATGTGCATGTCACCCCAGAGGGGGCTGTGGCAGTGTATGTCACAGAAGTGAGAGGGGGTGTGTGACATGCAAGGGGGTGTGTGGGGGACGCTGAATGGGCCAGCTCTGGGAGCCATGAGAGCTGTGTGGATGGCGGAAGGCAGTTAGCTCAGTGTGTATGACACAGGAGTGTCTGGGGTGGGGTGGCAGCAGGAGAAGCTGGTGAGGGTATGTGACAAGAAAAGGGTGTGGGTGTGACTCCAGAGAGGCTGTGGCTGGGTGTGACACATGGAGGTGTGCAACAGTGACATCAGAGGGGGTGTGTTCGACAGGGAAGGTGGGTGTATGATGGGAGAGGCTGGGGCTGGGGATGAACTGCACGAGGGTGTGTAACGAGGAGAGGGAAGGATGGATGCCCGTGTGACAAGGAACAGGGAACGTGTGCATGTGACAAGCACAGGGTGTGAAAAGAGAAGGGGTATGTGTGTGTGTGTGTGTGTGTGTGGCTCCCAAGGTTGTATATATGTGTAGCAATGGGAAGGCTGTGTGTAAAATGGATGAGTGTGTCACAGATGTAGGAATGATTGTATGACACGAGTGTGCGTGTGTGTGTGTGATGGCTGCGTGTTTGACAACACAGAAGGTGTGTGTGTAAGACAGGAGGGACCCTCACTGTGTGTGTGACCTGAGCTGCGTGTACCAGAGAATAAAAGACAGGCTGGGAACTCTGGGAGCTTGTCTTGCAGAGGGGACTGGAAGAGCATTTGTTGGGGTCCTCAGAGCCCACCCCATTAGCCCCTGAAAGGAGGGAGACCCCAGAACAGACGAGGCCCTCCCAGCGGTCACCTTGGCCCAAATCTCTGCTTCCTCTGGCCTTTTCCTCCGGATGGGAGAGAGATGACCTCAGGCAGAGTGCACCATTCCGGGCACTGTAGTGGGTGGGGTGGGGACCTCCTTCCCTCCTAGGAACACAAGCTGATTCTCTTCCTCTTATCCCAGCCCCCTGGCCCTGTCCAGGTGGGACAGGAATGTGGGACCCCCTGGACCCCCTGGCTGCCTGTGAGGGTGTCCAGCAGCAACTGGAGGAAAGGGAAGTCGGGGGAGGGGTGGGAGGGAATTTCCTGTCCCTCTTCCTGCTCCCCCACCCCCAGCACACACATGAATGTGTCCCCACAGACTTCCTTCCCTCCTTCCTGCCTCACTGCCATTCCCAGCCCTGGAGAGGTTTGGGGACCCAGGTGGCAGTCCAGACGCAGCCCCCTGGTGGGGGTGGGGGGTGTCTCATCCTTCTCTTAAAGGGGCTGAGTGGCCCCAAATCTCATCACTCAGAGCCACACAGCCTAACAATGGTGATGCTGCCGAGGACAGTCTAGTCCAAGTGCTCAGTACCTGCTGGGAGTCAGGCTCTGAGATACAGGTTCATCCCCCAGCAGCCCTCAGGGGAGGTGGTTTGAGCTTTTCCAGAGGAGGAAAGCAGGCTCAGTGAAACGAAGCCACTTGCCTAGAGCCACACAGCTCGTGAGCGGTGAAGCTGGAATCTGTCAAACACTGAACTCCCCGGCTTGGCAGCTCATGTGCTTAACCACTGTGCATGCCGCCTCCCTCAGCAGCAGGGAAACTAGGATGAGCCCTTAGGGGCCCTCTCCTTCAGACTTTTCCGCCTCTCCTCCCAGTGACCCGTGGGGAAACTGAGGCCTGGAGATGCAGAAGAACTGCCCTCCATTTACAGAAACAGATACAGAGCTGGGCAAAGGTCCAGAACTTCCATCTCCAGATTGAGGAGACCCCTCAGTAATGCTCTCCTGATTGTGGGATGCTGGTCAGCCTCACCCCTTTTCTGAGCCTCAGTGTCACCACCTGCCAAGTGGGGAAATACAATAACCAGAACAATAATAATAACAGCTAGCAATATTATTGCTTAATGCCTGACATGTAACATTTCATTTAATTCTCCCAACACTCTGTGATATAATAATAATAAATTATAATAATCGCTAGCATTTATGGTCTATAGTGCACTGGGAAGTATTATGGAAAATGCTTGGCAGGGTCCAATTATTTAATCTTCACAATTGGATTATGTTACCCATTGATTACAGATGACGAACCGAGAGACAGAGAGGTTATGTCATCTCCCTGAGGTTGGTCAGCTAATAAGAGGCAGAGCTGGGAGTTGAACTGGGAAGACTGACTCCACTGTGTGGCTAGACACTATAGTGAACTGAGGCTCAGGGGAGTGAGAGACTTTTCTGGGGTGAGAGTCATGGCCGAGTGAGCAGATTGAGCTCCTGCCCAAGGTGCCAAGCTGCCACTCGTGCCCATCCTCGGGGGCTGACAGAGGTGGCTTCTGGGCACCACACGGGGCAGGCAGCCGCCCCCGGGAAGGAGACAGGCACCAAGGACAGGAATAGTTGTGTGAAAAGGCTGGATGGAAACTCCAGTTAGGAAGTCACTGGGGAAACAGGTGACCCAGTGGTGGGACAGTTAATGTGAGTCTCCCTTGAGTACACGTGATAACTTGTAAGGTGCCACTAGACCAGCCCCCATGTATTCCCACCTCTCCTGACTATATTCTCACCTCTGTCACCCCCATATATACACAAATAGCAGCTTCTCGTGCCCCATACACACACCTCACCCCCACTGTAGCTCACACCAGCTAGGTCTTGCTCCCAATATCACTCAGTCGTTAACACACAGATAGTGTCACAGAGGTCAGAGCCCTAGAGTGAGACCTTCCAGGGTTCATCTCATCAAAGCTACGCTCTTGGTATGGGACCCTCAGGCAAGTTACTTCTGTGCTCTAAGCTTCAGTCTCCTCATCTGGAAAATGGGAACCATAAGACCTACCTCACCGTTTCTGGGCTGTGATGTGGGTTAAAGGAGACTGTGTATGTGAAGCATGTAGCCTAGGGCCTGGCAGATGGTGCACTCGATAAACAAAACCTGCCACCCTTACTCTTACCCCTGAGGATGTCATACCCACCCACCTTTCTCACTCAGAGACAGTGTCACAACTCAAAGACAGCCTCACACCTTCCCTTCAGAAGCACGCCCCAGTTGTATTACATTTCTCACGCAAACGGGCAACACCGGTGTTCACAGAAGGACTTCCTGTGCCTGACGTCCCACCATCCTCAGCCACACGGCTCCCACACTGCAGCGCCACCATCTCTGCGACGACATCGACACCACAGAAGCCTGTTCACATCTCCACCGAACACATCAACGCTTCCACCCTGACCCCCAGACAGGACCAGATACCTTGAGTGCAGCACCCCAACTTTGGTTTTCCCCAGACATACAGTCACCAGACCAACACCCCTTCCAACGGACACCCCTTCAGCTCTGTTGTCATTAATGACCCCCCCTCCACTCCAGACCAGAGCCGCCTTTCCCAGTCAACTCTGTCAGTAAAGAATGCCACTCCTACCACCGCACCCCAAATTACTTACGGGGCAGGGATGTATTTGTTGCTTTTTGCAAACCTCCAGAAGCATTCCTGAGGATGGTGGGCACAAACAGGAACGGGACAGGAGAGACTCAAGGTGACCAGGAGAGGAGAGACCTCCCCTTCCCGAAGTGAGAAATGCCTGAAACTGCGGCAGGAGGGAAACTGAAGTTGTCGTCTTTAGCCCTTCAGTCCTAGTCACAGGTAGAGAGAGCTGCCCGGACCCAAAGGGGAGAGCTAAGTGTGTGAGGGATGGGGTGGTAGGTGGGCGCAGAGTTTTGGCATCTAGATTCTACTTACGTAGAAGGAAGAACTTTTCACAGGCAGAACCTTGGTTGCCCAAACAAGGCTGGAGTGTGTGAGGCCTGGGGGCTCCGGGTTCAGCTGAGGGCACGTGTGCCCTCTTGCTGCAAGGCAGGCTGGGAAAGAGGCCTGGCTTCTTCCCTGGGGAAGGGGGACTCAACATGGTGGGAAATGCCCCCAAACAGGAAGGACACGCAGAAGATTCTAAAAAAGGTGCAGAGCAGCGTGGTGGCCACAGTGGGGAATCTTGGGACCTAAGAGTTCTGAGCGCCTGCAAGCCGGAGGTCTCAACTGGTCACTCTCCATGGAGACTGGCCCGAGGAGGGGCTCCCTATTTCTACTAGCCTGATACAGGGACCACGGAGCATCCACAAGGTGGTCTAAGGGGGTCAACAGACAAACTTTTTGGCCATTGTGTTTATATTATATGCTTTAGGGGGAGGGACATAACCAGCCCTTCAAACTCGGATTATCAGCAGTGATTTTTATATGTCCTCTTCAAAGAGATGCATTTAAATGTAGGAACTGGACCACCTGTCTTGTTCCCTCCTTTATCCCCAGCACCTAAAACAAGGCCTGGCACATAGTGGGCACTCAGGAAGGACTTGGAGGAAAGAGAAGAAGGGAGGAAGTAACAGTACAGAGGGATGCCATAGGATAAAATTCAAGAAGGTGATGAGGAAAGAGGGAGCTGGTTGTCGAGGCCCGGGTAGGGGAGCAGCATCTCACCTATGTCAGTGTTCCTCTCAGAGAAGCAGAGAAAGTCCTGGGCAGCCCCTGGGGAAGACAGTGACCCCAGTGAGGTTTCCCCTTCTCCAACTTTTCCACAAACCCACAAACCTTGAGAGCTCCTTTCCCAGTGCCAGACACTGTAAGAACTTTGCTTGTGTTGAGGAATTAGGTCATAATAATAATGACGATGATACCAAATGTTTCTCAAATGCTGTAAGTGCTCAAGACCATTCTAAGTACTTTACAACTTACCGTTATTTAATTACAGTAGCCCTATGAGGCAGTGCTGTCATGTGCCCATTTTACAGGTGAGAAAAGTGAGGCCCAAAGATAGGCAGTGACTTGCCCAGGGCCACACAGCCTGTCAGTGACAAAAGTCACTCCCGCCTGGGGCTGTTTTCTGCCCTTACCTAGGGAGATGCTCAGACAAAGCCTGGGGAAGTGTGAGATGGGGTGCTTAAAATGGGGTGCATGGGGGGCATGCCCAGTTCCCTGCAGAGCAAATGAATCCCAGGGGGAAGAGGCCCTGGCTGGAAAGAAGGTAGGAAATGAAGGTAAAGAAGCAGAGAGAGGATGGCATCCTTGTGAGAACACCTCCTCGCCTTTCTGAGCCTTGTGGAGATGAAAAACTGCCCTCCCCGCTCCCATCTCTGTGACAGGTTTATGGGAGGAGACAGGCAAGGGGCTACCTTTGTGAGCCCGGAGAAGAAAGTGAATTCATGGGGGTCCGATGATTGATGGGAAGGCTCCCTGGGAGGCTAATGACCTAATAGGTTTAATGGTCTGATTAGGCAAGTGTAAGAGGATTGCCTTGGGCTCAAGGAAACTCCCTTATTCCACACACCCCCCAGGCCTGCAAACCCACATCCAGCCCCTCGCCCTGGAACTCCCATCTTAACTCATCAGGGAGCTCAGAACCTTCAATCTTGAGGCGTCACGCGGAGATGGGCAGGGCCTACGCTGCCCTGCCCCCACTTTTACCAGAGCAGTTTCCCTTCTATCTGCTCTGTATGTTGGGGTTTCATCTGAGACATTAAAAAATAGGTTTCCTTTGCTTAAAAGAAAAAATTGAAAAACCACTGGGGGGCTGGTTTAAGACCTTAAGCTTTGGAAGCAGAATGACCTGGCTCCTCCCTTCCTTTCTCGGGTGTTTATTGCGTGCCTACCATGTGCTGGGCACTACATGAGTCCCTGGATCACAAGGGTGAGCTCTAGTGACAAAAATCACATGACTGCTGTGGTACCTTGCTCTGAAGACAAGGACCGGGGGTCCATCCCCTCCTCGGGGTTAAAGGAAACGAAACCTTCAGGGGGAAAAGCAGTATTTGCATGGGGACTTGAAATACAAGAGGAATTCACTGGGGAGGGGAGTTCCAGGCAAAGAGAATGTGCAAAGGCCCTGAGGTGGGAGGGAGGAGGAAATGTTTGAGGAACAAAAGGGAAAGAGTGTCTTGTGAGCATAGAGGAAGATGAGGATGTGAGACTGGAAAGGTGGATGGTGCCAAATCACAGGTTATACTGAGAAGGCTCTCGAACTCCTATCTCCAGAGGATTTAGGGGCAGCAATTTGGTTGAGGTTGGAGGGGTTAGGCCTGTGCCTTGAAACTGCATTAACAAAGAAGACTGACCCATAACAAAGAGTGGACACAGCCCCACAAACAGCTGGCACCACCTCACTGCCTCTGGGCTTGGAGACTGTCCTTGAGCACCTGGTCTTGTCCACCAGCAGTAGAGTGTTTAAGAGAGGGCTCACAAGGAAGCAGGATTGCACTGAATCTCATGGCAGCCACTGTCTTGGTGCCCTTGGGCTGATGACCTTGGGCTGCTGCTTTCACTTTCTGCCTCAGTTTCCTCTGGGGTAAAAATGGCTCAGCCTGCCCACCTCATGGGGAGGCTGTGAGGAGTGGATGAGGTCAAGCTTGAGCCCAGCGACACTGGGTCGATGGTGAGGTTGAGAAGTCCGAGTCCAGCCCTCCTCTGCTCGGTGCTGCCACCACCAATCAGATCCAGGCAGGCTCACTGCCGTCACCTCCTTGCTGGGCCCTGCTCTCAGGCTGCAGAGGGATCTTCCTGAAACCCAAGGCAGACCACATCCCTCATCGGCTCAGAGCCCTCCCACAGCTCCCATCTCACTGGGAGTAAAAACCAAAGACTTCACCGTGGCCCACAGCCTCAGCACCCCGTCATTACCACCACCCCTCCCAGCCTTCATCTCCTCCCGCTGCCCTCCTCTCCCCAGCCACCAACCACCTCAAACAACCCAGTCACAATCGCACCCCAGGGACTTTGCACTTGCTCTTCTTCCACGTAGCCACATGGTTCCCTCCTGCACAGCCTGGAGACAGTGGATCATAATGGTCTGGAGCATGGACTCTAAAGCCAGTTTGGGTTCAGATCTCAGCCCTGCATCTAGTAGCTATGTGAACTGGGGCAATTATTTCACTTTTGTTTCCTCATCTGTAGAATGGAGGCTTTTTAAAGTACTGGTCTTACAGCATTGGTATGAAAATGAACTGGTATTTGCAGAGAACAGTGCCTAGCACGTATCAGGTGCTGTAGAAGTGTTTGATAAAGAATGCCACTTTCTTGGGGAGGGCTTTGCTGGCCGCTGGATCTGGCATTGCACCCACTATGTTCCTCAACCCCCTTTCTGCCTCTTGTTTTCTTAGTAGTTACCACCATCTGACATAAAACATACTGTCTGTGTCCCCCCCTTGTAGAAGAATGAGCTTTTGGCTGAATCACTAAAATTCTTTTGGCCTTATTTGCCTCATTTGCCCACAAAATCAGGGAGCTGTGTCTGTTTTCTTCATGGCTGTTTCACTAGACCCGTGCCAATGCGTTGTAGCAGGTGCTCAGTAGCTATTTGTGGAATGAATGAATGAATGAGTGATTTACATTATTTTCCTTACTACTATTCTCATGGTCATTGCTCCTATTTGTTACTGTGATCCAGCATTTTCCTGTGCCCACCCCATGCCCCTGCCTCCCTGGGGGTCGCCTCCAGAGGTGAAGACCCCCCCTCTTGATTCCCCTCCCTGCTGTGTCCCCCTGCAGAGGAAGGCGAATACTTCCTGAAGGTGCTGATCCCCAGCTACGCAGCAGGCTCCATCATTGGCAAGGGCGGGCAGACCATCGTGCAGCTGCAGAAGGAGACAGGAGCCACCATCAAGCTCTCCAAGTCCAAAGACTTCTATCCCGGTGAGCCTGGTCTCGGGACTCTGCCCTAGACTTGTCCCTCCCACCTGGGCCCAGGAGGAGGGGGAAGGGCTGCCCTAGGGGCAGTGATAGGGTGGGGAACCGCCCCTCCCCCTAAGGGGATGTGGCTGCCCTTGGCCCCAGGGGCCAGGCCCGAGCAGATGGGGGTGGGGGCAGGGCAGGACAATGGCTGCTGCATATTCATTAGCTCATTTGCATGATGTGCTGGCAGATGTGCCCCTTCCCACACACCTGCCCCTCTGGGTCAGTTGGAGAAGCTGGAGGGGGTGGGCAGGGAGGCAGGTGTCAGGGCATCCCCTGGGACTTGGGGGGCCAGGCATCCATGTTACTACCCCACTCCTTTACCCTCACTCTTTCCCTTTGGATTCTCTGTCACCCCATCTTGCCTAATCTGAGTCTTGCTGGTTTTCTGGGTCTGTCACTTTCCACACGTCTTTTTCATTCTGTCGTGGGCTTTCTTGCTCCCTTAGTCTCCATTCCCATTGGCCTCGGACTCCTGCTCTTTTTGCTTCTGTCTTTCCGGTTCTGCCTGGATGGTCCCCATCTCTTGTCTTCTCAGGCTCCCATCCTCCCTGTCTCCCCATCTTTTCCTTTCCCTCCGCCTCTCATAGTCTCACATTTTCCCTCCTGCCCTCTCACGCTCCCTTTCTGCTCCATCACCCGCTCAGCCCATACGTAGTAGCACCGCTCAGTAGGGTCATCCCGCCTGGGGCTGCCCTCATTTCCTCCTGCCTGTGCTTGTTCATCTCTCCCTGTGTATTTCTCTTTCTCCTAAGTCTCAGCTCCTTCGTGTAGTTTTTTCCCCTCTCTCCAAACCCAGTCCTTTTTGTGCCTTTCCTCCGACTCCCTCTCCCCAACCATACATTTTTCAAGACCCCTCCATTCTGTCTAATACCCCTCAATATCTCTCACCCACCATATCTCCTTCCCAAGACAATGCCTGTGCTCGGCATCTAGGAATCCAGGGAAGGTCCCCTGAATTGCATCTTTGGTCCAGCGCGGGTTCTAGTTCATTCTTAATCCCCTTGGATTTTTTAGGTCAAACACCAGAACTGGAGCCCAGGGTCAAGACACATTCATATCCTCTCTCTCTCTCCACGCCTCTCTCCTCCCTCTCCCCACCTGCCTCATCTCACTAAGCAGCTTTGGCAAGAGGTTTAGAGAACAGTCCAGGGAACCAGGCACCCCGCCCCTTCTCTCTTCCACCCTGGCCCAGTTTTCCCCCATATGCCTCTAGCCCACAAGATACGGATAAGACCGCTGTTTGGGACATTCATCTGAGGACACTTAGTTCCTTACCCTGGGATCACATTCTGTGACATGAGACATGTCATCCCCTCCCAATTCAGTGACACATCCTATAGGCCAGGCAACTGAGAACGCCAGAGGTTGGGACAGTCCGTGGCTTTCCTGGGCCAAACACTATTCAGATAAGCCACATGAACCAGCATCTCTCCCCAGGACAGGCATCCAGCTCCCTTCTGCACTCCTGACCGTATGGCATGTGCCAGTTCCTGGCTCAAGAGATGCAGGACACAGCCCCCTACTTCCTAGTCCCATCCCTAGGACTTCCCTCTCCACTCCTGACTGACACCCTTTCATTCATTCATTCAACACATATTCTCTGCACACCTTCCAGCTCTGTGCTGGACAGAGATGGGGACACATCAGTTACTGAGATTCCCTGCCTCTGCCCTCACAGATCTCAGAACCCAGAAGGGAAGACAGACCCAGCACCAGTGGCAGCCTAGAATGGTCAAGGCTGGGATGAGGAAGCCAGAGGATGGTGGGAGCCCAGACAGGGCACCCAGACTGCCCTGGGGAAATCAGGGAGGGCTTCCTGGAGGAGGAATCAGAGCAATAAGTAAGAGTGAGGTAGACAGACAGCAGGGACGGGTGCTCTAGGAAGATGAAATTGTGTGTTCAGAGGCTAGAGGAGTAGTTTGTTCAGGGTGACTGAAGCGTAAAGAAGAAATGAGAAGTGCCTGGTGAAATTGCGAGGGTCCTCTATGCCCTGTAGGTTCACACACACACACACACACACATACACACAGATTGCACTTGTGAGTCTACGACATAAAACAAAAATCTACCTGGCCCTTAACCCCAAGGGAGGGGCAGAATACACAAAGGGTGTCCTCTTTTGGTACGGGAAACCCCAGGCCCCAGATTGAATCCTTCCAGGTCATATATGGAAAAATCCAGACCCAGAAAGAGGCAGGTACCAGCCCAAGGCCACATATACTCCTGTACACCCACCCAGACACTCTAATGATTCTGAGCCTCTCTGATTTTGAGCATCTGCCTTGACGCTCTGGGTCCTATCCCCAGAAGACACATATGCTTTTAAAAAAATTGTATTGACTAATAACGTATTTGCACTAAAGTGCAAAATCTTAAGTGATTGCTTAATGTGCATGTACATTCTTTTTACCATCAAAAATGCACAGGAAAGTTGCAATCATTTTATGTGTTCCCCCAACACACACACTACAAGCACCCCCAAATTTAGCACAGGGGGTTCAGGAGCTAAAAACCCAGATCCTGAAACCATATACCTAAGTTCAAAACCCTAATGTTTCGTGCCTGACTTAGTGAACCTGGCCAGATCCCAAGCCTCCTCTGTACCTCAGTGTCCTTGGCAGTAAATCGGGAATAACAGTATTGCTCACCTCATATGTTAAGTGACAAAAAATATATGAAGTGCTTAGAATGGTGCCTAGTGCTTGGTATTATGTAAGCACCAGCTGTTATTATTGGACTTTCTTTCGGGGTTTAACTGGGCCCACAAAGCTCCTGTGGGTCCTAGTTAAGAGCTACGGAGGGTGGGAGATCACAGACTCCCTGAGCTGGACAGGAACCTTGCAAAGATAGACTGGTCACTTCAGCCAGGCTCTCCCTGGGGCCACCCTGCCCCCCCCAGTTCCCACCCTGACCCACACCCTTTCCTATTTACACCCAGACGGAGGCAGCCTGCCCGCTGACTCACCCTTGGCTCAGACCAACCCATTGTTCTGGAGTGAAGGGGAACAAGAGTGAGGAACAGTGGCCCAAAGGAGGGTCAGCTACACAAGTCACCCACGACAGTGACACCCAGACACATGGCAAGCCTGGCATGCAAACCGAGCGATGGCAAGCAGGTGGTAGCACTGGCCTGCTGTACTGGAATGCCCACAGTACAGTGGACACTCACCCCAAGTGTCCCAGACATGCAGGCGCATAGAACCTGGCACACATTCAAGACCTTGTACAGACCCAGGGAGCTAAGCCATCCTGCAGACAGTCCCACTCAGGGAGAAAGACGTGCAGGCTGAACACAGCAGACGTGCCCAGCTCACCCGGCCGCTCACATTCTCCCACCAGCCAGTCCTGGTAGTCTCCTTTGTCTGGCTGTAATGTGTACACCCAGACACACACACAATCACTTGGTCGTCCAGTCTTACGTCCTGACACTTGAGTCTGCCTCTCCATGTCCCTGTTTCTCACATTGACACACACCAGTCATAGAGTCTTGTTTGTCTGTCCGTCTCCTGTGTACACACCATTACATATCTGCACTAATACCACACCCCTAGAGGTGTCTGGCTGTCTCCTTTACTCACTTTCCCTGTACACACCATGCACCAACACACTCACCGTCATACCGTGTCAATGCGCATACATTTATTATACAACCTAGATGCCATTTCGTGAGGTGGTTTCTTTCTCTCAAACTCTCCTGCACCCTCATTCTCACACACAGTGTATATAACCTTGAACATAGTCGTGACCCCTCAGTCTTTCCCATGCAGAAGAGTGCCACAAGCATCCTTGCTAGAGTCACTATGTCATATGGTCTGTTTATATCTCAGCTTTTCCTGTTCTTTCTTATACACACATATACAGGTAAAGATAATTTACCTGCTCCTGCCCAAGTGTATACATGCATGCGTGTGCATACACATACACACACACACACACACACCACTCACCCAAACAGCTTCACAGATACACTCATACTGGTCACAGTGTCACCCAGAGTCTCCCTCCCATACACATATATCCCGACACCACTCAGTTAGGTTCTCTTCTCCCTGCTGCCCCTCCCACCCCCTGCCCAGTCCATATACACACAGTAAGGATGCCTAGGTCAGAACCACAGCCAATATCTGGAAAATCTCCAGCAAAGGCACTCACCCCACCCTCTCTTCTACATCCCCCAATTCCCACTCTTCCACAGTTGCCTTTGACCCACTCTGCTCTCCCCTGTCCACACCTCTGCCTGCCCCCACCCCTCAGCCCTCCATCTGGTGGGTCCAGGCAGGCACTCAGGCCTCTCTTTGGCTTCCCCCATCCCCCAGCCCTTCCCCATCCTCTCCAAAAGCCCAGAGGCCTTCGCTGCAGGCTTTCAGGGGTTGCCATGGCAACGGGGCTTCGTCCCTCATCCCCCTGGGGGTGGGCTGAGGACCGGGCCAGCCAGACCGATAAGGGGGTTCCAGTTACTGTGGCAACCGTTGCAGGCCTGAGCTCTCAGCTTCTAGAAGGGGGGTGAGGGGGAATCGAGTGAATGGTTGCCAAAGCAACCGGGAGCCGGCAAAGACTGGGAAGAAGCAGCTGAGCCCTGTCTCCCCTGCCCAGGGCTGCTGTGGGCATCGCAAAGCACTTAAGCATCATTCTTCCATCCCCTGGGGTTGTTTTTGGAAGGGAGATAAAGGACAGATTATAAAACTGGGATTCCATGCACTCTCCCAGCTACCCATCATGGCCTGGGAGCCCATGTCAGCTTGCCCAGGCTTAACATGTGACCTGGGGCCAGTTTAAGTCCAGTCTATGGACATCAATTTTCTCTTACGATTAAATGGCGCCTGTCTTTCAAGAATGTCCCCATTCCTGCCTGATAAGTGTGCCCTCTCCCTTGCTCAACAGGAACCACAGAGCGAGTATGCCTGGTACAGGGCACAGCAGAGGCCTTGAATGCTGTGCACAGTTTTATTGCTGAGAAGGTCCGAGAAATCCCACAAGCAATGACCAAGCCTGAAGTGGTCAACATCCTTCAACCCCAAACCACAATGAACCCTGACAGAGCCAAGCAGGTCAGCAGGGCCAGAGACGGGGTTTCTGTAAAGCTGGTGAGCTTCTGGAGAAGACAGTTCTCCCACATCTCGGGAGTACTAATGGGGGTTCAATGGAATAATGCTGATAAAACGTTTATTCAAGTACAGGGTATTGGTTAATAGTATTAGGTAGTCAGCCTAGGGACTCCAGATCTCTTGAAGTGGGCCTGATTGAGAGAGTGAAGGTCTGGGGAAATTTGGCCCAGACCCCACTGTGTATCCCTCCTTCCTCAGATCTTCAAGATCCTCTCCTCCCTTCTGTCTCATCCCGTTGTCTCAGAGCAACCTACTTCCCGCTTCCTGTTCTCACCGGAAGTGACCTCAATGACACCGGAAGTGACATTTAAAGCCAGAAGAGTTTAGAAGTGGCCTCATGCACTCTCTGTCCATCAGTTACTGAATGGGAGTAGCCACCATTTTGGAGAAATGGTGTTTTGTTAGCGAGAGAGGGGGCAGATCTCTGTCCTACACATCCCTCTCTTGGAGAGATGGAAGGAGGAGGGTAATGCCTCTCCTTGCCTCAGCTACAGGGAAGTGGTGGCATAGGGGTGTGGTAGGGGGTGGACCAATCGCTTTAAGGAGCTCTCCAGTTGCCAGGACCGCAATGCTCCAGGACAGGTGGGCTTGCTGCAAAGCCCCTGGCTGTGCTGCCAGAATAAGAGGTGAAGGGGAGGGGAGCGCTCCCGGCTGCGCGTGCCCATTTTCTCTCCCATATACATGTGCACACACAGGAGAAGCCCCAGGCAGGCTGACAGGTCTCTTGTGAGGGCTCCCTAACCTCTGCCTGGAGGCAAAGATGAGAGACAGGCCCTCGGTAAGAGGAACTTGGAATTCTTGGGAATTCTTGCTGCCCTGAGGTGGGGGAGACCACGGACCTGAGTTCCGCTAAGCTCATGAAGGAATGGTGGGCGGAAGGCCCTGAAGAAGGCTGCCTAGCCTATCAGTCCCAAAAGATACTGTAGGCTTCGAGCGTGCAGTGTGGGCGCTGTCCTTGGTGCTGAAGCGGCTCCGCCAGGCCTCTTCCAAATCCCTTTCCACCAGGAGGCCACAGTTTACCCAGTTTACAGGAAGGTGGGAATATTGCCTCTTCCCTCTGCCTTGGTCACAGCCACAAAGGGCTTAGGGTTCGTGAAGAATTTGCACATGTGACAGAGAAAATGGAGTCCGTGCTATTTGCCCCTGAGTCTCAAGCCCCATCCTCTGCGGAGATAGTGGAGTCAAAAGGTTATAGAATCAGGATTTTTCTTCTGCTTGTTACTAGGGGGCTCCAGAGAATGAGAGAGATCATGGCTGAAGGTTCAGTCTCTGGAATCTTACTCTGATACTTCCTACGTGAGTGACCTTGAGCAAATGCCTTGATTTCTCCATGCCTCACTTTTCTCATTTGCCAAGTGAGCTTCATTATGGTACCTGCTTGAGGCCGGGGGTTAGTGTGTTTGAAAAGCACTGAGCACATGTGCCTAATGCATAGACAGTTTGCAAAGAACGTTAGCTGTTGTGATTATTGTGACAGGATTTTTGAGTCAGGAGACAGGCCTACCCCCTTTCTACCCTGGACTTGCTGTGTTACTCTGGATCCTCTTCCTTCTGCAAGTCCCATTTTCCCTTCCCTTACAGCACAGAAGCTGGGCCAAACCAGGGATTATAAATTGAAATGCCTCCAGGATTCAGAAAGGGAATGGAAAGGACTGATGTCTATGACCTACTCATAGAGATATAATGCCGTCCCTAAAAGGGGCAGCTGCTACTCAGTTTCACTCAGTTCTTACCCTTTGGGAATGTGGACATAGTGTTGCTACATCTTCCAAATTTTTCAAAAGAAGCCAGAAATATTTGAAATCAACTAGTTTTAAAAGGTTGGCTCAGTTTCACTATGTGGTTGTAGACTGGCTGTTGTCTGGGGACCACCATTTTGCCACCTCTAGACTAGACTGGTAGTTTTCAACCCTGTCTGGTATCTGAATCATCTAAGTACCTTAAAAGCAGATTCCTGGGTCCCAGCCTGGAAACACTGGATCATAATTTCTGGGGATAAGGACTGGGAATCCAACCATGGACTTTGACCTGGGATCATATCTGGGCTCCACTATTCACTCTCTGTGTAGCCTTGAGCAAGTTCCTTAACCTCTCTGTGCCTTCCTTTCCCAATCCATAAAAATGTGCTAATAATAGTACCTCGCTTATAGGGTTGTTGTGAAGATTAAGTAGGTTACTATATGCACATGTTGAGAAAAGTGTCTGACAAATGGTAAGCACTGTTAGCTACTGCTGCTATATTATTATTATTATTATTATTATTATTATTATTATCACTTTATAAAAGTGGCAAATGGTAAGCACTGTTAGCTACTGCTGCTATATTATTATTACTGTTAGTGTTTGAAAATCTCCAGACTCATAAATCACTGGGACAGATGGTCTCTGAGGTCTTCCTGGCACTAAAACTCCCACAATTCTACAGCTTTGTGATTCCAAGATTCTAGGCATACATTGTTCTAAGGTACTACTCTCCAGTATCCTGGGACTCTAGGACTCTGTGATTCCTCACCTGTGATCTCTCAAGATGCTGTGCTTTTATAATTTGGGCCCGTTACGAAGGCAACTACCATTTCTGTAGGGTTTCCCATGTCGGGCACTAGGTAGGCAGTCACCAAAGTCATTGAATAGCCCCTACAACTGTATGGAATAGCTGTGGTTTTATCATTGTTGGAGTTGAGGAGACTGAGGCACAGAGCGAGCAAAGGCGTTTGCTCTCACCGTTTCTTGGTGAGCACCATTAGTTGGGTGGAAATGTTCCATCCTTCCCCCTTTCCTCTGAAATACTGAGGCTGTGAGGTCTGGTTTTGTACATCTGTTCAAGCCCCTTGACTTGTCACTTTTTTTCCTGATGATTTTTGAAAATATAACAGCTATATTGAGATATAATTCATATACTCTAAAGTTTACCATTTTAATGCATACAATTCAGTGGTTTTTAGTATAGTCACCAAGTGGTGTGGTGATCATTGTGTCTGATTCCAAAACGTTTTCACCACCCCAAAAAAGAAGCCCCATACCCAATAACAGTAACACTCCATCCTCCCAGCTCCCCCTCCCAGCCCCTTCCAACCACTAATCTACTTCTGATGTCTGTGGGTTTACCTATTCAGGATATTTTATATAAACTGAATGATAGAATATGTGGCCTTTTGTGTCTGGCTTCTTTTCCTTAGCATAATATTTGAAGATTCATCCATATTGTAATATATCAAAATTCCATTCCTTTTTATGGTCAAATACCATTTCATTGTATAGATGTATTATGAGAGTGATGTAATAATCCATTATATGAGTGAATGGATTATTTGTCCATTAGTTGACAGACATTTTAGCTATTATGAGTAATGCTACTATGAACATATGTGTGGACATATGTTTCTAGTTCAGGGGTAGATTCCTGGGTCATATGATAAATCTATGTTACATTTTTCGAAAAACTGCCAGACTCTTTTCCAACCTGGCCATGCCAATAGGGGATTTAAATCCAGGTCTGCCCCCAGTATCAATGACAACAAACATTTCTTGAGTACCTACGCTGGGCACATACAAGTTGCATATTCATGTGGTACCTATGTTTGGCATAGAGTGGGTGCTCAGCAAACGTTGCTTGTTTGAGTGAATGGATGATGAAATGCCCACAAGGGCTGAGCAGGAATATACCTAAGGGGATATAGCCAGATGTGTCCTGGCAGTGGTAAGTTCTGTGAGTCACCAGAAGGACAGCCATAGCTGTTTTGGCTAAATGTGGCTGTGCTTGAATCTCAAGCTCATTGCTTCATGAATGATCTCAGTTAGGCCTCACGATAATACAATAGAGGAGGTATGAATATCCCCATTTTACAGATGAGAAAACTGAGTCTCTAAGAGATTAGGTCCCTTATCCAGCATCAGTAGTGGAGCCAAGATTCAAACCTGAGCAGGTGTCTCCAGAGTCCAAGACATCTTTTCAGGGATTTGTGTGCACAGACTGCAGACTGGTGGCCCACCTGCTACACAGTGGTTCTTAGACATTTTGAAGAGGTGCCAATATTGAAAACCTAAGATGCTGCACATTTTACAAATCAGAATTTCCAGTTAACCAGAAAAGTCAGATCAGGCTGAGTCTGGTCACCCAAATGCACAGCACCCTACCACAAATGCATACACACATACACACACACACACCCCACCAGGCTGCCTCCACTTGATCGCATTCCTGCTTGGTCCTGTGGCTGTGTCATCAGTCATTCTGTCACCCAACTGTTCATTCACCCACCCTCAGCTCACTGTGTTGTCGGCACTCTTCTAGGCACTGAGAACCCGGTAGTAAACAATACAGACAAAAATCTCTACCCTTGTGGATCTTAAATTCTTTCATGGGGAAACAGAAAATAAACAAGTAAATAAGTAAATGTATAGGATGTCAGAGTGAAAATACAGAAGAAAAATACAGAGAAGCAGGTAAAGGAATATTGGGTCATTTTTTTTTTCTCTAAACTTTCTATTTTGAAAGTGTTTAAAGAATAGTACCATAAACTCCCTATATACTGCACTTAGATTCTCCCATGGTTAGCATTGCTTTATTTCTTTACATACTCACACACACACACACACATACACACACACACACACTGGTTGGTCTTTTTTCTTCCTTTTTATTGGTTTAGGGTTTTCTTGCTGATCCATTTGGAAAAAATAGACCTCATAACTGTTCACCCCCACATACTTCAGCATATATCTCCCAAGAATAAAGGTAGTCTCCTATATTATTATATTATTATTATCACACCTACAAAAATTTACACTAATTCCATAGTATTATTTAATAAAAAGTACATAATCAAGTTGCCACAAAATATTTTTTATAACTAAGGGTATTTTCCTATCCAAGATTCATTCAGTGCTCATGCATTGCGTTTGGGTGTTATACCTAATTAGTGTTTTGGTAGCCTAGGATAGATTTTGAAGGCAGAGCCGAAAGAATTGCTGATTGGATATTGAGTATGAGTAACGACAGGACCCCTAAGCCTTGGGCCTGGCTGGTAGATGGGTGCATTGTCCCTGTGCTGAAAGGCCAACCATGGTAGAAATACATGTGAGAAGCAAGGGGAGGAGTTCCGTTGTGGATGCACTAAGTTTGAAGTGACATTCAGCCTCATGCTAGAGATGTGAGGTTAGCAGTTGGATATGAGTCTAGAGGTGTCTGTGCTAGAGACATAAAATAAGGAAACAGGGAAGGCCTCTTGGAGGAGGTGCATATGTGCAAAGACCTGAATGAAGAGAAGGGTGAGCCTCCTTTTCTGGGAAAGAGCGGTCCCAGTGAGGGCCAGCAGGTACAAAGGCCCTGAGTCTGGACTGAACTTGGAGAAACAGGAGGGAGTCCAGTGTGTCTGCAGTGGAGTCACAGAGGGAGGGAAGGGAAGAGTTGAAATCAAAGGGCTCAACAGGAAACAGAACACGTAGCACAGCAGCTCTCAGACTTGTCAGTGTCCTCTTCTCCTACAAACATTTTCCCATGCCCACTTTACTCTCTGGAATTAGGCAGATAATATAGATAAAAAACATCTGAAATCATTTTATTTCTTTAACAGTTTTATTGAGATAGAGTTCACATACACACGATTCACTCATTTAAAGTATGCAGTTCAGTGGTTTTATTATGTTTAGTTGTGTGTCTAACATCACAGTCAATTTTAGAACATTTTATTTCCTTAAAAAGAAATCTTGATCCCCTTAGCTACCACCCCTCAGTCCCTCCCTGTGCACCCACCCCTAGTCCTAAGCCATCATCAATCTACTTTCTGTCTTTATAGATCTGAGCATTCATATAAATGGAATCATACAATATGCAGTCTTTGTGCCTGGCTTTGTTCACACGGCAGAACGTGTTCTGGGTTCATCCATGTTGCAGCAAGCATCAGTACTTGGTTCACTTAAATTGACTGCCAAGTAATATTCCATTGTACAGATGTTCATTTTCTTTAACCTATAAGGCTTTTTAAAATAAAATAAAAAGGTGATTTGTGGTAAAGTAAGATGAATTTTAATGTGTTTCAAATTCCCAGCCAGGACCAGAGTGGAAGAAATAAGGACATAATCAGCGGCTCAAATGTGACATAGCCTGAGGGAGGAGACAGTGGCGAAATCAGTGATCTGGAGTGTAGTATTGGAGACTTAAATGATACAAGTGGCATTACTACCGATGTCATGGCATTCTAAAACGATGAATAACTCTTGGTAAAGTTCAAAACAAAACAAAGTACAATCTTCCCTGGAGTTATTGATAGCTGCATCCCTGGAAGCTTCAAATTTAAAACCGTGTCCACAAATCCTTGGTACTTACATGTATCATGGAGTTCAGTTCTGGTCTCAGATTTATGGTCAGACTTTTCACCAAATGAATGACAGGGACATTCAAAAGTCATACAGTACCTGGGCTAGTTCCTGCTTGTGAGGAACTGACTCCATGTTAAGGAGTACAGACATCTGTGGTCCTCCCCACTGATTGTCCTCGGTTGTTAACTGCAACAAAAACTGCTCCCCTTTCCCAAACACCCCTGGGGTCTGGCTTGGGCATGGAGACGCGAGGCAGAGGTGAGTTCTTCAGCGGGTAGAATCCACAGGTCTGAGGGGAGTGGTAAGGATGGAGAGGAAATCTATGTGTAAAAATGCTCTCGGAGATTTGAAAGGAGACATTTAATTTTTAAATACCCACACTGGAATTGAGATTAATCAGATTTGTGGCTGCAAGGAATGGGCTGCTCTGCAGCAGAGATCAGCTTTCTCACCGCCTTCTCAGACATAAGGTTTTATTCGCTTCATTTTACAGATAAGACAACGGTAGTACATTGCTAAGGCTGCCATAACGGAGTGCCACAGGTGGAGTGGCTTAAACACCAGAAATTCATTTTCTCATGATTCTGGAGGCTGGACGTTTGAAATCAAGGTGTCAGCAGGGCTGGTTTCTTGGCTCATAGATAGCCACCTTCCGTGTCTTCACATGGTCTCCGGCTCTCCCTCCCTCCCTGTGTGTGTCTGTCCCCCAGTCTCCTCCTCTTATAAGGACACAAGTCATACTAGATTAGGGCCTACCCTCAAGGCCTCATTTACCCTTGATTGCCTCTTTAAAGACCCTACTTCCAAATACAATCATATTCTGAGGTCCTGGGAGTTAGAATTGAACATATGACTGGGGGTGGGGGGGTTACAGTTCAGCCCAGAACAACAACAAAGAGGTTAAGTGAGAGTGAGGTGGTTGTGTCCAGGGCGGAAAGCACAATGGATCGCAGGAATCCAGGAGGCTGGATTTCACCTTCTCCACTATCTGGGTGACCTTGGGGCAAGTTCCTTGACCCCTTCGGCCTTAAGTGGCTCACCTGTAAAGTGAGACTGATGATGTCTTTTCTGGGCCTGGAGTCAGAGTACGTAATGATACAGAAGGCAGGGGCACCAGTGAAAGCTTGCAGCAGAGTCCTGGAGACCCCCACTGCGTCAGCTATTAAGCTTGTAAGTTGCTGGATGGAAGGTCCCAGGGGCCCCATGGGCATGGGACAGGTAGCTGAGAGGCTACTGAGGGGACCTGGAGTACTCTTTGCTTATAGCCACTGTGGAAGTATTTCAGTACTTTTAGGCAGTAGGTCTGTACTGGTGCATACCAAGGGGGAGGCCTCATTTTGGACACGTGAGAGCCAGGGTGGGAATGACTTGTGATGACTGCAAGGCCTAGACTAACGTTACCTTTCAGTGTCCAATTACCACCTCAAAGACCCTCCCTCTTGCTCCACAACAGGCCAAGCTGATCGTCCCCAACAGCACAGCAGGCCTGATCATCGGCAAGGGTGGCGCAACAGTGAAGGCCGTGATGGAACAGTCTGGAGCCTGGGTGCAGCTGTCCCAGAAGCCAGAGGGCATCAACCTGCAGGAGCGTGTGGTGACAGTCAGCGGGGAACCCGAGCAGGTGCACAAGGCCGTGAGCGCCATCGTGCAGAAGGTACAGGAAGACCCCCAGAGCAGCAGCTGCCTCAACATCAGCTATGCCAACGTGGCCGGCCCCGTGGCCAACTCCAACCCCACCGGCTCGCCGTACGCCAGCCCTGCGGACGTGCTGCCTGCTGCCGCCGCCGCCTCAGCTGCCGCCGCCTCTGGCCTCTTGGGTCCTGCAGGGTTGGCCGGTGTGGGTGCCTTTCCCGCTGCCCTGCCCGCCTTCTCGGGCACCGACCTGCTGGCCATCAGCACGGCGCTTAACACGCTGGCCAGTTATGGCTACAACACCAACTCCCTCGGCCTGGGCCTCAACTCGGCCGCAGCCTCCGGGGTCCTGGCTGCTGTGGCCGCCGGTGCAAACCCTGCTGCAGCCGCTGCTGCCAACCTCCTGGCTTCCTACGCGGGTGAGGCAGGGGCCGGGCCTGCCGGAGGGGCCGCCCCACCTCCGCCCCCTCCCCCCGGAGCCCTGGGGTCCTTTGCATTGGCCGCGGCTGCCAACGGCTACCTCGGGGCCGGGGCAGGTGGCGGGGCAGGCGGAGGGGGTGGCCCGCTGGTGGCCGCGGCAGCCGCGGCAGGGGCCGCTGGGGGCTTCCTGACGGCAGAAAAGTTGGCAGCTGAGAGTGCCAAGGAGCTGGTGGAGATTGCGGTGCCTGAGAACCTGGTGGGAGCCATCCTGGGCAAGGGGGGCAAGACGTTGGTGGAGTACCAGGAGCTGACAGGCGCCCGCATCCAGATCTCCAAGAAGGGCGAGTTCCTGCCAGGCACGCGGAACCGGCGGGTCACCATCACGGGCAGCCCCGCGGCCACGCAAGCCGCTCAATACCTCATCAGCCAGCGGGTCACCTACGAGCAGGGAGTGAGGGCCTCAAACCCCCAGAAAGTGGGATGAGGCCTGTGGTGTATGCTCCCACCCTCCTCCCTGTCCCTCCTCCCCCTCCGCCCCCCTCCCCCCCCAACTCCTGACCTCAGCTCGGTGTAGTCCTCCTGGGATGGGGCTGGGGTAGGCCTGACTGCACCCGCCCCCTACTGGTAGTCATAGGCAGGATTGAGTGATGGCTGGGGATGGGCCCAGAAGCTCCCTCCCCAGCCCTGAACTGACCCCTTCTTCCCTCCTCCCTATGCTTGACTGGGCCTGACCCTCCTCTTCCAGGGCCCAGGTCTGTGTGATATCTGTATATATTGCATTTTGTTGATTTTAATAGAAAACAAAGCGTTATTTTCTCTTTCTTTCCCTCCTTTTTTTTTTTCCTTTTTCTTTTCTTTCCTTTTTTTTTTTCCTTTTGTCTTTGGTAAGGATTTTTCCCCCTTCATAAATTTTTGTTTCAGTATGGGAGGGGAGGGAGCCTCTGGGTCACCTAGAATGAGGGGCCTCCCCAAACAACACCTCTCCTGCTTTCAGTTCCAGATCTGAGGCAAGTGACGGGAGTAGAGGCAGCAGAGGTGTCTGAGCCAAAATGAGGCATCTGGAGTGGGAACCCCGGAGTTCCCAGATTTTTTCAGCTACTCACCCCCCACCGGGGTTGCCCCTCCTAGATGGGACGTTTCTCTTTGTTTGTTGTCAGGTTATATCTGGGGTGGGATGCTGCTGGGAAGGAGACCAGCTCTGGGATTGCGCCAGCCCCATGGGCAAGACTGGCAAGACTTGTGAGAGGCTGGACAGCTTCCTGTAGCATCCCTGTGGCTTTTCCTAGAGTAATGGGAATGATGTGATGTCACAGGAAGTAGCTCCCCAGGGGTCACTTCCTGTAATGATAGGAAAGACAGGTACTTCCTCTGATGTCTCACTGAGCCTTCCTTGAGGGTTATTTCAGTGACATCATGGGGGCAGGTACTTCCTGTAGTATCTCCGGGCTCTTTCCTGTGATATCACTGGGATGAAGCATGTACTTCCTGTATTGGGCCATGGTCACTGACCTTCCTTCTCCATCCACATCCCTCTATGGTGAGTCTTGGCCAGGAGGTCTTCCTAGGAGGAGAATGAGGAGTGGGACTTGGATCAATCTGGAGGACTCTAAGGAAAAGGACCCAGTATTGTCAGGGTCATCTCCATCCAAACACACCAAGTCTGTAACTCAACCTGGCAGGGAAGGGTGTGGGTGATGGAGCTAGTGAAAATTGTTAAAGACCCCTCATTCCCACCCCACCTTTTTGTGTGCATGCTTGTGTCTGCGTGGCTTTGTTTCATTGAGTCCGGTGAGCCAAATGTGTTATGGCTCTGTCAGGCCCTTATGGCCCAGTGTAGAGGTCAGAGAGCCGTGGTAGGATCCCTTGAGCCGGATGCTTCTAATGGTCTAATTGCTTGTGGTTTCCAGCAAGCTGGAGTACTTCAGCAGCATCTGATGGGTCAGAATGTCTTGGTGCTCTCACCAGGGGCTCCAAGGAGCTAGAATGTTCTGATGGAGTCTGCCCAGTCAGGCAGCCCTAAGAGCTGGTTGGTCAGCTCCAAGGCCTTGTTGGCAAGCTGAGATTGCAGTTCCTGACGACCTTATGGACTTGGGATAGCTGAGACCCGCCTCTTCCCCTGTCTGTCTCCCCTCCCCCTTGAAGACCACCTCCGCTTCCTCCAACTCTAAGCAGGGCCCTAGCGCCCTGATTCCATCATCAGCATCTCTGGGGGAGGGGCATCCCATGCCCACCCCTCTCCCCCATTTGTTCCCCTCCTAGGTCTTCCAGACCCTTTTCTCCATGGCTTTGGGGGAATCCGGCCTGCTCTCTCCTTCTCTCCCAAAAAAAGAAGGGAAGAAAAGCCAGAGACAATTCCCACCCCTAAAGCCTAAGAGACCCCTGCCCCTCGCTAGAGAGCCACCCCCAAATCAAAATGTGAAAAATCCCTAGAAAGCAATAGCCTTCAAGGTACCTTGCACTGAATCTCCCACCCCAGACCTTCCACCTGTCGGGAGGCTGTAGCTTGGGCACTAGGGTGACGTTTTCCATGCCCTCTTCATCTCCAGGGTGGCCCCATTTCTCCATCCCCTACTTCCCATTGCTGCTTCCCCTGCCCCTAATCTCCAGACTGAACCCAGATGGAGATCTGAGTGCCAAAACAATTCTTGATGTAACTTTGTACATATCTTCTGCAGTTGGTGGAGGTGGCCCTGTGGGTCACCTTCCTTCCGCCTCTCAAAAGACCTTACAGTATTTCACAGTATCTCCACCTACATGTGGATATTGCAGTATCTAGCCAGCATATCCCCCCTACAACTCTCCAGGCCCCCATAAGGAAAGGAAGGAGCCAGGGAAAAGTAAAGTAAGGTCTGGGAGTGGAGGGGTGGGATTTGAAGGCACTCATTTACGTATCATTTGCATCCTCAGCAGCCCTTGTCAGATGCTTTCTGCAGACCCATTCCTGGAAGCCTGGGTCCCAGTCAGCGGGGTCCAGTACTCTTCTCGCACAGACACATCTCCGGAGGCTGGGCCTCCTGAAAAGTGTTCCCTTGGGGTATCTGTGTCACACTCCCTCCCTATTCACATTTCTTGGGGACCCTCTACCCCGCCAGCCAGGGCTATCTGAAAGATAGTTTGCTAGCTAAGTGAGCTAGTTCACTCCCGTTGGTGAGTGGAGAGCCACACACCTTTCCCCATTTTACCCTAGGACCCCCACTCTACCATCTTCCCCATCCTTTGAAAGTTCCTTCTGCAATCTGACCTCAATCCTTTGTGCTGCAGTTTGTCCAGAGGGGACACAGATGTGGGGTCAGGGATGGAGACCATTGAAAAACTCATTGCCTCTTTTTCTCCCCTCTTCCCTCTTAGCCAGTCAGATCTCAGAGACTGAGTGGCCTCCTTGCACCCTGCTCTTCAGCACCCACTAGGTGCTTAGTAAGTGTTTGCTGCATTAAACTGTCTCGCTGTTCCTTCCCATTTGCCCTCCAGCTCCCAACACCTTCCCCCAGTGTCTCCCTCTTTCTGTGGCTCCCTATGGCTTCCTACTTTCTCTCCCTGTGGCTTCCAGTGTCACCTGTCCTGTCTCTATCTTTGTCTGTGTCTGTCTGTCCCTCTCTCCTCAACTCTCTCCCCTCTCCCATTTCCCCATTGATTAAAAAAAAGTGCCAAACTTCCTTGGAACTGAGCCGCTCTGGGGGGAGGGAACCTCAGATAGAGGGGAGGAAATGGGACTGTCTCTCTCTGAGGAGGCCCCTAAGAGGCATTGAAAAAGTCTGTGGACACTTTGCTAAATTGGGTCCCCCTTCCTCACCCCTCCAGCCCTGAGTTTTTCTTAGAATCTTTGTAAGAAACAAGAAAAAGAAAAAAAAAACACCCCTTCAGCTAACCCGTAACCTTTTGAATCCCCCCCAGATTCCACCAGCCGGGGAGAACCCCACTTGCCTCCTTCGGGCAAATCTGTAGACACTGAAGAGAGAGAGAGAGAAAAACCCAAACCCTCTTCTGCTGGCCCGAAGGATGGTGCTAGCTGGATTCAGGAGAAGGACCTCAAAGCACTTACGAGAAGAAGGGGTTCAATGTGCCAAATTCACCTCCTCCATCCCCCTCTTCGGGGGGCTCTGAGCCAACCTGCCCCAGCCACCTTCCTCTGCCCGGTCCTAGCCATCTCTATCTTGGGCAAAGAGGCTTCGCTGCAATAATTATTAAGGGATAGTCGGCAAAGACCGTGCCGTCTTCATCTGCCCTAACGCCTGCCCTGGACTTGAAGGTGGGAATTAATGAGTATCCCAAATGGAGTTTGGTTAAGAGTAGATTTATAGACGGTTGGGGACCTATACTTGGAAGAATACGGTACCGCTTTTCATAGTGGTATTTCATCTCCCCTTCTTAACCCGCAAATCCCCGATTACCCCGGTGTTCTGTTTCTCATTCCTCCATCCCACACCCTCCTTATATGGTTTCTGAATGGTAGCGTACTGTTTGGAAAGTAAGAGGATTCCCGAGTTTGGTCATTGCTGTTCCAAGACCAGAATTAGAGGTGATAGACTGAGCCTTGGAAAAAGTATTAACCAAGAGTGGCGATGAGCAAGGCAGTTGGGGCGTCCAGAGTGCTGCTGGCCGCAGGCCTATCGCGACAGCCAGGCAGGCCTTCGCTGTTAGCCACGCACCTGCCCGCCCGTCCGGAGGCCCGAGGCCGGCCGCCGCGAAAGCCTGAACTGGGTGTCGCGACGGGGAGAACGGGATCGCGGTGCCCAAGTTCGGGCACTGCGGGCCGGGGACGCTGGCGTGGGGGCTCTCGTGGAGTCGCGCCAGCCAGGGCAGCCCTCGCGATCCCTCCGCGCTGCAGGCAGCTGTCTGGACGGCCCGGGGGATTGGGCTTCGCTCCGCGGCGCCGCTGCTGGTGTGCGTGGTCGGCCCTCGGTGCCCTCCGCCAGGCGCGTTGGGGTTCGCTGGATGGCGGGGAGGGACGGGGGAAGTCTGCGGCGGTGGGGGTGGTGAAGGCTGCTGGTGTTCACCCCCTTCTCAGCCAGTCCAGGACACTTGGCTCCCAGAGATGATGCGGGGCGGGGGGCCGCCCAATCCGCCTCCCCTCCCCTCTTCTCTCCCTCACCCCACTCCCAAAACCACCAACCTCTCATCTTCTAAGTGACTCCATCACCACCGGCCACCGGGACCTGCGGCCTCATTGCTCCAGCCCGCCCCACTCGACCGCCAGGCTCGCCCATCGAACTCCGATTAACCCTTTGTGTTCATCCCACGGAAAACTGTGTGTCCGGCGGCGGGGAGGCGGGGAGGCGAGAGGCATAGCTACCTTTCCTCCCTCTCCTCCCACCGCCCACGCCTCCCCACCCCATCCCATGCCCCCGCATCCCTCACCCCTAGGGTCCTCCCCGCCCTGGGGATGGAGACCCTATAAATACCTATGCTGTTCGGCTTTATCCCTTTCAAAGGTGGGGCCGGGGGCGTGGCCTCCTTCCAGTGGAGTGCTCACTCTGGCCCCCCCTTTCTGTGCCCCCCCTCAACTCCCCACCCTTTCATTGTAAATAGTCACTTTTGTACTGGGTTTGAGCCAGGGGATGTGGGGAGTCATTTTTTTTCTTTGTGTTGGCATCTCAGGCCACTGGAGGCATGGCTCACATCCTGGTTTGATTTGGGAGAAGCCCAAGATTTTTGTTGTTGTCCCCTCCCCTGCCCACCAGTGCTAAGGATTTCAAGGTGTCAGTATTATCCCTAGAGGGATGGGCAGGGTGGTGGAGGGCGGGTGGAAAGGTGTCCGATGGGATGACTTCAGCTTCCTCCACCTACGAAGTGGTTTCGTCCTCCCAAGCCCTGAGGAGCCTCAGTGAGATAATGGCGTCAAAAGAGAATCTCTTCCCGCTTTTCTCTGTCTGGGACAGATAGGGTAGAAGGATGGGTTGGGGGTATGGCTGTCTTCAGAGAACTGATTGCTAGATCCTTATTAGGACCTTAAGCTAGCCTCTCCCAGGCTTGTTCTCTCCCTTGGAAAACGGGACTGGAGGACCTGTAAGGTCCCACGGGTGTCCCCAATCCTCAGATCAAAGGCCTGAGCCCAGGGCTGGCCCCGTGCCTGCTGCCCGACCCCCACATTCCATTTCTTGGGCCCAGACTATCCACCATGTGGCCATGCCTCCAGTGCCTCCATTCAATCCCTCTAACTGATTCCTTCCATCCTCTAGACCAGAGACGCCGCCCACCTCCTCCCCACCACCCCCAGAAGCTCCTGGCTGGGGCCCACTGCCCTCTCCTCTCCCCCTCCCTGCATTGCCATGCCTGGGCCACGCCCACCCACCCCTCCCCACCCCAGTGTCCGTCGTGTGACCTAGTGCACCATGTATTAGCTTCCATGGCCCCTACCCCGGCCCCCACCACACCCCCTTTCCCCCGCCTTCTCCTTCGGCGATTTCACCTTTTTTTGCCGCGATAAACGCCATCTCAGCATCTGTGTCTAATGTTGTCTTTTTTGCTTGACATCACACACTCCTTAACCCATCCCCTTCCCTCTCCCTCCTCCCCGCACCTCCACCTTCATCCTAGATTCTTTCCCCCTCTCCCCTGGGGCTCTGGGCATCTAGGGGAGGCGGGGAGACCCCTGAGGATGGCCCAGGAGAGGGAAGGAGAGGGGGTGAATTGTTCTCTGGACTGGGTGAGCACCCAAAGCAAGTGTGTCTGAGGGGAGCAGGAGTCCCAGGTTTAGCTTCTAGGGCCTTAGTGTCCACTCAGGAGGGTGGATACCGCCACCACTATGCCACTTGCCGCCACCCACACGGCACCACAATCCAGAAACAATCCAGAAACGCTCCTGGACACACATCCCCACACACAGCACTGTAAATGCACAACCCCAAGCAAAATCAGGATAGCCTAGGGTTAAAGCTTTGGAGTCAAAGGGGAGGTCCGGGTTCAGGTCCCAGTGTCTCTATGTAACCCCAGGACTTCAGCCCTCTGAGCCTCCATCTCCCTATCTGGAAAATGGAGATGTTTTTAATGTTACTTCTATGGTTTACACTAGGGTTCAATACACCATTCACTTTTTTTTAATTACTGAAGACCTACTATGCGTAAGGCACCCTTCTAGAGGCTGGGGATAAAGCAGTTAACAAAAAAGACCCAAACATCTCTGCCTTCACTGAGCATACGTTCTACAGGGATCTGGAAATTCTTCCTCGGCACCTGGGACTAAAAACCAATTCAAAGGTTGCAAACCGTCAGCCAGCGGGCACATGTGGTGCATAACGTAATCTCATTTGGCCTGAACAGTGTTTTATGTGAATTTGGGGTCAGCATTTGTGCTTGGGAGACCTCTGAAAATGTGGGTTTCCAGTCCTCAAGAAATCGGATATGCATCTGTGGGTGGTGATTGCCATCTGACCCTCATTGGCTGGAATATGGCAGTTCCTGCCCATCAGCCATTTGTGTTACATGCCTGACCCCTGGACACATTTGAGTTTACAACCCGTGCGGTAAATGTTTGATAGGAATGTCTTTCCTCTCTCTGGGTCTCAGTCTTCACATCTGGAGAATACCCTACAATGCTGTACTTACCTTCTGAAATATTCCAGAAAGATTCCACAAGTGAATCACCCCACCAGTGACACAGAGTTGATGCTTGGTATGTAGTGGTCACTGGAGAGACCCCTTCAGCTGAAAAATAACAGTAACATGATCCTAGAGAAGGACAGAAACCAAGCGAAGGGGACAGGAGGAAAAAGGAGACTGAGGCTAGGACAAAGCCAAAAAGAGACAGCAATGGGGATGAAGGGCAGACATGGAGAGGAGCTTCAAGTGCTTGGGGTGTGTGTTTTCATTCATTCACTCACTCATGCAGTCAAGAAACACTTTTTCAGCACTTGCTATGTTCTCAGGCCTAGGAACGTGTCAACAACCATGGGATTGTTTCTCATGTTTGCTGTCCACAAGCCATGTCCCCAACTCTCAGCACACAGTAGGTGTACAAAAGCCTCCCATCCTGTGTGCTACAGGCATTTATGGTCCTGGCTTATGGTATTCAGAAATATCACCAAGCCAGGCCGTTTTCAGGAAAAGAAGGAGAATTTTCCACCAGGAAGCTGGGAACTTGGGAAGGATCCAGGGGAGAGGGGAGAGTTTAGCCTCTCTTCTGCTGTGTGACTTTGGGAAACTCTCATGACCTCTCTGGCCCAGGAGATGGAAAGGAAGGGAGATGAGGTCAGGATGCAGGTGAGTAATGGGGTATTCCTAACTCCCTCCAAGCCTTCTCCCTTGGTGGGGGGTAGGGGCAAGGGGAATTGTAGGGGTGGGGCCTCAATGAGAAGAGAAATGAAGAAAAGATGGAGGAGTTGCTTGGAGGAAAGAAATGGTCCTGGAGACAGGGCTGGGTGGGAGGATGGAGAAGGAAGAGGGTCCAGGTGGCTCTGAGAAGCCATAGCACATGGGAACACGGTCATTAAGAGAACAGAGAAGGCAGAAACTGGCCTGGCAGGGAGGGAAAGACAAATACAGGAAATGGAAAAAAGTCAGAAGCAGGACAGAGCTGGAGATAAGAGTTGCCAGATACAGTAGGTCTGGTGAGATGGGAATTACAGATTTTTTTTTTAATTTTCTTAAATACAACTAGGTCCCATGCAATATTGGGGCCAGATTTATACTAAAATACTGTTGCTTACCTAAAATTCAAATGTAACTGGGCGTCCTGTATTTTATCTGGCAAAGCTAGACGGTGGAGAACAAAGATCTGAGGGGCAACAGTAAAGCCAGGAGAGCTAGTCAGAGGAGCCAAATCATCCGAGCCCAGTATCTGGAACCCTAAATCTGCAAGCCTAGTGCACCACCCCCTCCCTGCCCCTCAGTTTCCCGTTCCCTTGCAGACCTTGTTAGGAGTTAGACCACTCCTCTTAGCTCCTCAGTTTTCCTCTACCCTCAGGAATCTGCCTCAGACATCAAAAGTGGTTGAGTCACCCCTTCCCAAGTCACGCGGGCTGGTCTCTGGAAGCAGGGCCTAGCCTGAGGAGTAAGTAACAGAGGTGGCAGGTGCATTCAGGGGTACCACTCCTGCTTCCGTCGGGGCAGTTGAAGCTTGGGGCTGGGAGCAGGTATTGGGAAAAGGCATTCTAACTGAAGAACGCTCGATCAGAGGGCCAGGCCTTGGAGGATCTGGCAAGTCAGGGTCCCCGATGTCTCCTTCTGCTTCCAACTGTTGTGCTTTCCAGAGAAGTTTAATCTGTTAAGGGTTCTCTCTGCCAACACTCCCACTCCAACATTCAGGGGAGCACTCTGTCACCGTTTGTGGCCCCCTGCCCTTGCCTCTTCTTCCGTTCCTCTCTGCCTAGGTTTACCTTCATTATTTCTCTGGGGGTCTGTCTCATCACATCTTTCTCCTTACAAAGCCTGTCATTGTTGTTTTTTGGTAATCTCATCCCATTGCATCCCTGCAGGATTCCGTCTCTCACCTTGTCTCCGCTGGGGAATGGGGTCTCTGAGTGCCTCTCTGAATCACTTTCCCTTTGTCTGCCCGTGTCTCCATCTTCCTTGCTGTCGGTATACATGTTACTCCTCAGTGGCAGCGGACAGAATCCACTAGAGCCAGGTAAACAGAAAGGGACCTGTCAAGGGACATACAGCCCGTCAGAAGAAAGACTCTAGGTTGAGCTTCGAGTGAACTCCCAAACTCACCACCCAGAAGGGGCCGCCAGGAATTACTCCTTCCCTGCATAATCAGGAAGTCGGTCACTGGCTGCGCAACCACACTGGGTCACTGGGATCTACGGTGGCTTCTGTCCCGGCTAACCTTGGTTAGAAATTCAAGCTTCCCGGAAAGGCATCTGATTGGTGGAACCTAAACCTCCTCCGGGCTCTCAGTACACAAGCATTCTGGGAAATGTAGTTTTTCACTTGCTAACCTCAGCGGTCACAATCAGGTTCAGTTAGAGTGGAATGGTCACTATAAGGAGCACATATCGAGGGGCTCCTTTTCTTCCCATTTTTGCACTCCCTTCCTTCCTCTGTTCACTTCTGTTTCCATCAGCATGTGTTTCTCACTTTCAATCTTTCTGTTTGTCTCCCTTCTTTTGCCTCTTTGTCACTATCCAGTTTTATTTCAGTCCTGCCCTCTCTATGGCCTTCTCTGTCCTCTCCTGCTCTGGCTGTACGACCAGTGCGGAGCCCCACAGTCGCCCTGTCTTCCCCTCATCCCTATCCCCAGTTGCAGCTACAGTATTGAGTGTGTCTCCCTCTTGGTCCCCATTCTCTGCTGAACTGGAGGCTCATAATTGTAAGGGAGGGAGGGTGTGGATGTCCCCTGGTTCCAGAGACAGGCCAGGAAGAGAACCCAGGCTTTGGCATTTCTCAGCTGCTGTCCCTGCAGGGGGGCAAGTCCAGTCCCTGCAGGTGGGCAACATGAATTGAAAGTTTGGCAAGTTCATGGCCAGAGCTGGAGGGGCCACAGGGATTTGGGGACAGAGCCAGGCCCCCTTGTGGCCAGATGTCATTAGAAGTTGTGACTACCTCAACACTCTCCTCTTCACTGCTCTTCCTCTTACCCAACAATCTTAGAACTGCAGGGAAATGGAGCTTCACGTCCTTCTCAGGAAGCACGGGGTCATTCAAAAAGTATTTATTAAGCACCCACTATTCTAGATCTTGGGTAACAATTGAGAACAAATTTCCCTCTCCTGGGGAGCTTACACTCTACTGGGGGAAACAGACAAAACAAGGTAAATAAGTAGATTATACAGTATACTAGATGATAATACAGGTCATGTAGAAAAATAAACCAGAAAAGGGAAATAGTGCTGGAAGAGAAGGACATTGCAATTTTCAATAAGGTGAATGGAAAGGCTTACTGAAAACATGACATGTAATGACCTGAAGGAGAGGTGGGAGTGGGCATGTGGGTATCTGGGGAAAGAGCATTCCAGGCAGAGGAACTTTAAGTACAAAGGCCCTGGGGTGTGCCTGGAGTACGTGTGGAATAGCAAGGAGGCAAGAGTGGATGGAGCAGAGTGTGAGCAAGGGGAGCGTGGGAGGAAATGAGGTCTGAAAGGAGACTAAGGGAGCCATATTATTTAGTGTCCTGGGAATCAATGTAGGACTTTGAATTTTACTCCTAGTGAGACAGAAGCCATGGGAGGTTTCTGAGTGGAGAGATGTGAGCTGATTCAGATTTTAACAAGATCCCTCTGGTCATTGTGTGGAAAAAAGTCTGTAGGGGATGGGGGCTTGGAGGATGGCATAAAGAGGGAGCCCAGTGAGAGGGCAGTAGTCCAGGCAGGAGATGATGGTGGCTGGAACAGATGGGGACAGGGGAGGTGGAGAAAAATGGTTGGTTACTGATGGAATCTGAAGGTAGCACTGACGGCATTTGCTGGCAGACTGGATGTGGGGAGTGAAAGAGAAAGAAGGGTCAAGGATGATTCCGCATCCCATAAAGCTCTAAGGACTGGACTTTGGTTCCAATTAGGATTAGACATTAAGAATCAGGCTAAGGCTAAGATTAAGGATCAATAGCAATTAGTGTCAATAGAGTTTGGTTTGGGGTTAAAGACAGGATTGAGATTCAGGTAAAGATGAGAACTAGTCCTGGTGTTTGGGTTATGGCCATAGTTAAGGTTAGGGTTAAGTGATAGGATCATGTAAAGATTAGGTGTAGAGTTAATATTTCAGTTAGAGCTAGGATCAAAATCAAGGCTAGAAATTATGGCTAAGGTCAGGGATGGGTTTGGAACTAGGACTGGATAGGGGTTATCATTGGGATCAAGGTCAGAATCTCTGGTCAAGACCAAGGTTAAGGTATAGACCTGGGGTATGAGTGGGTCATGATCATCAGATTTACAGTTAAGGTTAGCATCAGAGACAAGTTCATTAGAGATAGAATTTAGCCAATTTGGGGATCGTGGCTAAGAATGGGCCTAGGTTTAGGGGGATTTAGGGAGACAGTGCTGGGATTATCAGACAAGCCAAAATTGGGTTTATAACAGAGACAGAGTTAGGGATTTACCTGAGGTCTGAGTCAGGTTAGGTGAAAGGCAGAGTTAAAACCGAGATTGGGGTAGGTTTTCCTTTAAATGTTGACTCAGCTTTTGGCGGGATGTGGGTTGGGTTAAGGTTCTGGTTTAGTTAGGACTAATCTCCTAATGTTAGAGGACATTGTCCAAACACTGGATATGAATGTGCATTACAGATTCAAGAATTTTAGTGCTGGGGTCCCGTCAGCTTTCTGTGTGGGAATGTAGGTTGGGAATGGTACTAGGTAACAAACCCTGTAACAAACCCTGACATTTCAGTGGCTTAAGAAAACAGGTCAGGTCCTGCTCACACAAGACAAATGCAGGTTTAAAGCAGGAGATGTCCCTACTTGGGCTTCACCATCATCAATGCCTGTGGCCTAAAGAAGGGGAAGGGAAGATGGAGAAGCCTTCTTAACGTCTGTCAGCCTAGAAGCGACACAGCACCTCTGCTAATCTTCCACTGGGAAATACTAGTCACATGGCTCATACCAGTGATGCAGAAGGGCACTCTGGGATGAGACGAGTGGAATAACAGCCTTGGAACTGATGAGGAGAAAAAGGAATTGGCAGCTTTAGCCCTGGACTTGGAGGGCTGAGAACAGGAATGTCCACAAGTTCAGACAGATGGCAGAGAGAGTGAGAAAGCAGAGAAACTCAGAGACAGAGCGATTAGGGCAGGACAGAGACTCCGAAAGACTAGTGGGCAGAGACACAAGGGAAAGGGGGAGATGGAGACCTAGAGAGACAGGGGACACAGAGACCCAGAGGGAAGGGAGACAGAGATCAAGAAAGAAAAAGAAAACCCAAAATAGAGAAATCCAGGGAGGGGTGGAGGCAGAGCCCAGAAACCCCCTCTTCATCCTCACTGGAGCCACTGTCCTCTGTCTACACTCACTGAGGCAGGACCCCCACCCGGCTTGTTTTGAGTGATGTCTGTATGTAGTTCATTTGTCGATTTTAATTGTCATTTCTTTTCTTTTCCTTTTTTAACTTTTCAAGTTTTGTATCTTAGAGGGAAGGGAAGGAGCCAGTCCACTTCTAATCATCCTTCTTTAAAAAACAAAACAAAACAAAACAACCGTAACAACTTTTCCTCTCGTAGAGTCCAGAAATTCAGTATAACTTTGAGGGTGAATGTAGCAGACAAGTCGCCTTTGATGAGGGAAAGCCCCACATCACGCCCAGGTGCCTTCGGCTCTTTTCTCCCCACCAGAAAGTTGATCCCCGGAGATGTTTTTGAAAGACAGATCACTTAGGGACAAAGTAGGTAGGGGTGGGCAGAGGTATCTGGATCGCGTGACCCTCTCAGTCTCCCACGAGGCCGGGAAATGATGTGGCCCTAGGGCAGAATGTACCTCGCCAATTCCGGTAGGCAAGACCTTTCTGGGGGCCAATAAAGTCTCCAGGACTCACACCCCTCCACAATCTAGTGACTGCTCAAGGTCTACGGCATTGAGGGGGCGGGACTGAATGCTCGACCCGGCGAGGAGGGGCGTGGCCATAGCCGGATGGGCGGGAGGCGTGGCTTCTGCGGGTGGTTGGGGCGGGGAACCAGACCTGGAATTGACGGGGTGGTGGGACGGCCCCAAACCTGGTGTTGACAGGGAGGAGGGGCTGTCCCAGGCGTGTGGGCGTGACGACGGAAAGCTGGCTTCCGGGAGAGGGGAGACAGCTAACGCTGTTTAGATCGGGATTGGAGGGCTGTGGGGGAGACGGTGTGGTTCCGGGGCACGGCCGGGTCCGCTCAGGGGCGGCGGGGAGGATGCTGCGTGGTAATCTGGTAACTTACTTGCTGGGAGCAGAACAGCCGGAAGGTAGCGAGGTGGCTCCTCCAGGAGCTCAGGAATACTCAAGATGGCAAACAGTAATACCCAATGGACACCAGTGAAGCTGATGGAATATCAAGACACAACTAAATCCAATTGGCCACCCTTAAGAATCCCCTCACGATAGGCTGTGCCCTATGCCCAGCACCTAACATGCACCATCTTCTTGAATCCTCACAACACCTGATAAGGTAGAAATTGTGATTATCTCCATTTTAAAGATACGGAAAAGGAGGCACAGAGACACTTAAGAAACTTGCCCAGAGTGGCCCACCTAGTGCGACATGAGCCTCCTTCCTGAGCCTGTGCTCTGATTTACTAGGACTCAAACACTCCCAGAGACCCTAGGAGCAGACGCAATGAAACAAGCCACCGATGCCCACAAAGCATCCCAGACTGAATGATCCTGTCCCTGTGCCCACCTTGCCAGCTTGGGATCCCCAACCCAGCCCCACCCAAGGCTGGGGTCCTAACGTGACCTGACAGTGAGAGCCCTTGTTTTGCCCACCTTTCCTGGCCCAGCTGGGGTTAAATAACCCACCAGAAGTCTGGCCACTGAGCCTGAAACCCCTGGAAAGACCCAGGAGGGACTTCCAGGGGTCCTTGACCCCTTAGATTGAGTTAATTTGGAGGGAGTCCTGGCCTAACAGCTAAGAAAAGAGACTTGGGGTTTGTCACCCTTCTACTGTCATTGGCTACTTAACGTCGTGAGAAAAGCAGCTCTCTTCTCTGGTTCTGATTCCCATCTGTAGAATGGGGGTCATCAAGGACCTTGCTCTTTGTATTGTTGTGAAGCCTGAGTTACCTGCTTATAAAGCACTCAGAACAGAGCCTGGCCAGACTAAGTGCCCTATAGGTGCTAATTATTACAATCTCCCTGTCTGAGGGCTGTGGCATAGACCAAACCAGACAGTCTGGACCTGAGCACACAGTGAACCCATTGAAATCGCACACGAAGTTGCATGTTTACATACAGCTTTTATCAGATTCCCCAATGGGTCCCCCAAATGGTGAGAGAAACACAGAGAAAGGCAGAGACAAAGAGATGTTGCTCTCTACAGCGGGGGACCTCAGATCCCATCACTCTCTGCTTACAACCCCTCTCCCACACCCATCCCAGTGGCTTCCCATGTAAAGTCCATGCTGCCCACTGTGGTCTGAAAAGGCCCCTCCACCAGCCAACTCACCAGCTTGACCTTGAGGGGACCCGGGTTCAACTTCACTTGCTTTCCTTGCCTTCCACCCACAGCCCTCTTTCCGCCCGTCACATACCAAATTTTGTCTTGCCTCAGGGACCTTTACATTTGCTTTCCCCTTCTTTCCAACTCGAAACACCCCTAATCCTGCGGGGTGTTAACCTAAATACCTAAAATAGCCACACAACCCACCCCACCCCAGAGTCTCTTTAATGAATACCCTGCTTTAGAGTCTGCAGAGCACTTAACACTGCTCATCCCTTCACTCTGAGCTCTCTTTATCGACGTGTGTGCCAGGTGCTGCTCTAGGCACAAACCCAGCGGCCAACCAGACCAAGTCCCTGCCTTCACAGAACACATACCCGGAACCTCGCCAGACTGTTAGTTTGTTCTGCTCTTCTGTTGCCCTCCTCTCCCCACCCCACCCCGACTAGAAAATTTGCTCCTGCGGAGCTAGGAGCATTCCTGTCTCTTTCTGTCTACTGGTTTAACAAGAACAAAATGTTGGAAATGTATCCTAGGCAGGGACTTCACACAGTCCCAAAGTGCCATCCCACAGATTGCCTAGTAATTACGCAGGGGAGAAGGCACACACCCAGCGGTGAGATGGGTGCACGCTGCCTTAACAGAGGATCCAAGTCAGCGTCCCCTGACCAGCCTAACTGACATCACGTCCCCACAATGTGACACACCTCCCCGAACGGAAGGACAGGATAGCGCGTATGCACTATGACTGCCCCAAATGCATGCATCTATTCATGAGGAGCTGTCAGACAAATCCAGACCGAGGGACACTCCACCATAAACACCTGGCCTTCCTTTAAAAGACAGTCATGGAAAAACAAAAAAAAGGGGGAAGGAACTGTTCTAGACTTTTAAAAGAGACTGAGATACTGTAACTCAATGTAGCAGGGATCCTGAGTTGAAGCCTGCATTTAAGGAAGCAGAAAAAAAAACCCACTACTATGAAAGACATGATTGGAATGAGTAGGGAGATTTTGAATATGTGTTTGATCCTAGCAGTCCAGCTGTGTTAAGTTCCCTGCACTGGATCCCTGTACTGGGTTTAGGAGAGCGCGCTCCTTGTTCCAAGGTGGTGCATGTTGGAACACTGACCAGAATGTCGTGATGTCTGGAACTCTCAGATGTTCAACGACAAGAAAAAACACTTTATTATATATAAATATAATATTTACATAAAACTTGTAATGATAGGTTTCATACACACACATCTGTGAGAGAGAGCACAAATGTGGCAAATGTTAAAAATTGGTGCCTCAAGTTGTAGGCGGTTTGGTTGTACTATGTTGCAACTTATCTATAGGTTTGAAAAATAAAACAATTGAGAGGAGAATGCATCAAGGACCTTGCTCTATAAAGGTAGGCTATAGTATCCATGTGTGAAATTGTATAGGGCGGGGGTGGCTTTTCCTAGGGAGTAGCCACAGCTTTCATTAGATTCTCAGTTAAACTGACAACCCAGGAAGATTCTACAGACAGGAGACCCTTTCTACAGAGGGCCTCTCACTTAAGGAGCACAGACTTTTGACAAGGCGGTCCAGGTTCCCCTGAGTTGTCCATAAAAATCTTGGATGTCCATGAATACTTTAGGGGAATGGACCCACAGTTGCAAGATGATTCTGAATGGGGAGCACCCCTCAAATGATATACCAATGCCTGGTCCGTATGAGTGATGTCCAAAACAGAGGTGTGTAAAATGACCCAGCAGGAGGGCGGAAGAAAACACTAGAATCTGGCCTGACTGGTGATTGTTATCTAGTCTTTTTTAATTTCTGAATTTTTCAGGTGATATAAATTTCTAACGCACATAAAGTGTCAGTAGAGGAAAAACTACGTATGTAATTTGTAAATAAACATACCCAGTGGTGCTTGCATGAAAATGTTTTTATTGATGCCATAGGGATTATAAAACAACTGGGGAAAACTGGAATGATTTGAAATTTGAATACTGAATAATATTAAGGAATTATGATTACTTTTTAGGTATAATATTGTATCTCTAATATTGTTATGCTTTCAAACAATCTTATTTAGAGTTACATACTGAAGTATTTATGGTCAAAATGATAATTACGGGTGGGATTTGCTTTAAATAATCTAGCAGATGTGGGAGACATGGTGGGAACAGAGATGAAACAAGAATGGCCACATGTTCTGTTATAGTGGAAGCTTTATGATGGATACATTTGGTTTCACAATTTCCTCTACTTCCCATGTATGTGTGTATGTGTTAATCTGTTCGGGCTGCCTTAGCAAAATACCACAGACTTGGTGGCTGAAACAACAGAAATATATTTTCTCACAGTTCCAGAAGCTAGAAGCCCAAGATCAAGTTTCAACTGATTGGGTTTCTGGTGAGAGCCTCAGACAGGCACCTTCTCATTGTGTTTTCTTCACATGGCCTTTGCTCTGTGCTGGTGGGGGAAGAAAGAGAGAAAGATGGAAACAAGAGGCATAGAGAGGGAGAGGAGAGAGCTCTCTCTTCGTCTTCTAAGGACACCACTTGCATCACATTAGGGCCCTATTCTTATGATCTCACTTGAACTTAATCAAGTTCCCAAAGACCCCCATCTCCATCCCACTGGGGGTTAGGGATTCAACATATGGTGGGGTGTGGGGGAGGTGCATAATTTAGCCCATAACAGTGTATGTTTGAAATTTTCCAAAAGTGAAATTTTTAAAGAGAATTCTCAAATTTCCATGTGCATCAGAATGCCCCAGAGTGCTAATTAAAAATTCAGGTGTTTTAAGAACCATCCTCAGAAAATGGGACCACTGCACGGGGTTTTACTCAAATGCACACGTAAACCTAGAGCCAGAACTTCCCTGATTTCCTGAATTCCTTGTATTTGCTATCACCCCTCCTTACTCCTTGGAGGCAAAAGGTAAAGATCCAAGTGATTGCTTATATTTGTTGAGCACTTAGTAGGTGTTAGAAGCTGTTCTAAGCCCCTATTGACTCCAATTAGCACACATTAACTCCTTTGATCCTTACAACTCCTAAGAGGTGGGTGCATTTTTTCCCCATTTGAGGCAGAGCCAGGGATCACGGTCTGACCACAGTAAGAACTGAGAGCTGGATTCAAACATGTGACTCTGGAGCTCATTGTACTGTTGTGCTGACTCTCGGTAAGCTGTGGGCTGTGATGGTCTGCATTCATTCACACATCTGTGCTATCCATGATATGCAAGGGAATAGAGCTGAGAATGTTTGCTTGTCGCTACCCCGTGAGGTTCATGTCTAGTAAATACACTGATACATAAGCAGGGGAATTACAGATGAAGGAAATAAGAAGGGTGAGAGACAGAGGACCTGGGAAGGTGAGGGCTCTGTGGAGAGCATAGCCATGAAAGGCTGCTTTGGGCTGGACTGAAACTTGGATCATGCTAAGGATCTGGTCTCACAAAAAAAGCAGGAAGAGAAGAGAGGTTTGGGAAGCGGAGACAGCTAGTAACAAAGGCCCTGAGGCACATTCTAGGGTCAGAAAAGAGGCCTGAATGGCGAGAGAGAAGTGAGCAGTCTGGGGGAGAGTACTAAGAGATGAGGTCAGAGAGAGAACAGTGGGGGTGGTAGGGGTGAGGGGGAGTGTGGACACAGCACTTAGGGACCTGTAGGCATGGCTAAGTTTTGGGACTTTAATCTGAGGTTCACAGAGAATCAGAGAAGATTTTAAGCAGGAGATATGATTTACATTTTAGACCTCTTTCTGCAGCTATGTAGTGTCCATTTCCACTTCCTCTGCCCACCCTTCGCCCAGCCACCATCACCTCTCACACAGACTGCATTGGGCTCCCAGCTTCTGCCCTCAACTTTACCCCAACCTAGAAGCCAGGGGACTTCCATATTGAGTCAAATCACATCCTTCCTCTGCTCAGAACCCTCCCATGGGTCCCACCTCACTCAGAGCAAAGCTAAAGTCCTTACAGTAGCCCTTGGTGTCCCACATGATCTCTCACCTCCTCCCACTCTCCTTTTCAATCTACCCAAGCTACAGTATTCCTTGAACACATCAATCATGCTCTGACCTCAGGGCCTTTGCACTGGCTCTTCCTCTATCTGAGACTTCCCCACATATCTACAAGGCTCCCTCTCTCACCTCCTTCAAGACTCTCCCCAAATGTCACCTCCTCCAAGAGGCCTTCCCTGACAATTCTGTATCTCCCTACTCCCCTTTATTTTTTTTTCTACAGTACATAGCCCTACCTGATTTACTCTATTTCATTTGTATATCTTATTTGCTATCTGTATAAAATTCCAGCTCCATATATGGGTGAATGTAATAACCACATTGTTTTTCATGTGAAACATTCATAAGAGTGTATATCAATAATACCTTAATTTAAAAAATGCTTAGGTTCAGAAAAAAAAAATTCTAGCTCCATGAGGGCAGGAATTTTATGTTTCATTCATGGCTGTAGCTTTGGCACCATTCATGCCAGACACCCATTAGGTATTCAGTAAATATTTGTTGAATGAATGAGCAAATTTTCTCCCATCTCTCTGTATCCCTACACCTCTCTGCCTAGCACTCCAGTAAATCTTTAGAGAGGGAATAAAATTAAACATAATAGCTAACACTCAGTAGTACCTATAATAATGACTTTACCTGTGTTGTCAGCTGTCATCCTCAAAGCAGTCCCACACAGGGGGTCTGCAGTGATCTCCCTTTTTGTGAATCAGGGAAAATGGGAGCCCAGACAGATGACATCATTTACTCAAAGCCGCACAGCTTGAAGTGGCAGCGCTGAGATTTCACCCAGGCTCTCTGACAGCAGCGGCCACCCTCCTAACCACCATGCAACGTGTCATGTGACTCTTGTTTTCTGTCTCATTTCCATCTTTCTCTCTGGGAGCCTGTCTCTTTTGATGGCTGTGATGGCTGTGAGTATGTCCCTCTTCTCTCTCTGCAGACCTGGAATTTGAATCCAGGTTAACTGGATGATATCGATAGATGTCATCTGTCTGGGTCTCAGTTCCCTGCTCTGTAAAATGCAGATATTAGAAGACTATTCGATAGGGTTGTCATGAGAGTTTCATGACTTCACACAGACCAGCAATAAACAGAAGCTGTAAGGACAATGGCCGTGACCTCCTTGGTCCTGAAGGGCGTCACTTTCCCCTGGTCTCCATCCCCTGTCTTGGTCTCCGCCCAGATGTGTTCGTCTGTCCTTGCCACCTCTCTCTGTGTCTCCCCTCTTTCTCAGGGTTTCTCTCCTAACTCTCCCTTGCACCTCGCAGCCCTTCTCTTGACCCATCCCCCTTCCCCTCTCCCCTCCCCTCCCTTCTCCTCTCCTCCTCCCCCCACCAGCCAATTTTCTGCCTGGCTCCAGGCTCAGGATGAAACTCACAAATAAACAGGGCAGCTGTGGAGTCTGGTGGGAAGAGAGCGGTGTTGGCCCCAGTGGGGGTGGAGGTTGTGATCAAGTAAACACCACAGCTGATGAATTTCTCATCAGTATCATCTTTGACTTTCCCTCAGTAAGTGGCAGTAACCATACATTGTAGCGGGTTTGCTGTAGGACAGGTGTCCTTCAAACACTGATCTGAAGGACACCCAGGGGGGATAGGAAGAGTAGCTACGGTCCCTATAAAGATTCCTAGAGGAAAACAACTGGAGAAAAAATACATAATAAAGAAAAAAAACGAAAACCAGACTACAAGCCACTGAAACTGAGAGTCTCCCAGCAGTAGATTGTGAGCGAGGGTCCTGGAACCTCGAAACCCCCACTGCTCCTTGGTCCTTCTTAACACATCCAGCAGATGCCACTGGGTCCCCAGGTCCCTGCTGTGCCACACGCAGGGAACTCACACTTTCAGAGCTAAAGGTCTCCGGTGCAACTTTGCAGAAAGCACTTCGGACAGAGTCCCCATATTCACGCTGCTTCCTCCCCTCAGGAGCCTTGCCCATCACACGGCAGATTCCGGTCCCCTCTGCCTTCAAGAATGTCCTTTGCAGTGACTGCAATGGGGTGGGGGTGGGGGCCTGATCATACGGGTGAACGTTGAACCACAATGCTGCTCGTGTGAAAACTTCATAAGATTGTACATCAATGATACCTCAATTAAAAAAATACAATGCACACAAAAAAAGAAGAAGAATGCCCTTTGATGGCGTACAGCTCTCTTCTGCTCTCCCTGTGAGAGTCCGCTTGACTCGGATACCCACATCCTTCTTCATTCCCACCTCATTCTGCCCCTACATTTGGCAAGTCCCTCCACTCTCCCCTGCTTTCGTGTAACCACTCTTGCCGGTTATTATAGGGGGGCTGGAGGACGTCCTGGGTCCTGGTTCCACTCCAGCCTACTGCTCACTGTCCAAATAGCCTTGGACAAGCGCGCCTCAGCCTCTCTGAGCCTCCCATTGTTCATCTGTAAAATGGGGCTATTAATAGATCCCTACTTCACACGCTCTGAGGAGGATTCAAGGAGATGACACAGATAGAGCCCCGAGCAAGGTGCTGTCCCAGAGGAGACATTCAGTACGTAAGTGCCCTTAAGAATCTGCCTTAATTGTGTCTTAATGATTGTAGCTAACATTTAATAAGCACATCCCAGGGGCCAGGCTCTGTGCTATTTACAACTGCAATCACAGTCCATGCTTTGGGTAAAGTTGACTTCATTCCCTTTTGATGAGGAAAGTGAAGCCAGGAGAGGTTAAGTAATAAGCCCACAGTTACTTGGCAAGCAGGTGGTAGAGCCAGGCTTGCACTAGGGCTGATTACTAAGCATTACTGAGCTGAGTACCCCCAGCTAAACTGAGGGGTGTTTTTTGTGCTCAAGTCGCACCACTGCCAATCCAATGACCCCAATCTTATAGGACAGAGGAGTCTGACTCGTCTCTTCAGGGAGGTGAACCAGCAGCAAACGTCACAGCCCACCTTTGACCATGAGTGCGTTTTTTTCTTCACAGGTTTCCAGAAAGTGCCTGGGGTGCCCTTGAATCCAGGGAACTTGACCAGGATCTACGGCTTTAAAGGACTGAAACCCGGCTCATTCCCACATGGGGGCCTCATTTCGACCTCTGTAAATTAAGAAAATAGGATGAACTAGAGAAGACCCTGTGTAGCTTTTGGATGCATTCATTTATTTGTTCTTTCTGTTGAGGGGTATTTATTGAGGCAGTGTAGGGCAGTAGTTAAGGGCAAGGACTTTCGATTCAGTCAGACTCAGGTTGGAATCCCAGCTCTGCCACCTACTGCTTGTGTGACTGTAGACAAGCCACCTAACTTATCTGAGCGTCAGTTGTCACCTTAGCAAGTCAGGAATAATAATAAGTACTGGCTCATAGTACCTAACTGAAGGAAGTGATGAAGGTTAAATGACATGAGACGGATAAGGGGCCTTGTGGGCTCAGCCTCAACCCTGCCTTCGAGAACTTACTGTCCGGAGGGAGAGACAGACCCATCCCCAGTCAGTGACTACTCAGAGTGAGTTGGGAGGGCTTCCTGGAGGAGGAGACATTGGAGCCGAGCAGTGGAATTCATCATAAACATGCAAGACACAGGAATCACCCACGTGAAAGATGGATTTTTGGCAGACATTTAGAATGTGGAAATTTAACATGGTCTGGAGTCAGGTTATCTCCATCCATTCATTCACCCTGCTAATATCCCCTGCTCTGTTCTCTGCCCAGGCCTGCGCTGCAACACTTAAGTGATCAAGATGTACCTGGGCTCATAGGAGGTCACAATGACAATAGGCATAGGCATTATACAGCTCAGCTTCAAAAGGAAATTACAGAAAGCTGGGAAATGATAACCCAAGACCTTTCCTGTGACACTCATGAATTCCTCCCTTTGTCTTCCCCCAATCATGAGCTGATCCCCCAAAATAATACAGTCATTCGGTAAGCATTTATTAAGCTCTTTCTTAATAAGTGTCTGCCATCACGGAGTTCTCAACACACTTTGTTCAGACTTTGCTCCCTCACCAAACCAAGACAATGTAAGCTGATGGCGAAAGCCACACTTCCCCTATTCAATCAACAGCAACCAGAATTGAGTGTTGTAAAACATAATTCTCATAGGTCTGTCCCCCACTGAAGGTATCCTTCAGTGGCTCCCTATTGCTCTGAAGACAAAGACCAATGGGCTGACCTGGGGCTACGTGACTGGTTCTTAACCCCATGAGACCCAACACCCTCTTTATATCACTAAAGGGATATAAATGTCCCTTTAGTATTCTGAAATTAAAGTCATAGGCCATAGCCCACCAATACATAAATTTTATTTTCAAAAATTTAAATTGTATCCTAATGGAACCACAAAGGAAAAATTAAAAGACAGCAATTTATAATAAAATAGTTCTATGTTTTTATGTACAAATGCTCAGGCACAACCACTCTAAAAAAGGTGTACTAGTCTCATCAGGCAAGTACTAGTATCTCTGAGTAGACTCACTATGAATGAGATGGGAACAAACTGTGGTGTCTGGACAGCTACCATTGGCTACTCAGCATTGCCTGGGGGTGACGGGGCTTCTAGAAACAATGAACAACTCTGGATAAAGTTCCCAACAAAACCAAAAATAGGCAGGCCACGATGCACATAGTAGTTGCATTCCAGGACAAGTCAATGTATCTTAAAATATTGCAAAAGCACATAGTGTTTATCTGTAAAAACACAGTTAATTTCTAGTCTCAGATCATCATAAATGTATTTATCTACCTACATGGGTATCCAGTGGGACACTGGAAAGTTAAGTGGGGACCAGGACAGATCTTGGTTGCATGGGTTATCAAGATATCTGGCATCCCTGGGCCCTGTCCACTAAAACCAGTCATGCCTCCAGTCATTGAAACAAACCCCAAATGGCCCCACCATTTCTAAAACCTCCCCTGAGGGAAATCCATAGTCATGGCATCCAGCCCCTGCATACTGGGCTGGTTTTATCTTGGGACCCTCATTCCTTCTAGCCACCCCAGCCCCCCTTGCTGTCCCCAGAGTTCAGGCTTCCATAGCTTGTGTTCCTCTTCCTGAAAGATTCTTCTTTGTGGTCCCAGCTTCCAGGTCACCTCCCCAACCCAGCCTCTCTCAGAGCACCCTGTCTAATGTAGTCAGGTCTTTTCAGTCCATTGTTCTCTCATTTGCTAACTGTACCCCTGACGTACTCACTGCTCGTGAAACAGATACAAGGTAGCCATGGTCAGTGTTGAATTTCCAGTGCCCATCACAAGAGGCCTCAGTGACTATGTGTTGAGTGGTCAAGGTGATAAATGGAGATCATTGCCATGTGGGAGAATTCCTGGAGGTGGAGTGCACAGGAGACAAGGCCCTTGCTTGGTCCTGAAGGTCAGGAAAGATTTGACACAGTGCACAGGGCCAAGGCAGGGCATTCTATGTGAGACTGTACCATGCCAATGTCCTCTGTTGCTTCTAAGATCACTTTCCAGTGTTTCTGGATCCAGACCTGGGTGTGAATCCCAAGTCTGCCATTTCCCTACTGTGTGACCTTGAGTACATTCCTTAACCTCTCTGAGCCTCATATCCTCCTCTAAAAAATGGAAGTGATAGTGCCCACCTCCTTGAATGGTTATGAGGTTCAAATTATGCATATAGATCTCATTTATAAAACACTGAACACTGTAGTAGGCACTCAGTAAATATTTGTTGAAAAAGTGGCTCCCGGTTTAGGACCTGACAAAAGTGAGGTTTTACTCCAAAAAGGCAGGAGGAGCACTTTCTTTGGAGTCCCACAGACCTGGGTTAGAGCCCCAGCTCTGTCAATTACATGCTGTGTGACTGGGCCAACGAGTTCCCCTCTCTGAGTTCCAGGTACTCATTTATAAAATGGGCTTGTAACTGTGTTTCCTACATGGACTTGTGAAGATTAGGGCAGATCCCGAGGGTAACTGTGCAGCCCAGGCTCTGGCTTGTAGTAGGAGCTATTACTGCTATTAGGAGTGGCTCTGGAGCATATGGACAGAACATGCCTCCAGCCTTGAAATAAGGATGCGGGTGAGGGGCATTTGCAGGCATGGAGCTTTATTGAATGGACAGGGAAACTGAGTCCCAGGGAGGGGAAGGGCCAGAGATCACAGAGCAACTCAGAGGCAGAGCAAGGACCAGAAACAAAGGGAATGGTCTCCTTCCTGACCTCCGTGGGGGATTCAAATCAGATGGGAATCATGAGTAGAGAGTAGGGAGTGGGCCCTTTAAATTTAAGCTCCTCCTTCATTTAGAAGGGTCTTTGGGGAGTATAAAAGTGGGTGCAGTTCCTCTCTGCTCCAGAAAACCACCTGCTGCTCCTGCCTGCAAGCCTCCAGCCCGGCCTCTCTCCAGCCACCCACCACCCCTGCCTGGGTGCCATGCAGCTGCCAGCCTTCGACATGTGGAAGGACTACTTCAACCTGAGTCAGGTGGTGTTGTCACTGATCCAGACTCAGGGGCAAAGGTCAGAGGCCCAAGGGATGGGGGATCCAAGCCCTGAACTCCAGCTGGGGCAGGATCAGGAGCTGGGAGGGCTGGGTGGCAGTGGAGGCCCAGACCCCTTATGCAACTTCTGCAAGCACAATGGGGAGTCTCGCCACGTCTACTCCTCACACCAACTGAAGACACCAGAAGGTGTGGTGGTGTGTCCCATTCTGCGGCACTATGTGTGTCCCCTGTGTGGGGCCACCGGTGGCCAGGCCCACACACTCAAGTACTGCCCGCTCAATGGGGGCCAGCAGTCTCTCTACCGCCGCAGCGGGCGCAACTCGTCTGGCCGCAAGGTCAAGCACTGAAGACCGCGAGGTGCCCACCCCCTCGCACCCTACCCTGCTGTTCAGTCCCTACCAACTCCCTGGACCACCCTCTCCATCCCACCCAGTCTTTTGGAACCTGTGGCCACAGAACTCCATCCCTGCTGGATCTTGAAATAATGGAGGCTGCTGGGAGGCCAGACCAGCCCTGCCATGGGACTTCTCAGCCCCTGGGGTTCTGTCCTTGGGGAGACTGTGAATTCTTGGTGCAACAGGTCCCCTGCCCCTTGGACCACACACCCCATGGCTCTTCTGGACAACAGTTCATGAATCTTCAGTCTTTCTGAGGCCCTCTGGTGACACTAGCCCTGCCCTTTGCAACTTCTCAGAGCCTGGGTTCCCTTCCTTGTGGAATTCTTGGATCCTTGGACCTATTGGAACCCCCTGTGCTCTTGCAGGCCAGGCCTCAGAATTGTAGAGAGTGAACAAGGCATGGTGGTGTGTCCCACCACCAGAAACAAAGGGAATGGCCTCCTTCCTGACCTCCGTGGCTTCGACCCTCCAGCTCAAGAGCTTGAAGAAGGGATTCTGACTTAACCCCAGCTTTGTCTACCTTCTTCAGCCACCTGTGGACCCACGGTTTCATTGTGGACCACCCTGGATTTTTCCCTCCGTGCTGCCAGTGGCCCATCCATCAGGAGTTGGGGGAGGGAGGGGCTACACTGCAAGGGGCACCATGTCTTCGAAGGTTTATCTAGGAGTGGAGAGCCCTGGGGTGAGCTGACAGCCTTCCCCTCCCCTGGTTGCCTTCCCCATTGTTCATCCAGTTTCCCTGCGCACCTAACCCCAATCTCAAACCACCCATGGGTGTTTTCCCCCAGCGAGAGTGCCTTTCTCCACCATCTCCTACCCACCCCCAAATCACAATAGTTTGCTAAATGTTGGGTGTTTTTTTTCCCTCTCCTTTTCTCATCCTCCAATAGCTAAATCAGTGATGCTCCGACAAGAAGGGGGCTTTAGTGCCCGGATGGGAATGGCAACTGCCTAGATTTTATTTTAGCAGGGAAGAAAAAGAAGAGCCCCAGTCAGATTTTAAGTTGTTTGGTTTTTGTCTCAGGGCTGGGGCCCCGGGTGTTGAGTTTTGGTGAATAAAGAGTGTTTCTGGTTGTCTTTGAAACCGCTCTGTCTGTTTCTGTCTTCTCACCTGGCCTTGCCCTCTGAGCGAGTCTGGGAGAGGGAGTGGGGGATCCACAACTGTCCCCAAACTGGGAAACGGAGCAGGAAGGGGTCCTGGGTTCCTCCCATGACATGCCCTCCCATACATTCTCCGACACAGGCCACCTGTGGACTGGTCCCCAAGTCCCAGCCTCCACCTGGATCCCAGATTCCCTTTCCACAGCCTTCCTGGGGCTCTGTCCTGGGATACCCCCTCTGCCTTGCTAGACCACATGTCTGCCATGACCGACTTCATGGTAGTTCTTAAACTTTGGGCTCCAGACCCCATTGGAGAGGTCCCCCCAACTCCCACCTCACCTCCCCGGGGAAATGCACACGTGCATGTTGCATATGATACTAATTTTTTTATCCCACTGGCCCACAGGTATGTATTGAGCATGTATTTTGTGCCAGGCACTGTCCAGGCTTGGCTGGGACAGAGCTGAGTAAAGCAGACAAGACCCCCACCTTCAGGGGACTGGTTTTCTAGTTGGGAAGGGGTGCACTGAAGATCAATCAAACGACCCATATAATATATATACATATATATTAGGTTGGGTGGTGGTTAGCGCAATGAAGGAAGAGAAGGCGGGATAGCGGGATGGAGAGTGAAAGGAGAGGATTTTATAGGGGTGGTAAGGGAAGGCCTCTCTGTGGAGGGACATCTGAACAGAATCCAGGTGAAATGAGGCAAGCGGAGACTATCTGGGAAAGGGCATTCCAGACAGAGGAGACAGTGAGTTCAAAAGCCTGAATCTGGTGTGCCTGCAGAAGAAGCATGAGGCTGAGGGAGTAAGAGGTGAGATCAGAGGGGCAGAAGGGGTGGACAGAGAATTCAGACTCTTGCAGACCCCAGGAGAACTGGAACTTTATTGTGCATGCTCTGACTGCCCCACCGTGGACTCCTCTCACACACACACACTGCTCACATAGAGAACGGGAGACCCCAGTTCGGGACCTCTGCTCACAGGTCCTTTTCCAAAAATGCAGCGCTGCCCACAACACAGACCCCCACGTTAAGCCAAAAAATAGAGACGCATGTCTCCCCCAGAGTTGGGGGATGCCGGCACAGCAGGTTGAGGCCTGCACAGGGGCGCCCTAGAGGGAGGCCTGGACAGAGGGAGAGCTACAGCAGGCAGGAAACTGATGGCTCTAAGACGGGTGGCAAAGAAGAGTTTAATAGCTTAATAAAGCGAGCAACTCTGGCAGAGCATGGGCAGCAGTTATGGAAAGCACCCGGGGTGGTGTCCTCAGGGAATTACAGTGGGTGGGACCAGGAATTTAGACCTGGAAGGGAGGGCAGACGGCGCTGAGGTTGGTCTGTGGTGTGGACAGGAAGGGCTTGGGGACATCTAGGGCGAAGCATTCAGGAGGCTGCTGGTCACCCAGGTCTGGGGCTCAGAGGAGAGGGCTGGAGACAAACAATTAGTGGTCAAATGTTCGGGTTTTTGGTTTTTTAATGAATTAAGCCATGTGATTATCTCAGGGGAATGAAGTGCCAGGGTACCACGGAAGGAGTTGAAGGAGCAGTGTGCCCTGACCCGGCGCTTTCCCCTAGCCCTCCTGACCCCGGCTTTCTACCTGCAGCCTTCTCATGAGCTCCCGACCAGGTTTAGACCCAACTGCCAGCTCAGCCCAGACTGTTCCGGAGCCACAGCATCCTGGCTGCCTCCCCTGGCTGCCCAGGGGGAGGGAGACATCCGGGTGACAGTCAGGTCCCTGTTGGGGGTATAGGACCAGTTAGGACATAGTATGAGGTGCATGATGGATGTTTTGTTTTCTGTGTGTATGCAAACTTGGGACTTAGGGACCAGTCCACAGGTGGCTTGTGTCAGAGAATGTATGGGGGGGCATGTCATGGGAGGAACCCAGGACCCCTTCCTGCTCTGGGTCCCAGTTTGGGGGACACCAGTCACGGATTAGGGACCACCTTACTCCATTGTGATCTCATCTTAACTAATTACATCTCCAACGACCCTATTTTCAAATAAGATCAGATTCTGAAGCAGTGGGGGGTTAGGACTTCAATGTTACTTTTGTGTGTGGGGGTGGGGACAAAACTCAACCCATAGCACCCATTGAGCACCTAACTGACCCCATGCTCCTAACCAGGACCTGGGTCAGAGGGATTGTGCATCACCTGCATGTCCTCCTTTTCTCTCCCCAGCCTGACAGTCACAGCGCTCTGTACAGCCTGCCTCTCAAACGTCTTTCATTTCCAGTCTTACCACTGCTTGGTTCAGTCTCCTCGCTGCCCCCTTGTGTCTGCTCCCAGATCTCTCCCTTGACTCTGGCCAATAGTCTGGCCCCCTCCCATACAGCCTCTACACAACAGCAAGTGGGGATCTTTCTGAAGCACAAACTAGATTCTGTTCTTCCTTGCTTAGAACCCACGTAGGATTGCATTCGAGCTTCTTAGGCTTGCCCATTAGGCCCTGCATGGGTTGCCCCTCACTCCTGGACCCGGAGCCCTGACATGGTATGTGTGGGACGGCGTATATCATACATAAACCCAGCCCTGGTGAAAGTCAGCTTGTCACCCACTCTGCACCTGCACCCACTCAGACTAATGTGAGAAATGAGAGGAAAACTCATCTCACTTCAACTAATATCCAATAACCTCAAGTGACTGGTTCTATTTGCCTACATTTCCCTGGCCACTCACTCACTACTGCAAGCTTTCTCCTCTCTCTCCCCTAACCTCCAGCACAGCCCTCTCACCCTTGACCCTGATTCCTATTCTAATGACTGAGACAACAAAAGGAACCAGAAGAGAACATTCATATGTTCCTGCCACCACATCTCTGCCACCTGCTTGCCTCCCTGCCCTCCTCGTCCCACTGTTTACTGTGGCTGAATAGCCCATGCCCCTTAGACCACCCTCCACTTGTGCCCTGGGTCCCACCCACCATGCCTACTCAAGGTCATTGCTCCAGCAACGCTCTCCTCTCCTCTGAAGCATCCACCTCCCCTCTTCTGGATCATCCCTATTGGCGCACAATATACTGTTACATTTCCCATCTTAAATAAACCTCTCAGGATCCCATGCCCCCTTCCAGATACACCCATTGTGTGCTAGAAAGGATCATCTACACCTGCTTTCTCTAAACACTCTCTTGAACCCACCAATCATGCTAATGCCCCCACCACACCACCAAACTCGCTCATTTCAAGATTACTGATGACTTCCATATTGCTAGTTCCGGGAGGCTGTTCTCAGGTTCACTGGACTTGTCCTCGAGGCAGCATTTGGCGCTGTTGATCCTCTTGATTTGTGCACTTCACTTGGCCTCCAGGACAGTAGACAGCCCTGTTTCTCCTCTCAATTCGCCCAACTCCTCCTCCTTAGTCTCCTGCTGATCCCAGCCCTCCACACTGCAGTATGCCTGCCTTGCCCATGGACTTCTTTTCTGTCCACATTTGCTCCCTTGCTAACCTCTCCCAATCTTAGTGATCCATATGTCATGTTTACACTGATAACTCCTAAGTTTCTATTTCAAGACTGAACCCCTCCCCTAAAATCCAGACTCAAATATCAGACTGCCTACCTGATATTTGCACTTGGTTGACTGAAAAGTACCTCAAATTTGGGCAAACCTGAACTTCTAGATTCTCTTGCAGCCCTGCTCATCTTTGCATCTGATGCCCCCTTCCTTCCTGTTACTGAGGCCAAAGACACTGGATTCATGCTGGATTCCTCTCTTTCTCACTTCCTGTATGTGGTTCCACTTCATTTCACATCTGCGGCCACCATGGTGGGTGGAGTCACCACCTCTCTCCTGAACCACTGTAGTCCACACCACACCGGGCACCTAGCTTCCACCCTCACATCCCAGAGTCAGTTCCCTGGAGGAATTCTATTAAAACCAGAGTCAGATCATGTCCTTCCTCTGCTCAGGACCGTCCCACGGCTCTCACCTCGTGTACAGGACAGACCCTTTACAGTAACCCACAGGACTCTGCTCGATTTAACTCTGCACCCTCCTCTGGATCACAGCAGGCACAGTCCCGTCCCTGGGAGCACTTGATCCCTCACCTCCTTCTCATCTCTACTCAAATGTCAACTTCTCAGGGAAGCCTTACCTATTCACATTTTAAAATTACAGACATACAAACACCATACTCTCCAATCCCCTTTCCTACTTAGATTTTTTTCATAATATTTCTCACCTTCTCACTTATATATCTTATTTGTTTCTTCCAGCTAAAATGTGAGCTCCATGGGGGTATAGATTTTTATCTTTTGTATTCATAGCACCTAGAACCATGCAGGCACTAAAAAGTACTTGTTGAATAGATGAAGCACCGTTTGTTGAATGGCCTTGAGGACTACCGCCGGATGATAAACTAGAAATATCTTTAAATCGATTTGACTCCACCATCCTGCCTTCCAGCTCACCCAACCCATGTTGTAGATTCCTTCCTGCCGCCCGGCATTTGCTTAAAGTCATGCCTGAGCCAGGATTTACCTTCTTACTCGCTAAGAAGCTTCATTTATGATCTCTCTCCCCGCGCCACGACGTAAATGTGTGGACAAGCCCCCCGCCCACCCCAGGCAGGGTTGGAAGGTTGATGAGTTGCCATGGTTACTGCACTCGCCACGGGTGGACTGTCCCCAGGGTGCCCCGCCCCTACGGGTAATTGATGGTTAGCAGATCCCGCGCAGAGCCGTGTATGAAGGGATGGCACAACCCTATTTTCTTACGCACCACCCCCACCCACCCCCACCCCACCCACGCAGTTGTCATGGAAACGAAGCTCTGTCCTCCAGCGCCGCCTCCCTCCCCATTCTCGAAGAGAAAGAGACACATGCATAGATCAAGTGCTGGGTGGGGTGGAAGGCTGTCCGAAAGGCGGGGAGACCGCTGGGTCGCAGCGCTCTCTACATCACTTCTGCCACCTCCTCCAAGGACTGCTCAGGGACAGAGCCCCCGGTATCTTGGTTAGCGCGGAGGGAGAGGTACGCAGGCGTTCGACAGAGTTTTGCGCGTGCGCTGTGGTGGCATCAGGAGGCTATACGCCGCGCTAATGTTGTGCCTGCGCAGCTGCGGCCTGCTCTGGCGGCCGGTAGAAGGTAATTCTGCGCTTGCGCTGTGGGAGGGGCGTGAAACCCAAGTGGTAAGGGCTTTGGGGGCCGACTAGCGCTATACGCGCCTGCGCCTTGGCTCGCGGGGCGGCCGGGGGCGGGGCCCAGAGTGGGTAGAGAGAGGCGGGGGGGAGGAAAGAGGCCGCAGAAGCCCGAGCTTGACCGACGGGCAGGCGGGGTCTGCGGCGGCGCCGGTGAGTGACCTGCGGCCCGACTCGGTCCCCACCCTCCGCGACCCTCACTCTTCCTGGAGTCCCCCATAGCCTCCGTTATCCCCTCCTACTCCCAAACCCCTGTTATCCCCAGAGCTCCCCTTAATTCCTGGCAATCCTCAGAGCCCCCACAATCGCTGCAGACCCTAGTCGCTAATATTTTATAGTCCCAGCTCCTCCACTGTCCTAGGAGCCCCCCTACTCACTGTTATTCCTAGACATATTTTCTGAGGACCCCTTCTCATATGGTCTTACAGACATCCCATTGCCCCAGCACCCCTCAGAGCCCTTCAGATCCCCCCTTCTTGCTGCACCTCGCCTTCAATATCTCCTTATTCCCATCACTCCCAAGCTTCTTCGACCCCCGAGACACCCTCATTCATCTTCCATTTCGCATTCTCCTATGCCCCCATTCTCCTCTAACTCCTGCAGACACCCCCTCTTCTTTCGCTTTTCCTCATGCCCACCATCCCTCGAGACCCTCCCCCCATTTCCATTAACTCCACAGCTTGGCACTTTGCGCTGGGCGAGGCACAGAACTCGCGCTCAGCGGTGTCAGCTAGTATTAAGTACTCTGCTCCCTGCTGCCAGTGTTCCCTGTCCACCCTCCGACCCCACCCCTGGCCCCGGGGACTTAGGAGCCCGGTGTCTGGGCGGCCAGGGTGGGGCGGGCGGCGCGAGGACGCCTAGCCCCCGCCAGCGCCCTGCGCCCTGTGCCCGCAGCTCCGGCGCCCCCCATGCGCCTGGCGGCCCGCGGCCGGCGTCGGGGGGCGCCATGGCCTCGGCGGCGGCGGGCGAAGCGGAAGAGACCACCCGGCTGCGCAAGCCGCGCTTCTCGTTCGAGGAGAACCAGATTCTGATCCGCGAAGTGCGCGCCCACTACCCGCAGCTCTACGGCGCGCAGAGCCGTCGGGTGAGCGTAGCCGAGCGCCGGCGCGTGTGGGACGGCATCGCCGCCAAGATCAACGGGATCACCAGCTGGAAGCGCACTGGCCAGGAGGTGCAGAAGCGCTGGAACGACTTCAAGCGCCGCACCAAGGAAAAGCTGGCTCGCGTGCCGCACTCAACTCAGGGCGCGGGGCCTGCAGCAGAGGACGCCTTCTCTGCCGAGGAGGAGACAATTTTTGCCATCCTGGGGCCCGGTGTGGCGGGACCAGGAGCTGGTACAGGGGCCGAGCAGCCCTCCGCGGCTGCCTCCTCACAGCCACCCGCCCCAAGCACCTGCACCCAACGCTGTATGTTGTCAGAGGACCGCAGAGAAGACCGACGGGCAGGTGAGTTCCTTCACCATCACTTTAGCGAGAGCAGAGTCTGCTGCGTGCCCGACACTGTTCCAAGCCCCTTACGTGGCTTATCACATCCTCACCACAACTCTGCGAGGTGGATGCTGTTGTTATCCTCATTTCATGTCGGGGGAAGCTGAGGATCCGAAAAGTGAAATGCCTTGTCTCAAGTCTCCCAGCTTCAGAGTCAGGAAGGGAACGCAGACCTAGGAGGCCTGGTTCCAGTGTCCACACCCGGGATCATCAGCACAGGCAGGATCTCATTAAACAAGTGTAGGGTGGGGACTATGGAGGCAGACTGTCCAATGACAGCTTTGTCACCCAGCTGTCATTTTTGGGTTAAGTTACTGCAGGTCAGTTTCTGCATCTGTAAAGTAGGGATAAAAAAGTCACCACCGTAAAGGCTTGCTGGAGGATTAAATGAGTTAATATGTATAAATTGCTTAGTTCAGTGCCTCCTGAACGTCCATTGTTAGCTTTTGATATATTACCGATGCTGTGAGGTACAAATTGTTTCACCATTTTTTAAATCAAAGACTCCAAGAGGTTTGGTAACTTTCCCAAGGTCAGGCCATGAGTCGAGGGGGTGTGTGGAGAGCTGAGTACAAAGACTTCCCACTTAGCCTTGACTCTGGATTATTATTTCTTCTACAGCTATTTCCTGAGCACCTGCCCAGTGCTGAGACACCCTTAGCCCTGCCCTCTTGGGGATTGCAGTCCAGTCGGGGAAACAGATCTGTGCCTAGACAGTGATGACTCTTGAGTGGGCAGGGCTGGGCTGTAGGAGTCCAGAGGGGGCACCTGACCTGGCCTGGGAGGTCAGGAAGGGCTTCCTGGAGGAGGAGACATCAGATCTGAGATACAGAGTGAGGATGAAGAAGAGCCGGGAAAGTGTTCCTGGTAGAAGGAACAGCATGTACAGTAGCCTTGAGGCAAGAAAGTTTAGAAACTGAGAGAAGTTTCCAAATTTGGGGAGGAGGAAGGGGCAGAGTGAAGAGACTGAAGAAAGGAAATGTTTTGAGATGGGATCAAAGAGGTCGCAAAGGCAAGGCAATGCAGTGCCTTCTGGGCTGGGGTAAGGAGTCTGAATTCTATTCTAAATGCTATGGGGAGCCACTGAAGGTTTTGAGAAAGGAAGGGATATGGACATGATCAAACAAGGCAGTTCAGGATCCTGTGATTCAGAGAGGTTCATTCACCACCCCCAGGGTCACACAGGAAGTAAGTAGTAAGAGTTGGGCGTCAAATACAGGTTGTGTTCTATTCACAGTGCATGCACTTAACCACTAGGCTAGATTGCCTGGCAAATAACAACAATTAATATTGACTGAGAGTTCATAGGTTTGCCAGAATTAGATCACATGTGGTTTATAAGCAAAGGTCAGCACTTTGGACTTTATATGTAGGCATTTGGGAGGCATGGAAGTGTGTTGAGCAGGAGAGACAAACACTTGGGACCCTTGTTCTCAGTATGAATCAAATCCATTGTTTCTGTCTATGAAATGGCCCCATTGAACCAGAGCAGAGATGGCACTCTTTTTCAAAACTTGTGCAACCCCTTCATTCATTCATTCATTCACCCATTCATTCATTCATTCAATAAATATTTATTGAGCACCTTTTCTGAGTCAGGCACTGGGTTAAATGTTGGGGATACTGGGGAGAAAAGGCAGTTTCCCATATGGAGGTGACATTCTAGTTACGGGAGACAGACCACAAACAACTAATCCCCAAATAGATCAGGAACCACGAGGCAGTAAGAAGAAAAAATAAAAAACTAAGAGGAAAAATAAAGCATGTTAAGAAGATAGTGAATGATGAAAGTCGGTGGGGAGGACTGCTATAGACAGGGTTAGTCAGGGAGGGCTTCTTGACAGAAGTGAAATTTGAGCAGAGACCTGGATAGAGTTAGTGAAGTGGATATCTGGGGGAAAAGCACTCCAGCTGGAAAAAACAACATGTGCAAAGGCCCTGAAGCAGGAATGTGCTTAAAGCATCCTTGCTTAGAATCTCACACAGAGATTACCTACAGTGTAAAATCATGAAAGAGGTACTGTTCTGATTGAAGGACTTGTACAGGGACAGCTGGAGGTATTCTTGTTGACATTGGAGCCAGACACACACACACACACACACACACACACACACACATGGAGCCAGCCAGCCAGACACACACACACACACACTCTCTCTCTTTCTCTCTCTCTCTCTCTCTCTCTCTCTCTCTCTCTCTCTCTCTCTCTCTCTCTCTGTCTTACAGGCTGGGGAAACAGTCCCAAAGGTTGCAAAGAAATGATTTTAACTCTTATAGTGGCCCTTCCCCAACCTCTGTGAGTCCTGTGGGTGCAAAGACTGGGCCACTGTTTTTACTCAGAAGACTAGAAAAGTCCTATTGCTGAGTGATAGCAATTCCTACACCCCTTATGAGGGACACTCACTGCCCTTGGGCCCATGACCCTGCCCAAGACTGGTTAAAAGCATGGGAGCCTGCCTGGGTCCAAATCTCTCTTCTCCCATTCACCAGCTCTGTGACAACTCTTTGGGCTGCCAGTTACTAATTTGTAAAATGGGGTGGTAATGATAGCACCTACCCCAGAGAATGACTGAGAAGACTCGGTGAAATAACACAGGAGAGCTCAGCCACTTTGCCCAGAGTCAGGCCAAGAAAGTCCAGCAACTGTCAGCTCTACTTATCGTCTCCTGGCCCTCCCTGAGCTCCCCGATCTGGCCAGCCCTGGGAGGCTGGACCTCCCAGCATTCAGGGCTGGAGGTGACTGGCGGTTTTTGAGATTGAAGAACAGAGTGATCAGATTTGGCCTAAGAGCACGAGGCAGGCTGTTCTTAGAAGGAACATCTGAGCTGGCCAACAGGTGTTGCCAGGAGGTAGGTGACCCTGGTGGAGGGAATGGTATATGCACTAGCCCCGAGGCAAGGAAGAGGGACAGAAAGGTCCAAGAGCTGAGGCCTTGTATCCCTAGTGAAGGGCTTGAGTATCCCCTATGAGTGCTGGGGAACAGTGTGAGGGGTTGCTACAGAGACTTGGGATCTTGTACCCAATCAGTGCTGACTCTCTGGAAGCCACAGTGATGTTCTCATTAAAGAAGTTTTGGGCTAGATGTTGTTAAAGGTGCTGGGTAACTGGCAGTGAGCAAAACAAAATCCTGCCTGGTGAAGCTGACATCAGGAGAAGGAAACAGCGTGATTCCATGCCAGATGGAGATAAAGGATGCTGTAAAGGAAATCAGGTAGGGTTAGGAGGGAGAGAAGGAAGGGATAGGACCTCATTTAGATGGAGGGTCAAGGAAAGTCTTCCCAAGTTGGCCATGTTTGAAAAGAAGCTTGAGGAAGTGAGGGAGGAATCCAGGCAGATGTCTGGGGAAAGACCTTTCCAGGCCAAGGGAACAGCAAAGTGCAAAGGCCCTGAGGCAGGAGTGGGCCTAATGTGTTTGAGAACCAACAAGAAAGTGTGGCAAGAGCCAAGGGAAAAAGGGGAGGGGGTAGAAGCCAAGGTCAGGGAGGCAATGGGGGCAGGTGGTGAAGAGCCTTGGGGGCTTTGAAGATAGCTTTTTCTCTGAGTGGGATAAGAGCCACAGGAAGGTTCTGAGCAGAGAAAGACAACATCTAAGTTATATTTTTTAACACCTTTATTGAGAGAATTCCTGTCCCATTCAACCAACCTTGTGAAGTGTACAATTCATTGGCATTAGTACATTCACAGAGTTGTGCAGCCATCACCACAATTTTTAGAAAACACTTGCATTGCTCCAAAATGAAACCCCACATTTCTGAGCCATCACCCCCCAACTCATCCCCTATCTCCACCCAGCCCTATGCAGCCACTAATCTGCTTTCTGTCTGTGTAGATTTGCCTATTTCAGATATTTCATATAAATGGGTCATATGCTATGTGGTCCAAAGCTACTACTTTGTGAGTAGCTTCTTCCCGGTAGTATAACTGACATGTTATTTTGGTTGGACCTTGAGGCTCTGGTAGGGAACAGACTGTAAGGGGCAGGGGTGGAGGCTGGGGGCCCCACAAGGAAGCAACTGCAGTGGCCCAGGTTGGAGATGAGGGGGTTGGACCAGGCTGGGGATCATGGAGGTGGACAGAAGAGGTTAGATGTTGGGTTAGCCAATGGATCGCGTCTTGGGAAAGAGTGAAAGTTTTTGGCCTGAGCAGCTGGAAGGGTGGAGCCTCCATCAGTTGAGGTGGAGGTGGCTGAGGGGAGAGCTGGATGGGCTTGGGCTAGACCAGTAGCTCAGGGCAGCCAGGCGAGTCTGAGGCAGCATTAGATGAGAGAGGGGCTCTGACAGGTACACAGCTGGAGGGAGAGGTTCAGTCCAGCCTGGAGCCTCTGTATGCAGACAGCCTTCAAGTTCATGAGCATGAATAAGATTCCAGGTGAGAGGAGAGGAGGAAGCCCAGCAGGCATGGGCTTGAACTGGTACAGACCAGAGCTGAGATTGAAACCCTGCCATCCTGCTTGGCTAGAACCCCTACTTTCAACCAGCAGAAGTCCCACTACTCTTCCAGCCACCCCACCTCTTTCCCAGACCTCCCAGACCTCACAGACCGCAGGATCCAGCAATGTGGCCTGAGAGGTGTCTGTGGCAGAGTGTCCAGATGATTAAGGAGCCTTCTAGAACAATGGCTGTCCGGCTCAGCAGGGGACCTCCACAACCCTGTTTCACTAAGGCTGGCATCTTGGCCACCAGGTTGTTGTTAAATATATTGACTCCCTGCCCTGGGTACAAAGACTAACCTGTCATGGGGCTTCTGCTCCAAGTCATGGATTGCCTTAGGTTTTAAAAGGACGTCTCTGGAGCCAGGGTGGTGGGAGATAGAAAGGGAAAGCATTTCGGGTCACACACAACTTACCTACATCTGTCTGTCTCTCCACAGATACGCCAGCCCACAGCAAGGGGGGCTCCAGCAGCCCAGACCCCTGGGCTGGGCCCTCCTGCAGTCCCCAGGAAGGGGGCTGCCCACTACCCAAGGAGCGTGAGTCCCCGCCCCCTCCAGCCCTGCAGACGGTCCAGCTGCCCCGCCTAGCCTTGTCTCCGCCGCCCCCAGCCCCTCCACCGCCACCACCCCAGCCACCGCAACAGATCCAAGTGGCACCCTCGCCTCCCAGCCCCCCGCCCCCTCCACTGCCTCCGCCCACGCCCTCGGCCCCAGATCCCTCCCTGGACTTCCTGCGGGCCCAGCAGGAGACTGCCAATGCCATCCGGGAGCTGGCTGGCACCCTTCAGCAGGGACTGGCCAAACTGAGTGAGGCCCTCAGCGCTCTCCTGCCCCTTCTACCAGGAACCCCAGTGGACCGGCTGCCCCCGCCTCCGCCCCCACCCCTACCCCCGCCTCCACCCCCCAGACCTCTCCTGCCCCCACCTGTCCCCAAGGTGGAGATCACCCCAGAGCCTGTGTCTGTGGTGGCTACTGTCGTGGACGGGGCAGTGGTGGCAGCCAGGGGGGTGATCATCGCCCCTAGGAGTGAGGAGGGGGTCCCCCGGTTGCCTCCAGCCCCACTCCCTCCTCATGACTCACCCCCACATAAGAGAAGGAAAGGATTCCCTATGAGGAAGAGGCGGGGGCGATGGAAATCTCCGTGAAATCTGATGTTGGGTTCGCTAAGCTCCTGCCTGCACCTTCTCCCCCAGCTTAGACCGGTGGGGAGGACCATGCACCTTCCCCATCCCAGCTGCACCCTGGCCCCCTGCTGCAGGGACGTGAGCACCCCACTCCCTGTACTAGTTAGTGCCTGATTCTCAGGGGGCCTCATTGATGAGTCCCCCAGCCCTTCAGTACAGCGCTGTCTGCCTGGCTGCGTCCCTTAACCCTGACTTCTAAGCCATCAATTTTATGTTATTTATTGTTGCCCATTGTGGGTTGCGGAGGGAACTTCTGGGGTGTGTACATTGCCCCTTCCCTAACAACTCCTGGTCCTGACTTGAAGAGAGTTGGCCCACAGGGGCCTCCTCACCTCCCCAACCCAGACTTTGGAGGGGGTGGCAGTTGCAAGACAAATCAGAATATGGATGACAGAGAGGATACAGCAGTCTGTACCCTAGGGAGAGGGGGGTGGAGTTCTCATTGGGAGGCTTGGGTTGGGCCCTCTGCCTTCCCTTGCAGAGCTCAACCCCCTCCTTTCTCACCAGTGGTGACAAGATATCAATAAACTTATTTTTAATACAATTACTTGGAGCTCTGTCTGAGACAGGCCTGGGGTTCCAGCACCTACATCTGCCCCACCCCTCCATGGGCAGGTGACACCCCTTGAAGTTGGAGTTGATGGTTTTCCAGCCTTTTCTTTTTCCCCTTAAATCTATCAAGTCCTATGTTCAGTTCTTACTACTACTTACTCATCCTTTAGATACCAGCCTAGATGTCATCTCCTCCAGGATAACATCCAGATTCCCTCTCCCAGCCTTGGATGGGTCTGCTTCTTAGATTCTGTGTCCTGTGATTCCGAAATGAACATGTGCCTTCATCTGTTTAAGGCATGTTTCCTCCCTAGTTTCACAAGGGCAGGAGCTGGTTCGTTGTTTTTTTTTTTTCACTCCCAGACCTGCTGCAAAGCCTGATGGCAAAGTAGGTAATCACCCTGGACTCAGTCAGATCTGGCTCAAGCCCTGGTGCTGCCCTAGTCACCTGTGTGACTGTGGGCCTCTATTTTCCTCATCTGTAAAATGGGCTTAAAGATTTAGTTAGGAGTCTTTACTTTCTACAACTACATTTTCAGGTCCCAGCTCAAATTACCACCTCAGATAAGCCTTTCCTGATAACCCTCTCCCCCAGCAGTTATTTTAAAATGCATTAAGTAATAATTTCAGTATATTTAAATGAATGTCTGTCTCCATCACCAGGACAATCCTGATCAGGTCAAGGCCTGATCCTGTCTCAATCACTGCTGTGTTCTCAGCATAGCCCAGAATGGAAAAGGGGTTGAATCTTTGAATTAATGGGTAGTTTAAAAAACTTCTATTTTTGGTGCTCCTTTCCCGGGCCAGGTACTGTGCTAAGCCTCTCTATGCATGTTCACATTATCTCCTCAAGGTATCCAATGAAAAGCAGACCCTAGGCGTCGCCTATTTTTTCCTGAGAAGTTTAGGGACTTGCCCTAAACTTCTCAGGGCCAATCCCTGACGCCAGCCTTTGGCCAGAATTCTTGACTCTTACTAAGGCATGGCCCAAGGGTAATTTTAGGTGATACAATGGATGGCCTTTATAATGGTTCTAGATGTAGTTTTAACTTACTTCCTAAAAATATAGCTAAGACATACCCACGATTGTGCACATAAGACAGGCATACCTCATTTTATTACTCATCACTTTATTGTACTTCACAGACACTGCAGTTTTACAAATTAATGGTTTGTGGGAACCTAGCATCAAGTGAGTCTATCTGCAACATTTTTCCAACAGCATCTGCTCAATTCATGTCTCTGTGTCACATTTTGGAAATTGTCAAAATATTTCAAACCTCTTCATTGTATTTGTTATGGTAATCTGTGGTAAGTGATTATGACTTGCTGAAAGGTCAGGTGATGGTTAGCATTTTTGAGCAATGAAGTATTTTTAAGGTACACATTCTTTTTAAGAGATAATGCTATAGCACTTAGTAGACTACAGTCAGTATACAGTATACCATAAACTTAATTTTTATGTGCACTGGGACTAGCTTTATTATGACAGTTGCTTTACTGCCAGTGGTCTGGAACGGAGGGAACCTGCAATACCTCTGAGGTATGCCTGTATTGCTTAGGGTGAGGCAAAAGTAGGTAGTGCTTTTTTAAGAGGAGTCAATTTCAAGAAAAGTGTTAAAATACTACAGGTGTTAAGTAGAATTGTGAAGCTGGGACTGAAGTTTGGATAATAAAATCAGAGCGGCTATGGGTGCAATAGGAAGGAGGTGGGGGGCGACAGGCAGCCCCTGACTGGTTCGAAAACCACTCAAGAATGCAACTCATCAGATAAGTCATTCAGATATTTTTGAGCGCTTAACACGTACCCAGGCCTAGTAAGAGGAAGAGGCTGTGGGGGTTAGAAACAGACCTGTCTCTCTTCCCCCCACCTACTACCCTCAGCCTGCCTAGCGCTGTTCCCCAGGCCAGGAATTAAAAACGGGTCCCCAGGACCTGTTCGGGCCTATCAGTAAGCACTCAAGGTTGGAGTAAGGTGGTCTGGCGCTTGGGTCTCTTTCCCTACAACTCAATTCGTCTTCTCTGGTCGCCATTCCCTCCCCAAAATTTGGGACAGGAAAGGGTGAGAATACCCTCTACCCTGTTCTCCGAAAACACTGAAAGGGGCCCCAGAAATTGAAGGTGGGAGGACAGACGGAATCGGGAAGGCCTCCCCCAACCTCCTAAACAGCGGAAGTGCGTCAGTTTGTTCTCCCCGCAGAGCATTTTGGGAACTGTAGTGAAATTGCGGGGCTGAGAAACTGGACCGCGTAACCCTTTGGAAACCAGAGCGCGACGGCAAGACTGCAACAGAGCTGGGATACGCTCAGCTATTCGCGTTAGCAGATGAGGCAACTGGCGGGAGGCCTTCAGTCCTCCTCTGTCTCCGGCTGTTGCCGGCCCCAGTTAAAGGCTGATAACCAGGAGTTGGGGTTAAACCAAGTGCCAAATGGCCAACTCCCCTCCACCAAATTGCCAGCTCTCAGCCCCCGGAGCTGCTTCCTTCCTAACTAGTCATTGGCCCACTTTCGATGGGCGAGGAACCGAGCTTCGGAGTGGGCAATAATTTGCCTAAAGCAACGTGTATGCACAGCAAGTCGGAGCAGAAACAGGACGCGCGAAATCTTGTCCGCTCCCTAAAATTTCTGAATTCATGGTAGCTCTCACAGTTCGTAACACTTCTCCGCCTCCATCCCATGTGACTGAGCTCTCCGAAGCCCACTGAACTGCTTGCCCGGCAGCGAAGAGCGGTAACAGTTGCTAGCGCCACAGCCTGCCGTCCCCTTTAAGAAGGGACCCCGACGGGACTACATTTCCCAGAAGGCTTTGCCTGCGCGTTATGTAACTTTCCCTGCGAAGCGGCCTCTGGGGCAGAAGGAGGTGGAGGCGTCGGCCGTTGCAGCGGCGGCGGCGGCGGCGGCGGCGGCGGCGGGAGCGGCGGGACCCCGAGGCGGCGCGCCCGCGGCCCTTCACGGGGCGCGAGCTGTGTGCGCCTCGGCCCGGAGCCCCGACCGGGCGGGGTCGCCGACGTGACTCTGCCTGCCTTTCCAAGTAGGCGGGAGCGAGGAAAAAGGCTTAGGGCCCAGGGGGCGGGGAAGGGGGGCCGGACCTGGATCCGCGGGGAGGCCGCGCCGGAGGCCCAACCGTGGCTCGCGCGGTCCCGGGGATACGAATCGACCGTCGGCTTCGCGAATCGAACGTCTGCGGCGGTTGGAATTCGGGGGCCCGGCGGCGCGCTCGCGGGGACCATGGCGTCGGTGCAGGCGTCCCGCCGCCAGTGGTGTTACCTGTGCGACCTGCCCAAGATGCCGTGGGCCATGGTGTGGGACTTCAGTGAGGCCGTGTGCCGCGGCTGTGTGAACTTCGAGGGCGCGGATCGCATTGAGCTGCTCATCGACGCCGCCCGCCAGCTTAAGCGCAGCCACGTGCTCCCTGAGGGCCGCTCGCCTGGGCCCCCGGCCCTCAAGCACCCGGCCACTAAGGACCTGGCGGTGGCCGCCACACAGGGGCCTCAGTTGCCGCCTCCGCAGGCCCAGCCACAGCCGTCGGGGACAGGCGGCGGCGTCTCGGCCCAGGACCGCTATGACAGGGCCACATCGTCGGGCCGCCTCCCCCTGCCTTCACCCGCTCTGGAATACACCCTGGGGTCGCGGTTAGCCAATGGGCTGGGCCGCGAGGAGGTCGTGGCAGAGGGGGCGCGGAGGGCCCTGCTTGGCTCCATGCCCGGCTTGATGCCCCCTGGGCTGCTGGCAGCTGCAGTGTCTGGCCTGGGAAGCCGAGGCCTGACGCTGGCACCCGGCTTGAGTCCTGTCCGTCCAGCCTTCGGCTCCGATTTCGAGAAGGAGAAGCAGCAGAGGAATGCGGACTGTCTGGCAGAACTGAACGAGGCCATGCGGGGCCGGGCAGAGGAGTGGCATGGGCGCCCCAAAGCTGTGCGGGAACAGCTTTTGGCGTTGTCTGCTTGTGCTCCTTTCAACGTCCGTTTCAAAAAGGATCACGGTTTGGTGGGACGGGTGTTCGCCTTCGATGCCACTGCCCGCCCGCCAGGCTATGAGTTTGAGCTGAAGCTTTTCACCGAATACCCCTGTGGTTCTGGCAACGTGTATGCAGGAGTCCTGGCCGTGGCTCGCCAGATGTTTCATGATGCTCTTCGGGAGCCGGGCAAGGCACTGGCCTCATCAGGCTTCAAGTACCTCGAATATGAACGCCGACACGGCTCAGGGGAATGGCGCCAGCTGGGGGAGCTGCTAACAGATGGTGTCCGCAGCTTCCGCGAACCAGCTCCGGCCGAGGCCCTGCCCCAGCAGTACCCAGAACCGGCCCCTGCTGCTCTATGTGGCCCACCCCCTCGAGCCCCATCCCGGAACCTGGCGCCCACACCCCGCCGTCGCAAGGCATCCCCTGAGCCTGAGGGTGAGGGGGCTGGGAAGATGACCACCGAAGAACAGCAGCAGCGGCACTGGGTAGCACCAGGTGGCCCATACTCTGCTGACACCCCTGGTGTGCCCTCACCCATTGCTGCCCTGAAGAATGTGGCTGAGGCCCTGGGCCACTCCCCCAAGGACCCTGGTGGGGGTGGGGGCCCTGTGCGTGCTGGGGGTGCCAGCCCTGCAGCCTCCTCCACAGCCCAGCCGCCAGTCCAGCATCGTCTAGTGGCCCGCAACGGTGAGGCAGAAGTCAGCCCCACAGCGGGGGCGGAAGCTGTTAGCGTGGGTGGTGGCAGCACCGGGGCGACCCCCGGAGCCCCCCTGTGCTGTACCCTATGCCGGGAGCGGCTGGAAGACACCCACTTCGTCCAGTGCCCCTCTGTGCCCGGACACAAGTTCTGCTTTCCCTGCTCCCGGGAATTCATCAAGGCACAGGGCCCGGCTGGCGAGGTGTACTGCCCCAGTGGAGACAAGTGCCCGCTGGTGGGCTCCTCTGTCCCCTGGGCCTTCATGCAGGGCGAGATCGCCACCATCCTTGCTGGAGATATCAAGGTTAAGAAGGAACGAGACCCCTAGGTTACCACTGCCACTAGTCTGCTATCCCCCACCCCCTTGCCACCCACCGCTGCTGCGGATAAGTTATTCCCTCCCCCACCCAGCCCAGTGCCACCCGTTCCTGTGTACATACCCCCCCCTTCTTCCCAGATGGGTTCCCTGGGGTAGATGCATTGAGGGTGGGGGGAGAACGCTTGTGGCTTCTGTCCGAGGGGGTATTTGGGGGTCCCTTGGCCCCTCCAGTTTTCCTCTGCTCTCCTTGGCTTGGCTTTGCTGCTGCTTGTAGCTGGAGGAGAGATGCCCCCCTCCTCCTTGAGAAGGAGCCTCCTGAAATCTCACTCTGATAAATGAAGCAAAAGCATTTTATTGTTCCCCATCTCACCCCCCCATCCCCACCCGACCCTTTTCCTTTTCCTCCTTCAATAAACCGAAAGATGGTTTTTTTTTTCTTCTTTCTTTCTTGGTCCCTTAGTTATGTGAGATGCTGCGCCCCCTTTGGGATCGAACTGATCCTGCAGGGGAGAGAACGCTTTGTTGTAGCCTCCAGGTGGCGCCCTTCCCTTAGGCGGACTGTTGGCTGGTTTTACAAATGCTGGCCATTGAGCGAAAGGTCTATTCATCAGCCCGTTTTCCAGGTGACAAAACTGAGGCTCAGAGAAGGGCTGGTTCTTGGGTGGGAGACACAGCCAAGCTCGGGAATTAGGTTCTTCTGTTTCATCCCGTGTACCTAGAATGTGGAGGACTCCTGAACACAGGAGGGGAGGGGAAAGGGGCAACAGGAGGCTGCCTAGAAGGTTCTTTCTGGGCAAGGAGAGAATTAGGTTAGATTGCTAGAGGGACTGCCCAAGGAAAGAAAGTTTACCTCCACGGGGTACAGTAATGGAGTTCTTGGAAATCAGAATGCTTCTCACCACTGGTGGTGCCATAAACTGCGTTCCTCGTGCCCATCTTGGGAAACCAGCCTAAATGGCAGCCACCCTAAAACGCTGTGACTGGCGGAGTAAAAGGTACTCCCCCCGCGGCCTCCTGTGATGTGCGCGGCCTTGTCCCGCACCTGTCCAGGTGAGCTGATGATTAACCAGGACTTCCTGTTCGCTGGCGTCATAACGCAGAGCTTTAGTGTGCTGTGGCAAAGCAGGGGTTAAGGGGAGGGGGCCGCCCCAAGAGCCCAGCGCCTCCCCCTCAACCGTGAAGCGGAGATTCCAGGAAGGGGGAATGCCGGGCACAGAGGGCAGCAGATGGACGGAGAAGTGGGGGGGTGATAATGTGCGCCGCCACTGCACAGCAGTCATACAACTTGGGCTCAAGGTTGCCCCAGATCACAGAATCCAGGTTACCTCACCTAAATCTGGGAAGACCCTAACGTTCTGATACATCCTGTGGTTACCCAGGTGTTTCACCCACACATCTTGCAGCTCTCCCAACCCCAAATATTAGGGGCCCTGGGGCTTTGTCCTCCACATCTGAAGGATCCTCAGTTCTTAAACCCCCAGTTCTTGGACTGAGGGGTCCCAGCACCCCCTCTCCCCTCGCCAACAGGTCTCAGGTGTTCTGTTACCCCTGGCACTGCCAGCCTGAGCTCTGGGCAGGGCTGGGAAAGCCACCCCTGATTAAATACACCAGGCGATAAGCCTGAGGCAAGGGAGACGCCGGATGGAGTCCCATACCTGGGCACCTCTCCCGGGCAATCTTGTGGCCTACCCTGACCCAGCTCTGCAGACCCAAGTACTGGGTACCCTCCTCCCCCATCCTCAGGGCTAGAGGCCTGCAAACACCAGGGCCCCCCACTGGGGGCTAAAAAGCTGGAAGGACACCTGGTCCTTTAAGAACAGCTGGTGGGTGGGTGGGGGGCAGGGGAGTCACCCCCAGCCTGGCTGGTGTGTATTCTAGATAGAGGTTGGGTTAACCATTAACACAGTAGACGGCCTGACCTGTGTGGGTGTGGGGGGCTGGATCAGTCCCCCTTCCCCCAGCACTAGGGTGGGGCCAGAGTGAAGGGGTTCTGGGTTTATTTGGGGATCAGTGAGTAGGTGAAGAGACTTTGAGAAAAGAGAGACAGAAGTGCAGAGAGAGAGGCCAGGGGAAGATGGGAGATGAGAGGTGGAGAGGGAGATGTAAAGAGAGACCAGCTCACTGGGAAAGAAGACAGACCCAGAGATGAGAGAGATTGAGAGGCCCTCTGAGTTGGGAGAGATGAAGCATAAACAGTGAGAGGCAGACAGACGTTCAGAATAGAGAATTAATTGGAGAAGAATCCAGGTAGGTTAAGAGGACTGAGAGGCCAACTGAGAGACTCAGTAGAGACATAGAAGAAAGAGGGCAGAGAGCCCGAGGTTCAGAGAAAGGAATAAAGAGATGAGAGAGAGAAACACTGAAAGCAGAGAAAGGTATAGGTCTGAACTAGAGAGTTCAGACATCCTCAGACTCAGAAGTTCTATGAGATGGAGTGAGACTGAAAAATAGCAAGGTTGCATTTACCTTGGTCATTTGGTCCCACAGGAAGGCCTGGCTCACTCCTACTCATCCTCCAGGTCTCAGCTCAGCTGACACCTCCTCCAGGAAGCCCTCTTTGACCCTCAGATTGCATCAGGTGCCATTTCTGGGCTCTCACAGACACTGTATTCCCTTATCTCAGCCCTACACATTCTTGATCATCATTGTCTAGGAACTAGACTGTCAGCCCCATAAGGGCAGGCTGGGGCTGTGTGTGTCTCAGTCATGACAGTGTCCTCAGCATTACTCAGCACAGGGCTAGTTTAAAGAATGGATAAATTAATGGGCTCCTTTCCCTCAACTAATCTTTGTTCAGCATTCTCTGTGTGACAAGCACTGTGGAGATGCTTGGGAACAGAATGCAGCCCCTACTTTCAAGGGGCTGACATTTGGGTGGGATATGGAGATGGAACCATCAAATGTGACAGCCATAGAGCAGTAAGTCCTAAGAAGAAAAAAATATGCCAGGAAAAGAGAATAGAGAATGATGGAGATTGCTATCCTAAAGAGGGAAGTAGGGAAGGGCTCACTGAGGAGATAATAGAACTGAAGGGAGGGAGGGAGCAAGGGAGCCTGGGGAAATCTGGGAACAGCATGTGCAAAGGCTCTGAGGTGGGAGCTTGTTTGGCATGTTACAAACGCAGCCAGGTGGCCAGTGCAGCTATGGGAAGAGGGAGAGTCGTAAGAATGAGGTCATCAGAATGGCAGGGGAGCATCAGGAGCCTTGTGGGCCATGGTAAGGACTTTGGGTTTTGTTTTAATGAGAACAGGTTGAGGGTTTCAGGCACTGACTGAAAGGATGGAGCAAATGAGACAGAAATGGCAAAGAATCAGGTAGGATGGACAGCACCTCATTCATCTGTGCACTCAGGATTCATCAGAGGACTTCGTACATATGCCCCAAGATGGTAGGCGCACCAGTGAATGAGACCCAACTGACAGAGAAAAAGTCAGGATGACATTAGATGGGTGGACAGTCCCCCGACAGAGAAGCCGGGTAAGGATCCGAGGACACCCAGGGACAGCAGACATAGACAGACAGACAGACAGACAGACAGACAACAGCCCAGCTGAGAAGTCCCATTCCTTCCAGAGAGCTCCCCACCCAGAAAGCTTCCCTGGAGCTGGAAAAACCCCCAGACCCTCCTGCCCGCCTCGCCCATGGTATGCCCACTCACACCTCAGGCAGAGGAAGCTGGCAGGCCCCACAGGAACCTTTCTGTGCTGGGGGGGTTGAGGGGTGGCGGCGGGCGGGCAGCAGGGACCAAGGGAGAGGAGTGGCGGGCAGGCAGGCAGCGGGCAGCAGCTACACAAAGGTCCCAGTGTCTACCCCTCCTGTCCCTGGGTACAGATATAAATAATATGTACATATCCCTTTATATATATACCAGCAGGCTGGGGATGGGAGGCTGGGGGCCACAGACTTCCCTAAGGGCCTGGGCAGGGCAGAGGTATGCTCTGTGGGGGCTGGGGGCTCGGAGGTAGCGGCCAGGACTGAGAGGCTTGGGCTGAGTGGGACACGGTGACAGAAGGAGGAAGAGACACTTAGGAGGTGCAAAAGAGAGACAGATTGGCAAGGAGATGCCCAGTTAGTAACCTAGCAGAAGAGAGGAAAAGCTGACTTAACTGGAGACATCAGGGAAACAGAGAAATCACACTTCACTGAGACAAGACAGAAAAGGTCAGAAGTAGAGGGACAGTGGAAGTGAAGACAAGGGTCATTTCAGAGAAAAGAAGAGACACAGAAGAACCCAGGTAAGAGGAAGCAGGGACAAAGAATCAGAGAGGCCAGCAGACACCCAGAGAACAGAGGGAAAGAAGCAGACAGGGCTGGGCCGGCGCTGGAGACTCAAGGAGGCTGGTGACCATGGATGAGAGAGGGTCAGGGCACATCTCCAGTTTGGGGGCACTGCCTGCGGGGCCCTGGTCCAGCCCAGTTCAGGGCAAGCGGAGGGCCAGGGAGTGGAGGTGAGGGAGGTGGCCCTTGGGTTCCGGATCTTGATGTTTACCTGTGGCAGGCATTGCAAACAGGCGCCCAGCCTGTCCCATGGCAGGCGAGGGTGGGATGGGCTGGGCCGCAGCCCTGGCACCAGAGGGCCCGACACGCCCACCTGTGGCCTGGGTGGTGAGTAACACTCACGGTGACACCTGGGTAGATGGTGACACATACAGGGACAGACACAGTGACACACAGGGACAGATATAGGCAGACCCAGAGTGATAGAGACATAAATAGACCCACAGAACCAGTAACAGACACACTGCAACAAACGGTGACACACACACACAGTGATGGACATCTGGACACAATCACAGACAAACGTGTTGGTCAGCGTGGAGACACAATGATTAAACATAGTGACAGAGGACACGGTGACAGACACATAGAAGACACAGAATGGCGACACACATGCATACACACAGTGATGCCAACCCAGTGACAAACACTGAAGCACGGACATACAGGCACATACAACGCACACTAACACACTGACCAGAGACACACCACGGAGTAACAAGTAAGCCTGCAGACACAGTACTGACACACTGACACCGAGAGAGATGTATGACATCCAGCAACGCACACAGTGACACGGACGTGCACACATACATGCGTAAGCCTCCCAGACTGCTAGGTTCTGGGCGTGCCCCTCCTCCTCCTGTGGCAGAGGGTCAGGGCAGGCACGGGACCCTAGGACCCCTGCGTGCGGCTGCCCTGCCCTGTTCTAGAACAGCATGGCAGTGAAGGGCACTGACTGGGCTAGACTGCCTGGGTTTGAATCCTAGCTCCCCCACTTACTATCTGTGTGACCTTGTGCAAGTCATTGTACCACTTCATGCCTCAGTTTCACCAATAATAAAATAGGAGGTAGAAAGGGTTGGGTCAGTCTATTAAATGCTCACACAATGCTGGACACAATAAGCCCTAGTAGCTGTCACTATTATTATCATGAGTCTTTTCATCATTATTATTTCATGCCTTGGGATCCCAGTGGCCCTCTGCCCACAGCTGGGACCCTGTCCTGGCCCTGTTTCCCTATCCATGGCTGCCTCCTTTGGACCATGTCACTTCAGGGGACCACAGGCCGGGTGCAGGCCATCTGTCACAGCCCAGGCTTCCCTGTGTCCTCCTGGCTGTCCCTCCATCCTGATGCCTGGCGTCCTCATGTCTGTCCATGCATCCCATGTCTGACCATGGTACTTTTCCATGCTGGACGTCAGCCGGCTGTCCCTGGGGTGGGGGTCACACCTGCCCACGCCAGCCTAGCCAGTGGCCACCAGACGCCCTGACGGATGGCCCCACCCTCCCCCCAGGACCCTACAACAACACCCGCCCCTACGGCCACCTGAGGTCCCTTCTGGGGCGGCCTGAGGCCCGAGCCTGGGGACAGGAAGCCCCAGGCCTGGCCGCCCTGAAAGCCTCTTTCAGCCTGGGCCTCCTCCCGCCGCCACCGACTCCTCCTGCGGAATAATATTTGGGCTGTTGGCCGGGGGGTGGGGGCCAGATCCGGAGGCCGCCTGGGAGAAGCCAGAAACCACAGAGCTTCCTGCCTCGGGCCGGCAGACTCTGGGAGAGACCCCTGGGCCCAAGGGAGGGGGGCGGGCACCCGGGGAGACTGAGGGCCTTTCTCTCTGCCCCAGTTGTTTTTTCCAGGAACCAGGAGGAATTCCCCGGCCTGCCCAGGACAGCGAGGCTGGTGGCTGACCTGGAGCCAGCATGGCAGGGGGCGGGGGTGACACGCAGCCCGCTGGGCGGGCACAGTGACAGAAATAGAGGGCCTGGCCTGCGAGGTGGCAGGTAGGGGCGGAAACTCAGGGCGCTGGGAGAGGGAGGCCAGGGAAGGAGGAGCAAGACCAGAGAGCAGAAGGAGTCGGGGAGGCCAACCTCAGGAGAGCGAGGGAAGGAGGGACAGAGCCAGAGGCCCAGAGAGAGGGAGGGACGTAGTCAAGTCAGAGGAGGCAGGAGGGAGAAAGCGTGAGGCAGACCACAGGAGAGGATGAGCCAACATTTTCAAAAAAGCCAAGAGACAGAGATGAAGGCCCAGAGAGACAGTTAGGGACAGAGTGACACACACAGGGATGACACTAAGAGATAAAAGAGAAAGATGGACACGCAGAAACTGGGAGAGACATCACACATACACACACACACACACACACACATTACACACGGGGAAACAGCCTTTGGTCTTTGAATGAGCCAACTGAATGGTGGCTAAGGAACCAGTGGTCGAGTGAGACAAACACAAAATAAGGAAAAGACAAAAATCAGACCGGTGCGGCCCACCTGCTCCATCCTGGCTGAATATGGTTGGCCCTGTCCCTTCTCCATCTGGGCCTCAGTTTCCACTCTGTGAAATGAGAGGCATGGAGTATACAGTTGTGTTCCCCAGAGAGACAGGCCCTCCCAACAGCTGAGCAACAGGCACCAGACTCAGAGCCCAGGGAGACACAGGGAGGACCAGAGACACCCACACGCCAACCCCAGAGGAGCGCAGCAGCCAAAGGAGAACTCAGCCCCCTCCCCACATACCTGCCTTCAAAAGTGACAGCCACATGCCAGGGCCGGCAGACCCTCCACACAAGAGTGACAGGCAATATATGCAAACCCAGGCAGGCTTTCTTTTAAATATACAGATGCTGATTCTCAGAGGTACACATGAAACACACCACAGGCTGATCTGTACCAATGGAGTCAAACACAGCCTCTCTTGAGGCAGCGGGGACGCAGACAAACTGACATAGAGACACACACCCAACAGTGTGAGACCCAGAGGGACCCAGGGATAGGTGTACAACCCCCGCCCAAAACCATAAACACACACATGCAAGAGTCTGATATCCTGAGACACCCCAGGAAGCATACACCCGAAGTACGGACAGACATACAGACCCACACAATTGAGGGATACAAATAGGTAACATCCTGTAGCAGACCACAGGGACCTCAGTGGGCACAGTGATGCCCTATGACCCACAGAGGCACAGACACACAGATAAACTCCAACACACGCTGTCTCCTTCAACGTCTGTCCTTTCTCCTCCTCCCCAGCTTAACAAAAAATTGAGCAGCTCCCAGGCTCCCTGAACCTCAGAGCTAGCGATGTGTGTCTGGGGAGTGGGGGTGGGGAGGTGGCCTTGGTCACCACAAAGCCACCTCCCCCTGCTGCCCTGGCCCCACTGCTGCGGGGGCTGCTATCTGTGAGTAAACTGTCCTTGGGGTCAGGGACAGCAAAGAGCCAAAGGTCAGGTTGATGCCTACCCCATCCCCTCCCCCAGAGGCAGCCGGCTTTTGGGGGCAGGAAGAAGACAGAGGAACAACAATTCTGGTGGTGAAGCCCCACAGCGCCCACCCACCAAGGAAAAGAGACATTTGGTAAGAGGCAGAAATGGTGCCTTTAATGGTCAAAGACAGCCAGTATCCCACTTCCCAGGCAAGAGCCAGACTTCAGTAGAAATTCCCCTCCCCCTAACCAGTCCTTTCTGGTTTCTCCTGATCCAGAGGGGGAATGGCTCCAGAGAAACCAAGGAGTATTCTCATCTCCACCCCTCACTCAACTCCCACCAAAGAGACAGTGAAGAATGGCCAACATGGGCTGCGGTGGCCATCACGGTGCACCATGGTACACTGGTTAGGTTGACCCGCCAAGGTGGTGGCCACCGTAACCCCCAACAGGTCAAGACAGATGTTATGCAGTTTGGTGGCCAACTTGGCATCTACTACCCCAAGAAGTCCACCAAAAAGGAAGTGATCACAGCATCCGACGTGCCAAAGAAGATGTAACTGAAATGGCATCACCATCGTGCCCAAAGGGCCAACCAAGATGTCATCCCAGATGACAGCCATCAGAGCACCCAACGGGTCACCGATACCATCAATCAACACGGCGGTGTTCACGGTACCCAATGGGCCCACCAGGGCGTCAACAGCAGTCTTCACGGTACCCAGAGGATGGACACGATGCCCGCAGAGATGGCAGTCACCACAGTAATAGACCAACCAAGATGTTAACTGATGGGACAAGCAAAGTGTCACCAGGAGGATCAAGCCCCGAGAGCCTGATGTCGTGAGCTCCAGCCATACTCCAGCCACCATGATCCCATCCCCCTGCTAGGAGGCGTTAAGCAGAGAGCGGGAATAGAGGCTCTGGTAGTAGACCCCAGGCTCGCCACCTTCTGCCCCGTAGCCCCCAAACCCCATGTCCAGTTTGGGAGGTGCCGGTGTCTGTTCCGACATCAGGTTGTTGATGGAGAAAGGGTGGTTGAAGTTATAGGGAGCATCCAACTTCAGCTCCCCTGGGAGCTCCAGGCCCGTGAAGTAGGGTGTGGAGGAAGGGGGTGAGCCACAGTCTAGAGCCCCCGCATCTTCCCCACCCTGGGCCTCAGACTCGGGGGGTGGAGGCTGGGGCTGGGGCGGCGAGGTGACTGTGGCGGAAGAGCCGGTGGTCGAGGTGGCTGCACTGTTCCTGGGGGTGGAGGTCCCACCGCCCGCTTTCTTCACCTTCTCCTCCAGCTTGAAGCGCTTCTGGCGGCGCAGGTAGCAGCCGTTCTCGAACATGTTCCCTGAGCTGGGGTGCAGGGCCCAGTAGGAGCCCTTGCCCGGCTTGTCTGGGGAGCGGGCCACCTTGACAAAGCAGTCGTTGAAAGACAGCGAGTGGCGGATGGAGTTCTGCCAGCGCTGCTGGTTCTCCCGGTAGTAGGGGAAAAGGTCCATGATCCACTGGTAGATCTCACTCAGGGTCAGCATCTTGCCGGGCGCCTGCTGGATGGCCATGGTGATGAGCGAGATGTAGGAATACGGCGGCTTGGCGTGTGCCAGGGGCCGTCGGTACCCTTTTGGCATCTCCTTCCCAGGTACCAGCCCCGGCCCCGGGCCCCCATACCCTGAGCTGCTGCCCCCACCGCTGCTGGCACCCAGGCCCGGGAAGGTGGGCCCCAGGGGTGCAGTGGGGGCAGGGGGAGCCAGGGGTCCTGAGGGGAGTGGGGAGGCAGGGAGCCCCCCTGGGGGGTAGGGAGAGCTCAGAGGGTTGAGGGTCATGTAGGAGTTGAGGGGGGCCATGGTGGGCACTGGGGTCACTGGAGAGTAGACCTGCAGGGAGAGAAAGATGGGGGGGATCAGTAAATCTTCACTCTGCTTGTTGGCAAGGGTCGCTGGACGGCACTGTGCATCCATCTGTCCGCTTGCCTCTTCATGTCCCTTCCATCTTGACCTCTGTCTTGGAGAGCTGTCTCTCGGAGTCCCTCTCTCCTCCGCTGCCACATGCGCAACCCCACCCCAGACTCCCATATACTGGAGCTCACGCTTCACATGGTTTTCAAAGGGTGGTCCCGGACAGCCCGTGGAGCCTCCGAGACACTTTTACAAAGTGTCCATTAAATCAAAACTATTTCCATACAGTTCTAAGGTATTATTAGCCTCTTTTCCCTCTCTTTCATGAGCGTACAGCAGAGTTTTCCAGAAGCCGTATGACATGTTAACATTGCAACACACCGAATACAGAAGCAGCTATGAGAATCCAGCTGTCTCTTACTGAACCAGACACCAAAGAGATTTGCAAAAATGGAACGGAGCCTCTCCCCTCGCTGTTTTGAAATACAGTTATTTTAATAAAAATACATGATTTATACTAACAAACCGTTGCCATGTTTAAATTTGTTTTGATTCGAATGTGATGACTATTGATAGACATGACCCACATCAACAAAAACTAGGGTCCTCAGTTATTTTTACATGTGTAAAGAGGTCCTGAGACCACTGATTTATGTACTAATCTAATCTCTACGTGTATTCTCTATCAGTCATTTGGGTTATAAAATGGCAGTTTTTATACGACAAAAACATTGCAGTATCAGAAATCATGTATCAACCTTGTATCATTTATTTACTATATGTCATCAAATCTAAGACATAAAACTACAGTGTAATTTTAGGTATCAATAAGAACAGGAAACAAACACTGTCAATTTATAATCCCTCGATGCCCAGTTGACTGTAAAACCCATTCTATTTTCAGAAATGTTCAAGTGGGGAAAAGAACGTGCATCTTAGCTCAATGAAATATGGTAGACATTACTACGTCTCCTTAACCCTTTATATATTTTTTCATTCAATGAACAAATATTTATTGGCCACCTACTCTGTACCAGGCACTGCTCCAAGCACTTCACAGGAAAGGTCTTTAATTATTAGGGTCTCGTTATGGAGGAAAAGCTATTGTGATGCCCACTGTACATCTGAGTAAGCTAAGGCCCAGAGAAGTTGTCCAAGCTCACACAGCAAGGAAGGGGCAGAACTGGGATTCTGACTCCAGGGAGACCGGCTCCAGACTGTTTCGGATCATGCTGTAAAAGCAGTGACCAAGACAGACTGAAATGCTTGCCATCATGGAGCTGACAGTCTAGCAAGAAGAAAACAAGATAAACAAACAAATCTTGAAGCCTGGTGAATGGTGATTTCTCCCTTTCTGCATATACTTACCCCTCCCACCCACTGTGTTCCATCCTTTCTCCCTCAACCCTCCATCTGCCCTTATTTGCCCCACTCCCTTCCCTAGCTGGGGTCTCATGGCACTGGTGTGCTGCTAGAGCTCCGGCGAGAGCTGTGAGTCAGTGGGTCCCCTCTTGTCCCCTGTCACTGGAAGGGTTCCAAGGTCCAGAGAGAAAAGTGAATCACCAGGGTCACTCAGGGCATGAGGGACAGGTGGCAACTAACCCTATTCTGAATTCCAGCAGAACAACTCTCCACTCTCTCTGCTCCATCTGTCCAGGCGGCTCTGCTCTCCCAGGTCCCTGATCTCCCCACTGGCTCTGCAGGTCACCCTCCACCTCTTGTCCTGTCTCACTACCTCTGTACCCACTCCTTGTCCCCACGTCTCCCTCCTGCAATGTCTCCCTTTCTCCTCTTCTCTCTTTCCCGCATCCACTGAGCCCTCTCTGTTTCTACCAGCCCCATCTCTTTCACTTTTCCTCTCCACACTCCCTCGGTCTCCTCTGCGTCTTGCACCTCCTTCTCCTGGTCGCCCTCCTCTCTCCCCACCCCTTCCTGGGCACTATCCCTCTCTCTGTCTCTCTATCCCCTTTTCCTCCCCCACCTCTCTCCCTGTCTCTGTCTCCCTTCCTCAGCATCACTATCTCCCCAGAAGTCTCACATGGACCCTGGAGCCACAGCTACTCCCCTCTCCCATGCAATGGTCTCCTTCCGGGTTGCTGGTTCTGCCCCCCAACCCAGAATAAGGGAAGAGAGTCCTTCAGAGATGAGAAGAGAAAGTGATGGACTAGAGGGTTCCAGAGTTCCCACATCCCTCAGCACCCCCCTAACCCAGTCAGGCTCTCTTTTATCACAGAGGAAGGCAGACTAGGACTCCAGGGTCCTCCTTTTCTGGCTCCCCACCCACCCGGAAGTCCTCCTTGAGGTCTGACCTCAAGTGCTCCAGCTGCCCTAATCCACCCTAGGCTTTCCCACGCCCCGGGGCTGGGATGAACCCCCAGTGTCCGGGACTGAGCCGGATCTCCCCTGCCAGGGCGGGGCTGAGATTGGGGGGAAGCCCTCAGGGGACCTGCACCCCCACCCCAGGAGACTGGAATTTCTCCCCTTTCATTTCCTTATTGTCTCTGGAGAAGGGTGGAAGGGTGTGACAGGGAGCAGGGGCAGGCAGTATGAAGCTAGAAGCCTAGTTTCCAGTCCCAGTCCCAGCCCTGAACACCCAGAAAGGCTCAGATTTTCCATCTCTAAAAATGGGGGAGCAGTTGGTCCAGCTGATCTTTGAGAACCACAGGCCAATGGGGACAGCCCAGGGTGATAACTTCCCAATTTCCTTCCAGCCAGGGAGCCAGCCTGGGGGTGTCAATCACCCCAGCAGGAGGGGGCTAGGGGCAGGAAGCAGTTGGGGGACCCTCACAGTTCTCAGTTGGCTGAGTGAGTACAGATGTTTCTCTCCCCATTGTTCTGACCTAAGGGGAGGAGGTGGCTCCGCTGATGGGAAGACTGGGGAGACTCTCAGGCAGTATTTTCATCTTATGCCCCCTTTATGTTGACTCTCAAAATTTGCTCCCAAATTCTGATAATTCTCATCTTCTCTAGACTGCTTCTCGATTTCTGACATGATGTCCACATAAATTGTCCCCTAAACTTCAGACTGTGCCCCAAATACTTCTCCATCCTAGACATCCACAATTTACTTCTTAAGATCTGTCTCCCAACACTAAGGCGTAGTCTCCTTAAATCATGTTCCCTGGCTCTGAACTCTCTGGAAGCTCAACTAGGATACCCTGTCCTGGGAGCCTCCACCCTCCAACCTGGTCTCTGCCTTCCCCCACCATACAACTGACATCTCCAGCCATTTCACCTCCACCTTTCAACACTCCCCATCCCTTCTCTGGTGAGCCTACCCCACCTCACGGGCACTTCACAATTCCACAGTCCCAGGACTGGCCCCTCCTGGGCACCCTTCCAAGCCCTGCGGGCCTGGGGATCCAGGAGTCCCACCCTATAACTTCCAATCCTAGATCCAGGACTCAGACACGCTGGGGCTTCTGTAACTCCCAGATCCGGTCTCTTAAGAGAACTCGGCCATTCCAGCCCCACACCCCCATCTGAAGCCCACAGTCCCCTTCCAGGTTAGGAACCCAAGCGTCCAGACCTCCATAACCTTCTGACAGGGATCCAGCTCCCCACTCCACCATAGAGAGAGCAAACTAAGAAGGAGCTCTTGCAGCAAGAGGAATGACAGTAAGACTTGGGGAAGGACTTTCTGTCTGCTGGGGTGAGGATACACCCCGCCCCCTACTCCCAGGCAACCTAGTCAGAGATGGGGCTGGTGAGGACATTAGCAATTACTGGAGAGTGCGGGAAGCGAGGGGGAGGGAGACCCAAAATCTGAAACTTCCCAGTCTTCAACAAGGAGTATCCCTGCTGAGGGTCTCTAATAACAATTAAACCACTGAAGTTCAGTTGAGAGGGGTGAGGGTCATGAATAGGGATGGGGTGGTGGAAGAAGACTGACCCCTCTCCTGCCAAGGCTCTTGCCCACTCCTCCAGCTTTCAACTCTGACCCCATGTGGACCACCATCTATCTGAGCCCCAACTCTAACCCACCTTTTATTTCAGAGTTCCCAAACCAAGCTTCACCTCTGCGCACCTCCATCTATCTCTGAGCACCAATCCCTATTTCTGACTTTATCTTAGATCACCACGGGGCTCCTTATCCATGAACTCCAATTCTGGTTTCTACCCAAGAACCCCCATCTTTAACACTATGTTCTAACCTTGAGCGCTCATTTAAGACTTTCCTTAATGGTGACCTCCCTTCTCCCATCTTAGTTCATGTCTTTTCCCCCAGTTTTGAACCCCATTCCCTAATCCCCCATCTCTGTCCCCTATCCCGGAGCTAAGTCCTATCTTTGGTTTATTAATTTAAATCTTTCGGATTTTCGGTCCCCAACATAGCCCTCAAGTTTAACTATGACCTGACCCTTGCCTGAATTTTCATGATTCCCGTTTAAGCCGACGAGCTTTCCTAAACCGAGCTCCGATGCCTTGCCCCCGTCGCTGCCTCCTACACCTGGTCTCGGTGTGTCTAGTCACCCGCTCCTCAACTCTAGTTGGGAACCCCATTTGATCCCATACCCCTATCCTTGTCCCAATTCAAGCCCGCAACCTGATTCCCACTTCCCGCTCCGCCATCCCCGAGGACACACCTCGCCCGCCTCCGGGTAGTAGCTCCACTCGGCCAGGTCATGGGCCTCCATCTTCACCGAGCCCAGCATCCCCCGGGCCTGCGCCCCCACCCGCTACCGCTCCGACCCGGGGGGAACCGAGGGCTTCGAATTTCTCAGCCGGCACGTTCCGAGGTCCGACCGGGGCCGTCCCGTCCGACCGCCCGGGGTCCCAGCCTTGCCGGGCGCCGCGGGAGGCGGCTGCGCTTTATAGCAGGGACACCCCCCCACCCCGCCCTCCCGCCTCTGCCCGCCCCAGGCTCCCCTCCCGCCTCCCCTCCCGCTCGGACTGGGGCGCCCCCTGCGGGATTGCGAGGAGATAGACCTCAGGCGCCGAGAGCCGCAGCCCGGGGACGCCAGAGCGGGAGGCGGCTGAAGAGTGAGGGAGCTATGGGTGGGTGGCGCTGCTTATACTAAGGGCCCGTAAGGCATAATTCTGGGACCTTTTCACCCAGGGGGCTTCATCATCTACACAGGAGAAGGCGAATAGGCAGAGCAGAGACCAGCATGACCGCTGCGCGAGCAAGACTCAAAGAGATCGTGGACTCCATAGGTCAGAATATGCCACTCCGAACGGCAAGAGGCCCTGTAAATCACATTCCCGTTGGACGGACTGGAAGACTGAAGCTTCCGACAGCTGGAAATGCTCCAGGCCGAGTAAATGGCTAGGACCAAAGATGGAGGGGATCGGGGCCTCTGATCAGTCCCCAGTGGGCAACGGACCACCTTCGAGACCTAGGAGCTCCGCCGCCCGGGTTTCCCACTTTCTCTGACACGAGCCGTCCAGGGACCCCGAGCCACCGTGAACTCCATTTCCCAGAACTCTCTCTCTCTTGCCGCCCTGTGCCTCAGCTAAGGGACTACATTCTCCAAAAGGCATGGCGCTCAAAGGCCGGAAATGCGAGGCCGCCCCGGCGCCGTCTTGCGGAGGGCTGAGGGCCGCTCTCGTTGGAGGACGTGGGGAAGAGGTCGGGCCGACGTGTGGACTCCATTTCCCGGAGACCCAGCGTGCGCGGTGCATGCGCAGTGTCACAGCAGCGCACGGAAGATGGCGGCGGCGTCCGCGCAGAGGCACTGCTGAGGGGGCGCGAGGGGGACGGAGGCCGGCGCCGCGGTGAGCGGGGAGGGCGTGGGGGCCTGGAGATGAAGGGAGGAGGGACCTTGAACGGCAGAGGCTTTGGCAGGGAAGTGGGGGCGCTGCAAGGAGAGGAGAGCAGAGATGCTCGGGACTCTAGCTTCTTCCCCAGCTCAGGACGCTCCCGTGTCTCCCTAGTGCTCTCAGGGCAAAGTTCCAACGTGGACCCCAAGGCGCGTCCTCGCCGCGGGCCTTGGCTCGGCCTCTGCTCGTCCCCCGTTTAGCACAGCTACACTGGCCTTTCAGTTCCTCAAATTCGCCACGCGCCTTCCCGCCTCGGGATTTTTGCACACGCCGCCCCTTATCCCCGCAACATCCTTTTACCCATTATGCCTGGCTACCTCCCATTCATCTTGCGGCTGGGCGCCAACGTCACTTCCTCTGCGAAGTCCTCCTCTCCCGCCCTCTGACCCGACGTCCTCCTGTTAAATGCTCTCATAGGCTCCTATGCCTTTCCGTATGTCACGTGGTCTAATTTGTTATTGGACTTGTTGGCTGATTGATTATGTTTGTGGCCACGAGCTCCTAGGCGGCCGGGGCTGGGTGTGTGCTGGTCACCGCATGTTCCCGGTACAGCGCCGGTCACATTAAAGACGCCCGGTTAATGTTCGGAGAGTGAATGAGAAGTAACCCCTAGGCCCACTCTGTGTCTATGAGGCGTGTCATCTGACTCCCCAGTTAGAGTGGGGCAGTGGTACTACCAAAGGAGTACAGCGGGTGGGAAGGGGGAACGGTCGTTGGTAGTAGCAAAAGCTACAAACACCCGAAAAGTTCTTTAATAGGGGGACTGGCAGAAAAAAACTGTTAACATCCCCATGATCAAATTCTATACAGCTGTAAAAAGGAAAGAGGAAGTGGTGGGGAGAATGGGAAAATCTCTATGCACTGATGAAGCGAGTGGGCCTCAGCATATATTAAGTGAAAACAAAATGGAAGACCGTGTTTATTACACGCTCCCTTCTTTACAAAAGAAAGGGAAATATGTATACATGTTAAACAAAAGGATAAACCAGGAAGTGGAAGAGGACGTTCACAGGGTAAGAAAATGTTGGTGGATCTCAACATATCATCATGTAAAGAGTGGAAAATTCGCCATGAAAAGGTTAATTATGTTATGGGGACAGCAGTATGCTGGTTGTGGGGTGGCCACATCCCTAGGCTTGCCTTAACAGACTTGGGGGGGGGAAACAATTCCTTTCTTTACCTCCTTGGTCATTACATTTCCTCATCTGTAACATGGAGCTGGAAAATAGTTTCTACCTCAAAGAGTTGGTGTTGTGAGATTTCGTGAATATGTGTATTAGAGTGGTGGCCAGCATGTATTACATGTTCGATAAATACAAGCCCTTATTTCTCAAGCATTCTAGAGCTGAAGAGCTGGGATACTAAGTCCAGTGATTGGGGAATCCCTTTGGCATTCACTCAGCAGGTATTTACTGAGCAATTATTAGATGATAATAATTGATTATTATAATTTAGATGATAATGTTCCGTGCTGGGAAAGTGAACACACACACATACACACAAATGCCTGCCGCCCTGGAACTTAATCATACATAGTGTGTTAATGATAATATATGCCATGAAGTAAAATAAAGCAACACTAGATGAGGAGGGAGGCTGTTGTATAATTCATTCAGCAGACACTACTGCGCAGAGTATATTAAGTTCAGTTTAAAAAAAAAAATTGCATCTTCTTTAGCCTCCTCAAATTACTGAGTTTATACAGTATCCTTCAGACATTTACCTGTGCACATAAAAGTAGTAGCTATACGTTTACTATGTGTACTCATTCAGCTACTCAAAATAGTCCTGGGAGGTAAACGACATTACCATCCCTGTTTTTTACAGGAGGAAACTGAGACCCAGTGTGTTTCTTACCTCAGGTCATTCAGTATATACATACACAAACTTGGCAAAAGTGGATTGAACTGCATCGATTTCATAGGGAGACTGGCAGAAAAAAACTGGTTAACATCCACATGATAAAATTCTATACAGCTGTTAAAAGGAAAGAGGAAGTGTGTGTGGGGGGGAACAGGCTGTTAGGGATATCTTTTTATAATGATAATGCATTTGAGATCCACCAAATATATATATATGTATATTGTTTCGTCCCTCTTCTGCTTTTTCAGTTTTTTTTAAGCTTATCTTCATATCTCCATTTCTTTTGTAAGAGACTCAGTAAACATTGTCTTCCACTTTGTTCAGTTTCACCTAATACATGCTGGAGCCCACTGTTTATCAATGTATAGAGATTTTCCTCATTACTTTTTCCCCCTCCCTTATTCTTTTTTACAGTTGCATAATATTTTATAGATACCCCAAAGTCTCCCCTCCCTCATTCCCTTTTAAAAAATAATTCCATAGTATTAAAGAAAATGGCCGAAACATAATTTACTTAATGAGGCCTTTTCTGATGTAGTGAGTCCACACTGTGTGGAGGACTCTATGACTGGTGTTCCTCAGAGGTGTGTTTTAGGAAGCTGGCTATGGTGTCTGGTCCCTAGTGCAGCCCAGATGGAGATGGGAGACACTAAGACCAGCAAGGTGGCTGCTGTGTATTCATTTGTTCAGTCATTCAGCAGGTGTTTGTGGTCAGCCCACTACGTCTAAGGTACTGGAGGTGAGGCTTGGTATTACACGAGGTACTGCCTCTGACCTGGGAGACGTATCTTCCCCAAATTACAACTTCCATGTACAGACACAGTCTGAGACAGGCCCTGGAGGAGGGAGAGGGTTCAGAAGACCCAACAGACACAGGACCGGCGGGAGGAGAGGGTTGAGCCCTTTGTGGATGGTGGGATGAAGGTCCAGCCCCTCCACAGGCACTCAGCGCCTCATCAGCCCTCCTCTTCTCCAGGGAGAACTGGCCAGCAGCCATGGCAGGCAGTGGTGGGGACAGCGTCACTCGCCGGAGCGTGGCGTCCCAGTTTTTCACACAGGAGGAGGGGCTCGGCATCGATGGCATGACCACCTCAGAGAGAGTGAGCATGGAGAGAAGGGCTTGGAGTGGGAGGCACAGCCCTGCCTTCGGGCAGCCCACGCCCAGGGAGTGCCGAAGGGGCTGGGCCGGCGAGGCTGGCGCCTCACCTGCCTCTCCCCCTCCTTCCAGGTGGTGGATCTCCTGAATCAGGCAGCACTGATCACCAACGACTCAAAGATCACAGTGCTCAAACAGGTCAGGGGCTGGGCGAAGTGGGATGGGGGAGGGAGGATGGGAACCTGTGATAAAAGAAGACACGTACTAACAGTAGAGCCCACTTTTCAGCACTTGGGCTATTCCTGCTGTCATCTCAGTGCTGGGCGGGCATTCTCTCTTTTAATTCCCACAGAAGCTCTGTGAGGCAGGTAACTTCATCCTGATTTTACATAGAAAGAAGCAGAGGCTCAGAACTTAAATCATAAGCCCAAGGTCATGCTGCAAGGAGCTGGCTGAGTGAGGAGTTGGGTCCCATCTCCTAATTCTGTGCTCTTAATCTCTGTATTCCCTCTCTGCCAGGGTCCCATCTGGTGGGGAAGGCATGCAGGTTGCAGGGCAGAACCCATGTCAGCAGGGTCCGGATGGAGGAGCCCAGAGTGGGCTCCTGACCCAGCCTAGGGATGGAGAGTCAGGGAGGGCTTTCTGGAAGAGGGGACATCTGAGCTGAGGCCTGGAGGATAAGGAGACAAGCAGGCCAAGTAAGAGAGGGAGAACACAGGGCACAACTGCTGTGCAAAGGCAGAAGAGGACATGGGGGCGCTGAATGTGGCTCAGAATAGGAGGCAGGTGGAGTTCTGTGGTGGGGGGGTCAGGTTCCTGGGTGAGAACCCCATTTCTGCTACTTGCTCAGTGTGTGGCCTTGGTTAGCCAGCTCTGCCTCAGTAGGAGCCAGGCCCTATGCCAGAACTGGGCTTATCTGAGACTGTCTGTGGGAAGGGCTTCTGCCAAAGCTTGGCAGGTCCAAGGGCCCCAGGAAATAGGTTCTCCCTGTCATCAAACACCTGCTGCATTGTGGCCTTGTGGTTGGGGTTGCAGGAGAGGGGGTAACTGATGGACGAGCCTCAGGAAGGTAGGGGTCCTGCAGCACTTCCCTCTTCCCTTCAACCCCTTTGTGTATCGTGTACCACTATCAACCAGGACCCGTACCTTGTAGGATCTTACCGAAGCCTCACAGCCCTGTGAGCTGGTGTTTAAGATCCTCGTCTTACAGAAAAGCGAACTGAGGCTCAGGGCAAGGCACTTGCCCAGACTGCGATAGGGAGTGGCAGAGCCAGGACCTGTGCTGAGGTCATCTGCCGCCTACCCCCATGCTGTCTCCCCCCACATGCTCCCATCTGCCTGATTGGACTCTGGTTTTATATGTGTGTTCCTCCTCCCCATGCCCAATCTCCTTCCAGGTCCAGGAACTGATCATCAACAAAGATCCCACACTCCTGGACAACTTCCTGGATGTGAGTGACCGACAGGAGAGAAAGGGGGTGGGTATAGGGGCAGGGTACGGATCCTGGTGCAACCCTGACCCGCCTTCTTGCTGATATTGGCAGGAGATCATCGCTTTCCAAGCAGACAAGTCCATTGAAGTGCGCAAATTTGTCATCGGCTTCATCGAGGAGGCATGGTAGGGGGAGAGGCAGGAAGCCCTGGCAGCACCCCCGGTGGAGTCGCCGCTTCAGCTCCCACCCTGGCCCTGCCCTGAGAGTCCTGCCCTCTGCCTCTGAGGCCCAGTGTCCCTCCTGCACACTGACTCCCCAGCAAATGTTTCGTAAGGTCGAAAGCCTGGAGTCATGTGTGATTCCACTGCCTCTCTCACGCTTACCTTCTCCATCATCAGTAAGGGCTGTTAGCTCTACCTTCAAAATGTAAACAGCACCTGGCCGTTTTCCAGCCGTTCCCCTTGCTATAATGTTATGCTGCTCGAAGCCACCATCCCCTGCCTAGGCGACTGCAGTGGCTGCCCTCTTAGCACTCTCTTCTTTGTTTAATTCACATTCACATAAAATTAACTATTTTGAAGTGACCGATTCAGTGGCATTTACACATTCACAATCTAGTTCTTAAACATTTTTATCCCCCAGAAGGAAACACCGTACACTCCCTGCTTCCTCTCTCGTACACAACAGCCAGAGTGATCCTGCTAAGACATAATCTTACCTTGGCGCTCCCTGACTCTCAGACCTCCTCTGGCCTGCTTAGATTGAAAGCCAAGCTCCTTACTTGCGCCTCATCTCCTGGTGGCCTCTTTGATCTTCACTCATGTCCTCCGGCCTCCCTGTTATTCCCCCAAAAAAACACTGTTCTTCACAGCCTCTCCACTTGCTGTGCATGCAAGGGACACTCCCTCCCAGGTCCACAAAAGTATCAGTTCTATGAGGGCAGGACTTTTCTGTATCGTGGACCACTGTATCCTGGTGTCTAGGACAGTGTTGGCACATAGGACAGGCTGAGTTAGTATTCATTGAACAGGTATCTAATCCATAGTAACCACATGGGTTGCTTCTGTCATGCACTGTATTAAATCATGTTCTCTCTTACTCCCTGTAATCCTCACAGAGGCCTTGGGGATGGAGACCTTGTTATCCTCCTTTTACAGAAAAGGAAACTGAGGCTCAGAAGGGTAAAGTGACTTGTTCAAGCTGAGTCATTTGTTCAATAAACATTTACTGGATGCTTTGTGACTATGAGAAAATAAAAGAACCCCAATTTAGTGACTGTTTTCTATTTGTCAGTCACTTTACTAAATTCTATGTTATTCAATCCTCAGAATAACCCTGGATAAGTTGTTTGGCCCATTTGAACACAAAACTGGGTCAGAGAAGTGAAGTGAATTCTTAATGTCACACAGCTAGTACGTGGCAGAGCTGGGATTCTTACCCCATGTCTGTAATACCATTGCCCAAATTCTCACTCTCTGCTTTTTCTAGGAGAATTTGTGGTAAATTTTCTGAGTTTGCAAGAACTACTTGTGCAAAAGATTTGTGTCCTATGCCTTTGTGCCAGGTATTTGTGTCAGGCTATAAGAATATAACGAGTAGAAACATTGTTTCCGCCTTCATGTAGCTCACAGTTGAGTTTCATAATTTTTACTCGACAGCCGTGATATTTAACTTCAGATTGTAACATGCTGTGAAAATTATGTTCCTATTCGGAATTCTAAGTATGGCCTTCTTGAATATTTACTGGAGGCCTTTCATTCTTTCCTTCAACAAAAAAAGGAGACTTGGAGACTCTGCCGGTACTCAACTGGAAGGGGTCCCCACCTTCAGAGCCCTCAGACTTAAATTAGTAAACAAAAGTAATGATTATGTAAAGTGAAGTGCTTTAATAATGGCTAATATTTACTGAATGCTCTCCGCACTGTTCTAAGCGCTTTCTATGTACTGTTACAGTTTTCACAAGCTGTTAGGTGGGTACCAGTCTGAATGAGAGGAAGTAGCTTGTCAGGACTCACACAGTTGTCTGGCTCTGCTGCCCCTTACGTGAGCCGCAGGGCCCTAGAGCAATGGAGTGGTGGGTGCAGGACCAGCCTGCATAGAGGGTTCAGGAGAGGCCACATCCAGGGGTCCCCAGCATTGTTCTCCGCTTCAGGATGTGCTGGCAAACGACAGGTTCGCTCTCTGACTTTCTCTGCCTCCATTCCAGCCTCCTGACACAGTGACTCCCCTGATTTCCCTTTCCTTACGGACCCCAGTGTCCTGTCAGCTACCCAAAGATCACCTGGACCCTGCCCTTTTTCCTCCATCCCCCAGCAAGCGAGACATTGAGTTACTGCTGAAACTGATCGCCAACCTCAACATGCTCTTGAGGGATGAGAATGTGAATGTGGTGAAGAAGGCCATCCTCACCATGACTCAGCTCTACAAGGTGGCACTGCAGGTAAGGGCCCCCTCCCCAGCTGGGGGCATCCTAACCGGGCAGGTCTCATCCTGACCAGGGAGAGTCCAAAAACAGGGGTGGATCACATTCTTTTATGGACAGATGTGCTGTTGACCTTTGAGAAGAGACAACAAGGGTATCTAATGGTGTCTAACAGTTAGGGAATTGCCACAACCCATCCTTCCATCTACCCATTGATTCATTTGTGCCGTCAGGAAACATTCCCTGGGTACCTTCTCTGTGACCAGGATGGGCCAGGTCCTGCTTTCACGGTGCTCACGGCCCCGTAAGGGAGACAAACCCTAAACAGAGTCACGGAAACGTTAATTGACTGTCCTAAGTACTGTAAGAAAAAGAGCACCCTAGGATGTGATCATTAGTGTTAATGAAATGAATGAATCCATTTAAACTCTGCTGCCACCTTGTGAGGTCAGCATTGTTATTACTTTGTCTTAAGATTTGAGCCTTCATCAGTCTGGGTTGTCATTGTCTGTAACCTCATGAGGGCAGGTTAGTCACCACTGGGTCCCGTCCCTGGCATCACCTAGCATGGGGCTGGGGACAAGTTGGAATTCAGTAAATATTTCCCAAATGAATATATTTGTCACTATTTATGGATTTGTGGGTAGAGTTGGCAGTTGATGTCTTATCTGTCTGTCTGTCCATCCCGCCCTGGCCCACTTGCAGTGGATGGTGAAGTCACGGGTCATCAGCGAGCTCCAGGAGGCCTGCTGGGACATGGTGTCTGCCATGGCTGGGGACATCATCCTGCTGTTGGACTCTGACAACGACGGCATCCGCATCCATGCCATCAAGTTTGTGGAGGGCCTCATCATCACCCTGTCGCCCCGTATGGCTGACTCGGAGGTGCCCCGACGCCAGGAGCATGACATCAGCCTGGACCGTATCCCTCGTGACCACCCCTACATCCAGTACAGTGAGTGCCGCCGATCATCATCTGGTGCCATTTGTTAGTCACCCCACTGGCCTTCCTCCCCCGCTCCCCACCTGTCCTTCGCGGCTCTTATTCTCTTGGGGCAGGGTAGTGCAGGGACTGAGAGTGCTGATGCCGGGTTCAGGTCCCAGCTTCACCGCTTACTCACTGTGTGCACTTGGGCAAGTTATTTCTCTCTGAACTTCTTTTTGTAAAGTGGAGGTGGGTGATGGTAGAACCCCTTTCATGGGTTTGTGATAAGGTTCCACGAGGATGTGAGCGCTTCGTAAATGCTAGCTAGTTTTACTGTTTTCTTAATTACAAATTATAAAAATAGTACATGCACACTATTTAAGTGTTAAGCTATAAATATAGAGGGGTACGAAGGGAAAATATGTCCTCCCCCAGTCTTTCTTCCTAGACATAGATGCTGCTAAGAATACTGTTTCCTTCCAGACCTTCTCTATGTAGAGGTTGATATTTGTATATATATTCATAGTGTCTGCATTTGTTCTCTATTTTATTTACAAAAAACAGAACTATGCTTTCTGTTTTCATCTGAGAGGCATTAGAGTACAATGGTTTGTGTTTGAATCTCTGCTCTGCCATTGGGCAAGCGACCTGTTCTCTCTGAGCCTGTTTCTTCTTTGGTAAATTAGGGGTCATTTTTAGGGCATGTAATTTTAGGGTGTAGGTGTAAGCATTTGGTAAGTTAACATGGCTGAAATAGTAAGCATTCCACAAATATTATTCTTATATATTGTTTGGCAACGTTTTGGACTCAACAATATTAAGTTGCATCTTTCCCTATCAAAGTCACATTCAGGTGCTACACAGCATTCCATAGTATGGTTGCATCACAGTCTATTTTTTATTCGCTGTTTTAAATAATGTGGCATCCCGTATGTTGTTGCATAGAAAATGTCAGAGAAGGCATCCACCAAAGTTGTTAAGGATTACATTTTTGGAGACTGGATCAGAGAGAGTGGTGGTACCAAAGACTTTGAGTTCTTTGTCTATGCGCATGTACGTATATATAGCTGACTTTTTTGGGGGGTATTTTTTTATTGAAGTATAGTTCATATCCAGTATTATATTGATTTCAAGCATACAACATAGTGTCTTGACAGTCATATACATTATTAAATCCTCACCCCAACTGATGTAGTGACTGTCTGGCAACATAGAATGATGTAACATGCACAGCTGACTCTTGAACAACATGGGTTTAAACTGCTGGGTCTGCTTATATGAGGACTTTTTTCAGTAAATATATTAGAAAATTTTTTGGAGATTTGAACAAATAGCAGACAAAGCATGTAGCCTAGAAATATAAAAAGAAAAAAGAAAATGTTAGGTATGTCACGAATGCATAGATACTAGTTTCATTTACTACATACTACCATAAAACATACACAAATCTATTATTAAAAGTTCGAATTTATCAAAACTTAGGCACATAAACACAGACCATGCGTGGTGCCATTTGCAGTGATGAGAAATGTGAAGATGCAATGTTAAGTCATAACTGTAAGATTAACTGTAGTACATGCTGTAGTACTGCAGTAATTTTGTAGCCACATCCTGTTGCTTTGTGGTGAGCTCAGGTTTTGTGAGTATCCACTTAAAACGCCGTGTGATGCCAGTGACGCTTAATCATCTCTCTAGTAAACTGTGTATTACAGTGGAAAGTGATCTTTTGCGACTCTCGCGTGTTTTTCATTGTGTGCAATGCAATGTCATAAACCTTGACTAACACCTCGGGGCCCATACGAAGCGCCCCTAGTGATGCTGGAAGTCATGGCACCACAAGAAGATGCTTAATATGTAGCATAGATTGAGGGCTGCGGCTGCAGTTGCCCACCATTTCAAGATAAGTGAACCCTGTGTTAAGGACCATTGTTAAAGGACATGCATGAAGCCATTGCACCTATGCCAGTAGGTATGAAAACCTTGCACTCTTTGCAGAATACTCTTTATTTTGTATTGAAAATGCAGCTTATATGTGGATGCGGGATTGCTATAAGGAAAGCATAACTATAGACTCTAATATTATTCAAGAAAAATTGAAGTCTCAAGAAAAATTGAAGTCTGTATGACAACATAAAACAAAAGGAAGGTGAAGGATCTAAAGCTGGAGAATTTTAGGCCAACAAAGGATGGTTTGATAATTTTAGAAACAGGTTTGGCTTAAAAATGTCAAGATAACAGGAGAAGCAACTTCTGCCTACCAAGAGGCAACAGGTAAATTCCCAGATGCCATTAAGAAAATCGTTGAGGAGAAATGATACTTGGCCTGAACAGGTTTTGAATGCAGACAAAATACCTTATTCTGGGGGGGAAAAAAATCCACAAAGGACATTAATTAGTAAAGAAGAGAAGTGAGCACTAGAATTTAAGGAAAGAAATAGGCTAACTACTGTTTGGTGCAAATGCAGTCGGGTTTACGATCAGAACTGTCTTTACCTGTAAAGCTGCTAACCGTGGAGGGCAAAGATAAACACCAGCTTGCCAGTCTTGTGGTTGTGCAAGAAGGCCTGTATATTGAGAACCCTTTTTCTGTATTGGTTCCATCAGCACATTGTCTCTGAAGTCAGGAAGTACCTTGCCAATAAGAGACTGCCTTTTAAAGTTCTTTTGATGTTGAACAATGCCCCGGGCCACCTGGAACCCCATGAATTCAACACTGAAAGCATCAAAGTAGTCTATTTGCTTCCAAACACATCTCTAATTCCGCTTTTAGATTAGGGGGTTGTAAGGATCTTTAAGGTTCATTAACACAGTACTCTGGAAAGGATTGGCAAAGCTATGGAAGAGAACCCTGATAGAGAGAACATCATGTAAGTCTGGAAGGATTACGCCACTGAAGATGCCATTGTTAGAGAAAAAGCAATGGAAACTGTCAAGCTCGAAACAGTTCCTACTGGAGAAAACTGTCCACGTGCTGCGCGTGACTTCACAGGATTTACCTGTGCAAATCAAAGGAATCATGAAAGAGATTACAGATATGACAAAAAAGAAGAGGGGTGAAAGTTTTCAAGATACGGATCTTGAAGAAATTCAAGAGCTAATGGGCACCACACCAGAGGAATTAGCAGATGACTTGGTGGAGACAAGTGCGTCCAAACCAGTGCCAGGCGATGAGGGCGAAGATGTAGAAGCAGTGCCAGAAGACAAATCAACTAATTAGACCATCTGGCAGAAGGGTTCCAGTCATTCAAGACAACTTCAATTTCTTCTGCAACGTGGCTCCTTCTGTGATATGGGCACCAAAACTGAAGCAAACACGGAAGGAGGATTGGTACCATACAGAAGTATTTTTAGAGAGATGAAAAAGCAAAAAAGTCAGAAATTATGATGTATTTCCACGAGGTTACACCAAGGTGGTGCCTCGCCTGCCTCCCCTTCCACCTCTCTGCCTCTGCGGTGTCTGCCATCCCTCCTCCTCCTCAGCCTGTGCAACATGTAGACAACAAGGATGAAGACCTGTATGAAGGTCCACATCCACTTACTGAATAGTAAACAATCATCATGCCATGCAGTGAGTAAGGTCATCTGTGGTGTATGTGAGTGTCTTCGTGCGAAGGTCTGATAACTGCCCAGAAGTGTGTGAGACGTTTTTGTGTCGTCATCAACAACGCCTAAGTGTCCATTGTGTAGAACGTGGTGTGCAGGACTTCTATGGAGGTGAATAGCTTGTCCTTACACAGGCGTGAGGTATGTGGTATTTAGTATAAAATTAATGAATGCTGTGTTGGTTTTCTTACTGTTTAATAGCTTGGCTTGCAAAGAATCACATTATTGTACAGTATGCCTCTTTTTTTTTCGTAATTGGAGACACTGCACAACAGCCTATCATCACATGTAAGTGTTTTTTTAAACAACGTGATGTTACCATTACTGGGTTGGGAATATGATTGTAATGCTGCATGCCGTAACAGTTTTATGACTATTCATAAGTGTATATAGACTAGGCTACTGTGAAGCAGTCCTGTCGGTTACACCAGGCTGCCACAAAGCAGTCATATTGCTGCTGCTTCGTTATCAGTGCATGAGTCATTATACTTGTAAATCAATATGAATTTATTTTTCACATTTTCTTTTCATCTTTGATGTCTAGAGTTAATAATAAATATAACATAGTGCTTTGTGTTGTATAAGACAATACTGATGTGGGTCTTTTGATGACAGTTTTGATGAAAGATAATTCATCTTATAAACACAGTGTAAACTTATGGTATCAATAAATACAGGACAGTTCTGTAAATGTAAGTGGATTTTCTTAACATTTTCTTTAGCCTACTTTATTGTAAGAATACAGTATATAATACATGTAACATACAAAATATGATTTAATTACCTTCTTGGTAAGGCTTCCAGTCAGTAGTAGGCTCTTAATAGTTAAGTTTTTGGGGAATCAAAAATTACATGCAGATTTTTGACTGTATGGGGGTCAGTGTCCCAGCCCCTGAATTGTTCAAGGGTCAACTGTATACATATCCAAAGCTTTATATCAACATAGTTCATACAGATTTCTATAGTTTGATATTTAAAATTATTTCTAGTTTTTCATTATTGAAAACCCATGCTTTGAGCGCCATCTCTGAATTTTTACACTCATTAATAGTCTCATAGGTCTCAGCCACTGAGTTTTCTGTTTTTTGGGGTTTTTTTCAACCATTCATAGCCATCCATGTAGAAGAATTTTTTTCCTTTTGGCCCCAAAGGCTGCTTCCTCCAGAGATCAGGAGAAAGGTCCCTACTAACGGATTATCTTCTCTTCCTCATTAGATGTGCTATGGGAAGAGGGCAAGGCAGCTTTGGAGCAGCTGCTCAAGTTCATGGTGCACCCCGCCATCTCCTCCATCAACCTGACCACTGCGCTGGGCTCCCTTGCCAATATCGCTCGCCAGAGGCCCATGTTCATGTCTGAGGTGATCCAGGCCTATGAAACCCTGCATGGTAGGTTGATCCTCTCCCTTCTGTCTCTCCACTGGTCAGTCTTCTCTTTCCTGAGGAAGCGTGAGGTAGTGGGCCCCTCAGGTATTAATCATCAATCCAGTAGGTCGTGGGTGTAAGGAAGGAGTCGCTAGATAGGAATCTTTTGGTTGCATGTGACAAAAATCTGGTTCAGAGCTGGGTTTTAATATTGAGGTACGTGTGGGTGAGATGACATGATGTCTGTGAAATACCTTAAAAGTAAAAGAGTTCTCCCTCACCCTCCTTCCCCAAAAAAGCAAGGACAAATGTGCCAAGATAAGGAAAATGTTGATGGGTACATGGTGATTCATTATACTGTTTTCTCTGCTTTTGTGCATGTGTGAAACTGAAAAGAGTGGGGTTCAGGCATGAGTGTGTGCATTTCGTGGCTCTGTCTCCATCTCTTGGCTCTTACTTGTCTCTCTTTTGGCTTTGCTCTGTGTCTCTTTCTCTGGGATAGCAAAGATGGCCTCGGACAGCTTTGAGCTTCCATTCTATCCCCTTGGCAACCCTAGGGGGAAGAGAAGTCTAAGGGTTGACACTCATTGTTTCTGATTAGCCAAGGGATTACAAGCCTGACTCTGAACCAATCACAGTGGCCGAGGGATCGCAGTGTTCTTACTGGCTCTGAGTCTGTGGCCCACCTGGACTGAGAAGGAGCCTGGGTGGTTCCCTCAGAGGAAAACCCAGCGTTGTTGGCTGAGGAAGGGGGCAAGGACGGCAGGCAGGCACAGTTACAGGCGGCCTCCTTCGCTGTGGCGTGGAGGACGCTCGCGCATCAGGGTGACTCTTAAACATTAGAAAGCCATTCTAGTGGCAGGGACCAGTGACGAACTGTTGCGGCAGTTGATTTGGGACATTCTGAAGATGAAGGTGGCGATCATAGCCTTCCCCAGTCTTGCGGACCAGAGATGGAGGGAGATGGGATTTTATGTTTAATAAAAGGGAGAATGCGTTTTTCTCTGTTTTAAGGTTGACTAATACTGATGGAGAACTCTCAAGGGTTTTAAGCCTCAGCTTGTACAGGGGGAAGGCCACACAGTAGATCTGACGGTAAAGAAACTTTTCTAGGACATGGCGGCAACCACTGCCCAGGCCTAGCAGGGCCCGGCCCCGTGTGCTCTGCCCACAGCCGAAGCTCCCGCCTCTTCCCTCACAGCCAACCTGCCCCCAACCCTGGCCAAGTCTCAGGTGAGCAGCGTTCGCAAGAACCTCAAGTTGCACCTGTTGAATGTGCTGAAGCACCCGGCCTCCTTGGAGTTCCAGGCCCAGATCACCACCCTGCTGGTGGACCTGGGCACACCCCAGGCGGAGATCGCCCGCAATATGCCCAGCAGCAAGGACGCCCGCAAGCGGCCCCGGGACGACTCGGACCCCACACTCAAGAAGATGAAGCTCGGTGAGCTGTGGAGCCCGTCAGGCCTGGCGGGAGGTGGGGGCAGGGAGCGATTAATAAATAACTAGCAGTTACTGATAGTATTAGTAAATACTATACTCCCTGCTGATATTAATAGTAGTAAATAATTAAAATGTTGAAGCTATAAATTTAATTTCTGCTAATCCTGTATTATAAATTACATTGTATAAGTATGATATAAATGATAAATGGAATTATTAAGGTATATAATATACTTAGAACTATTTATGAATCATTTAAATTCTACAAAACCAGAATGAAAATTGTCTCCCCTCTTATCCCTTTCCCCAAAAGTAACCATTCCGCAAGTAGTAAGGAAACTTAGGTTTTCTTTCAGAAGTGCCTTCTATGTGTAGAGTTCATCTTTCCTCTGTTTGATTGATAAGTGGATTTTCATTTTGAAGTGGTTTTTTTAGTGGTTGTATTATTTATCCGTAGTGTCAATCATGGGAGCCTTTCTCACTCCAAAAAATTTCTTTAAAATCATGTTTTTCCTTCCAGAATATTTGATTGTTTTTCATTTTTTTAAAAAAGGAATTTTTTGATATTAGAACTGAGGTAGGAATCGATTTTTTGACCCATTATTAAGCATACAAAACAGCGTGTTCTGTACTTTGGTAATAATCTTGGAGCCCTTCTGTCTCTGCACATAGAAATCCACTGTGTCCTTCTAAAGGTGGTGTAATAGTGCCTGTGAATTGACCCTCTTTAACCAGCCCCCCTGTTGATGGACATTCTGCTTGCGTCCATGTTTTTTGAGCATAAAGATTGCTGTAATAGCGCATGTCCAGTTGGGCGAATTCCTGGCAGTGGGACTGGTGAGGTAAAAGGTTTGCCTGTTTAAAGTTAGTTTTTGCCCACCAATTTTTACTTTCTATTTCTTTAAACATTTTATTTTGAAATAATTTTGCCCTTGCAGTTAGGTCACAAGGATACTGAAAACCGCTGTGTGCCCTCTATGGGGTGGAACCACTCAGCGCGTTTAGTTGTCACGCCCCCTTCGTCTCCCAGATCAGTTCCTCGCCTGCCTTTGTTTCACGATCCTAACGTCGTGAAGAGCCTCGGACAGCTGTCCGCTCGAAGGCTGCCCTGGGTCTGTCTGCTCTTGCCTCCTCACTGGGTTCGGGTTCTGCACCTTTGACAGGAACACGGCAGAAAGTGATGCCCTGAGCCCTCGGTGGTATGAGGAGGCCCATGTTACCAACTTGTCCCATTATTGGTGACGGGCACTTGGGTCACGTGGTCAATTGACGTGGTATCCACCATGTTCCTCTAGTGCAAAGTACTTTTTTTCCCCTTTGTAAATAATAAGCTGAGGGAAATACTTGAAAGTATGGAAAATACCTGTTCCTCTTCGTACTTTCTCCCCGTGGTGTTAGCGTCCATTGACCATCGGTGCCTGCATCTGTCACTGCCATAATGGTTATGAAAAGACTGCCTTCTACATTTTTTAGTTGGCATTCTGTTATCAGGAAGACCTTTCTTTTCTTCTCCCTCCTCTGTTATCAGTGGGGATTCTTGGGGATTCTTATTTATTCTTTGGGCTGTAATCCGTTACTATTGTTACTCATTTTGTTGCTCAAGTTGCCTCATATTTAGCCAGTGAGAGCCTTTGACGTGGCTCCTATGTCCTTCTAATGTGTCCCATATATTTTTTTTGAGCATTTCTGATTTTATGGCTTAACAAGATAATCTAGACTCATCCTGTACTTTCCTTACCGCAACCTTGGACTCAGCCATTTCTCTAAGGAGCGCTGGTTTCTTATTAAGTAGGGAACAATTTCAGGAATCCAGATCTGAGCACTGAACGTGGCCCTTGCTACTGGGTGCATTTTTAAATTGGTGATAGCCCTTGCCAGCTGTTTTCCAAAAATACCCCTCTGGTGCATGCCAGCCCAGCAGTGTGTGAGCAGCTGCCCCGCGCCTACCAGCCCTGGACAGTTTGTAAATCTGCTGCATAGAAATGGTACCCTAGGTTTGAATTACTTTCTTGCACATATTGGAGTCAGGCTGCACATTGTTTTACATTTATTAGCCATTTGCATTTCTGTGGAGCGCCTGTTTTATTGGGTTGACTTTTTGTGATTGAATTACAATGCTCTTGGTTAATGCACGAGACCAGTTCTTTATTACATGTGTTGCAAACTTTTTTAAAGACTGCGTTTCATATTTTTGCCCTAATCTACTTAAATCATCACCCTATTGAACATTTCAGCTTTTCCACTTTTATAAATACTGCTTGGAGGAACATCTTTGTACATACAGCTTTTTCTTTAAGGTTCAAATTATTAGTTTTTTCCCTTGAGCTAGAGCCACTGTACTTATTTAGCACTGTACTGTATTTAATTAGCCTGTTACTGATGGAGATCATGTGCCGTCTCTCTGGACAATCATTGCTGCCATGAATTCTCTGTACATTTTACCTTAGATGTATGTGTGAATGTGTTTTTAGGGTAGACATCCAGAAATGGAATTGCTGTGTCAAAGAGGTGTGTGTGTTTAAAATTTTGACCACCTGTCAAATTTCCCTTCCAAAAAGCCTATTAGTTTACATTTCCGCAGTCTACGCCCCGACTAACAACTGTGATCACCAGCCTTTTTATTGTTTGTCAATCATATAGGCAAAAATGCTATCTTACTAGGTTTTTACATTTTCCTGATTCCTAGTGAGGAACACTATTTCAAAGACAGGTTTTTAAACAAGAAACTCTGAAATTATTAGTTAACCTTTTAATCTTGGAGCTTAATGTGATCGGCTGGGCTAGTATGGCCTATTCCCACTTCCCAGATGAGGAGAACGGAAGCCTGGAGAGAGACAGGTAGTTCCCTAGGGTCATATGGCACTTTGACAACAGAATCAGGGCTGCAGCCCAGGTCTTTATGCATTGCACTACTCTTGTTTGCTGAGGCTGCCTGGGAGGAAGGACCTGCTTTTCTTTCTAGAGCCAGCATCTTATCTCCTTCTCTATTCCAGAGCCCAACCTGGGGGAAGATGACGAAGACAAGGACTTGGAGCCAGGCCCGTCGGGGACCTCCAAGGCCTCTGCTCAGATCTCAGGCCAGTCAGACACAGACATCACAGCCGAGTTCCTGCAGCCTCTCCTAACGCCCGACAATGTGGCCAATCTGGTGAGGATGAGTGGAGACAGTTCCCACAGGAGGAAGGGCCTCTAGTCCTTAACTTGCCCCCCCACTCCACACTGTCCACCTCTTCCAGATGGCATCCATCCCAGAATACCTCTCAGTTCTCAGTGTTGGGAAGTGTGTCCAGTGGGCCCTAATAACCTTGGACCTCTTCTCTGATGTTCACTTCTTCAGGAGGCCATTTGTCACCTGCCCCAACAGTCCCCACTTTGGGTGTGCCGAGTCCCATCCAGACCCACGCACTCTCTCTCTCTCCTCCTCGTTGAAGGTGGGGCTGTTAACTGAGACTGGATCCCATAGCGTGTTTGCTAAGTGATGTGGGATTGGCGTTGGTGGAGTGGGATGGCCAGCATTTTCCACGGATTCTCAAAAGACATCCGGCTCCAAAGTGAAGGAACCACTGGTTTGAGTTGATGGGGGTGGTTCCCACATCAGTCTTCTGACCACAGCAGCACCCAGACCCTTCTGTTGGGTGCTCATGTACAGTGCCTCTTGCCATGCCCCACGCAGTCACCCTCAGCCTTCCCTTCTCTCCACCTCAAGGCTCCAGGGGCTTAGTAGTTGGGTTAATGGACTGCATGTTTTGTCATGACGGTGGCAAGAAGGAGTTTTCTCTCCAGCTCAGACCTCAGTGAGCTCCAGGCCTAAATTTGTGGCCACCTTCTGCATCTTTCTCTCCTCCGATGTTCCACAGGCACCTCCAGTATAACTAAAGAAGTTCCCTTGCTCCGATCCCTGCTATGGCTCTGTTTCCTTCCAGATGAAACTGAAATTCAGCTTGCCTTAGGGCCTGTCTGATTTGACTCCCATTAACTCGTACCTCATCTACCCTCCTCACACTCTGGGAAATTCTCCTATCCAAATTATTGGCGTGAAGTTGTTCATAGGATTCTTTTATAATACCTGCTATCTCTGTAATAATGAGCTGCTTTCTTGTCCCTAACACTGTGTCCTTACTCTTTTTTTTTGTTTAATCTTGCCATAGATTGACTTATTTTCAGTTATTGCAAGGAAGTGGCTCTTAAATTCTGTTGAGATTCTCTCATAACCTTTTCTGGTTTATTTCTGTTGTCTTTAATCTCTTTCCTGATGTTTTCCTTCCTTTTTTTTTTTCTATCATTAATCTACAATTACATGAAAAACACCATGTTTACCAGGCTCTCCCCCCTCACCAAGTCCCCCCCACACCCCACCACAGTCACTGTTCATCAGCGCAGCAAGACGCTCTATAATCACCACCTGTCCTCTGTGCGTTGTACAGCCCTCCCCGTACCCCCCCACAACACTACACATGCTAATCGTAATGCCTCCCCTTCTTTCCTTCCCCCCACTTATCCCTCCCTTCCCACCCATCATCCCCAGTTCCTTTCCCTTTGGTAACTGTTAGTCCATTCTTGGGTTCTGTGAGTCTCCTGCTGTTTTGTTCCTTCAGTTTTTCTTTGTTCTTATATTCCACATATAAGTGAAATCATTTGGTATTTCTCTTTCTCCACCTGACTTATTTCACTGAGTGTAATACCCTCTAGCTCCATCCATGTTGCTGCAAATGGTAGGATTTGTTTTCTTCTTATGGCTGAATAATATTCCATTGTGTATATGTACCACATCTTCTTTATCCATTCATCTACTGATGGACACGTAGGTTGTTTCCATTTCTTGGCTATTGTAAATAGTGCTGTGATAAACATAGGGGTGCTTCTGTCTTTTTCAAACTGGGCTGCTGTATTCTTAGGGTAAATTCCTAGAAGTCCTGATGTTTTCTTTGAATGTTTTTTCCTGTAGTTTTAAGTTAGATGCTTGGCTTATTAATTTCTAGTCGTCTTTCCAATGTAAGCATTTAAGGATCTGATTTTCCATCCAAGTACTATTTTAGCAACATTCTACACATTTTAATTTGTGGCTATTTCATTATCTTTCTGTTCTGATTACCTTATTATTTAGAGTGCAGCTAGACTTCCAAGCATGTAGAGAATTTGAAACTATCTTTTGTTACCCGTTCCTGACAGACACGGATGTGCTCTTGGATGCTGGTTTCTTTTTCCCCAGGCCGGGCAGTTTCTGATCCATGTTACACTCTTCAGTGAACCTCCTTCCACCCGCTCTCTGGCAGGGTGCCAGCCCTGCTGCCTCTTAGCCTTCTCCTGTGTAGTTTCTGTACCTGAAATACATACCCCCCTCCCACTGCAAGACTCACCCTACGCCAGTCTGCTTCTCACCCTCCTGAAGCGTCTCGCGGCTCCCATCACTTCCCTCTCATGAACCACACTACGTAGCACTCGTTTTCTCTCCGACTCCCCAGGAGTCAGCTCCACGAGAGCAGGTCCGGGGGTCTGTCGTAGTCACCGCCATTCCCCCCCACTGGCCTGGGCATGGGATGAATGCTTATTAGTCATCGAGTAAGGAGAGGCTCCTCTTCCTGGGCATCCTGCAGGTCCTCATCAGCATGGTGTACCTGCCCGAGGCCATGCCTGCCTCCTTCCAAGCCATCTATACCCCAGTGGAGTCAGCAGGCACTGAAGCCCAGATCAAGCACCTGGCTCGGCTCATGGCCACACAGATGACGGCTGCAGGACTGGGGCCAGGTGAGTGTCACATGACATTGAGCCATATCAGGGGTTGGCACTGGGGCTGCTGAGCTCTTCTTGTTGGAAGAGTACCTCCTTGTGGTGGTGTAAATGAAAAACACATGCAATCTTGGGTATAAATAATTAGAGATCCTATAGACTTATTGAGTACTCGGTATTTTCAGGTCCTGAACTTTGAAATCCAACAGACCTGGGTTTGAGGTCTGAGGTGACCCATACTGTCTCAGCCACTTAATAGCTAGGTGACTTTGGTCAAGTCACTTAACCTCTTTGATGCCCAAGTGTTCCAATTTTAATACCACTGCCGAGATATAAATTATGTACAGTTAAACACACCACTCTAAAGTATATACACCTTAGTGAATTTTCATAAGGTGAATACACTCGTGGAGATATAGACTATATCAGCTGCTCTGGAAAGTTCCTTTTTGCTCCTTTCCAGTCAATATTCACAGCATCCAACCTCCAGAGACACCTCCTATTCTGATTTCTATCTCCATAGGTTAGTTTTCCTTAGTCTTGAGCTTCATCTAAGTGGGATCACAGAGTCTGGCTCCTTTTGCTCAGCATAATCTTTCAAGATTCTTCTATGTTGTTACGTGAATCAGTGGTTTATTTTTCATTGCTCAGTAGTATTCCCTTACGTGACTAGGCTGCCTTCGTTTCTCCATACTCTGGTTGGTGGACCTGTGTTTCCAGTTTTGGCATTGTGAATGAAGCTGCTATGAACATTTTTGTAGTTTTTATTTATTTATTTATGTTATTAATGTACAATTACATGAGCAACATTGTGGTTACTAGACTCCCCCTATTATCAAGTCCCCCCCCCACATGCCCCATCACAGTCACTGTCCAGCCGTGTAGTGAGATGCTATAGAATCACTACTTGTCTTCTCTGTGCTATGCTGCCTTCCTAGTGGCCCCCCCTGCTACATTATGTGTGCTAATTGTAATGCCTCATTTTCCCCCTTATTCCTTCCTTCCCCCCTCTCCCCAGTCCCTTTCCCTTTGGGAACTGTTAGTCTACTCTTGGGTTCTGTGATTCTGCTGCTGTTTTGTTCCTTCAGTTTTTTCTTTGTTCTTATACTGCACAGATGAGTGAAATCATTTGATACTTGCTTTCTCTACCTGGCTTATTTCACAGAGCATATTGTAGTGTTTTGATGCACACATGCCCTCATTTATCTTGAGTATATACTGGAGTGGAATTATTGGGTCATGGGTTAGGGTATGTTCAGGGTTATTAGAAAATGCTCATTAGCTTTTCCAAATTTGGTGTTCCTCCCAGCAGTGAATGGCATTCCTGGTTTGAGCCTCAGTTGTTACACTGCAAAATGGGGATAACAAGGGTACCTGCTCCAGAAGGGCATTCTGTAGGTTTCGATGAGTTTTGTGTGTACACGGCTTTGAATAGAGCCTGGTGCACAGGAGGTCCTTGGGTGGGAGCAGGTGGGTCTGACATGCCTGGAGCCCATTCGCGCCTCCCTCTCAGGTGTGGAACAGACCAAACTGTGCAAGGAGGAGCCTAAGGAGGAGAAGGTGGTAAAGCCGGAGAGCGTCCTGATCAAGCGACGCCTGTCAGCCCAGGGCCAGGCCATCTCCGTGGTGGGCTCCCTGAGCTCCATGTGCACCCTAGAGGAGGAGGCACCCCAGGCCAAGAGGAGGCCAGAGCCCATCATCCCCGTCACGCAGACCCGGTGAGTCCCCTTGCAGGTGGTGGCACAGGACTAGGGGCCTGGCTCTTGGGGGGTGAGGGGGGAGGAGTGTGAGACAGACAGACAGACAAAGACAGATACACAGGTAAGATTGGACAAGGGTCTGTCTGATTCAGAGTCCATGCCATAACCACTAAGCCTTAGTTGTTTTCTTTTACATAAAAACGCTCTTTTATGCTTAAAATCAGAATGATAATCTCTCTAAGGATCAAGGGAGAATTGAGTGAGTTCACAGTGATGGTTAGATAATTCATTTAGTTAACTCCTGAAGGGTCGTCAGTGATGAAGAGCATTCAGCATGACTCCTGACACGTAGTGAGTGCTGCCTGCTGGCTGTTGCCATCATCATCCTCATGTTACCCAACCCGGGCTTGCCAGGAGGGCCCAGCGTGCTGCCTCGTCAAGCTCCCTGCTCTGCTCACTTCCTCCTCCTGCTGCAGGGGCCCCTTGCTAGTTCTTGGGGAGCCCAGCAGGCCCCCGCTTGAAGGCCCCTGCCACTTCCTATTCTCTCTGCCTGGAATGCTCATCCTCCACATAGATGTTTGTCTCGGCCCCTCGCTCCACTCAGAGCCCCACTCACATGTTGCTTCCTCGCGGAAGCCTTCCCTGACACACCCTTTACAGAAACAAAGTAGCATCCTTTCTTGTTACCCCCACGTCCTGCCGTGCTTCAGCATCCCTGGGGAGTCAGGGAGGCGGCCTGGGGTCGGGAGAGTCACTGGATGACCCTGGGCTCCAAAAAGAATGTCCCACGTCATTCCGCCTTCCGCCTGCTCTCTCTCAGGCTGGCAGGAGCTGGCGGGCGCAAGAAAATCTTCCGACTGAGTGATGTGCTGAAGCCCCTGACCGATGCCCAGGTTGAGGCCATGAAGCTGGGCGCTGTGAAGCGGATCCTGCGAGCTGAGAAGGCCGTGGCCTGCAGCGGGGCGGCCCAGGTGTGTCCCTCTCCCCACCAGCCCGTCCTCCAGTCCCTCTTCCCCAGAGCCTACCTCACATCCCAGTGAAGAGACAGGTCCCGGGTCAGACCTCCCAGGCTCTGGCCTTCAATCGGCCACCTCCAAGCCTCCCTTCTGTCCTCCTCCATAAAGTGGAGACGACGGCACCCGCACAGGTGCCGAGGAGGAAGAAGTGCACTCACACGGGCTCTTACTCAGCACAGGCCTGGCCGCCCGGAGGGGCCGCACAAGCGAGGGCCACCGTTGTGTTCTTTCTTCTTCGTGGTTAACATCCACCACTTGCTGGCTTCATGACCTCAGTCAGGTGGCCTGTTTCCTCCCGCTCTTTTTTTTTTCAGTTTAATTAACCAAATAATGCATGAGCATGCTATTTCTTAAAAAATATTTCCCGGCCATAGAGGTACCATAAGTCTTCCTTGGCCCCCACCTGCATCCCACTCCCTCCCGAGAGGTGACCAGTGTACAAGTCAGGGGAGCCCTTCAGGATCTTGTTCTGTGTACTTAATTATTAGGGACTGTTCCTAGAAACTCATAGTCTTTCTCTGTGATGATTGATTTTTTTTCTCCCTTTTCATCTTTTTTCACACAAACGAGGCCCACTGGGCGTAGGGTTCTTCAGCTTGCCTTTCTCCCTTAACGCTGGGTCTTCACCAGGGAGGCCCGAGCCTCAGCAGGAGGAACCGTACCGCACAGCTGTGGGGTGCTTGGGCTTGCCCATCCCCACGCCAGTGTACATGCTCACTCTCCCGCCAGGTGCGCGTCAAGATCCTGGCCAGCCTGGTGACACAGTTCGACTCGGGCCTGAAGGCCGAGGTCCTGTCCTTCATCCTGGAGGACGTGCGGGGCCGCCTGGACCTGGCCTTCGCCTGGCTCTACCAGGAGTACAGTGCCTACCTGGCAGCTGGTGTCTCAGGCGCCCTGGACAAGTATGAGGACTGTCTCATCCGCCTGCTCTCCGGCCTGCAGGAGAAGCCGGACCAGAAGGATGGGTGAGGGGACAGACCTGCATTCCCCCCGGCCCCAAGAGGACCCTCTCCTCTGTCCTGCCTGTCCTTTCTGGTTTCTGCCCACCTCCCCCTTCACCACCTAAGTCCCAGGCCCTCCCGTCTCCCTGCTCTCTGGAGGCATAGACGAGGTAGTTTCAGTGTGGGCTCTGGGTCTCTCAGGCTTGTGCTCAGCCGTGCCAGTTGCTCTCTCAGTGATCTGTGTGACTCACCCTCTGTTTTCTCAGCTACAGAGGAGAAACTCACCCTCTGTTTTCTCATGCATAAATGACAGTGCCTGCTTCACTCGGCTTGTTTTGGAAGTTGACTTCCCACCATCCCCATCTCTTACCTGAATCAGTCCCGTTAGCTTTCTCCTTGTTCTCAGCCTCCAGAGTATCTGTCCATTCTCCATGCAGCAGCCTGGGTAACATTTTATAATGTAAATCCTGTCTTATTACTTCCCCGTTAAAAGCCTTTAATAGTTCTTCATCGCTTTTAGGGCAAAGTGCAGCCTCACTGTGTGCCCTGTGAACCCTTGTGGGCAGAAACCTCCTTCTGCCCCTCTGTCAGCTCTCATCCACCAGAGTCAACTCGAATGTTCTCGCAAAGCAGCCTTTTGTGGCCACCCATCTAAAATAGCAGTATCCTTCCCCACTCCTCATTGCTGTATTAAATGAGTAAAATCAGGAATCCCCCTGTAACAAAGGGGAGAAACAGTTTCAGAGGTGGAGTCTGCCCAGCGGGCATGCTCCCCCAGCTGGCAGCATTTGAAGCCTGCTCTGTTCGCCTCCAGAGCCCCTTCCCCGGGGGCTGAGTGAGCTCTGTGAGCCAGGGCCCTGCCAGCTCCGAGCTGCTGTGGCCCAGCAGGATGGGGGCGTCGGGGGGCCACTCCTCTGTAGCCGGTCCCTGTCCTTCCTTTTACTGTAGGATCTTCACCAAGGTTGTGCTGGAGGCGCCGCTGATCACCGAGAGCGCCTTAGAGGTGATTCGCAAGTACTGCGAGGACGAGGTGAGGAGGACTACGCCAGGGGACCGCCCTCTGTCCCTGGCGTCATGGCGCAGGCAGGAGCCCTCCTCTCCGCAGCCTGTGGCAGGGGGACAGGCCCCTGTGTTGTGGGGGGCGTCTGACGGGCACATAGCCTAGCCCTTGTGGCCAGGGCTTCTGTGAGGGACGGGGCCCTTCAGTCCAAGCAAGGTGGGGAGACATCCCACAGGCACCCAGCCAGCGGATTGAGCTCTGCTTCCCTCCCTCCTGCCACAGAGTCGCACCTACCTGGGCATGGCCACCCTCCGAGACCTGATCTTCAAGCGCCCGTCCCGCCAGTTCCAGTACCTGCATGTCTTGTTAGACCTCAGCTCCCACGAGAAAGACAAGGTGATCCCTGCCTCCCTGTGCTGGGCTGCACTCAGTCCTTCCTCCCTCCTGAGTAACCACCCAGCTTCTCCCACATCCCCTGAAAGTTTCTCTCCGGGCCTACCGCCGTCTTGCAACAGTTATTTGGTGTTTGATGTTTCTCTGTTTACAATGACAGGAGGCCGCTGAGTGTATGCACACAACGTACACTCACCCTCTCAGGAAGGGCAGTCCCACTCACTGTGACTCCCTCTGTGTTGGTGAGCCCCCCGTAAGGCACAGTGCTGGGCTGGGACTTGTGGGGCCCCGGACAGGAGAGGAGCCGGTGTGACCCCTCAGAGCAGTGAGGAGAGAGCATGCCCAGGGGTGAGGCAGCGCTTGGGGCTGCCTCTGGTTGGGGGATGGAGAGGAGAGGCACCCTGAGCTGAGGCCTGAGACATGAGCAGAGGGGTATGCTCGGACAGAGGGAACAGCGCTCATGTGTGGGACCGAGAGGTCCCCTGGTCCACCCTACTACAGCCTTACGCCAACACGTGTTCACACATTCAGGAGACGCGCACTGCGCACTCTGGCTCAGTCCTGGTGCTGCTAGGGACAGAGCAGTGCCCAAGGCCGGCCTCTGTCCTCATGGCTCCTGGCAGGGGTTGTCTTGAGTGAAATAGGTCATATAGCCAGTGTCAGGCATTCCGGGCAGTGGGAATCTTTGTGCCAAGTCTCAGAGCCAGGGAGGGTGCCATCACTTCTGAGGAACCGAGGAGAGCACATTCTGAATGGATTGTAGCAAACAAGGCAAGACAGAGTCAAGAGATGGAGCTAAACAGGGAGATAGTGAAGGCCGTGAATTCAGCCAGGAGACCTCTCCCAAGCCAGTGACCAGCCTTAGGCACAAGTAACCCAGCTGGGCCAGGCCCCTCTGCAGCGTGGGCTTGTTTCCTCACTGATGCGGCCCAGCTTGGAACAGTTTTCTGCCCCCACTAACCCCCTTGCTCCCACTCTCCTCAGGTGCGCTCCCAGGCCCTGCTGTTCATCAAGCGCATGTATGAGAAGGAGCAGCTGCGAGAGTATGTGGAGAAATTTGCCCTCAACTACTTGCAGCTCTTGGTCCACCCCAACCCCCCATCTGTGCTGTTTGGAGCCGACAAGGACACAGGTTTGGTGCAGGTTCCTCAGATGCGGGCTGAGTGCCTGCCGTGTCCCGGGCTCTGGGCTGGGACCCAGGACAGAGCTGGATTGAGGCTGAGCCCTGCCCCACTACTGGGAAAGACAGCCAGACAGTAATACCTGGAATGAGCAGGCCTAGGGGCTGCAGGAGCAGAGGGGATGCCTGACGCAGCCGAAAGGGTCAGGGAGAACGGCCTGGAAGAGGGGGCTGTTAGGCCGAGAGCCAGGGGACAAGGAGAGCCAGCCAGTGATGGGGCTCCAAGAAGGGCCGGGCAGGATTATCACAGGCCCATTCCCTAGGGAAGCCCCGGGTCCCTGTGATGAGAGGTCTGGACACCTGGGCCCCAAGGGCTGGACCATTAGATTACAAGGTTCAGGCTGTGGCAGGAGCACGCCGCCTTCGGGCAGCACAGGAGCCCTGTGTGGCCTGGATGCCAAGAGGGCATCCTGTGTGAGACCAGAGGACAAGAGGTACAGAAAGAGGAGCTGGGCAGCGGCGAAGCAGACTGAGCTGCAGTTCAGAGGCTCCCAAGTGGGGACCCCAGGGACTGAAGTAGGGTGTGCGCAGAGCACGTAGCCCTTGGGAGGGAGGGCAGGGGCTGCCCCAACAGGGCCCCATAGGAGGAGCAGTGAGGTCCGGGGATCTATTCTGAGGGCACAGGGTAGTCCAGGGAGCACTGCACAAGAGAGGAAGATGGGGAGAGCTTGCATTTGGTTGGTGCAATGGTCAGACAGGCAGGAATTCAGTGCAGAGGCATCTGAAAGGGGAGCAGTCCTGGTCCCACCCCAGGTCCCTGGTGATTGGCTTCCTGGCTAGAAAAGTTTGCTTCCCAGGCCCGGCTCCCTTCTGTGCCCACCCCTCAAGAAGGAACAGACCCTGGGAAAGGGAGGCAGTTGGGAGGGGAGTTGGGGCCAGCCTGATTCCTGCCCCCTGCCCTACCAGAGGTGGCAGCGCCCTGGACCGAGGAGACGGTCAAGCAGTGTCTGTACCTCTACCTGGCCCTCCTGCCTCAGAACCACAAGCTGATCCATGAGCTGGCAGCTGTGTACACTGAGGCCATCGCTGACATCAAGCGGACAGTACTGAGGGTCATCGAACAGCCGGTGAGGCCGCCACGTCCCCAGCTCCGGCCCTTCCCCTGGTATCTCCGCCTGGGCATATGCTAAGCACTAAGGGATGTCACCCCAGGCTGAGTGGCTCTGTAGCCTGGGGCTGGTTCACAGGTCCGTCTGCCCATGAGACAGCAACAGATGGCCCGCAGCTGCGGGCCGGGAGTTCACACTGCCTCTCGCTTTCTCCCTGTGCACACTTGCACACCCAACTTTAGTGAAGTTCAGTCCCCCAAGCTTACTGCAGGGATTCCCTGGACTCGGGCATGTAAACAGCTGTGTCACTGTTAGCGTTTATGAGCTGGCCTTGCTAGCAGGAATCTTGAGTTGTTGTTATGTAAGCCCCTCCTGCCCTCTTTCTGGAGCCACAAGGTCACCCACAGGAGAAGCGACTCAGCTGCAAATGAGCATCTGAAATTTGGAATGTCTGCCCTTCCGTTTTGCAGCTCGATTTGAAATCTTTTTTTATATCTCTGTCCCTGAAATGTTTTTATTATGGAAAATTTCCAACATAAACAAAAGGAGAGAGCATAGAATGTTAACTCCCACAGTGTCCTTACCTGTAACATCTGGATAATAGGCTTGGTGTGAGGACAAAGCCCTCGAGGGCAAAGACTGGCAGTTCCACTCAGTTGTCAACGTGTGTTGGGCCCAGGAGGGCATGAACGTGAAACCTTGAAGCCTGACCCCCAGGTCAGGTGCTGCAGAAGCAGCAGATGAATCGTGGTCCGAGCTGGCAGCCACGCAGGGGCCCCAGCAGCACGGAGGGTGTGGGCAGAGGTCACAGGCCTTCAGAAGCCATCTCTGAGTGGAAGGGCAGCGTGGGCACTAAGGTCAGCATGGCCTGCCACGCAGGAGGCTGGTACTGCTGCAGGCTCGAGCTGCCGTAGGTCTGCGTGTGAGAGCCTGGGTAGGACAACCAAGGGGCTCTGCCCCACCCCTCTCCCACCTTACCCAGGTCTCCCCCAGCTCACCAGTTGTTTTCTTTTTCTTCCCAGTGTTACTTATTCTATCCCGGTAATTGATGTATGACATTGTACTAGTTTAAGGTGTAAAACATGATGATTTGATATTTATATGTATTGGGAAGTGATCGCCACAGTAAGTTCAGTTACCATCCATCACTTTACATAGATAGTTTTTTTTTCTAATTAAGAGAACTTCTGAGATCTAGTTAGTCTCTGTCACCATTTCTTACCCCAGAGTCCCAGCATCCCCCAGCCACGCTCCCCTGACACCTGGACCTCCCTGGGCTCTCCCCTTGAGCCCCCTTGGCCTCCACTTCGCCCAGGCCCTTCCCCAGCCTTCCCTATCATCCCTCTCTTTGCCCCGAGATCCGAGGAATGGGCATGAACTCACCAGAGCTGCTCCTGCTGGTGGAAAACTGTCCCAAGGGGGCAGAGACGCTGGTCACTCGATGTCTGCACAGCCTCACTGACAAAGGTGCCCGGGACCCCCACCCTTCATCTTTTCCTCCGTCACCCAGGCCTTCCCCACTCCTGCCCAGGACCTGGAGGTCAGAGCTGCTGGGTCCCCAGGTAGTTGGGCCTCTCGTAGGTCTCTCCCCATCCTTGGCCTCCGGTTCTCCATCTGGAACAGTGTGTTGCTAAATGCACTGGAGAAACCAAGGGCCAAGGACTCCTGCTCTGGAATGGAGTTGCCCCTGCCACACACCCACCACCATTTCTCCTCCCTGGGTGCCCACCCTCCCCACCTGGCCCCAACACCTGTGCCTCCTGTTTATTCTTCTGCCTGCAGTACCACCCTCCCCAGAGCTGGTGAAGCGGGTCCGGGATCTCTACCACAAGCGCCTGCCAGACGTCCGCTTCCTCATCCCTGTGCTCAATGGGCTGGAGAAGGTATGGAGCTGGGTGCCCAGATGCCCCCAGTGACAGGGCCTTGCCAGGGCAGGGGTGGGGGCGGGTGCAGGCAGGCACCAGGCACCCGTGTCAGACGCTCGTGAGCACATTCCGGGGCTTGTCAGACCAGGGGTCCAGCTCAGCTCTGCCTATCTCCCTCTGTGACCTCAGGCAAGCCGCTCTCTTCTCTGAGCCTTGGTGTCCCTCTCTGTCAAGTGGGGATCACAGTGATAACCTCCCATCACCCCCAAACCCCCTCCCACTGACTGTCGCAAGGCCAAAACCAGACCGCAGAGGCAGCAGTGTTGCCGTGCGGGGAAGCACCTCCCCTCCAGCCCGAGCTCCCCTCTGCGCGGGTCTCACTCCTCAGGCTGTGGGACTTGATGAGCCGCCTGCTCCTGGTGTGGAAAGAGGGGATGATGATGTTCTCCGCTTGCCGGGGGCGTCAGCAGGCTGGCCCTGGGCCACGTGATAAAGAGGGCCCAGTGGAGGGGGAGGGGGAGCGAGGGGGAAAGGAGCAGCCTGGGGAGGCTGGAGCTGCCCAGGAGCCGCTGGGTGGCCCGTCTGCACAGGGAAGGGCGCACCTGACCTGCCTCGCCTGCCCTCCCCCTGATAGAAAGAAGTGATCCAGGCCCTGCCAAAGCTCATCAAACTCAACCCCATCGTGGTGAAAGAGGTCTTCAACCGCCTCCTGGGCACCCAGCATGGTAGGCGATGTGCCCCTTCCCCACCCCAGGGCCAGCTCATTCCCTGCCCCTGGGCTCCTTGTGCCCCCGCTCCCCCAGGAGGCCTCACCTCAGGCGGTTGGGCGAGAGGAAGGTGTCCCCGAGCTGAGGAGCAGAGTGCCGATGGAGCCTGTTGTGCCTCCTTAAGGGAGAATGGGGTTCATCCTGCTCCCTGGGGCTGTCATCCTGACTTGGCCACGCCTGACCGTCTGTCCCTCCTGTGATGGCATCTAAAGCAGGGGACAAAATTGTGGAGCTGTGGTCTGACTCTGTAAGGGTCCACCCTTTGAGGACCTGACTACTGTGTGTCCCTTGGGCATGTACTCGACTCCCACCCTTCCTCAGCTCTTGCCTGAACCCCTCAAGCCGTGGGTGAGGCGCATCTTGTTTGACATGGTCAAACAGAAAAAAGAAAAGTAAAAGCTGCAAAGTAGTTTGAATGGATTCCTCTCCCCTCTCCCCAGGGGCTGGAGCTAGGGAGGGGGTAGCAGCTGTCTGTCCCGCACATAACCTGGTGATCTAAAACACACATGCAAGTGTCACCAGCAGAGGGCCGTCTCCTGGGCTTCCTCCACGGCAGCACCGAGTGTGGGTCTGGCTCCAGCCTGTCCTGCCCAGCAAGTGATACACTGGGACCTGGCAGTGAGCTCGGCCTGGCCCTGCCCTCATGGGTGCCCAGGCCGGAGGGGAGGGAGGGAAACGGTGAACCACGTTCAGATGCTGCAGAGTACTCAGTGTTGGGAAGGAGGAGAGGGAGACAGAGGCCTTGGGTTGAAAGGGAAGGCCTCCTGGGGGCTGGGGGTGGTTAGCTTTCCAGCTGCTAAACCGTTTAGTCCCCCTTTTTGTGTTCTCAGTCTCTTTCTTCCCCTACTCCAGCCCTTTTGTCCCCCAGTCCCATCGAATCAGAGGATGCCTCATCTTTGACCACCACTCCAGTCTGGGGGCGCACCCACCTCTTCGCTCAGGCCTCTGTGCTGTTTCCTCCCTTGCCCCTCCCCTCCCTCTACAGGAGAAGGGAACTCAGCCTTGTCCCCGCTGAACCCCGGAGAGCTGCTGATTGCACTGCACAACATCGACTCGGTGAAGTGTGACATGAAGTCCATCATCAAAGGTGAGGCGCTCCCCCTCCCCCTCGCGTGGCCTGGCCACTGTGGACAGAACCTCAGTTACCCGCGTGCCTGTGCTGGAATCTGCCAAGTCGGACATGGTGTCACCCGCAGCCCCATCTCAGAGCTCCAGGCTCGCTTTCCTGCCCTCATTCCTTTACCGCTCTCCCTCCTCCCTGCCTTCCTCCCTGTAAGGAACGGCTGGACCTACTGTGCCCTGGCCCAGAGTAGTCCTCAGGAAAGGTGGGGAGCCCCTCCTGCCCCAGCCCCGGCCCAGAGAATGAAGGATGCAGAGCCCACGGCTCAGCTGGGGCAGAGGCACAGCGGGCAGAGCAGGTGTGCACCAGGGCAGTTCCTGGACCAGGAGGAGATGCCAGGTCCCGTCTGGCTCCAGTTGAGGCAGGAAAATGTTGCCTCCAGGGCTGGGGGGTTGGTGACAAACTGGCTGGCTCACCGCAATGAGCAGCTCGTTTACCAAGCGCTGACCCTGAGACAGGCTCTCCTAAGGCCTCACAGGCCTGTCTGCCCGTCCAGACCACCTGCTGCCTGCGAGGATGCTGACTTCCTCTTGTGGATGAGAACATGGAGAGTCCAGAGAGGTTAAGTAGCTTGCTCAGGGCCACACAGAAGCTAAGTGGTGTAGTGGAAAGAACACCCTGAAGTCAGGTGGACCTGAGTGGAAAGCCCATTTCTGCCCGTGCACGGTGCCCCAGGTCTCAAGGCCGCCTCCCGCGGGAAGACCTCTCTCAGCTCTCCTCTGTGCTCCCCTCAATCCCTCCTTGAAGCAGGTTTCTGGCCCGAGAAGCCATCCTTTCCCACAGACGTGGAAACCCTTACTGTCACCCACCCTCCTCGGAAGTCAGCTGTCCCCCAACTCCTCCTCACTTCTGAGAAGAGCGGGGTGGCTCCTGTCCTTGCCCCTTAGTTTCATGTCCGGCCTGGAATAGCTTCTTCAGCGACTTATTTCCTGGCCTTCCTCTGCAAGTTCTCTGAGAAACTTTAAGGCCAAGAGAGGAGCTTGTGAAAATTTAAAACCCATACTACAGCGGAGGAGGAGCTGAGGTCGCTGGAGGAAGAGCAGCAAAGTGAAAACGGTCTCCACGCTTAGAGAGGCCAGGAGTGCTTTTTATGTGGGCCTGTTAAGGTGGGCTCTTCGGGGATCTCAGGAAAAACGGGCCCGTTCCCAAGGATGGAATGCTCACAGTTTTATGTACAGTTTGCAGGGATTCACAGAAACCCCACTGCCCGCTCAGCCCTTTAATGGGCCCAGAGTCTCTGATCTTACACAGGGAAGCGAAGGCCCAGACAGGACAAGGGCCTTGCTGCAGGGCACACAGGAGCCGGCAGCCAGGCCCCTAGATCTGTTGTTAAGGCCTGGCCTTTAGAACCCCACTTGTTTCTTCCTACGAGCCCAGACCCGCACACAGCCTCGCCTCCTGCTGAGCTCCCAGCAGCCCTCCAGCTGGTCTCCTGCACCCTGTTCCTCCCCAGCACCCGATCCAGCCAGCTCCCAGAGCACGTTTCTCTGCCCAGGCACCAGTGGTTTGCCTGGTTCCACTAGTAACCCCACTCCAGTTCCAAAGTTCAGTCTGTTCTGTGCACCATTGAAATCCCCAGTGCCTGATAGTATAACCAGTCAGTCATTCCTAGCATTTACAACCCCCTTAAACCACCCTTTCTTTGGCGAGTTCTTTTATAACGACCTGCCCGCAATGATCTGGTCCAGTAATTAGCAAAACTCTCTGAGCACCTCTGCTTAGCCCCGTGTTGGGCAGGGCGGGGACAGCAGGGATGGAAACAGCTCTGGCCCTGTCCCCCTGGGGCTCCCAGTCCATGTCTAGATAGTAACAACCCAGAGTGAGCAAGGTTGGGACAGGGGACTCCAGAGGGGCCACCTGACCCTCTTCGGTGTGGGACATCAGGGAGGGCTTCGTGGAGGGAGGGACACCTGAGCTGAAACCACAGAAGGGTGAGGTAGCAGGAAAGAGGATGATGCCAGAGAAAGGAAGAATGTTTGCAGAGGCCAAGAGATGCACCAGCACGACCCGGTTCTGGAACTGCAGAGCCGAAGCTGGCTGTCTTACTTGGGCAAAGGGACCTGGCCGGGAGGTGATGTCAGGCTGTAACCACTGAGAAAACCATGCCTGAGCCCCACCCACAGTAGGGTCTCCTAGGCCACAGTGGGAGTTTGGACTTGATCTCTTGAGGGCCTCAGGGGGGTTTGAGGTCAGGTTGACTTTTGAGAGACCCTTTCGGCTGCTATATGGAAGGTGGGTTAGAGGGATGGGAGGGAGACCCAGAGGAGGCTGGGGCAGAGTTTGGGGAGGAAAGGAGAAGGGGCTGGTTCTGGAGGCTTTTGGGCAGAGCAGGCAGGAGCCAGCGATCACCTGGAAAGGAGGGGGAGGACCTTAGTTTCTGGCAGGGCCTCTCTGGCAGTTTCCTCACCTTCTATACTTTTTTCCTCTGCCCCTTTGGCCTAAGTACACACCCACCCTGTCCCACCTCCAGCTTCCCTGCCTGTCTACCTGTAATCCCCTATCCTCCCCCATTTCCTTATAGTGGCACCCCCATTCCTTACAGGCACCCACCCTATATGTTCTCAAGGATTGGGGGCCTCTCTTTTGGCTCAATAAAGACTTCCTGGTTGACAGACTCACCTGGCAAGTGGTGTTTGGGGAAAAAGGGGTTCAGAGGCAGTTCTTGGGGTCTTCCTGTTAGTACAATGGGTCAGAGCACCGCCGATCCCACTGGTTTCAGGATACTGCAGCCCACTCCCCGGGGCCCAGACCTGCCCTGGCCTGCCTACCTGCGTCATGCAGGCCTCCCTGGGCTCCTCCTGGCACTGGTTGCTGAACGGGGGGAGCTCACCTTATGCTCAGGCTTACTCCTCTCTCCCCCGCCTCCCTTACTGCTCTGTGGACTCTCCCCCCCACATCACTCCAGGCCTGATAACGCCCCCAGCACCCGCACAAGCCCCTATGTCGCAGTCAGGACTGGGAGTGGGCAGTCCCTTGGCCAAGCTGCTGGTGGAGGGCCCTCTCTCCTGGCCCTGTGTGGGGTGTAGAGAAGTCAGAGCTGCCTGGAGATGGGGTGGAGAAGCCATGCTGCCCCAGTCAAGCCAGGGTCCCCGTGGGTTGACAATGTATCTTCCGCACCTCAGCCTTTCTGAGGATTGTCCCCAAAGAGACAGGGCCAAGGCCTGCCCACTCAGCCAGAGCTGGACACATCTTTTCTCTTAGACTACACCCTCAGCCTTTCCAAGGACCAAGCCACAGGTCACCTCAGAAAAAGACCTGCTGGGTGGGGACCTCTGTGTCTTGCCCGGAGCTCCAGAAGCCAGGGCTAGGTCTCCCATCACACGGACAGATAACGGGGCTGAGGCTCTTTAAGGGTGGTGGGGCGCCCATGTCCCAGTGGGGCAGCTGGGCAGAGAGGACAGGCCCACTCTCCGCCTCCTCGCAGCCACCAACCTGTGCTTTGCGGAGCGGAACGTGTACACATCCGAGGTGCTGGCCGTGGTGATGCAGCAGCTGATGGAGCAGAGCCCCCTGCCCATGCTGCTCATGAGGACCGTCATCCAGTCCCTGACCATGTACCCCCGCCTGGGGGGCTTCGTCATGAACATCCTGTCCCGCCTCATCATGAAGCAGGTAACCTGGCCCTGGCCACCCTGTCCCCCAGGCAGGGGACTGCAGCAGGACACACGAAAGGTGGATCTGAGGCAGAACCCTAGGCTTTTCCAGCCTGCTTGCCTCCGACCCCCCTTAGGGAGCCCGGATGAGGAGAGCAAACTGCTGAGACCAGCCAGCCCCTATGTGCCCTCGGTCCAGGAGGCAGACCAGGGGTCACCAGTCAGACAGCTAGAGGCTGGCAACGTGATGAGCAAGGGCGGGTGCGTGGGAGGAGCAGGCAGCAGACTTCAGGGGGTGCGCATCTCAGGAGAGGCACAGCTGCCCTTTGCCTCCCACCACGAAAGCCAGGATGCAAACTAGAGCTGAAAGTTCCGTTTTTTCAAGAGAAGCTCGAAGTCTTGAGTTTTTAGAAGTACTAGGATGAAACAGAAAATAAACCCCATCTGAAGACTGGGTTCAGTCCACAGGCCGCCACTTTGCAACATCTGGCTTAGAGGTTAAATGCAGATTCAGACAGACATGGGTTCAAATAAATCTCTTCTGCCGTGGTACACGTGTGACCCTGCACAAGTGCCAGTACCTCCTTGGGCCTCGTCTGTTGAGCAGTTAATGTCGCCCTCTTGAGGCTGCCATGAGAATGAATTGAGACCCCTCTCAAAGCCCTTGGCCTGGGCTTGACCCAGGGGCGCAGCTTGGGGGGGGCCCTCTCAGTTTAACTCCCCTTCTCCCAAGCTGCCCTCATGTCTCAGCTGCGCAGGATCAGGAAGAGAAAGTCAGAACGTGCTCTGGAGGGAGGGCAGGACTGTAGCCCAGAGGAATCTGCTGGGTGGTAGGGGTTTGGGCCCTAGTAGGACCCCACCTTGGCAAGGTCTTTTTCCCCATTTCATGGGGGGGGTGGGCTGCCTGTGTGTTCCCTCAGAACTGCTCCCTCCCTGCCCTGTACAGGTGTGGAAGTATCCCAAGGTGTGGGAGGGCTTCATCAAGTGCTGTCAACGCACCAAGCCCCAGAGCTTCCAAGTCATCCTGCAGCTGCCACCCCAGCAGCTGGGTGCTGTCTTTGACAAGTGCCCAGAGCTCCGGGAGCCCCTGCTGGCCCATGTCCGCTCCTTCACCCCCCACCAGGTACCCCAAGGTGGGGTCGGGTGGGTGGCCCATGCATCTAGCCCTGGGGGACTGGAGGAGGATGGGCAGAGGGGAGCCCTGCCCTGCCACCAGTCAGGGACTCTGGAGGGTCAGGGATCAGGGGTGTCCCCAGAGGACCTCTGAGTCAGAGCTGTCCAGAGCACCCCATCCTGCTCTTCCCCTAGCAAGCACACATTCCCAACTCCATCATGACCATCCTGGAGGCCACCGGCAAGCAGGAGGCGGAGGCCAAGGAAGTAGCTGCAGGGCCCCTGGAAGAGGTGAGGGCCTGCAGCTCCCCCACCCAGGGCAGCAAGACCCTGCCCTGCAGGGCTTTTCTCCCAAAGCCGGTCACCTGTCTCTGTGGGGAAGCTCCTCCTGAAGGGGCGGGAGGGAGGGCTGGGGACATGTGCTCTTACTTCCAGTGCCCACCCTGTAGTCACCAGGGTCGTGTCTCTTCTCTCCCATCACCCTCTGAGAGCAGCAGTGTTCTAGCCCCTTACCTACCTCTGAGCTTCTGTGTGCCCCTCCCCATCCCCAGGACGACCTGGAGCCCCTGGCCCTGGCACCAGCCCCAGCCCCCCGACCCCCTCAGGACCTCATTGGCCTCCGGCTGGCCCAGGAGAAGGCCTTAAAGCGGCAGCTGGAGGAGGAACAGAAGCTGAAGCCTGGGGGAGTGGGGGCCCCCTCGTCCTCCTCCTCCTCTTCCCTGGCCCGGCCAGGCCCTCCCCAGCCGGAGGAAGCCATAGATTTCCGAGAGGAGGGGCCCGAGTGTGAGACCCCAGCCATCTTCATCAGCATGGATGACGACTCGGGGCTGACCGAGGCTGCACTGCTGGACTCTAGTCTTGAGGGGCCCCTACCTAAGGTAGGGATGACAACCTCAGAATAGCAAAGGAAGAAAGGCAGGACCCCAGGGTGAAGCGTGTGGGCGGGGTGACGAAGGTGGGGGTTCCCGGAGGGATGGCCTGAAGGAAAGCTTGGAGATGGGACTACGCTCTGTGACCGGCTCCCCCTTCTGTCACCAGGAGGCAGCAGTGGGCGGGCTGACCTCAAAGGAGGAGCGGAGCCCCCAGCCCTTCACCCCTGCAGAAGACACCATGAAGATCCCCAGCCCCGCCACAGAGGAAGCCGGGGAACCCGAGACCAAGGGGAACACCTGACGGGGCTTGATGGGGAGGGGGGTGGGATGGGGAGCCCGGGAAGGGTGGGGTGGGCAGGGTTTTGCGTTTAAGAAAAATTAAAAGATCGCGGGCCTGGGATCTCGGTGCCGTCTCTCTTCGCCTCCGAGCCCGCAGAGGGACTGCGCGGTACCCGAAGGGGCGCGCCCGGGACCCGGAGGGAAGGCTGGAAGCGTGCGGGGCCTGGGGCTGCGCCTGCGCGGAGACCAACTCCCTGGCCCCGACGTCCGGCGCGCCGCCCCCACCCCAACCAACGGCCTCCCCCTCCCTCCTTGGAAACCGGCGCAGCTGGCGTGGAGGCTGCAGGGTGTGTGCTGGCAGGCGACCCGTGTGGCCTGCCTGCCTGTCTGCAAGCCTTCCTCCCAGAAGTCTGCGACCCCTTTTAAACTATGGGAGACTCACCACCGGACCCTGAGCCCCCTACTCAGCAGTCTTCTAGCAGGAGGAGCTCCCAGGCCCTCCAGCCGCGCGGTCAGCATTACAGTCAGGCTGGGCCCATGGACCCCGGCAAGGTGCAGCACATACCACCCCACGCCCAGCCCTGGCGGAGCAGTCTCCAGGACTGGTCACAGGGGGCCAGCCCGAGCCGACGTGAGAGCCTAACGATGTTCCAGGCCCAGGAAGCCCAGCCCGGTGGCGTAAAGTACCCTCCCCAGAATGTGGTCTTTACCTCAGATGGCCAGCCCCGACATTACCTGGACGAGGACAGGATCCAGGCCTCCCGCCACGCCAGCCTAGTGCTGCAGCAGCTGCAGCAGGGCCGCAGCAGTCTCCTTCAGCAACTGGAGCCTGCCTACCAGGAGCCCCAGTCCGACCTCTTGGGCCAGTTCAACAGGTATCAGAGAGAAGACCCGCAGTTCAGCCAGGGTGCCCAGCATGGGCCCTACATGAGAGATGACCCAGCCCTCCAGTTCACACCCTCGGAGCCGCGCTTCATGCCCTTCAGTATGGAGGTGCTGGGGCCTGAGCCTCAGGAGCTGGCCATACAGAATGCCAAGGCCTACCTGCTGCAGACGAGCGTCAACTGCGACCTCAGCCTGTGAGAGGGGGCCCATAGTGGGGAGGGGGCAGAACTCAGACAGGGAAGGCCCTGCTCAGGTTCTGGGAATGCCTCTCACGGAGAGCCTTCGACTGCTCTGGGGCATCTAACTCTAACTCGGCGTAGGAGTTAGAATAAATACCAACAAATAGCACAGTCACTTACCAGACAGGTGTGCCAGTACTTGACATCTAGTGGTCACAGCTGAGATGTTGCATATCTACTGTCCCTGTTTTACAGAGAAGGAAATTGTCGCAGAGAAATTAGGTTCCATGCCCAAGATAACACCTAGCATGTGGCAGATCCAGAATCCCAGGGCAAGTTATTTGGATCCTGAGGCCCTGTTATCCACTTAACTTTCCTGCCAGACTAAGGCACTTGCCAAGGCCACTTAGCTCTAGTCATTACACACCTTCGGCAGCCCCATTACCTCCTTGTGAAGCTCACACTCTAGTGAGCATGGACTATACATGTTATAAATGATAAGGTGAGAAAGAAGGCAGGGTGAGGGGAAAAGGGAGTGAGGTCAGGGAAGGCCTGTCTGAGGAGATGACATTTGATTAGGAACCCGAAGCAGGTAAGGGAGATCACCTTGCAGGTAAATGGAGGGCGAGTGTCCAGGTATGAGACACAGCAAGTTTAAATGCTTGAAGGCTTGCTGTGTTTGAGGAACAGCAAGGAAGCTGGTGTGACTGGAACCAGGAGGAAGAGGGGGTGTAGGGGCAAATGAGGTTGGAGAAGTAACAGGTCTTTTTTTTTTTAATTTTTTAAATTATGGTATTATTGATAGACACTCTTATGAAGGTTTCACACGAAAGAACAATGTGGTTACTATGTTCACCCATATTATCAAGTCCCACCCATACCCCACTGCAGTCACTGTCCATCAGTGTAATAAGATGCCACAGAGTCACTGTTTGCCTTCTCTGTGCTACACAGTTTTCCCCGTGATCCCCCACACCATGTGTACTAAACATAATACCCCTCAATCCCCTTCTCCTTCCCTCCCCACCCACCTTCCCCCCCACACCCCTCCCCTTTGGTAACCACTAGTTCCTTCTTGGAGTCTGTGGGTCTACTGCTATTTTGTTCCTTCAATTTTGCTTCGTTGTTATACTCCACAAATGAGGGAAATCATTTGGCACTTGTCTTTCTCCACCTGGCTTTTTTCACTGAGCATAATGTCCTCCAGCTCCATCCATGTTACAAATGGTAGGATTTGTTTCTTTCTTATGGCTGAATAGTTTTGCATTGTGTATATGTACCACCTCTTCTTTATCCATTCGTCTACTGATGGACACTTAGGTTGCTTTCATATCTTGGCTATTGTAAAAAGTGCTGCGATAAACATTGGGGTGCATGGGATTTCGGGGTCAAATAGTATTTCTATTTTTAGTTTTTTGAGGAACCTCCATACTGCTTTCCACAGTGGTTGAATTAGCTTACATTCCCACCAGCAGTGTAGGAGGGTTCCCCTTTCTCCGCATCCTCACCAGCATTTGTTGTTCTTAGTCTTTTCGATGCTGGCCATCCTGATAGGCGTGAGGTGATAGTTCATTGTGGTTTTAATTTGCATTTCCCTGATGATTAGTGACATGGAGCATCTTTTCATGTGTCTGTTGGCCATCTGAATTTCTTCTTTGGAGAACTGTCTCTTCGTATCCTCTGCCCATTTGGAGAAGTAACAGGTCTTGCTAGAGCACAAAGTTGACCCCATTCTTCCCATGCTCAGAGCCTGCCATGGCTCCCTAGTGCCCCAAGAAAGAAGTTCCATGTTCCTCACAACAGCCTTCAAATCCCTTATAGGTCATTCCCTGCCCACTCTCCAAGCTTTATCTCTAGTCAGTGCCTACCTCAGAGTCTAGAGTCCAGTCAAAATTAACTTCTAACTCTCCCCAACAAGTCCAAGCCCTCAGGAGCTTCAGGGTCCCTTACTGAAAAGCCCTAGTCAAAGACTGACTTCTTACCTTTGCAATTCAATGAGGGCCCTTCACCACACCCAAGACTACTGCCCAAGGGTTTCCACTCTGCAGAAGGTTGGACACATGTGCTTTGAAGTCAGACCAACCTGGTTCCAAATCCTGGCTATGCTACCACTGTGTAACTTAACGACCTCAACTTTTCTAAGGCCCCGTTTGCTCATGGGGAGAGTGGGGATTATAATTGTTCCTCAGATGAATGATTGTAGTGAGAATTAAACATTGCTGGCAAGTACCCAGTGTAGCACCTGGCTCAGGTGGAAGAAAGCCATCAGTGTTATCCCTCTGGCCTCCTCTCCTCCCATAATCCCCCTCTTTCCCTCCACTCCAGCCAAGTTCATGTTCCCCCAACATGCTAGGCACACCCTCAGCTCAAGGCCTTTGCATGTCACTTGCAGTGATATCACCTGCAAACCATTTTGCTTCTTCCTTTCCAGTCCTACCTTTCCTTTCTTTGTCATGTCAGATTGCATGGGCTGGGACCTCCAGTGAAGTGTGAAACAGAAGTTGTGAAAGCAGCCATCCTCATTCCCAATCTCATAAGGGAAAAGACTTGGTCTTTTACCGTCGGTGTTTGGTGTGTGCTATCGTTACTTGTGGCTACCCTTCATAAAATTGTTAAAAAGTACCTTCTATTCCAAATTTGCTAGGTTTTTAAAAATCATGAATGAGTGTTTACTGTTATCAAACAATTTCTCTGCACCTCTTGTCGTCTTACATAGGTCCATTAATATATTAACATGATAAATTATATTTTTTCTATTTTTCTAATAGAAGAAAATCCACTCTTGCATTCCTTTTATTAGCCCAATTTAATCATGGTGTGCATCCTTATGAGAAATTGCTGGATGTCATTTGCTAATATTTTGCTTAGAATTTCAGTAGCTATATTTCTAAATAAGACCAGCATGGAGTTTTCCTTTCTCCTAGTTTTCTTGAGCTTTGGTATCAAGATTACTTTAGTCTCATAAAATGTCTCAGGGTCTGTGCACCTGCTGTTCCGTCTGACTAAAGCACCCTTTCCCCAGTATCAGCCTGATCCTTCATTCAGATCTCCACTTAAATATCATCTTGGTGAGGGCTTCCCTGGCCTCCCTTTAAAATGACAAACCATCTCCTATCCTTGGCATTCCCAGTCCCCTATTCCTGCTTTATTTGTCTCCAGAGATATTACCACCCCTGACACGATTTATTTTACATATTTAGTTAATGTCTGTCCCCACCATCAGAATGTCAAAAAAGAGACCTTTTCTCTACACCATGTCAGCGCCCCACACAGGGCCAGGCACAAAGCAGTGCGCTCAGTGAGCTGAGCGGGTGCTGTACCCCACCCCTCACTCCCTCCGGGAGGCAGGTATGAACACCTGGTGAACCTGCTGACCAAGATCCTGAACCAGCGTCCCGAGGACCCCTTGTCCATCCTGGAGTCGCTGAACCGAACCACGCAGTGGGAGTGGTTCCACCCCAAGCTGGACACGCTGCGGGATGACCCCGAGCTGCAGGTGACCTATGAGATGGCTGAGAAGCAGAAGGCGCTGTTCGTCCGGAGTGGCAGTGTCGAGGAAGAACAGGAGATGGAGGAGGAGGTGGTGAGTGGGGCGGGGGGAGTAGCGCGCAGCGGGACCCGCAGTGGCCCAGGCCTGGAGGTGAGGGAGCGCACGGCACCCCGAGAAAACACAAATGATTTCGATCTAGGGTGTGTGCCTTGCGGTCGGGGCCAGGACCAGGTCACAGAGGGCCTTGAACGCTAGGCTGAGGAGCCTGTGCTTGCTGCTGAGGCCGCTGGGGCGCCGTGGAAAGGCTTGAAGGAGAGGAAGGGCTGCTTAGCTCGGCGTTTTAGGAAGCTGACTCCAGCGTCAGCATGGGGTGGAGGCTGGCCTTTCTTACCAAACCTTACTCCTCCCTCCCCAAAGTAACTGCTTTGCAGACGTTCCCTGTGAAACCCCCTGGAGTCCCTCAACACGGGACTGCCCGCTATCCCTTGGGTTCACTTTCCCCTTTTGAAAGTCGAGAGCCGCTGATAACTCTTCTACCCGTGACTCATTAACATTCTGATATCCTCAGAATATTTAATTCCACGATTCTGCTTCCAGAATTGGATAACTGCTTAAAATTCAGGTGAGGTATTCTTTTCCTCTTTCAAGGAAAATTTGTTAAAGACTCTGTTTTTTATCATTCTGACACCTCCCAGGCCCCCTGCTAAGAACTTTAGGACAACGCCCCTTGTTTCATCCCTGAAACAAGGCAAGTGCTGTTACTCCCATCTGTGGAGGACCCGAGGCTAGGAAGTGCCGAGACCGGACTAGGAAGGCGGGACCTGACCTCGGAGCGCGTGCCGCCTTCCGCCCTCTCTGCAGGTGGAGCTGCTCTGTGCTCCTCCTACGCCTGAGATTCTAGGATTCGGGCCACGGTCGGGGGGACGCTGAGAGAAAGCTGGGACGGTGACCTGACAAAGGATGGGGCCGTTGCCTGGGCAGAGCGCAGACTGGGACCCAAGTCTTAGGGAGGAATAAGAGTTTTACCTGAGAATATGGTTTTGAATTTCAGATCAACATTCTCTCCTTGGGAGGCCCCACCCCCTCAAATTGCACCCTTCCTCTCCACCGCCCCCTCCAAGTCGCATCCCCATCTGACTGGTCCTTGGAGGCTCCGCCCCCTTAGAGTTCCGGGACTCCTGAGGCTCCGCCCCATTGAAATTTGCACAGGAGGCTGCATCTCTTTCCAGGACCTTGTCCCTGGAGGCCCCACCCCCTTAGAACTTGCAGCTGGAGTCCTTAGGGTGAGGCCTTGTTGAAGATCAATATTGTGGGCATTCGTGGCCTGTGTGTGTTTCTGGGAAGAGATTCAGCGAGATCGGTGATTCAGCATTTTGTACTTATTTTTCTGTCTGATGGGAGGTAGAGCTCTCATTTCTCTCATTTTCTATTGCTTCCAAATGGCTAGCCATGATCCCAATACGCATGGAATAATCCATTCTTCCTGCTTTGGAATGCCGCCTCTACCATTTATTAACGCCTGTCTGGACTGTCTGTTTCTGGATTCCCTGTGCCTTTGCCCTGTTTGTGGCTTTCTGCTCTCGGACTCTCCGGCTTGCTGTGTACGCCCTGCAGCAGGTTTGGTTATTTGCTAGTACAAGGCTCCCCGTCACTGTGCCTCTGCTTTGAAAAGTTCCTGACTATTCTTGCACGTATAATTTTAGACTGACTTTAGAATTATTCTGTCACATTCCAAAAAGTAACACTTAACTGTACTTGTGTGACAACACAGGTCACTTTAAAGCAGGAACTAGATGATGTCACAGAAATGGAGGCGAGTGGCTTACACAGGATCAAAGATTCTCTCACACCTGATAGTCAGGTACAAGCAGTCTAGGGCTGGCAAGGTGTTTCCCCAGGGCGGGGACACTGAGGGCTGCCTTCTCTCGTCACCTCCAAACCTCCTCCTGTCTGTAAACCAAGAGGGCAGTTCACGTCAACATAGAAGCCTTGGAATAAACCCCATCTCTGGCCAGTGCAGTCAGTAAGGCTTGAGTTTTGCTGCAAGTGTTTGATTAAAATGGCCTAAGCAATTCAGTAAAGTATTTAATTACTTCACATCACCCAGAGTGGGCGGAGTTGGGGTGGCCTCTCTGTGACGTCATGAAGAATGCCGACTCTTTCCTCCCCTCCATGTTGCCGCCTTCATCAGACTTTCAAGCATATCCATGTTTGGTCCTTGAGCTCATCACTTTATGTTAAAAAATGGCTGCTGCAGCCGCACACGTACCCACACACCAGTGCCCCAAAAAGGGAGGGAAAGAGCTTTCCCCTGTGTGTCTCCTTTTTTTTTCTTTCTTTAAATCTGGGGAGCAAAAGTTTCCCAGAAGCTGCCTAGAAAATCTCTGCTTCCATCCTATTGGCCAGATTGGATCACATGACCATCCCTGACTGCCAGGGAGGCTGCGAAAGTGACCACAGAGCTTGTCCAGTCCGCGGAAGGCAAGCGATGGAGAAGAAGGTCCGGAATGGTGCTGGCTCAGCATGCTGACAGTGACCACCTCCTTCCAACCCAAGGGCAGGGATGTGGCGGGGCCCAGGCTCAGCTGGTATGCAGGGATCCCAGTGCCCATATTTGACCTCTGCTCCTCTCTCTTCCCCACCCCCTCCCCCTGGCAGTATACAGCAACCCACAGCTCCTGAATTTACTTTTTAAATATCCCATCCAGTTGCCACTAGGAAATCTTTTTTCCCATATCATATGTAGGGTATGACTGGGAACTGGGAGGAAAAAAGAAAGATTTTGGCCACAGGGAGGAGTTATAAAGGAGGGGCTAGAATGTGGCCTCTGGAGCCAGACTAACCTAGGTTCAAACCCAGCCATACCAAAGAGGTCATGTCTAGGCAGGGGGGATGCCAGCTGTACTTTCTCTCCACCCAGGCACAAATTGCAGAGGGAGAGAAAACAGTCTGATCTCTTATCTTGGGGCAGTTGGCCACTCTTGCTCTAGTCAGCAGTGGACAGAAAGACAGGATGATACAATTTAAACATGGAGGAGGTCACTCCACTGCCATGTGGACGGGTGGGAGGGGTATCCAGAAAGAGGGTGATGGCCTTTGTTTCATGGGCCAGGCATCCACTTCCAAGAGTTTCCTACACTCACTCCCCTACCTTCCCTCCTGGCAGCAAGGTGAGTCTTGGGGCTAAGTTTTGACTTTACCCCTTGAGTTGCCAGGCTAAACATCAGTTAGGCAAACAAGCAAGTGCACTGTGTTTAAGATCAAGGGAAACCGCCAGGATTACTTGCAAAATAACCACTCTCCAGCTATAGAGTATGAGGGTGTGCCGCATCAAGCTGAGATAACAGATGGCCCAACAGTCTCTCTGGTTTAAAATGGCAGTTTACTTCTCACCCACACTACCAGCCCATCCAGGCCGGGAAGATGGCTTTGCTCATCGGCCACCTGAGAACCCAGGGGGTCGGAGGCCCCACTGTGACACAGGCTTCCATGGCTCCAGAGGATGAAAAAGAGGGCATAGCAGACCACACAGGGGCTCTTACAGCTTCTGCTTGGAGGTGACATGTGTCCCTTTCGCTGCCGTTTCAGGTGGTCAGAGCAAGTGACATGTCACTTCGGAGCACAGAGAGGGCAGGGGTGGGAATGTAGACCCCCTGGAGTGGGACGAAACATTTTGGAACAACAGTCGAGTCTAGCAGGAAGAGGAAAAAGATGTAATAAATTGTTCATTTTAACAGTGTTCACAAATGGACCTTTTAAAAAAGGGGAATGTAGTACCTTTAGGAAAAACCTTGGTATACTTGTCATCAAATCTTTTACATCAGCTGGTACAATTTAAGCATCACTGTTCATTTTCACACTAACTGTCTATTACAGGTTGAATTGTGTATCTCCACCCCCCCACCCCAGATTTACATGTTGAAGTCCTAAGCCCTCCCCACAGTACCTCAGAATACGACCTGTTTGGAAGTAGGGTCATTGTGGGTGTAATTAGTTAAGAGGAGGTCACACTGGAGCAGGGTGGGCCCCTAGTCTAAGACGACTCGTGTTCTTATAAAAGGTTAAGTCTGGGCACACGCGCACAGGGAGAACGCCATGTAGACGGGAAGGCAGCAATTGGGACCTGCTGCTACGAGCCGAGGCCAGTGGTGGCTGGCAGAATACCTGAAGCAGGGCGAGGGGCTGGGACAGATTCTTCCCGCATCAGAAGGAAACAGCGCTGCGGACACCTTGCTCACAACTTCTGGCCTGCGGACCTGGGAGACAATCAACTTCTGTTGATTCAGTTTGTGGCGCTTTGTTAACATGCCCCAACAAAGTACTACACTACCTTTTCAGAATTTACGAACTCTTTGAATAGTATTTCAGTACATATGAAACAAGAGACAAATAGTCTTTTAGTGCACCAAACAGAAGTTAGCAGTTATCTCCAGAATTCTCATCTTCTTCAAGAAGAATGGCCAATGACTCAGATGGCCATATAAAGGAGCTGGAAATGTGTTAACTTGGAACTTTTTACTGCCCTGACTTCCAGTTGTGTGGTGGTGATCACTGTACCTTCCAGAAGCCGTGCACAGTTTCCCAATGAGAAGCTCATGTCTTTGATCCAATTCCCCCCCTCACCAGCCCCAACAGAAGTGAGGCTTCTGCTGTTGTTATTATGATGTTGTTGTCTTTGATCACATGCAAGCCTTTTCCCCTTGGACAGTTACCAGGGATGAACAGGTGTCTGAGTCAAGACTATTTGGTTTCCAGTAACACACACCTAGAGCTTGCTGAAATGAAGTGGAGGGAGGGATGGAATTTACCAGAAAGATGCAAGGCACTCCCCAGAATTGTGGCACTTAGATGGACCTCAGGAATAGCTGGACCCAAGATGACCAACATCTGCCCCTGCTCTGATCCTTCTCTCTGCAAACTGGCCTCCATTGTCCACCCACACACAGAGAATCATCCACTGTGTGGCTGCCGCATTTACACGTTTCACTTTCAGCCGCATGCAGAAATTGGACCCGTATTAGTTTCCTATGGCTGCTGTAACAAATTACCACAAACTTAATGGCTTAAGACAGCATAATGATTTTTTTTGTTTTGTTTTTCCATCCATCTTTGCTGGATTTTCAACTATTTCAAATGCTCACTAATAATTGCCTTTTTTGCCTTTCTTGTTTTGTTTTTTTTAAATTTTTTATTAAGGTATTACTGATAGACACTCTTATGAAGGTTTCACATGAAAAAACGTGGTTACTACATTTACCCATATTATCAAGTCCCCCCTACACCCCATTGCCGTCACTGTCCATCAGTGCAGCAAGATGCCACAGATTCACTATTTGCCTTCTCTGTGCTACACAGTTTTCCCCGTGACCCCCCACACCAAGTGTATTAAACATAATACCCCTCAGTCCCCTTCTCCCTCCCTCCCACACCCCTCCCCTTTGGTAACCACTAGTCCCTTCTTGGAGTCTGTGAGTCTGCTGCTGTTTTGTTCCTTCAGTTTTGCTTCATTGTTACACTCCACAAATGAGGGAAATCATTTGGCACTTGTCTTTCTCCGCCTGGCTTATTTCACTGAGCATAGTGCCCTCTAGCTCCATCCACGTTGTTGCAAATGGTAGGATTTGTTTTCTTCTTATGGCTGAATAATATTCCGCTGTGTATATGTACCACCTCTTCTTTATCCACTCATCTACTGATAGACACTTTTCCAGTATCTGGAGGCTGCTCATGTTCTTCCTCCTGGCACCTTCCACCACCATCAAAGCCAGCGTGTAGCCTCTTCAAAGCTCTTTTTGATTTCAGCTCCTGTCATTACATCTTCTCTAACTTTCCTGCCTTCCTCTTCCACTTATCTACACCCTGTGATTACAATGGGCCCACCCACATCATCCAGGATAATCTCCCCATCAAAAGAGCCTTAATTTATCACACCTCCAGGTCCCTCTTGTCATATATGATAACATGTTCACAGGTCCGGAGACTGCGACCTGGTCATTTTTTGGAGGGATGGTTCTGCCTACCATACCCCACCCCATTCTGATTTCAGATTCTGGCAAGAGAGCATGTGGTCTCCCTGCGTGGGGACATTGTTTTCCCAGACCTGCCAGGTTGGCCAAGGGCAGCTCATGCTGATCTCATGAAGAAGGCCCTCGTCTGTTTTGTCCTCTGATACATCGTATCAGAACGGCCTTCCCTCGTTCAGGGCTGATCCTCAGGGGACCCTTCATAAAGATTTCTAGACTGACTGAATGAAAGTGTTGGGGACAGCCTGGTGGCCCTGTGGATGTTGGAGTGGCCGACCCAAAGCCTGAGTGCATTTTAGTTCCAGCCCTTGATTTGCTTGTTCTCACTCCCTTTCTGGGCCTCCTTTCTCTCCCTCTCCCTTCCTCCATCTCCCTGGCATTGTGAACACGACAGGTAGTGAAGAAGGTGGCAAGAGGGGCAGGACTTAATTGCCGCCATCCTGATTCCTGGGTTTCAGACCTGTCTTTTCCCTAGATTTGCTGTATCATTTGGAATATCTATTAGGAATGCATTTGGGTACAAGTAACAGAAACCAGGACCAAAAGTGGCTTCTTTGTCCCATTGAACAAGAAAGCTAGGGCAGCTAAGTCGGCTCACTGGGGACTGGGAAGTTTCCACCTTTCAGCTTCACCACCATTGAGGTGTCAGACTTTGTCTCCCATGTGTTGCCTCATGGTCCCAAAATAGCTGCTTTGCCTCCAGATCTCACGTCCTTTTCCAGGCAGGAAGAGAGGGTAAGAATGAAGAAGCAAAGGATTTTCTCCTAGTGTTCTGCCTTTTCTTTTCCAGCAAAGGACATCCTTTCCAAGGACTTACCTCTACATCCCCCGGCTAGAAGCAGCTGCATGAGCAGTTGAGTTACAGAGTGTTTCGCTCTCTGGACTCTAGAAGAGTCAGGCTGGGGAGCAGGGCTTCACCCTCTCTTCCTCGGCTCTCTACCCAACCCTCTGCAGGTGGAGATGGCGTTGCCCAACATCATGGAGGCTGCCTTCTACTTCCAACAGGCGGGTGTGGGCCTGAGCTCAGATGAGAGTTTCCGCATCTTCATGGCCCTGAGGCAGCTGGTGGAGCAGCAGCCCGTTCGTACCTGCCGCTTCTGGGGCAAGATCCTGGGGCTCAGTGGCAGCTACCTGGTGGCCGAGGTGGAATTCCGGGAAGGTGAGGAGGTGGAGGTGGAGGAGGAGGAGACGACAGAGGGCGGTGAGGGCATGGAGGCCCACGGCGAGGAGGGCGAGGAGGGCGAGGAGCAGGCCCCCGACACCATCCCCAAGCCCGTGTGGAAGCCACCCACCGCCATCCCCAAGGAGGAGAGCCGCTCCGGCACCAATAAGTACCTGTATTTCGTTTGCAACGAGCCGGGCAGGCCGTGGACGCGGCTGCCGCACGTCACCCCCAGCCAGATCGTGCAGGCCCGCCGGACCAGGAAGTTCTTCACCGGCCGCCTGGACGCGCCGGTCGTCAGCTACCCACCCTTTCCGGGCAACGAGGCCAACTACCTGCGGGCCCAGATCGCCCGCATCTCGGCCGCCACGCACGTCAGCCCGCTCGGCTTCTACCAGTCCAACGAGGAGGAGGGCGACGAGGAGGAGGAGGGCGGCGTGGGGCGCGACTCCTATGAGGAGAACCCGGACTTCGAGGGCATTCCGGTGCTCGAGATGGTGGACTCCATGGCCAACTGGGTGCACCACACGCAGCACATCCTGCCACAGGTGAGACTGGGGACGCCCACCTCCCCACCCGTGCCCGCAGAATCAGGCGGCACAGGTGTGAAACAATGACAATCAAGTACCTGCTCTCTGCGAGACATTGTGCTGAGTGGTATTCATGTATGCATTTCTTCAGGTGGTGTTTCATTCATTCAATGCCTGCTGGTTAACAATACCCTGTCAGAAACCTCTGGGGCCAGATCCCTCTTGGAATTCTGAATTTTTCAGGTTGTAAAAAGGTGACATAGTACATACACCATACATCACACAACACCTCAGGCAGGAGCTGGGGCTGGGGCTGGCGCTGGGGCTGCAGCCGGTGTTCAAACGCTCCATTATTTCTGCAGCAAAACTGTATAGCTTCTCATCAGCTCACGTGAGGGTTGCCACCAAATGACTCATGAAAAACTTTTGGTTTCCAAAGCTTTTCAGAATTTGGAATTGTGCCTAAGAGATTGTGGTCCTGCATTTACTGAATGCCTAATGTCTCTGAACATTATATTCATTTATTTCTTCATTCAAGGAAACACCTGCTGTGTGCTAGGAACTTTTATTAATTCATTCATTCAGTAAACATTTATTGAATTCACAATGTTTTATTGAATCCAGATAAGTCCTTCTGAGATGGCATGATCATCATTTCCCAATTCATAGTTGATGAAATTGAAGTCGGCTATGTACTTAGGTTCTTTCATTCAAAAACATATGTTTTCTTATAAAATACCTAGGAATAAATCTAATGAAGGAAGTGAAAGACCTATACTCTGAAAACTACAAGACACTCAAGTGAAATTAAAGGAGATACCAATAAATGGAAACACATCCTGTGCTCATGGATAGGAAGAATTAATATTGTCAAAATGCCCATCCTGCCTAAAGCAATCTACAGATTCAATGCAATCCCTATAAAAATACCAACAGCATTCTTCAACAAACTAGAGCAAATAGTTATAGAATTCATATGGAACCACAAAAGATCCCAAATAGCTAAAGCAATCCTGAAAAGGAAGAATAAAGTGGGGGGGGATCTTGCTCCCCAACTTCAAGCTCTGCTACAAAGCCACAGTAATCAAGACAGTTTGGTTCGGGCACAAGAACAGATCCATAGACCAATGGAACAGACTAGAGAGCCCAGATATAAACCCAAGCATATATGGTCAATTAATATACGATAAAGGAGCCATGGACATACAATGGGGAAATGACAACCTCTTCAACAACTGGTGTTGGCAAAACTGGACAGCTACATGCAAGAGAATGAAACTGGATTATTGTCTATCCCCATACACAAAAGTAAACTTGAAATGGATCAAAGCCCCGAATGCAAGTCATGAAACCATAAAACTCTTAGAAGACAACATAGGCAAACATCTCCTGAATATAAGTATGAGCAACTTTTTCCTGAACTCATCTCCTCGAGCAAGGGAAGAAAAAGCAAAAATGAACACATGGGACTACATCAAACTAAAAAGCCTCTGTACAGCAAAGGACACCATCAACAGAACAAAAAGGCATCCTATAGTAGGGGAGAATATATTTGTAAATGACATATTCGACAAGGGGTTAACATCCAAAATATATAAAGAGTTCACATGCCTCAGCAACCAAAAAGCAAATAACCTGATTAAAAAATGGAAGGAGGATATGAACAGACAATTCTCCAAAGAAGAAATTCAGATGGCCCACAGGCACATGAAAAGATGCTCCACATCGCTAATTATCAGGGAAATGCAAATAAAAACCACAATGAGATATCACCTCACACCAGTTAGGATGGCCAACATAGAAAAGACTAGGAACAACAAATGCTGGTGAGGATGCAGAGAAAGGGGAACCCTCCTACACTGCCGGTGGGAATGTAAACTAGTTCAACCATTTTAAAAAGCAATATGTAGGTTCCTCAAAAAACTCAAAATAGAAATACCATTTGACCTGGGAATCCCACTCCTTGGAATTTACCCAAAGAATACAACTTCTCAGATTCAAAAAGACATATGCACCCCTATGTTTATCGCAGCACTTTTTACAATAGCCAAGATATGGAAGCAACCTAAGTGTCCATCAGTAGATGAATGGATAAAAAAGAGGTGGTCCATATACACAATGGAATACTATTCAGCCATAAGAAAGAAACAAATCCTACCATTTGCAACAACATGGATGGAGCTAGAGGGTATTATGCTCAGTGAAATAAACCAGACAGAGAAGGACAAGTACCAAATGATTTCCCTCATTTGTGGAGTATAACAACGAAGCAAAACTGAAGGAACAAAATGGCAGCAGACTCACAGACTCCAAGAATGAACTAGTGGTTACCACAGGGGAGGGGTGTGGGAGGGTGGGTGAGGAGGGAGGGAGAAGGGGATTGAGGGGTAATAAGTTTAGTACACATGGTGTGGGGGGATCACGGGGAGAACAGTGTAGCACAGAGAAGGCAAATAGTGACTCTGTGGCATCATATTACACTGATGGACAGTGACTGCACTGGGGTGTGGGTGGGAACTTGATTATATGGGTAAATGTAGTAACCACATTGTTTTTTCATGTGAAACCTTCATAAGAGTGTATATTAATAATACCTTAATAAAAAAAATAAGGGTTCTTCACCACCTCTTGGGCCCAACAACAATCCAATGAGGCACCCATGATACCCCCACTTCACAGATGAGCAAGCAGAGCATCATATGGGCCGCTGAATGTCAATTCCATCGGGACAGAGACTTGGGGTCTCTTTTCTCAAGGATATATCCCCAGCACCTAGAGTGGCTTTTGTATATAGTCGGTGCTCATTAAATATATGATAAATGAATGAATGCACGGAAACGGGGGCCACACAGCCAGCGGGAGGCAGACGTCTCGATATCACCGCTACAGCTCTCTCAGCAGCCCCCCACCTGTGTCAGCTCCTGTCCTTCAGTCCTTGACCCTGTCCTCCTGGGCACACCTGGGTCGCTGAGGACAGGGCCAGTCCTCAGTGTCCTGCTTGGCCTTTTACCTCCTCCTAGGGTGCAGGTTGGCTCTGTCCTCCAGGGGAGCCACTGACCTTCCCCCCACCTCCAGGGCCGCTGCACTTGGGTGAACCCTTTGCAGAAGGAGGAGGAGGAGGAGGAGCTGGAAGAGGAGGAAGAGAAGGCCGATGAGGGGCTAGAGGAGGTGGAGCGTGAAGTGGGGCCCCCGCTGCTGACGCCACTCTCAGAGGATGCAAGTAAGGGTCCTCTTCTTGCGCACACCACCAGCCTGCCAGCCTGAGGAGAGAGGGAGGGGCAGCAGATTGCCGGGGGGGGGGGGTCCTCTGAGCCTCAGGGGTTCTCTCATCTATGAAATGGGCATCACGATAGTGCCTTCCTCATAAGGGCATGGAACACATGTGGCAATGGCCCAGATGGTGGCAGACGGTCTTTGGGGTCCTGCCTGTGCTTGGGGAGAAAGAGAGATAGCTGGGGGAGGCTTCCCCAGGAGAGGTGGGGTCTGAGCTGGATTTTGGAAGACTAAACGGGAGTTTTCCAAGGCTGGGACCTCAGGCAACCGGAGGAAGGAGGAAGGAGAGACTGGCTGGGTAAATGGACAGAGCCTAGATTTGAACCCAGATTTCCAGCAATCTGGGGCCTGTGTCCTGCCCTCTGCCCCCTGGTCCAAACCTATGGCCACCCTGGAAAGAGAGTCAGCAGCTTCCCTGTCTGGGGGCCCCCAGGCTCACCGCCTCCTGAAGGATAAATATCCCCACTTTCTGGGGGCTGTCACTGAGACTCAGGCAGGTGAGGTGGGCTCCTGGGGGCCGCATAGCAAGAGAGTGGTCCCGAGCCAGGGTTCGAGCGTCATTGCCATGCTGTTCACCATGAAGGTTCCCTTCATGCCCCAGCTTGCCCTCCCCCTTTGCTCCCTCCCTCCCTTCTTCCTGCCTCCCCTCCAGGGGTCTGTGCAGGGCGGAAGTGCTGAGCCTCTGACCTCTCTGGTGCTCTCCCCTCCCCTGCAGAAATCATGCACATGTCACCCTGGACGGCCCGCGTATCCTGCAGCATCTGCCCACAGTACTCCGTGGCTGTCGTGAGCTCCAATCTCTGGCCGGGCGCCTATGCCTATGCCAGTGGCAAGTAGGTCTTCTGGTCCCTCCCGGCAAAGGAAGCCCCTACAACTCCTTCAGAACCAGGGGGATGGGGCAACTCTTGGGTGGGCAGAGATTGGTAGGACCCCCTTCAGAAAGCCCCAGGGCTGGCCCCCTCGTTAAGCTCCAGGAGTTCCACTAGGGCTGAAATGATAAATCCCAGACTGAAGAGTGTGACCCTTCATGGAGGACAATGGAGGATCAAAGAAGGGAAGGAATTGACCCAGAGTCACACAGCATGTGCAGGATTCAAACCTGGATCTCTGGCTGGCCCCCCTGGCGCAGGCTTTCCTGCTCTATGGGTCTGGAGCTGTATAGGACTCAGGAGTCCCCTCCCAAGCAGCCATGACAGGGCAGTCTCATCTCAGGAAGATAACTCCTTCCCTGTGCCCCCTGGACAGTTCTTCCAATTTGAAGTGTCTTCCCTCTATGGGGCAGAAGTCTCCCCCACCAGGATCCCCCACCAGTTGCATCCAAAAGATTTGCAGGCCAAAGTCACTCTTGCAACTTTAGAAAGGGAGCTACGTGCTCCCAATCCCTCAGCCTCTCTCCAGGCACGTTCCGTCCTTTCTGCTCAGCCACCGGAGGGCGCCCTCCGCAGCTACCGGGCGGGCACACTACCAGCTCTGTCCACCAGATGGCACGGCGAGCTTTCATGCATCGTCCTTTTCCATCTCAATGATGTCCCCGCACTGTGCTCATTATTGTCGGATTCCACCTTGATACCTTAACCACATTCTTAGCGATTTTGGTTTTTTTTCCCAGAAGTAGGCGAGAGGCACACTTGCTTTTGCAAACCCCTTTCTTCTGCCTAATTTGCCAACATCCTTCTGAAAGCAAAAGATCCCAGTTTGGAACTCCACCCACCCATCCACCACCCACCCATCCACCACCCACCCATCCACCACCCAACCGTCCATACACCCATCTGTTTTTTTCTTTATAAAAAACTCTTGAGTGTTACTATTTGCCAACTAGCTGCTGGGCCCCAGGCCCTTTTCTGGAAAGGCAAATATGGATCCGGCCCCTGGGAGCACAGGTGTTAACTGTATAGCACCTCTCTCCTCCTCCATCCTGTGACACCCCCTGCCCCATACCCTCAACCCAAACCCCCTCCCCACCCCATCCCAAATACACCGTTACAAACGAAGGTAAGTACCACTAAGGAGAATGGACAGACCAGTGACTTCTCATAACTGTCACGCCTTGAGGGGATCGAGGAAGGACTCCAGGGAAAAACAGCCTCGATCTGAAATCTTTGGGGAAAGAAAGAAGTAGCAGGGGGAAGAACAGGCACAAGGTTCTAGACCAGAGCTTCAAAAGCTGGGAGTGTGTAGCCTCGCCAGGAATCGGGTGGAAGTCCAGGTCTGGCTGCGAGGCCTGGGGTTGGAGCCCGAGAGCCTACCTTCCTCGTGAGCTCACCCCTGGGATGAGGGGGCCGGTTCATGGGCCACAGGAACCAGGACAGGCAGGGGTTGGGGGCTCCAAGCAGGCAGTGTATCTGAAGTCTCTGAGGAACACCCAGAGGTAAACCAATTCTCGGGAACAGCAAGGCTGTGAAAATAAGGTCAAAGCCAAACCACTCCCCATAGCCAGACCTTTATTCCCCTCTCCCCGCACTGCTCCTCTCTGCCTCTCTCCCTTTATCCCAGTCTCATCTTTTCTCCCATTTACTCCTCTCTCCTTCTCTAGTTAAAATTCTGGGGAGACGTGAATTGGCAGGGCTGAGGCCCAACCAGCACGTCCTTGCTTATTATCCATTTCCTCGCTCAACAATGAAGGCTCCATCAGGGCTTCTGGTCTTGTTTTTTCCTGCCAGGTTCCCACTTCTGCATCAACAGTATCCAACATAAGTAAAATATGAGTCACATATGTCATTTAAAATTTTCTAGTAGCTACATTCAAAGAGTAGAAATAAACAGGCAAAATTAACTTTAATAATACATTTTATTTAAGCCCAAATAGCATACATATTATCATTACAACATGAAATCAATCATGCAAAAATTATTAATGAGCTATTTTAGGTTCCTTTGTTCCATACTAAGGTTTCAGTATCCGGTGTGAACTTTTTATTTTATTTAAGCCCAAATAGCATACATATTATCATTACAACATGAAATCAATCATGCAAAAATTATTAATGAGCTATTTTAGGTTCCTTTGTTCCATACTAAGGTTTCAGTATCCGGTGTGAACTTTACACTTATAGCATATCTCAATTTGCATGCTAAATTTTCATCAGGAATCCTTGGCCTACATTCAGATTTCACAACATTTACAGTTGAAAAAGTAGATTCATGTATGCAAGTTGTCCCAGACATTTTTCAATAACTGGATTCAGTATCAGTTTTATTGTTTAGATGAATTAAAACAAAATCCACTCAATTCAACAACAGCAGAACACATGTTCTTCTCAAGTGCACATGGAACATTCTCTAAGATAGGCCATATGCTAGGCCATAAAACGTGGCTCCATAAATACAAGAGAATCGTTTATACAAAATATGTCCTGCGACCACACTGGAATGAAGTTAGAAATTGATAACAGAAGGGAGTTTGGGATATTCACAGATATGAAGAAATTAAACAACATACTCCTAAACAATTGGGTCAAAAAAGAATTCACAAGCAAAATCAGAAAAATAGAATGAGAAATGCAGGTTTTTGGTCACACTAGCCACCTTTCAAGTTCTCAATAGCTACATGTGTTACTGGACAATGCAACTCTAGCACTTAGCAGATGCTCAATAAATACTGCATGAACAAATGAACAGAGAAAACTGATGGGCACAATTCCCCCTACCACACCCACAACTTGGCAATCATGCAATGCCTACTCTGGGGCCATCCCTCACAGACGTCCAGACTGGGGCCTTTAAGGGAGAGCTTCCCAGTATCTCTTTGCCCCTCCAGGAAGTTTGAGAACATCTACATCGGCTGGGGCCACAAGTACAGTCCCGAGAACTTCAACCCACCCCTGCCACCCCCCATTCAGAAAGAGTACCCCAGCAGCCCAGAGATCATGGAGATCAGTGACCCCACAGTGGAGGAGGAGCAGGCCCTCAAGGCTGCCCAGGAGCAGGCCCTGGCAGCTGGGGAGGAAGAGGAGGAGGAGGAGGAGGACCTGGATGACTGAAGCCCCGTAACCCTCTCCCCCAAGCAGGTAGATGGAAAGTTTTCCCTTATAGATAGAGAGGTTTGGGTTGTTTTTCCATTGCTGTTTTGCTTGATGCCCCTGGAGGGCAGGCGTGGAAGACAAAGGCAGCTGCTCCCAATAAAATTTCCCCATGGCATTACAGCCAAGTCACTCATTCATGTGTCTACCTCCTATGTTGACATGGCTTCCAAGTCAGGACTGTTTGCTCTGCTGGGAACATAGACATTTCCTGGCACGTCTGTTAACCAGCCTCCCATTGCTTCATTTATTCATTCTTCTGGCCGTCAAACAACTACTGAAGTGCTTCCTGTCAGCCCAGCACTGCACTGGTGAGGGGGCACAGAGGTGACTAAGGAGCCCCAGCTCTGCTTTGCTGAGCTCACACTCTACAGAAGAGACAGGTGCATCCCCAGGCAATGACAGCCTGGGTAGGGGAAACCAGAGGACTGACAGCTCCTGATCTGACTCTTAAAAGGTCAAGAATAGAATAGGAAAGAACATTCCAAAGCAAAGGGAACAGCATGTGCAAAGACCCACAGGCAAGAGAGAGTGTTATGTGTTGAGGTAGTTTCTCAAACCTCATTTTTTGGGGACATGGTGTGAAGAGTTAGTGGTGAGAAATGAGGTTGGAAAGAGACTTTGGCATGAGCACATCACTTTGGGCTTCACTTTGCCTTAAGAACACTAGGGAGCCACAGATGGGCTTTGAGCTGGGGAGGGCCTTGATCATATTTGTGCTTTAGAACAAACCTCTCTAGACATAGAGGGGTGAGACAGGAAGGAGTCTGGGAGAGCAGAGACAAGGATGATACAGGGAGGTCCTGAGTAGGAGAGGAGTTTGGGCCAGGGCTATGCAGAGGAAGGGACTGGAAAAGAGGAATTCAGGTGACAGAAAGCAAAAGACTTGGGGACTGGAAGCAGGGTCTAAAGGGAAATGGTACAAATATAGGGAGACGCTGAGGTCTGTGCCTGGATGACTGGGGGAGATGGCAGTGCTGGCCCTAAGATGGGGACACGGGTGAGAAGCAGGATTTGGAATAAGATGTCAATTTCACTGTAGCCCTTGTTGACTGTGAGATGCCTCTGGAATATTCTGGTGAGAAATCTGGGAGGCCACTGAATAAGTGGGTCTAGGAAGGTCTGTGATTGGAGCAGGGTGGCTTCAGCAGAAGTGAAGGGTGCTGGCTAACAGTGGGGTCTGTTGGGATCAGGAAAAACTTTGGGGTTACTAGTGAGATAACTTTTGGAATCTGAGGTGAGTGTTGGAGGACCGCGTGAGATCGCTGAAGACAGTGAAGTCATGGAAATATGTATTAGATGTTGGTGGGAAATGTGAAGATGTTTAGGGTTAGCATTCATCAGTACAGGTAGTGGGCCACAGGAAGTCCTTGGAATTTTATGGCGACACCAGAGATCGGCAAGATTTGGAGGATCAAGAGTGGGGAAGAATGGTTGGAGATGTGGTGGCCAGTGTGGGGCCTTAAGATGTCAGTGGGAAACATTGGTGGTCAGGAGGGTGGGTGCATGTTGAGAGTCTAAGGAGACACGAGGGTCACCTGGGGTCATCTGGGATGTGAAGGGAAGGCCAGGATGTGTACAAGGGCTTCTATTCCGTTGCTAAGCAAGCGGTTCCCATGGCGCCGTTGCTAGGGACTTGTGGGGGTTTTTTTTTCTTCGGCTCCGCTCCACAGCCAATCAAACGGCGGTAGCAGGCACGAAGGCTGCACCCACCTTTTCTCCCCGCCCACAACCCCAGAACCGTTACCCGAGCGACGGCTGGAGCTCCTCCCGCCTCCCGGCTCTGCTGCCAATCGAAGAGGCGTTGTCCAGGCGACGACCCCACCTCTTCCGGCGCCGGCCCGCGGCTTCCGGCAGGGGCCCGGCGGCGGGCGGCGGTCCGGCAGCGGCTGGGCCCGGGGGGCGCCCAAGATGGCGGCGGGCGGTGCGGAGGGCGGCTCGGGCCCCGGCGCCGCCATGGGGGACTGCGCGGAGATCAAGTCGCAGTTCCGCACCCGCGAGGGCTTCTACAAGCTGCTCCCCGGCGACGGCGCCGCTCGCAGGTCGGGTCCGGCTTCCGCGCAGCCCCCGGCGCCGCCCCAGCCGCCGCAGCCCCCGCCGGGCCCTGCCTCTGCCTCCGGCCCCGGCGCCGCGGGCCCCGCTCAGTCCCCGCCGCCCGCAGGGCCCGGACCCGGGCCGGCGCTGCCCGCCGTGCGCCTCAGCCTCGTGCGCCTCGGGGAGCCCGACTGCGCCGGGACCGGGGAGCCGCCCGCCACTCCCGCGGGTCTGGGTGCTGGAGGAGACCGCGTCTGCTTCAACTTGGGCCGCGAGCTCTATTTCTACCCGGGCTGCTGCCGCCGCGGGAGCCAACGGGTGAGCGGCCTGCATCGTGAGATCCTGGGAACTGGCTGAGAGGATGGGGGTCCCTGAGGTGATGCCGAAGTGATAGGAGGGCCTCCGAATTGATATGGGCCCTGAGATAGGCATCCTGGACGTGATGGACATCCCAGGGGGTGAAGGTTCTCGGGGCTTAACGCAGGACTTTAGAAGGAGAGAGGAGGCCCCCCGGGAGCTGGCCACCCTAGAGGTGATGGGAAGCCTTAAGGGCCTGTGGGATCCCCAGATCATGCGTAGGAGTTCTGGGATGGTGGGTATTTTGGAGATAATGGAGCGTCTGACCAGGGTTCTGGGTGGCAGGCACCCTGCCGCTGATGGGGAATCCTGAGGTGTGATGCAGGCCCAGAAGTGATGGAGAACCCAGGGGTATTGCTGTCCAGAGGTGTTTGGAGGGGTCTTGAGACTTGGGGGGCCCAGAGGTAAGGAGGATTCTGGAAGTGATGGGGGACTTAGAGGTAATAGGGATCCTGAATGTTAATGGAATCCTAGAGAAAATGGGTCCTAGAGGAAGTGAACATTTCTGAGCTGATGGGAGATGTGGAGGTGATGAGAGTCCAGAGGGGACATCCCTTGGTGTGATGGGTGTCTCTAAAGAGTGTGGTCCTGGAGGAACAAGACCCCTGGAGTTTATGGTGGTCCCGGGAAATGATGGTGCTCCTGAGAGCCCAGAGGTGGTGAAAGTACCTACAATGTGGGGGATCGTGATGTCTAATGGGTCTCTAAACTGTGATGGGGGAACTGAGATTTAGGATTTCCAAAGTGAAGAGAATCCTGGGACTGGGGATCTGGGTGACCCTGAGTTTTGAAGGGCTTGGAATATCGTGGCACTAAGACTCAAGGGAGTTTGCTGAGGTTATGGGCCCAGACTGGAAAGGAATTGTAACTGTGGGGACCCTGAACCCTGATACTGTGGGCAAGGATGTCGCTGAATTTGGGGGCCCAGCTTTGGGGGAGAAGAATGTGCTTTCATGCAGGGTTTGGGGAACCTTCCTGTCTGTTTTTCCTCTAGCCTGTGATTTGAGTCCCCCTTCCTGTATGTGGTTGCCCCCTGCCTCCCCACCCACCCATCCATCTACCCACTTCCCTCAGGGATGTGACCCAGCTTCCTCTTAGTGGTTTACCCCAACCTCAGCACCTTCCTCCTTCCTCTCAGTGGCAGAAGCCATTAACTCCTTTTCTCCCACTGCTCAAAGTCCATTGACCTCAACAAGCCAATTGACAAGCGGATCTATAAGGGCACCCAGCCCACCTGCCACGACTTCAACCAGTTCACTGCTGCCACGGAGACCATCTCCCTGCTGGTGGGCTTCTCAGCCGGCCAGGTGCAGTACCTGGATCTCATCAAGAAGGACACCAGCAAGCTCTTCAATGAAGAGGTGATGGTGGGCCCCAGGGTCCGGAAGTGCTGCTCTTCCCAACTGCCCACGCACATACTGCTTGCCGTGAGACTGCAGCTGCCTGGGGAGCAGTGCAGGCCTGAAGGGGGCAGGGGGTGGGGAAGATGGGGATGGACTGGCAGGTATGTGGGATGGGGTGACAGCAGTGAGTTGCTCACAGTGAATAATGACAGCTGCACCTACTGTGCCCAGGCCCTGTGCTGTGTTAGCCGTGTGCTGAACACGTGACTCCCAGTGGATTGGGGGCTGCGATGCCCATTTTGCAGATTAGAAAACTGAGGCTAGTCACCAGTCAGGACTTGTGTGAAGCCAGAGCCCTTGCTCTTCAAATTCCAGGCCCTGTGGGCATTGGATTCAAATCCCTGCTGCCCCGTTGATTTACCATATGGCTTTGGGAAGGTGGCTGTTCGTCCCTGAGCCTCAGTTTTCCTCTCGGCATAATGGGATTCTCATCCCTACCTCACAGGACTTGTAAAATCATATGTGAAGGTTGCCCAGTCCTGAATAGGCTTGGCACGAAAGGAAATGCCAGTGAGAGACGTTACCAATGGTCAGGGATTACTCTTGTTCCGTATTTCTTTCTCTGTTCAGGGGAGGTGTCCCAAATACACAGAACATGTGAATGGCAGGCAGAAGTGAGTGGAACAGTGAATGGATTAAAAAGCACTAGTTCATCCATTCACAAAATATTTATTGAGCATTTGTTCTGTGCCAGGCAGTGTTCTAAGCACTGCGGATACCACATCTCAGTGAGCAAAACAGAGGGCCCTGCCTGTGTGGACCTTTCATCTAGCTGGGGAGGCAAGTTACTGAATAAGAAGTATGCCAAGGCTCAGAAGGGGAGTGAGTGCCCTGGAGGAAAATCCAGCAGGAAGGGGGATGGGGAGGGCCTGGTGAGGTTTAAGTAGGGTCGTCTGGTAAGGCCTTACTGGGAAGGGACATCGAAGTAAAGACAAGACGGAGGCACGAGAGTTGCAGGTGGAGAGGACTCTGTGAGTAGACAGAACAGTGAGGACAAAAGCCCCGAGGACAAAAGCCGGACAACAGAAAGGTCACGGGCCAGAGCAGCCACTGCTGGGATGGTGGTAGATAAGTTCTGAGAAACCTGCTGGGGCCACCGTATAGGGTCTGGAAGGCCATGGGGAAGACTTCGGCTTTTAGAGCCTTATCAGCTGGGGTGCATCTGAGCAAGAGAACACAAAAATGATTATTTTCTAAATTGTCCCAAGAAAGAAGCAATTTAAATGCCTGGAAAAATGTTCATTTAACTCATGTGCAGCAGGTGCCTAAGGGCTTTGGGGCTTAGTTCTTTCCAGGTAACCTTGGTCCAGAAGGCTGTGGTGGTGGTCAGAACAGGAGAGGGCCAGGTACTGACTTCCATTTTAACAGCATCTCTAGTTTACCGTGTGGTGGCCTGGAGGCTGGCTGGGCCACTTGCAAGGTTGATGGTGGCTGGGACCAGGGTGGCAGGGATGAGAAGAGATTGGATTCAGTTGAAGGATTGGATGTGAGTCCTGAGGAAAACAGGAGCAGAGATGCTTGGCTGGTAGGATGGGGTTGTCATTCATGTGTCCAGGGAAGCCTTTCTAGGAGCCTCCTGTATGCACAGCTCTGTGTTTTGGGCAGGAACCATGAGGCAAATAGACCCTTTCCTTGGGGGTGCAGGGGTGGGGGTGGGGTGGAGGTTGGTATTCTGTGACTCTCTCTCTTACCTTAAGCCTGATGTGGTGAAGACAGTGGAGAGGGTGAGACAGGTAGAGGACAGTTCTCTGGAAGACAGGACTGCCTCCTTGCCGATGATGGGACAGCAGAGCTCCACTGAGTAGCCTGTGGCTGCTCCAGGCTGCCCTTCTTCCCCTGCATTCCCATCCCCTGTGTCCAGCCGACTCCCACAGTGTGGGGGGGCCCTATCCAAGGAGGCCCAGCCAGGCCTGAGGCCTTCTCTGGGGAAGCAGGCCAGGGAGGTCTTCAGAGGTGGACTGCCTCCTTGCAACCCCCACTGTCTCCCCTGGCAGCGGCTGATTGACAAGACCAAGGTGACGTATCTGAAGTGGCTGCCTGAGTCGGAGAGCCTGTTCCTGGCCTCACATGCCAGTGGCCACCTGTACCTGTACAACGTCAGCCACCCGTGCGCCTCGGCCCCGCCGCAGTACAGCTTGCTGAAGCAGGGGGAGGGCTTTGCCGTCTACGCCGCCAAGAGCAAGGCACCGCGCAACCCGCTGGCCAAGTGGGCAGTGGGCGAGGGGCCCCTCAATGAGTTTGCCTTCTCACCTGACGGCCGGCACCTGGCCTGCGTTAGCCAGGATGGCTGCCTGCGCATCTTCCACTTCGACTCCATGCTCCTGCGGGGGCTCATGAAGAGCTACTTTGGGGGCTTGCTCTGTGTGTGCTGGAGCCCAGACGGGCGCTATGTCGTCACGGGGGGTGAAGATGACCTGGTCACTGTGTGGTCCTTCACTGAAGGCCGTGTGGTGGCCCGTGGCCATGGCCACAAGTCCTGGGTCAATGCTGTGGCCTTTGACCCCTACACCACGAGGGCAGAGGAGGTGGCAGTGGCAGCCAGTGGTGACATGGAGCGGAGCTGCGAGGAGGAGGAGGAGCCTGAGGCTGTGGGCACAAGCTCGGGCGGGGGAGCTCCCCTCTCCCCTCTGCCCAAAGCCAGCCCCATCACCTACCGCTTCGGCTCAGCCGGCCAGGACACACAGTTCTGCCTGTGGGACCTCACTGAGGATGTGCTGTATCCCCACCCACCCCTGGCCCGCACCCGAACCCTTCCCGGCACGCCTGGCACCACACCGCCTGCCACCAGCAGCTCGCAGCCTGGTGAGCCAGGCTCTGGCCCGCTGCCCCGCTCGCTGTCCCGCTCCAACAGCCTCCCACACCCGGCGGGCAGCGGCAAGGCGGGCAGCGCCAGCACAGCGACTGAGCCGGGCACGCCGTTCAGCATTGGCCGCTTTGCCACACTCACGCTGCAGGAGCGGCGGGACCGGGGAGCCGAGAAAGAGCACAAGCGCTACCATAGCCTGGGCAACATCAGCCGGGGCGGTGGTGGGGGCACGGGCGGGGGGGACAAGCCCAGTGGCCCTGCCCCCCGCAGCCGGCTGGACCCAGCCAAGGTGCTGGGCACAGCGCTGTGCCCGCGCATCCATGAGGTGCCGCTGCTGGAGCCCCTGGTGTGCAAGAAGATCGCCCAGGAGCGGCTCACGGTCCTCCTCTTCCTGGAGGACTGCATCATCACCGCCTGCCAGGAGGGCCTCATCTGCACCTGGGCCCGGCCCGGCAAGGCGGTGAGTCACTCCACACCTGCCAGCCTGGGACCCAGGAAGAGGCGGGCATTGGCAGAGGGGTTTGTACTGTCACATCCCCTAGCCCTGTGGAATGAGGGCAAGCAGGGAAATTTTAGTGCCCCAGAACACTAAGACTTCTCAGATCTTAAAAGAGTTAATGGGCTTCTAAAACTCCTGGTCACAGTCAGCAGAGTGGGCCGGGTTAGAGACAGTTGGGGGTGGTGAGGATCATGGCCCACTATCTGAGGGGCAGCCAGTGGGCCCAGCATGGCCAGCTTTTAATGTCTGTCACTCAAAGCTGAATCCATGTTCTGCAGAAAATGATTTTTGCATGGTTACCTCTTGAATATTGCCAGTCAAGCTCAATAGACAGGATCGAGCCTGTGGGCTCAGCTTCCAATGTGGGTCTCAGACTCCAGATCTGAGCCCACAGCTGATAGCACGGCTGGAAGAATCCCAAGCTGGGGTTCCAGCCCTGTATTTTGCTCCCCATGTGACCTTGGGCAAATCACTGCCCATCACTGGCCTCTGTCACCTCTTAGGACAGGGCAGGTTGAAGATGGTCAGTGCGTGGATATGCATACCTCCTGGAGTGGCCGTGAGGTTCAGGAAGGTCCCAGTGGGTGAAACACAGGCCTGGCTTGGCACTTTGGAGCTGTGTTCGCAGATGGCTTGGCTCCCCTGTGTTTGGACTCCAGTGCCCAGGAAGTTAGATCTGAGGGCCGAGACGTGGTTCCTCAGAAAATCAGTTTTGACATCATAGGGTCCTGAATCCTTAGAACTTAAGAGCACAGTCTCAGAGCCTCAGAGGCAGGGGCCTCTGGGATTTGGGGTCTGACAAGTCCTGAAAAAGACCCCTCTGTCTCCTTAGTTCACAGATGAGGAGACCGAGGCCCAGACAGGGGAAGGAGGTTGGCCCAGGTCACCCAGCAAGTCAGTGGTAGAGGTAGGATTGTCCCTGAGTTCTTTCCCCTTGATCCCAGAATCTCAGGACCGCCCCAGTCAGAAGCGGACCCAGTTTCTCCCTGTCCTCCCACCTCCACCCTTACCCCATCTTGTCTGCCCAGGATTATTTACCTGAGGACTTTCATTATTGTATAAATGTGCAGCCTGCTGGGACAGGGAAGCTAGCCAAGATTTAAGTTACAGAGCTGGGAGCAGCGGCCTCTGGGAGTCTGGGGCAGACTGAAGGGCAAGGCCAGGTTGGCAGCAGCCCTGGGGACCCCGAGCTGTCTCCCTGTGGGACTGGTGGGGACCCCAGGCAGTCTCTAACCATCCTTTCCCCTCTCATCTTCCCTAGGGCATCTCCTCCCAACCAGGCAACTCCCCAAGTGGCACAGTGGTGTGAAGCCATGGATGTCGGGGTCCCCCACTCCATGTCCCCTGCCTCCTAGCCATAGCCCTCCCTGCTGACCTCATGGATCAACGTATTAACAAGACTAACTACGACGGAGGGGCTGCTCCAGTCCTCCACCCTGCACAAATCTGAGGGGTAGAGGGTCCCCCAAACTGACCTAGACACTGGGGGGATGTAGTGGCCCTTGTGGCCTCAGCCTTGTCCCCACCCACTGCCAAGTACAATGACTCCTTCCTCTGAAATATCAGTGTTTGCCTCATCCCTGTCCCCAGCACGTGACTGGTCACTCCTGGGGAGAAGTCCCCACCCACAAAAGCCACTGCTCCGCAGTGTGCCCCTCGGTCCTCTGGGCAGGGCGGGGGCTGGCTCGCCCCTCCCCTGGCCCCAACCCACCCTTGCCATTGTTTGTGCTTTTGAAATGTTAAATTATGGAAGCCCCTGGGGGACCTCCCTGTCCCCCAAGACCTCTTATTTATACTAAAGTTCCCCGTTTTCACAGTGTCTTTGTTCCCTTCCGCTGAGGTGTGGGGGAAGCGGGTGTGTGCCATCACTGTGGTTCTAGGTTCCGTCCACCTAGCCAGGCCCTTCGGCCCCGCCCAGCTCAGGGCGGTGCGTCCCTGCCGCAGGCCGTGAGCATTCCCCTGCCCCAACTCTGGGAAGGGAACCGCCAGAGCCTGCTTCTCTTCCAAGCCCCTGAGTCCCTCGGAAGGGCCCAAACTGTCCAAACCAGACATTACAGGGGCCTGGAGTGAGCTTTGTTGCGTACAGAGCATGGCCTCCTGTACCCCAGGCCAGGCTCAGTCAGGCGCAGGGGTCCAAAGCCAGCTAGAGACCATGGCTTCCTCAAGAGAGCTGTCCACCCCGGCAGAGAACAACGCGGATCCCTCCTGGCCAGCCTTCTGGAGCTGCAGGGAGCCGTGTCTCCCCGCTCTGCCCGCCACCCCCCGAAATGTTTCTGTTTCTAATCCTAGCCTGGGCAGGAATGTGGCTGCGCGGCCAGGGTCCAAGGAGCTATTTTGGGGGCTCCTTTGCCTCCCCCAGGCTTTGACCAGTGGGTCACCCCCGGTCCTGGCTCCTGAGGGCCTCCCTTCCCAAGTCTCTCTCGCCACCCCTTCCCCACCTCCTGCCAAAAAAAGTCAGTGTAAGGCACCAGGCCTGAGGGCTAAATTTAAACTGTCCCAAAGTCTGAATCTGTGGCTGAGTCACCCACAAAGCTGCCCTGGCCTCTCGCTGCCCCCTTCCCAGACCTCACCCCTTTCTCCTCCCCTCCCCTCCCCAACTCCAGGGCTTGGGAGGGTGTTACCCGGATTGCTCTGAACCTCAATTGGCCCCCTCTGGGGAATGGGAGGGCTCAGCTTTGACGTCTGTCACACCTGTAGCTTCCTCTTTGCTCTGCCTTTTTTCTGGGTGAGGGGAGTGCAAGACTTGAAATCCTATACCCCTCATCCCACGCTGAAACATTCAGAGGGGCCCTGGAAGGACGGAGTTGGGGGCCTGGCTTGTGAGGGGTTAAGGCTGGGAGGCAGGAGGGGGCTGGACCGAGGGGTGGGGAGAAGGGGAGGAGGCCTCAGCAGCAGAGAGAAGTGGCCAGAGAGGCCCAGGGGACAGCCAGGGACAGGCAGACATGCAGCCAGAGCCCCAGGGCCTGGATAGGGGCCCCAGGGCCCCGTGACAGGAGGACCCCGAGCCCCAGGCCCGGGGAGAGGGCCATGGTGCTGCCTGCCCGACATGTCAGCCGAGGTACGGCTGAAGCGACTCCAGCAGCTGGTGCTGGACCCTGGCTTCCTGGGGCTGGAGCCCCTGCTCGACCTTCTCCTGGGCGTCCACCAGGAGCTGGGCGCCTCCGACCTGGCCCAGGACAAGTACGTGGCCGACTTCTTGCAGTGGGGTGAGTGCCTGCCTGCATGGGCTCCCCCAGATTTGGCAGGGGTAGGGCAGGGCGGACGCAGGAGACGGGTCTGGGTGCAGGGACTGGTTGTGGGGGTAGGACACATGAGGAGAGCGTCCCATTCAGAGGTCTAGGGTTTAGGCCTGGGTCGTGGGGCACCAGGCCCCTGCCCCTGTGCCACCCTGACAGCCAGAGTGGGTCAGCAAAGGCCAAGGCAACCATGACTCAGAACCATGACTTGGGAGTCATGGGAGGCTGTGCCCAGCCCAGCCTCCCATAGTCCGCCTGAAACCCCTCCCCGAGACTAGGCCTAAGGACCTGCTGGAAGCCCTGTCTCCTGGGACTGCCCCCACCAAAATGGGACCTGTGATCCTCCACTCTGGCTTCCCAGAGCACAGGGGCAGGCGGAAGGGACAGCACGGGGCAGCTGCCAGGGGCGCGGCTGATGGGCAGGTGTTCGGCGCCAGCCTCTCCAGCTGCCCCAACAGGTGCCCAGGCCCTGGGAGGCACAGTGACTCAGGCAGGCCCTGGAGGAAAACAGCTCTGCAGACAGGTGCCACCCAGCACCCCCTGGTTGGAGGAGGAACAATTTAGGGTTCTTCTGGGTGTGCCCACTTTCCCTGTAGGTTCTCTGCCTGTCCCCCCATCTTGCTCCCTCCTAGTCTTCATGGGTCAGCCTTGAGTCCCTTCCAGTTCCCGGGTCCCTTCATTTGGCTAGTTCATGACCAACCTTGCAGCTCTCCCACGATGCCCCTTCTTGTCTGGTCTTCCCGTGGAGACAGGGCAGAGGAAGCTGCCTCAACCCCAGCCTCCTTATCTGCCCCTACCCGCCGCTGGCCCAGGACTCAGGCTCACAGGTCTCTGTCTCTGACATTCTGCCACTCTGTTCGTCCTCTGGTCTGCCCCTCGGTGGCTGGTTCTTGGGCCTTGGGAGCTGCGTGTCCCTGGCCCTATTTCCGGTCTCTTTGCCTTCTCCTGCTCCCCCTTGTGTCCATCTCTTTCTACCCCAGGCCCTGCTCTTCTCCCTCCTCCCATTCACAGATGAGATGGTGGAGGCCAAAGGCCAGACCACTCAGTCCCTGGAAGAACCTTCTCCCCACCTTCCCACAGCTCTGAGTAACTCTCTCAGCCCTGCTTTGGCAGAAGGTGAAGGTGGCTGGCAGGGTAAACTGAGACCCTAGGTGGGGGCAGGGGTCTGGCTCTCTGGTTAGAATCACTCCTTTTGTGGCTGGAGTAGCATCCCGCCGTCCCTCCCCTGCCTGGCTGCTGGGCGGGGGAGGGGGCCTGGGTTCCCGCTGCCTTAAAAGGGCTCAATGTCTTGGCTCTCTCCTCCCTCCCCCATCCTGGGCCCTGGCTAGTTCTTCCCTGCCGGCCCACTCTCCCCAAACCCCGTGGGGGGGTCCCTTTCTCCCCTCCATAACTCACTGAATCAACTCATCCCTGCTCTCACCCATCCCACTCCATCCTGTGTCCCAAGTCTCCAGCTTCTTCCACCCCCTGGAGTCCTGGCCTCCCTCTCCCCCAGGCCCTTGAATCTCCTGCTTAAACACACACACACACACACACCTTACCCCCTCCCAAACTGCCTTCTTTAACCTTCTAGCGGGTGTAGGACCTTAGGCAAATGACTTCACCACTCTGAGCCTTCAGGGTAATAATAATCAAGCCCTCTCTTGGAGCAGAGAGGAAAGTGATAACGCACTTGAAACTTGCCTGCAGGCAGGCCTGGAGCCCGGATTTGGTCTGGCTAGCTTTGTCTCCTGGCGTTGCTTCTCGCAGCCCCAATACATTTTCCCAAAGTGTGGTCCAGGAGCCACTTGCATCTAAACCTGGAGGCACAGTCTTAAACTTGTTCTGGGCTATAACCCAAGACCGACCGTGGGGCGGCTGGGCGGGGAGGGTAGAAGGAGAAAGGGGGGTGCGGGCACCTTCACCAGGGGCTCCCCCCACCGTGGGAGTGGAGCCTGGAGCTCCAGGGACTGGGTCTTAGATCTTTGCCCTCTGTCCTTTAGGGCCACTCCTCTGCAGGCTTTTCACCCCACTCATCGCACCACCAGAGCACTGGCCCAGTGCCCTGCCCTCACTCAAAGAGGGTTTCCCAGCATCTCATCTCTCTGTAGGAGGGCAGTTTTGGGTCCCCAGGCCACACAGGGGCAATGTGGGGAAGCCTGTAGGAGGCGACAGTCCTAAAGGGAGGGGCAGAGAGAAGGGGAGTCTGAAACCAAGGGGCTGGGACAGGGGGCGACCAAGGCATAAGGGTGGAACTTCCTCCTCGTTTTGGGTGTTAGTCCCAGTGACCTGCTATTCTCACCTCTTCCTGCCTCCCCACAGTGGAGCCCATCGCGGCGAGGCTTAAGGAGGCCAGACTACAGAGGAATGACTTCGAGATTCTAAAGGTGATCGGGCGCGGAGCGTTCAGCGAGGTGAGCTTTGAGCAGCTGCGGCAACTCCTAAGGGCTGGAGACGCGACTATTTGTGCAATGGGCGGAGCATATGAGTTAGGGGCGGGGCCTTTGAAATTGATGAATGACTGAGTTTGGAATATAAGACAGAGGCTGCGGGGGAGGGCGGGGCTTGAGGGCGATGGGCGTGGCAAGTGGGGACCCGGCACGGCTGGGGCGGGGTTAGGGGTGGGGTCCAATCTGGTCCAGCCCTGGTGTTTTACCCGCCAGCTCTGCCCCAGTCACCCTGTTTTGGCCTTCAGGTAGCGGTGGTGAAGATGAAGCAGACAGGCCAAGTGTACGCCATGAAGATCATGAATAAGTGGGACATGCTGAAGAGAGGCGAGGTGAGGGGCGGGGGCTGGAAGTGCAGGGCGCTGAGGATCCCCCTGCCCCCACTCGCTTCAGCTCCGGTGCCCCGCAGGTGTCGTGCTTCCGCGAAGAAAGGGATGTGTTGGTGAACGGGGACCGGCGCTGGATCACGCAGCTTCACTTCGCCTTCCAGGATGAGAACTACCTGGTGAGACCCAAGCTGGGGCGACTAGAAGGATGGACTCCCGCCCCCGAGGCTGTCAGTTAACAAGGCGGGAGGCAGGGAGAGGAAGTTCTGGGATTGCGGAGCGGCCTGGAAATGCTTGCGGGAGTCGCTGTGTGTGGTAGGAATGGGCCTTCATTTTCAGAATGGAAGCTGTCCCTTAGCGTTCTTTTTGCCGGGCTGATTCTGGGGTATTCAGTTAAGATGCTGCCGTGGGGGAATCCCTTACCTGGAATGGGGTAGCTCTCTTGAAGTCTGTGTGGGAACCACCTGGGTAGGGAGTGTCTGGGCCGTATACCCTGGGCATTGGGAGGCCTCTGGGTTCTCTTTTTCCCAGATTTTCACCGGGGGAGTGAATCTGTTCAGAGATATCCTGGCGGAATGGGAGGGGTTTTTTGTTGTTTTTTTTTTTGCCAGGGGTGGTGGTGGTGTCTGATTTGGCCTGGGGGATCTCTTGGGGCTGGGGCTGTGGAGGTATAGGGTGTCTCTGGGAGTCTTTCTCCTGGCCTATCAGCGATCCGAACATGGGGGGGCTACCGACCCCCCATGACATACCCTTCTCTCAGTACCTGGTCATGGAGTACTACGTGGGCGGGGACCTGCTAACGCTGCTGAGCAAGTTTGAGGAGCGGATCCCGGCCGAGATGGCGCGTTTCTACCTGGCCGAGATTGTCATGGCCATAGACTCGGTGCACCAGTTGGGCTATGTGCACAGGTGGGCATTGCAGGGGTTGAGGGGCAGGCCCCAGAGGGATAACAAAGGTTGTACCTGGAAGTTTGGAGCCCAGAGTGGGTGGAGCGCAGAGAGGGACTAGTTGATTGGGGCCCACTGGGGATAGGGCCAGAGTGTCGGGTCCAGAATTGTAAAATCCCCAAAGGGCAGAAGTCGACGATGTGAGGCCTAAGGGCTGGGCCTGGAGGGATAGGAACTGGAGAGCCCTAAGAGGGTGGGTCCTGAAACGGTGCTTCCTAGAGGGTTGGAGCCTGGGGGGCTGGTGGGAGGGAGGGAGGCTCACTTTTCTCCCACTCCCCTTCTTGTCTTTGCGCAGGGACATCAAACCGGACAATATTCTGCTGGACCGCTGTGGCCACATCCGCTTGGCCGACTTTGGTTCCTGCCTCAAGTTGAGGGCAGATGGAACGGTGAGCGGTGCGCCGCCACGGGCAACTTAGGCCACTACGAGTGGAGTCAGGGCTGGGACGGCAGATGCAGGGGTATGGGAGCCGGTGGCGGCGTGGGCAGATCCAGGGTGCGGGAGGACTAGGTTTGAAGGGAGGAGGCGACTCAGGCTTATTGTGAGTGTGACTCAGGTTAGAACAGGGAGGGACTAAGCACTCGGGGCGTGGTCAGGAGGGGGCGGAGCCCAGACTCAGCCCAGTGCCTTTCGGCTCAGGTGCGGTCGCTGGTGGCAGTGGGTACCCCGGACTACTTGTCCCCTGAGATTCTGCAGGCCGTGGGCGGCGGACCCGGGACAGGCAGCTACGGGCCTGAGTGTGACTGGTGGGCGCTGGGCGTGTTTGCCTATGAAATGTTCTACGGCCAGACGCCCTTCTACGCAGACTCCACTGCCGAGACTTATGGGAAGATAGTGCACTACAAGGTGAGCAGAGCCTGGGGAGCCCACAGTCTTCCTTTGCACCTGCAGCCAAGTAACATTCCCCACTTTCCCTCTCCCTCTGAGCAGGATCATCTGTCTCTACCGGTGGTGGATGCAGGGGTCCCAGAGGAGGCTCGCGACCTCATCCAGAGGCTACTCTGTCCCCCGGAGATGCGGCTGGGCCAGGGTGGAGCAGGCGATTTCCAGAAGCATCCTTTCTTCTTTGGCCTCGACTGGGAGGGTGTTCGTGACAGCGTGCCCCCCTTTACGCCAGATTTTGAGGGTGCCACTGACACGTGCAACTTCGATGTGGTGGAGGACGGGCTCACTGCCATGGTGAGCGGGGGCGGGGTAGGTACCTGCGACCACCGCTTGGCTGACCGTGCCTCCCCATCCTTCATCCGTAAAGTCAGGGTTAGGATGGTATCCATCTCCTGGGGTCCTGAAATCATTCCTGCCCAAGGCCCTAGGTTCATAGTCTGTGGGGGCACAGACTGGTCCCCAGACAATGATGCTTCAGCGAAATCAGGGCTAAGATGGGGGAGTGTAGGGAGCGGGGCTCCTGTCTCTCTCTCTCTCTCTCCCTGGGGGCCCTTGTGCTGGGCACTGCTGGGAACACGTGAACTAAGTCAGCCCCCCATTCATTTGTAGTCTGGAGAAGTCTATACTCCTACTATGGTGAGTGCCCTGAGGGAAAAAACCGCAGGATACAATAAAAGGAGGGAGGAACCACTTTAGATAGGCCCCAAGCTGTGGTGGGTGGGCTTGGGTGGGAGGAGACACTGAGCCAATTTTGGGAAGAAGTGAAGGGCTAACCCTGACACCCACCAGTCACCTCAGGTCTGTGCCTCTTGGATAGGAGACACTGTCAGACATGCAGGAAGGCATGCCGCTGGGAGTCCACCTGCCATTCGTGGGCTACTCCTACTCCTGCATGGCCCTCAGGTAAGCGCTGGCTCTGTGAAGCATTCAAGTGGTGGGTTGGGGGCCCAGCCTCCCAAAGCCCCGGGACTGCCTGGGGTTACTGTATCCTGGCCCATCAGCACCCTGCAGTGTTGCAGGATCAGTTTTAGAACCTTGTCTTGGGACCCAGGATTCTAGTGCCCAGAGCTGCAAGGCCTTAAAATATTGGAGCATATAAGTATTTTGAATTTTAGATTTAGTTCTTAAACCTCAGAGCCAGAGACTGGGCCTTCTAGAAACTTACAGCCTTCCATTTTGAGATTTCTGGTACACAGAGCCGTGGGACTCAGAATCTTAGAAAATAATTTGAATTATTTTAAATTTAAATTTTAAAATCAGTTTTCAAAGCACAAGCTTATTAAATCATTAATTATACAAATAATGCTTGGCTTGTCAGAAGTAAATTAAAAAACAGGGATAAGGAAAAGGAATCCTACCATTAGTGATGGTCCCTGGCTCACACAAGTGCACATGTACTGGACAATTGAGAACATAGAACATGCTGTATTCTAGTCTGTTTTCTTACCGGCCAATATATTGCAAACCCCATTTCTGATTATGAAGAAACTACTGCACACGATCCCTACACTGTGTAGTATTCTGCCTATTGGGTAAGTCAGCACTTGGTTAACCTGTCCTCTCTATTATAACCCAGGCTGGATGAACAACCATAGGCTGGTCTCTGTGCATGTCCAGTATCACCAAGTCCTTGAGACATATTTCCATGAGCGGTATTGCCAGGTTGGAGGAGACATCCACTTTTATTGCAGTTTCATTTTCCTAGGGAGGGTGTGTCTCCTTGCCAGCAAGGAGTCCTGGCTCTAAACCCAGGGCTTCAGCAGCCTCTCTGGGGTGACTGGCTCCGCTTCTCCCCCTCTTCCTTTCCCCAGGGATGATGAGGTCCCAGGCCCCAGGCCCATGGAACTGGAGGCCGAGCAATTGCCTGAGCCACCCGAGCAAGCACCCAGGCCAGAGCTCCCCGTGCCCCTACCAGAGGAGACTGTGAGTCACTGGAGAGGGTCAGTGGGGGGGGGACTAGAGAGCAGAGTCGAGGGCTTCCGGGGGGTGGCGGGTGCCATGGAGTGCTGAGCCCTCTGGGAGCTTGCTTGACAGGCGATAGAAAAGAGTAGGGGTTACTACAGTCACTAATGATCCCTAGGAAGAAATGAGAACAGGCCATTGAGGGTATGGAGGCTTTCTGGGAAGGGGAAGCCCTGGAGGAGGAAGAGGAGGAGGAGCACCACCCGCGGCAGGAAAGGTGCTCATTGGTCAGCAGAGAGAACCTCAAGGGCAGAGGCTCTGCGGTGGGGGCCGGCTGGCTGTCCGCGAACATGCAAGGAGGGTAGTAAAGCAGGGCTGTTCCAAGGGGTTTGGATAGTGAGGGGTGGGAAGGCAGGAGAGGCCAGCGGAACACAAACCGAACAGGCCTTCAGGTGTGCATGTCTCCTCCTGAGGGTACGTTGGGGCTGGAGAAATTTTGAGCAGGGGAGGGACAAGATCAAGTTGAGTTAGTGTTTTAGGAACAGCTCTTCAGTTCCTGTGTGAAAGGTGGACGGGAAGGGACCAAATGAATGGCTGGAGGGGAGGTAGCTGGGGGAGGGCTGGATCAGGGAAGGAAGGGGTTAGATCACTGAGGGAGCTGTGGGGATTCCAGGAAGATCTAGGGGATGGGGGAGGAGAGGACAAGGGGGGACCCCAGGCTTGCAACCTATGTTCAAGTCTCCAGTGCTCCAGGAGCCACAGGCACCCCTAAACGCACTCCCTATACGCAGGCCGAAGCAGCAGTTTCGGAGGCTTTGCCTGAGGCAGCAGAAGCCGAGGCCGAGGTGACGCTGCGAGAGCTCGAGGAGGCCCTGGAGAAGGAGGTGCTTACCCGGCAGAGCCTGAGCCGGGAGCTGGAGACCATCCGTACGGCCAACCAGAACTTCGCCAGGTTGGAGTTGGGGCTCAGGTGCAAGTCGCTACCTTGGGCAGCCTCTCCCGCCGGGATTCGAAGGGCTCACAGTCCTTACCTCCCCGCAGTCAACTCCGCGAGGCCGAGGCCCGGAATCGAGACCTGGAGGCGCACGTCCGACAGCTCCAGGAGCGGATGCAGTTGCTGCAGGCTGAAGGGGCCGCAGGCAAGTCCCTCGTCCGCCCTTACCCCGAGGGCGCTGAAGGTGGCGGGTGGGGAGGTGGGCCGCGGCCTGTGTGGACACCTGGTGGGGAGGGCGAGGGGCCCAGGCTGGGGCACGCCGCGCCACCACCCTCCTCCGTCCCTCCACGCACCCTACGCCTCTCTCTTCTCCTTCCAGCTGTCACGGGGGTCCCCAGTCCCCGGGCTACGGATCCACCTTCCCATGTAAGAGCCCTTTTTCCTCTGCGTCAAGACTTGTGCCCCCTCTGCAGACCCGGTCCTTGTCTCCCCGTCCAGATATAGGGCTCACCTACCTCTTTGGGGTTCCAGGCGGCAGATACCCTCCATTCAGCCCCACATCTACGAGGTCTCCCTTGGTTCAGGCCACTTACGAAATCCCAATCCCGCCTGGGATCTCCCTAGATTTCTCCTATATCTTAATTCCCCTCGTTGTCTCTAGTCCTTTGCCTACAGCGGCCGGGCCAGGTGGGCTCCGATCGGGTCACCTGTCCCTTCTCTCTCCAGCTAGATGGCCCCCCGGCCGTGGCTCTGGGCCAGTGCCCGCTGGTGGGGCCAGGCCCCATGCACCGCCGCCACCTGCTGCTCCCTGCCAGGGTACGTCCGGCTGTTCACGCCCGCCGCCGCGTCCCCGCCGCGCTGCACCTACCCCAAGCCACCCCTGCTTAGCTGCGCCTGTGAGGGGCTGGGCCTGTCGAGGGGAGGGATGCTCGGGCAGCCAATCAATACAGACATCTAGGAAGTGGCCAATGACGAGCTCGGACAAGACTGGAGGCTTGAAAGCCGGCCAACCAGACGCCCGCACTGGCGTAGGGGGTGGGCGTAGGCAAGGCGAGTCCTGGGAGCCAATCTGGAACCCGTATCGCTGGTTCTGATCCCGCCCTCTCTCGCAGGACCCTAGGCTTGGCGTATCGGAGGCGCGTTCCCTGCTCTTGTTCGCCGCTGCTCTGGCTCGTGCCGCCGCCTTGGGCTGCTCTGGGTTGGTGGCCTACGTCGGCCACCTCACCCAACTCTGGCGCCTCCCGGGAGCCGCCTTCGCCCCCTGAACCCTAGTACTCCAGCCTGTCCTCCACTCGGGCTGCGCTGGACGGTTGAGTGATCTGGCTTGGCCCAGAGGCCACTTCCACCGCCCTCCGGTTCTCATCACTTTGAGCTACCGTCTCCGTCCCAGCTTCAGCCCTGTGATCCGGGCCCGCTCCCTGGCGGTCGGGGAGGGAAGAGCCGGGCCGCGGCCGGAGCACCGGGCTCTCGGGAGGCCTGTAGCCGGGAATGCTGCTGCTGCTGGTGGGAATCGTGGGCCACTTCCTTTTTCCGGCCTTGCTGAGGCCCCGACATGGATGGGCAAACCACGATCTAGAGAAGGCAGCAGGGCCCAGGGCTCGGACATCCGTTTTTCACACTCCACGTACCCGCTCCCCCGTCGGTCTGCAGTCCACAAATCCTCTGTGCATGAGACCCTGCTCTCGGGAAACTTTTGCTTTTGGCAGCCCCATTTTCTCGGGGGCTCTCGTGCTCTGCTCTCGGAGCCACAGCCAGCTTCTCCCGCCTCGGCGATTTGGGTATTTATTGACCTGTCCTCCGACCCGCTGACAGGCTCCAGGACCCCAGCACCCTAATCCACGTTTTGGATGCACTGAGACCCCGACATTCCTCGGTATTTATTGCCTCTCCCCACCTGGGACCCCACCCCCAGTCCCCGCGAAATAAAAGGCCCTCTCGTCTTCCCAAAGCTCTGAATTCCGTGGTGTCCGCTGTTGGCGTGGAGGAAGGAGGCTGCTCAGTGGGCCAATCAGAAGGCGAGCGGAGGCGGCCAATAGCTTTGAGGGGAGCTAGCGGGACAAGCGAACGGGCGGCGGGCCGGGGGCGTGGCTCAGAGGCCGACCAATAGGAGAGGGCAAGCGGACCACCCGGAGGCACCGCCTCTTCTCCAGCTGTGACCCAGCTGTGCCACCTGATCCCAGGGAAGAAAGGGGCTGGGCCTGCAGCGCGAGCCGCCATCCTTCTACCACTGCGCCTGCGCAGGCCACGCGTATCCGTTCCAGGACTTAACTCTCAAGAAAAGTTGCTGCAAACTTTCTAGCCCGTTTCCCCCGCCCCTTCTCCCTGCCAGACCCGCCCCTCTGCGGAGCCGGGAATTCCGAGGGGCGGAGCGCCTGCAGAGATGGGGAGTGGGGGCGCCTTCAGAGGACCCTGGAGACGGAGGCGTGCAGAAGCTCAGTCTCGGGGTGGAGGTGGCTTCGCGCCTTTATCTCTCCCGGACGGCCCGTTACCTTCTCCGTTGTCCCGATGGGGAAACTGAGGCCCTGAGCCAGAGGCACACGCGGGGGGAGGGGGGGGCAAAAAACGCGGCCTGAGGCGGAGGGAAAACAAAGGGAGAATCACGGACAGACGGGGAGGAGGACGGGCACACACACAGACACTGGGACTGAGACCCTAGTGGAGAGCTGGGCCTGGCACTGGGGGAGAGGCGCGGGGTTGGCAAAGGGAGAGCGCGAAGCGGGCTGTTGGGGAGAGGGGGGTGGGGGGCGGGCGGAGAGGGGAGACGGGCGGGGGAGTGGGCCGGGGAAAGCCCGAGGGAGGAGGAGAAGGAGGGAGGAACTTCCCAAAGTTGCAAAACATGGCTACCTTGCCTGCGGAGCCGAGCGCGGGGCCGGCGGCTGGGGGGGAGGCGGTGGCGGCGGCCGCGACCGAAGAGGAGGAGGAGGAAGCGCGTCAGCTCCTGCAGACTTTGCAGGCGGCCGAGGGTGAGGCGGCGGCGGCAGCCGGGGCCGGGGCGGGCGAAGCGGCGGCGGGAGCGGAGGGCCCGGGGTCCCCAGACGTCCCCGGGTCGCCCCCCGAGGCCGCTGCCGAGCCGCCCACGGGCCTCCGCTTCTCGCCCGAGCAGGTGGCGTGCGTATGCGAGGCGTTGCTACAGGCGGGCCACGCCGGCCGCTTGAGCCGCTTCCTGGGCGCACTGCCCCCGGCCGAGCGCCTACGTGGCAGCGATCCGGTGCTGCGCGCTCGGGCCCTGGTGGCCTTCCAGAGGGGCGAGTACGCCGAGCTCTACCGGCTGCTCGAGAGCCGCCCCTTCCCTGCCGCCCACCACGCCTTCCTGCAGGACCTTTACCTGCGCGCGCGCTACCACGAGGCCGAGCGGGCCCGCGGCCGCGCGCTGGGCGCAGTGGACAAGTACCGTCTGCGCAAGAAGTTCCCGCTGCCCAAGACCATATGGGACGGCGAGGAGACAGTCTACTGCTTCAAGGAGCGCTCCCGCGCCGCGCTCAAGGCCTGCTATCGGGGCAACCGCTACCCCACCCCGGACGAGAAGCGCCGGCTGGCCACGCTCACCGGCCTCTCGCTCACGCAGGTCAGCAACTGGTTCAAGAACCGACGACAGCGCGATCGGACTGGGGGCGGCGGCAGCATGCCCTGCAAGAGGTGAGGGGATCGGGGCGGCACAAGTCTCCCTTTCCTAGGGACCTGATGTCCACCGCCCCCTCCCCCTGCCCATGGCTGAAGTCAAGCGTGCCGTGTTCCTCCGATACACCGCGCCCGCACCCTCAGGCGCCAGTCCAGCGCCGGGAGTGCGTGTAGACCAAGCAGGCACGCGCCCTGGGCCCTCCGCCACATCACTGCCCCACTCAGGGCTCCATCCCAAGTCCCATCCGTGTTCGTGGCTGGATTTGGGGGAGGCGGTGTGAAAACGAGGGGCTGCGGGGAGGGGGGAGGGGTCTTTGTCCACTCCATCCCTCGTGGGGGCTTTTTTCAGGCCCCTTCGCCGCCTGGCCCTTACCTGACCGTGGCTCTTCGTTCCCCCCTACCCCCCCAGGGCCCAAACAGCATGGTCTGTCGTCTGTCTTTGTTGTGAAACGTGAACCTTCCCCAGCTCCGGTTTCCCTGTAACCCAAGCCCTTCTCCTCCCACCCTGCTCGCCGGCCTCTCACTCCCGCCCGGGGGAGGGCACAGGGGACCCAGCGGGTGGCTGCCTCCTCACTCTCTCCAAAGCCAGTAGGCAGCTCTCAGCCTGCCCCGAGAGACGGGCAGCCTGGGCGCTCAGCCTCTGATGCCCGGAAGGCCAAGTGGCTGGGAGGGAGGGCCTCCTCCCTCCAGATGAGGCCAGCTCTAGCTTTTAGGTGGAGGTATCAATCAGGGTTTGCAGAGGCTCTGTTTCTTGGGTCCATCATAACCCCCTGAAATTTTCCGCAGAAGCTTGGGTGCGTAAAAGGAGGGGGTGGCAACGTCAGCCTGTGCTCCTGCTGAGCAGCTTGTAGCTGGCTGCGCAGGAGTCGAGCTGGCCAACTGGGGAACACAGCATTTGGGACCACAACTCACAACCCTTTCTCCGGCCAGCGAGGCTGATGGGAACCCCGCTACAGAGGACGAGTCCAGCCCCAGTCCGGAGGACCTGGAGAGGGGCGTGGCTCCTATGGCTGCTGACACCCCGGCCCAGGGCTCCATATTCCTGGCCGGGTCTGCCCCTCCTGCACCGCGGCCTGCCTCCTCCTCCATCCTGGTGAATGGGAGTTTCCTGGCTGCGGGCAGCTCTCCAGCAGTGCTCCTCAATGGGAGTCCTGTCATCATCAACAGCCTGGCCCTGGGCGAGGCCTCCAGCTTGGGCCCCCTGCTGCTCACAGGGGCTGGGGGTGCCCCTCCCCCACAGCCCAGTTCCCAGGGGGCCAGCGAGGGCAAGACTTCCCTGGTCCTGGACCCTCAGACCGGGGAGGTTCGACTGGAGGAGGCTCAGCCTGAGGTCCCTGAGACCAAAGGTACCCAGGTGGCTGCTTCAGGGCCAGGCGGAGAGGAGGTCCCTGCGCCTCTGCCCCAAGTGGTACCTGGCCACCCACCTGCTGCCACCTTTCCTGTACCCTCAGGACCAGTGCCCTCTGTGGCTGCTCCACAAGTGGTGCCACTTTCCCCACCCCCAGGGTACCCTGCAGGCCTGGGCCCTACCTCCCCACTGTTGAACCTGCCCCAGGTGGTACCCACCTCACAGGTGGTGACCCTGCCCCAGGCTGTGGGGCCACTGCAGCTGTTGGCAGCTGGGCCAGGCAGCCCTGTGAAAGTGGCAGCTGCCGCAGGCCCTGCTAATGTGCACCTGATAAACTCCGGGGTGGGAGTGACTGCCCTGCAGCTGCCTTCAGCCACTGCCCCAGGTACAGGCTTCTGCCTCCCTCTGGCCTGGGTGGGGGTTGCAGTTAACTGAGGAAGGGATTTGGGGGTAGGGGCAGCTCATCCCAGTCCTGTCCCAGACTGCCCTGCTTGCCCACTAGCCGCTTAATATTCACCTCGTGCCTGGCCCTTCTCCTCTCCCCACAGGAAACTTCCTCCTGGCCAACCCTGTATCTGGCAGCCCCATCGTGACAGGAGTGGCTGTGCAGCAAGGCAAGATCATCCTCACGGCCACTTTCCCCACTAGCATGCTGGTCTCTCAGGTCCTGCCTCCTGCCCCCAGCCTGGCCCTGCCCCTGAAGCCAGACACGGCCATCTCAGTGCCTGAAGGAGCCCTGCCGGTGGCCCCCAGCCCTGCCCTCCCGGAGGCCCACGCACTCAGCACACTCTCTGTGCAACAGCCACCAGCTGTCCCTGCCGCCACTGCTGCTGCCAGCCTGCCCTTCTCAGACTCCTCAGGCCTCCTGCCCAGCTTCCCAGCACCCCCACCTGAGGGGCTTATGCTGTCACCTGCAGCCATGCCCATCTGGCCAGCAGGGCTGGAACTGAGCACAGGCACAGAGGGGCTGCTAGAAGTGGAGAAGGGGCTGGGGACGCAGGCTCCTCACACTGTGCTGAGGCTGCAGGACCCTGACTCTGAGGGGCTGCTCTTGGGGGCCACAGCTGGGGGCGAGGTTGATGAGGGGCTGGAAGCTGAGACCAAGGTCCTGACTCAGCTACAGTCCGTGCCTGTGGAAGAGCCCCTGGAACTGTGACCCTGCTGGACCCTATCACCTCTCCTGACAATGGTGCTCAAGATCCAGGACTGCCCCAGAATAGGGCACCTCTCAGAAACAAGATTGCTGCAATCTGAAGATTCCTCACACTACACCCCCTGAGCGGCTACCCTGTCCTAGGCCTGGAGGTGCTGGGGAGCACTCACCCCTGTCCACTCCTGTCCAGGGGCACTGCCCTCTCCTTGCTCTGCCCACTCCCTATATATGGAGAGATTTGGGGTCCTGACTCGGGCTCTGCCAAGTGGCCGGACTCCCAGCCCCCTCGAGCCCTCGCCCTATCACTCCCTGAAACACTATTAATAGCTCCGCTGACATCCAGCGTTCTCAGAATGGCTTGGAATCTGAGGGCGGAGGACGGGCAGTGCTGTGCCCAGAGATGCAGACCCTCCCAGCTGGGCCCTTCTGCGGAGAGAGCTGCAGGTGTGGAGGCCTGAGCGAGTATCCTCCCCAAGCTCCTCCTGGACTAGAGCGCCTGTCACATCCAGCCCCAGACCAAAGATCCCCTCACCCTGGGGCAACCTGATCCGTGTCTAGTTTATATCCTAAATCTTTATTTTTCTAGGACATGTTATGCCTCCATTTCAATTAAAATAAAGTTAACAAGATAACTAGAACCTCCAAGGGTCTGGGTTACCTTCCAAATGACTTGCCCAAAGAAAACCACAAAAAGCCCAATTTGAGATTCTGGCTCTTTGATCACTGCTCCCTGATAGTGCCGTGGGCAAGGGTCAGATCTAAGGTGCTTTTTGGGAAGGGGGGGCTGTGGTCTCTCAAACTACAGGCCCTGCGGCCCAGGGGTCCTCCAGCTCAGCCAGAGGAGTGCCCGGAGCAGAGGAAACAGGACCCGGAGAGACCGCCTTGTCTCTTGCTGGTAACAAGGCTTCCACTTAGTTTATTTTGTTGAGAACAATAAATAATCTATAAATAAAACGGGAGGGAAGAGTAGGTGCAGCGAGTATGAACAGGGTTGAAACCATTGGATTCTGCAGTGGGCAAAGGAAGGGCAGAGGTGAAACCCTCCCAGTCAACTTCACTTCCCTGCATTTAATTCAGGGATTCCTTCCACCCTGCAGCACCTCTGATTGGCCACGGGGCAGAATGGGGCTGTGGGAAGGGCAGCTGCCCCAGGGCAGGCAGAGTTCAAGCTGCCTGAGTACAGGACAAACACAAAGCATCAGGGTCAATAAATCAGTCCCAACAGGTCAAGGGGACCTGCACTAGCAGGGGTGAGGCCCACAAACAAGAGCTGCAAGGGTGGGGGGAGGAGGGGAGAGGCAGGGTTACCCTCAGTCCTGGTGAGGAGGCAGCCGGGAGGACACGTTTGGGGACCTGCGGGCCTTCTCAGCCAGCAACTGGTAGAAGGGCTTGGGGGTTTCCCAGTCCTCATCTTCGCTGCTGGAGCTGTCCTGCCTCACAATCCGGTTGTGCCGGAGGCTGAACCTTCGAGCTTTGATGCTGGGAGAGAGGTGGCAGGATGGCTGGGTTCCACACTTACCCGCTGGCCACCTGGCCCACCCCTGGTGGTCTGGGCCCAGCACTAATCAGGGCCTGGGCTGGGGGTGGGGGTGGGGGTGGCCAGGGCTTTATGGTCCAACCAGTGAGCCTCTGGGCCTCCAAGTCCCCATCTAGATGGTGGGACTTGGCCAAGGGCTCTTTGCTGGAGAGTCACACTTCTGTGAATCCTTTATTAAGCATCATGCTCACACATGTGTGCTCCAGGGGCCAGTAGTGAAACACGCAGGTGGCAGCTCTTAAGATGGTGGAGAGAAGGTTGCAGGGAGGGAGAGGGGCTCAAAGAGAGGTAGGAAACGAGGAGGCCAAGCGACAGGGAAATAAGACCCAGTCCCCCACTCTGAGAAACTCCCTATGGCAGAGAGAGCAAAAGAAATTTGGGGTGGAAGGGTTCAGATCCCCAGGTAAGCCATTCCTTTCTGAGCTACAAGGTGGGGCCCCTCTCTGTTGTCCTTGCATGAAAGTTTCCAACACCCAATTATCCCACCCAGTAAACTCCACACCTGTTTCCAATCTCATGCAGCTCAAGGCTCTGAAAATCACAGCAGGGGTAAGGAGCAAGGAGGGCCCCCATTAGGCAGCCTTCTGGGCAGGCGTTTCTCACCAATACGGTCTCCGCTCCTGCACGGTCATCCCCCGCCAGAGTTGGGCCAGCTCCTTGGTGGCATCCGTGGACGGAGTCCCAGGGGAGGCTCTGGGACAGGAGGGCAGAGGTGAGGACAGGCCAGCAGGGTGAAGGCCAGCAGCCTGACCCTGGGGCTCCCTTGCTTTCTCAGCCTCAGCTTTCCCACCTTATCTTTTCTATCCGTGTTGGCCTGAAAGGCCTGTTACGCTCCCTCTGAGCTGAGTTGTCAAACAGCTGGACTAAATGGTTGGGAGGGGACACCATGTTCTGGTACCAGCACATGGATCTTCCTGTAAGGGCACCAGCTCTTCCAGTCTCTGGCTTGTGGCCAGCCCTCCCCTGGCTTCAGGTTGGTAGTGATCCAGGCTGGGCACCTGGTCCATCAAGTCAGCCCCAAGAACATTTGCTTGAAACCTTGGAAATGAGGTTTCTGCTCCCATGGGGTCGCTAGGGTGGGCCATAGGACACTGAACCTCCTGGGGTGACCCTGCCCCTACCCCACCCGGGGTGGGTGAGAACCAAGCCAACCCCAAAGAGCAAAGCAGAAGGAGGGATAAATTCCAGAGAGCATCTCGTAGGCCCCAGGACCAAGTGCGTCTGAAGACAACTACGCCTCCCCATTCTTCAGGTCACATGAGCCAATGAATTTCCTTTTTTCCTTAGACCTGAGCTGGGTTTCACTGCTTACAAATCACTGGGCCTGACCAGTGCCACAGGGCCAGGTTAAATGCTGGGGGAGAATGTGGCTGAGCAAGGGTGGGTGGGTGGTTTCTGGGAGGGCAGTTGTATCTGACAACAGCAGGGCAACCTGCTCTGAGGGCAGGTGGACAAGGAAGGGCAGGCCCCACATAGGACCAAAGAGGACCCCCTGCCCACCGAATGTATTGCTTCCGGTTCATCCTGCAGAACATGATGAAGCCATTGACACACTTTTTCTTCCTCTGGGTTGGGCAGGGAGCTCTCATGTTCTCCTTGAGCTTCATGGGGCCCCTGCCTCCCTGGCCCTTCCTGGCCTTTCTCCCAGCTGTGCTCAGTGCTGAGATCCTCTGGGTGGTGGTCCACGTGTAGTCTCTGTCCTCAGCACTGGAAGACTGCAGGCCCTGGGGGTTGGCTGGAGCATTCTGGGTGGGGAACACAGAGATGAGAGTGGGCACAAGACGCAGCACCAGCCTCAAGGATGGCTGTCTGCCCTCACCTCCTGCTGATTCCACACCAACTCTGTGTCTGGGTCCTCGAAGCTGGATTGCGTCACGATGTTCTTATCCAGCGAGAGGTAAAAGTTGTCTAGTGAGACAGAGGGCTGGCACAGGCTGTGGAAGTCAGGAGGGTCTCTGGGGGCCTCAGGAAATGTCTCCTTGAGGGGGAAAGAGGAAAAAAGGAGTAGATGTGAGGGGGCACAGCAGTGTCCCTTCATGTCCCCACTAACATGAGAATAACAAACAGCTGGGATTCAAGACAGCCTCACCCAAACATGCCCTGGACATTTAAGCAAGTGTCCCCAGGTTTCCACAGGATACCAGAGAGATTCTGGGTGGGGCTCTGCCTCCCATCCTGTGGCAATAGCTCTTCATCCTATCAGTTTCCCACTTCATGGGGGAGCTGTGAGGCCTGGGCGAGTCTTAATTTCTCTGAGCAGCATCTACAGAATAGTGGCCACCGATGTCCTTTTCAGGGCTGAGAAGAACCTAGCACTGTGCCTGGTGCTCATGAAGAACTCCACTAAGGGTGTCTGTTTTTGTTTCTACCACAGATCCAGCTACTCACGGAGGCAGGGCCTGCACCCCACCCACTGGAGGAAGAGTTGGTTGGTGACCAGAGCTGGGGCTGCTGCTCTGTCAGACGGATGGCGAGCTGCTGGAGCAGACAGTGGCTGAAGTCTGCTTCAGGGCTTGGTGGGGGGGGGTTCTGTCCAACTAAGGATTCCTGGGGTCACTCTGCTTTTTTCAGTTTCCTCATCTGTCATATGGGGTCACAAGAGACCCTGTCTCATAGAGCATTTATAAAACTATAGGGGTCTCTTATGAGCACCTGGCAGCTTCAAGCTTTTATTCTCTGTGCCTAGTTCATCCCAAGTGCCCAGCACAGAGTGGGGCGCCTGACAGCCAGCAGTGAGTGACCAAAGAGTGGGCAGGTGAGGGCACAGACAGCCAGCATCTCTGGAAAGACGAGAAGCCCAAGTGGCTGGACAGGTGGGCGGGAGGGTGGGAGGCAACTCAAAAGTGGAGGAGATGGAGGAGCGAACCAAGTAGGTGAGCGCTGTGTGTGGGAAGGATGGATGTGCCTGGGGACAGAAACCTACCTTTTTCCGTGGTGCCTCGGGCATGCAGGCAGAAGGTGACAATGCAGGATCTGAGAACACCTCCTCAAAGAGAGCTGTGGGGACAGTGGGGGAGACCAGAGGGCTGGCTGGAACGGAAATGCCCCTCGCAGCACCGGGCTCTGTCCCACCGTCCCTGCTGGCCGGAGTACAGTGCCCTGGCTTTCTGCTTTGAGCTCCTGTGCCCCATGTCCAAATCCAGCTCATGGGCCAGCTCCCCTGGGGCACCTCCAAGCTGGACAGAGTGATGGGTCTCCTCTGTGGGCTCCTGGAGCCTTCCACCCACCATGCCCTCCTAGGGCTGCTCCCCCACTGGGTCCGGATGGGGACATACCCCACACTGCCCAGCATAGGGCTGCGCACTTGGCGAGCATCACCACATTTTTTGAATGAGCTAAGTGTAGGGTCCGGCCTGAACGCTCACCTTGGGTCAGGCACTCAGTGCCATCCTCCAAGATCTGTTCAGACAGCAGTTTTCCTGGTGAGCTGAAGAGGGTGGGGCTGAATCCTAGGATCTCACTCGGGTGGCCTGTCACACTCCAATTGCTAATCTGGGGAGGTTCCAAGGCCAGTGGGCTCCCTGAAAAGGAAATGCCAGGCCCAGGTGGCTGTCAAGAGATCGCCCTCTCCCTCAGCACAGCAGCTGGCTTGGAGAAGATGGTGCCAGGCACTGGGGAAAGGGAAGGTGGCACTGCCAGTTGTTCATTTTGAGGGCTTGGTAAAGGAAACAAAGCAGCACGATGTTTGGCATTATGCCAGGAATGACAAAAAAAAAATCAGTATCATGATGTGATATGCCAGATCCGATACACTGGTTGGAGATTTCTGGGACTTGGTATAATGAAGATTCTGAGGCAGGGTCTGGGATCAGCATTGAGTATTGACTGATTAGCAATGTATGCCATGCAACCAATGGCTCCCGGACAGAGCTCACTGTGTGCTTGCCTTCCCTGTGCTTAGCAGACATTCCCTTTCCCACGTCTCCCTCCCACAGAAATCCTCGGAAGGAAGGTACCCAGAGGTCCCACACCAGCCAACAAGGAGAGACAGTTCAGTCACCATGGGGGCTGCCCTCTGGGATCCAGGCAGGAAGCCAAGGGTCAGAATTCCGGGACTCCTTGTCTGCCTCCTCACTGGAATCGTAGAACACCAGGTTCTGCCTGCAAGAAGTGGAATTCAAGAGGCAGGGATCTGGAGCCCTGGGCTGGGAGCTGCTGAGTGGCTGGGTCAGCTGGCTCCCCCTCGGGTGTCTCAGTGTCACCCACCATGAAATAAGACAAGGATGGGGCTGTGCTAGCTGCTGGGGGCAGAAGGCTTAGTCAGCTGCCATGCCCACCCTCAAGGAGCTTCCAGCTGTGATGAGATGCTGCCCACTAGGGCCACTGCTGTGATGGGCCAAGGAGATGGTAGGCAGGCAGGAGGGAGGACACCCCTGAGCTCAGCCCGAAGGATGGCAGTTTTTCAGGTTGATGAGGGGAACAGGCTTGCCAGGAAGAGGGATCAGAGAGTGAAAAGGCCAGAGAAGGTCTCAGAAGCCAATTAAGATATTTGGGCTCTTCCCTATGGGCACTGAAGGAGGGTATAGAGCTACAAACTGACATGGTCAAGGTCTGTGTTAGAAAAGCCACTCCAGCAACTAGTGAGGATAGGCTGGAAAGGTGAGACAGGAGGTGCAGGGGGTCTGGTGAGGGGCTGTGGCCCTGGTCCAGCAGACAGAGCAAGGCTTCGAGCCTACCACACCTGCACAAAGTGAGGCCCACGGCAGCCGTTCCAGAGCATACACCTCAGCGTCCCCAACTCACAGCCCCGGGGCTCCCTTACCTAGAACAGGTCTGTGTCCTATTGAGAAAACGGATCCTCTCAGGCCCTTGCTGGACCTGGAAGGCATGGTAGGTCCCAACATCCTGGGCACTCCGTTTGCCACAGCAGCCTAAGGGGGCAAGTCAGGACAGTCAGTCCCATGACAGGGCCAAATTCCGGACTCTCAGATTCAGGGACAGAGAGGTGCCAGGGCCTGCTACAGCCGCTCCTTCCCTCATCCTAGCCAATGTCTGGCTGCCTGGCTCTGGGTAAGGTTTAGGGATGGCCCTGAAGTACCCCCAGGCTTTTGGAGTCTCCCTTCCCTGTTAGAAGCTTAAGGAAGATAAAACCCTTAGGTGGAATCCTGGCGGTGAAGATGATGAGAGCGAACAAGCACACAGTGTTTGTCAGGCCTCATGGTTTTATCATTTTATACAATTCAGTAACCCTCTGCTAAAGGGAACTTTTATTATAGTCAAGTTAAGTAAACTGAGGCATTGAGTGATAAGTGACTTGCACCAGGCCACACAACCAGCAGATCTGGAAGCCTTGCCTCCCAAGGTGGGCCAGGCGCCTCCCCTGGGCCCTCACGGCCTCCTAGGCAGCCCCAGGGTGGCTGGGTCACTCTGGACCACGGTGATAGTGTGGGACTCCTCCTCTGGACCGTGTCACCAGCACCGTGCACATGACTGGTCCCGGAGGAGACGCTCAGGGAGTAGGGCTGAATGGGTGGGTGAAGAAGGGGGGGACTCAAGGCCTTGCCTTCCAATCACCCCCTTTCTCATCATCTCTGCTGGGTGCAGCCTCACGCCTTTTCAGGCTGACACAGCAACGGGGAGTCACGAGGGCGTCTGGCAGCTTCAAATGAAGCCTCTAAGTCCTGTGAGGAGGCCTTGCCTTCACCCCAGTTCTGCAACCCGCAGCCCCGCACGAGGGCGGCACTGATCAGCAGGAAGAGAGAACTAGGAAGAGACCATGAGACACCGTCTCTCTTGTCCACCCTTGAAACTCTGGCTACTGCGACTGTGCCCGGGATGTCACAGGTGCTGCTAAGCAGTATATAAATGGCTAAGTTAATGGTGAGGAGAGACCAACTTGAGATGTCAGAGCCTAGCACTGTCCTCAGCCGTATCCAGCAACACCAGCCAGGATCTTCCTTCCTTTCTGTCCCACTGAGGGGCAGATGACACAGCCTTGGGGTGACTGCATGGGTTGGGGCCTCTTGCAGGGGTGGTGGGTCCCCCAACACTTCCTCCTTGCTGGCCTGGGCATGGGGCCACCCACTTCTTGGATTTGTCCAGGGCCGGACAGCATTGAGGGTTCTGGGCCTGAGTCTGATGTTCTGAGAGAGCAGAGGGATGGGTGTTAGAGGGGTTGGGGCCTGGCTGTGACCAGAAGAGGACTCAGGTCAGAGGTCTTCTTTGCTCAGGACCCAACAACCTGTTCGAAAGCCTCGGCTGGGCTGGTCTCTCACCAGCCCTTCCTGGGTAAGCCGGGGTCCTGAATTAGAGATCACCTAGTCTGACACAACCTTTCTCTGCCCACACATTAGAAGCACCTTGCAAGCTCTGAACAAAAACTGATGCCCAGGTTCCACCCCGACCACTGAAACTAAAGTTTCTGGGTGTGAGGCACAGGCACGGGGTTTTGTAAAAAAAGCACCCTGGATGATTCACACAGACAGCCAGGGCTGGAAATCATTGATTAGGTCCAACTTGCATTTTAAAGACACGGAAACTGAGGCCTGCAAATGGGGAAGGGACATACAGGGAGTTAGTAGCAAGGCTGAGGCTGGACCTAGGATGCTTGCGTCTTTCCGCCACCCATGCTTCCCGAGGCCTGGGCCCAGGGGTGGATGACTGGGCATAAAGACAGTAAGTGCCATGGCAGCTTCCATTCACTGAGCACTGACCATGTGCCTCTGCACTTAAGTATTGCTTGAGTAGGATGTACATAGGCTCCTAATCCTTTAGGCCACCCCGTGGTAGGTACTACTCTTTCCAGATTGGGAGACAGAGGTTCAGAGGAGGAGAGTAACCACTCTAAGCCTCAGAGCTAGAAAGAAGAGGAGGAACCAGGAATTGAACCCAGATGCATCTCACCCCAAAGCCTGGTCAGGGGCTCAGGCTGGCTGCCCCAGCCTCTCTGGAGTGGCGACCCCCTGGGAGAAGGGGCCCGACTGACCTCTGCTGCCTGTCTGCTGCTACTGATAGCTTGTACCTGATGCCCCTACCAGCTGTTTCTTCTTCCAAGGTTTCTGGCAGGCTCCCCAAAGATGGGACTTTTGAGAGAATGGGGAGATTGATGGGGTAGAATGTCTCCGCCTCACCGGGCCCAAAGCTGGGCTCCAGTACAGCCCTGCGCAGGATGGGAAAAGAGGCAGATCAGATCAAATGCCTCAGTTTACTTAACGGGAAAAGAAGGTCTCCTACCTTCCAGACAATGCTTTTCAATCCTGGGTAGAAGGGAGGGGGACAGCCATGGTGTCCAGGCTGACTTTACAAATGTGGAAACTGAGGTCCTGGGAGGAGATTGGACTGGTGTGAGGGGGCACAGCCAGCCGTTCTGGGCCTTGGCCAAGAGGGAAGACGGGCTCAATGCTTCCTGATTCCTCCTCCTACCTTCCTTAGGACAGTGAGGGCCCCACCACCCACCCTCATTAACATCATCCAAATTTACCCACCTCTGTCCACATTTCAATGGCAGTGGTAGATGAGGCCTCACTGCCTCCTGTCCAGATCACTCTTAAAAGTACCTTTGCTGAGCTCCCTGACTTGTTCCTCACTTAATAACGAGTCCTCCCACTAGATGTCAGGGACCTCTTCCTTAAAAAAATCTGATCACGGCTTTCCCCTGGCTTAAAGTCCTTCCGTAATTCTCCTCACCTTCATCTCCCTCCTCAGCCAGGTGCTCGAAGCCCTTCAGGATCTTGTACCTGCCTCACCTCCACCATCGTGCCATGTATTTTTCGCACCAGGAACAATGACAGCACCCAGCACACACAGTACGGGATGGCCAGCCCGTCCTGGACACAGGTGTTACAGCACCCTCTATGTGTACTAACTCATGGACTCTTCACAACAAGCACAGAAAGGAAGTACTAGTATCGATCTTGTTTTGCAGATGAGGAAACAGGCACAGAGAGGTTAGGTCAGAAGATGTGTCTGGGTCAGGATCTCCCTCAAGAGCTGGCATGTGTTGTCTCAATGCTGTACGGGCCCTGCACAGTCCCTCCCATCACACCCAACTGCTTGCTGCCCCCAAACATTCCAAGCATGCTTCCTCATGCCTGCACAGTCTTGCTCACGTTGTTTCTTCTGCCTGGCGGGGTTCCCCGTTTACTGCCCTCGAAGGCCCAGTGCCAAGGCACCTCCCTGCCAATCTTCCCACACACCTTCCTCTGAGTTCCAAGCATCTTGCACGTCTCTGACTTTTTCCCTCTGCCAGGTTTGAGATCCAGGAGGGCCTGGGCTTGTCTAAGTCAGTCGGTGTCCCTGACAGCCAGGACAATGCTTGACATGTAGCAGGCACTGGGAAATGTTGGCCAAACTCACTTACCCCCAAGCCCACCATCCCCGCTGGAGATGTGGCGTCTGAGCAGGGCCTTGGTCACATCAGCGCTTCTCTGGAGGTGCTGAATGTAGTGCAGGATGTGCAGCAGAATCTCCTTCTGCCGTCAAAAGAAAGACAAGGTTGAGCACAGGAGCAGGGGTCCAGGAGAACGTGAGCTGTAATAAACTCCTAAGTCATAAACTGATTGACTGTGGGATAAGCATTATGAATAACAGTATAACAAGAGTTTCTGAAATTAGCGTTGGGCATCTGGAAAGGCCTCTCTGAAGCAGCAGCATTTAACCTGAGACCTGAATAATGGTGGGAGTTAGCCTGATGAGAAGGGGAGCGAAGAGGTCCATACTGCGCTGATTGAACTGAATCCCTAGAATTTACAATAAGACCATTAGCAGTAACCTTCCAAACCCTAAATCAGGAAATGTGGTCTCATAAGGGGACTTCTGGGAAGTCATTCCATAAAATTCACTAAAACTATCTCACCTGATCCTGAGAAGGAAGCCACGGTCTAACTAAGGAATACACATGATGCAGCCAAGAGACATTAATTTGGGAGGACCTAGATCCAATCAATCTGCCACTTACTGGCCAGGTGCTAGGAGTAGGTCATTTTTCTTCTTCGAGACTTAGTTTCCTCATCTGTGCAAGGGGAATGAGGATACTCATTCAGGCTCAGAGAATGATCATTAGGACTGAATAAGTCAGTGGATGTGAAATCACACAGCACAGAGCCTGATACATATCTAATGCACAGTCGCCTTCATTGGGTTCTCAAGGGATTAAATGAGGACCTTTTATACCTTTTTATAACTAGGCCATGGTTTCAAGAGCTGAGACTGTGTTTTAGCTTAGCATCTCCAACACCAGGCTTGGCACATGGTCAGCATTCACTAAGCTGAAGTCTTTGTAAATTGTAAAGTAATATAAAATGTTACTTATTTTTACTAGTATAAAGGTTTTATGCAGAAGGCAATTGGGCATCATCTCAGATTTCAGGACAGAAGGCCCAATAATTGATACTTCAGGGACCTGAAGTATCAGGTCCTACAAGGTTAGCTTGGAGCCTACACCAGAGGTTATCTCAGAAAGCTTCTGAATGTAAGATTGACGGGACCTGTAACTGTCCCAACAGAGGGAATTCACTCATTCATTCAGCAAACATCGATTGAACCTTGAGTGACACAGTGGTTGAGGATGTGGGTCTGTGGAATGAGACACAGCTGACTCTCTCTCCCACCTGCCATTAATGAGCTGTGTCCCCCCTGAGTACTATGGAGCCCTCCAGTTTCCTCAGACTGAAAAATGAGCATACCCATGCACATCTCACAGGCCTTGGGGGTTAGACTGAATGAGAAAACGCATACACAATGCTCGGCACAAAGAGTCTGACACGTAGAACTCTCAGTAAATTGGGAGTAATTGTTACTGTTATCTGCTTTGTGCTAAGCCCTGTGGGTGCTCGGGGGAGAGATTTTTCTATTATGGTTCTTATCCTCTCAGCACTCTTCACCTAAAGAGACTGAGAGATAAGGAAACCATTGTAGAAATATGCTAAGGGCTTTGATGGTCAGAGAGAGAATCCACAGGACCACATGGGACAGGGGGCATTTAGGATGGTGAGGACGATCCCATAGATCTGCATCCCAAAGCCCAAACATGGGAGAGGCAACACATACTCGCTCCCGTTAGTTCCTTGGGCAGTGGACTGAGCGAGTCCCACAGCCCTGGCATGAGGTGGGATGATGCACTTCGGGCAGACTGGTCAGGGAGGCTGGGGACTGACGGGGATGCAGGGTACATGTGGAGCAGCGGACTGAGGACTGAAGGTAAGGAAGGATGAAGACAGGGAAGAAGAGGGATCCTTGAGACAGCAGAGAATTCAATGCTAAAGAAAGTGGGCTGTGACTGATGGACAGTGACTGCATTGGGGTGTGGGTGGGGACTTGATAATATGGGTAAATGTAGTAACCACATTGTTTTTTCATGTGAAACCTTCATAAGAGTGTATATCAATCATACCTTAATAAAAAAAAAAAGAAAGTGGGCTGTGGCCTGGGGATAATTCCATGCAAAGTGGTCATCTGGTCAGTAATGAAATGTTTCCTGTCCCCTGACTAGACTACCATTCCTCCAGGGCAGGGACTGTGTCCCAGTCATCTCTGCTCCCAGGAGTTTATCGCAGTACCTATGCACACCAAACAGTCAAATGTTTGAGGACAGAGGACAGAATTCCTCAAATATTTTTATCACTGTGGTGGTCTGCATAATGCCCCAAAGTCACCCATGTCCTGCTCCCTGGAACCTGTGAATATGCTGCCTTGTATGACAAAGGTGAAGTTGGCAGATGTGATTGAGCGAGGATCTTGATGTGGAGAATATTCTGGATTATCTGAGTGGGCCCAATGCAATCCCAAGGGTCTTTATAGGTGAGAAGGTCAAAGGCAGAGAAGGAAAAGTGATGACAGGAGCAGAGGAAGAGAGGGAGAAAGATTTGAAGATGCTACATGCGGGCTTTGAGCAAGAGCCAAGGAGCACAGTTGGCCTCCAGAAGTTGGCAAAGGAAAAGGAGACAGATTCTCTTGGAGCCTCCAAGAGGAACCAGCTCTGCTGACTCCCTGACTTTAGATCAGCAAGACTGATTTTGCACTTCTGACCTCCAGAACTGTAAGAGTGCATGTTTGTGTTGTTTTAAGCCTTTGAATGCATGGTACTTTGTCACAGTAGCAATAGGAAATTAATACAAACATCTATGACTGAGATATTCAGGAGAGGGGTCAACATGACCCAGTGAATGATGGGATGCGGTGACAGGGAGATCAGGGTTAGGGTCTGGCAGCTCCCCCAAACACCTGCTCCTCTGAACCTCTCTGAACCAAGTAGCACATTCCAGCTGGGATCAGTTACTCCTGAGTTCAAATCTCCATCTTCCTGACCAGATTCTGAATTCCCAGAGGATGAGGACAGGTCTCAAATTTCTTTGCCTCCCCTTGTCATGACCAGAACAGCTTCTGACATTCAACAATCTTTCCATCAGTGACTGATGAATAAATGAATGAATGAATGAATGAATGAGAGGAACTATAGCAAGATAGCAAGGAAACATCACACTAAGCCTTCAGGGCCTCTGAGCCCCACATTCGGCTGTTCCCACTGCGAGCGGGGTGTCAGCGCAGCACCACATACATTTACTGACTAGCCACTGGAAGATTTATCTATTCCTATCTTGTGGAGATGATCCCCACAGGTCACAAAACAAGGGACTCAGAGGCCCAACACCGGCAGTTTGACATGGCTTTCATGTCTTTTGGTCTCATAATATCACCGGATAGTAGGAATCATTTTTCATTTTATAGCTGAGAAACCTGAGGCTTGGAAGGCTGAGAGCTGAGCAGCGACCTGCCCAGAGCTCCGCGTTGTGGAGCTGAAGGGCTCCCGTGGCTGGTTGACTCCCAGACGGATGACCTCAACCCGGCTCCTTGTCTGTTTTTCCCTTCCCAGTTTCCTCTGCCTCCTGGGCAAGGAAGGATCACCCAGGCTTCTAGACATGGGATGGGAGAGTCCCAGGAATTCGCATTCAGAGCAGGACCATTCCCATCTCAGTGGTGTCACTGAAAGGCTCTGTCTGGGTTTCCCAGGACGAGGGAGGTTAGCCGGGTTACTGATATTTTCAGATCTGCCTCCCAGTTCGCCTCCTCTCCTTCAGTGCCCATACCTTGGTGAGCTTTTTGGGACCTATCTTCGGGGCCACAGGTAGCAGCAGTGCCAGCTCTTGAAGTTTGCCAGTGTGGTTTTTCCTCTGCCTCCTGCTTTGGGACAAGAGCTGGTTTGGTTAGGACATCCAAAATGGAATTTGGCATCTGAGCCCCAAAGAACCGTCTCAGTGTTCCCCATCTCAGAGACCCCCCCTTGCCCTAGGCACCCAAGACAGAATCCTGGGCATCCTCTTGTCTCATCAGTCTCCCTCATCCCCTTGTTCAGTTGGTCACCAAATCCTGCCCAACCGTCCTCCAATCCCTTCTCCCCATCCCCACCACTGACGTCCTTATAGTTCTCCTGAACTCCCATCGGCTTCCTCCAGTCCATACTCTCTACTAGAGGCAGGGTGATCTTTTCTGGAACACAAATCTGACTGTGATTTCTCATCTGTGCAATGGGAATGAGGCTCTTCACTCGGGCTCAGAGGATTATCACTAGGACTGAAAAAATTACTATGTATGAAACTGCCCAGCACAGAACCTGATCCATTAGTTGCCTAATAAGTGCTTTGGACCTCTCACTGCCATCCCTCATGGCTCATGGCCTGGCCCAGCTGACCATTCTGGTATCTCTCCTACTGCCTTTGGTTCTTTCCCACCAGCTGACCTAACTCTCAGGCAGGTGAGGTGCCTCTGCTATGGACCCCCAGCTCATGCAGGCCTCTGATCCCTGCCCTGAGCTGAGAGCTGGGGGGGAAAGGGGGGGCCACTGTATGTCAAGCACCTGGAACAGGGTCTGGTGCATTGTGGGAACTTGCTGCGTTTTGCTAAATGAATAAATAAATAAGGACATGAGAGAAGTCGACTCCTTGGCACATGCAGAACTTCTGGGATCTAATCCTTGAATTCATAATTCATAATACATCCATGCACACACACCTCCACCCCCTCTCCTTACAGATGGAGACACAAAGACGCTGGAGTCTCTCTCCCAAATTACACACCACGGCCACTACTCCTTTGGGAATGCCCAGGCACCACTTATCTCCGCCAAACCTTATCTCACCTTCCTTCAGGACCCAGTTCAACTGCCACCTGCCCCAAGAAGCCTCCCCCACATCCCCTTGTCTTCCTCCCCGATTCTGTATGTATATTTGGTTTCTATCACACCCATGAACTGACACCTCTTCTTTGCCAGGCTCTGTGCTGGACCCCACAGAGTGGGAGAGGCATGACTGCCACTGCCCTCCAGGAGCAGTGTGAGAGACACACTTATCCCCCTAACCAAACCCTGAAGTCCTAAAAGAATCCAGCTCGCTCATTCATTCAGCACCTCCTATGTGTCAGGGAACTGTGATAGGCAACAGGGACAAAAGTATAAAAAACAAACACAGCCCTGTCTACAGCCCACAGGATAGTCAGAGATAAAGCCATTAATCAAATTGTCACACAAACAAACATAATATTGCCACTGGGATCAGAACCAGCTACATAAATTACTGGGGTGGGGGTGCTCACTGTGAATGAAAATGTGGGCCTCTTGTTCAAAACAAGAATTTCAAGATGCTGAGAGCAGAGCGTCACACAAAGCACGGGACTATTCTAAGCACAGGGCCCTGTAACTGCACGAGTCACATGCCCATGAAGTGGCCCTGATGGGGACAGAGGAGGGGTGTTGTTGAAGCTTGTAACAGGTGGCTTTGATCTAATCTGTGAGGTTTTTCCCTGAGGAAGTAAACCTGGCCAGAACCTGTTCTGAAGGATGAGGGGAAATGTAGAAGCGAGAAAGAGAATCTTTCAGATAGAGGGAACATGCACAAAGGCCCTGTGGCACAAGGCAGCATGAAGAATTCAAGGGAAACAAAGCTGAAGTGTCTGGACCATGGAAAGCAAGGAGTCCTGTGGGGTGAGATGAGGCTGGAGAAAGAGAGCAGGGCTAGAAGACGTAGTGTCCTACAGGCTCCTCTAGGCAACAGTTTTGCCTTTAAAGACCACCAGGAAGCCATTAAAGGGCTTTACGTAGGAGATAACATCATTAGCGTACCTTCTCAAAAGTGCTATGAATATGAGACTATATTTATTAGTCAACTAAATGAAGGCATAAAAGAAAAAAAATCACCACTTGGTCTTTCATTACCTCCCAGTAGAAACTATAACTTTGAGGGGCAAGGGTTTTGGGGTTCTGTCCTTGAAGAAAAACTGGTTAGGTTGACCTCTCACGTCCTGTCTAGCCCTGACATTTATTTTTTCCATTCCACTTTCCTTCCATTCTGGAGGAGCCCTTGGATGCCCCAGCAAGACGCTACATAGAAAGCAAGGAAGAAAAGCAACCAGGTCTATTTACGTTTAAGGTGTTATTTGACCATGTCTAAGAAAAAAGGTTGCCTCCCAACTGTAGTCCCTAGGTATTTACTCTGGGTTTTGCAAAGCACCGAGAGAGCCTTCTGTGCAAACACAGAAATTCCAGGAAAAAAATGTGGAGAAAGAAAAGGGGTGACTAAGAATCGCAAACCCTCCTCATCTTGGACGCAGTCCTGAACAGGTGCCCCTTGGACTCTGCCCATAGGGTCCCCTGGGAGGTGAGCACTCCCTTCCAAGGCTGCCCCTTTCCTTGCTAGATGGTTCTGGGTTCAGGCAAGTTCTTTCCTCTTAGTGTCTATAGTTTCCACACACTGGTCCCAGCTCTGCCCTCTGGGTTGGCAGGGAACACGTCAGCTCCAGTGATGTGAGTCCTTTTTCTGTTTCTCTAAACTGCCAAGTTTATTTCTCCCTTAGGGCTTTTACTACCTGGAAGGCTTTTGCCCTGATTATTGCATGGTTAGTTTCTTCTTTGACATTCAATGCATTTGCCTAAATGTAACCTCCTCAGGGAAGCCTTTCCTGACCACCCTATCTAAACAAGCACATTCTTTGTCACATCCCCACATCATTTAACAGCATGTGAAATCTCCCTTCTTTCTCTATTATAAACTCCACAGGACAGGGATTTTTGCCTTTTTTAATTACCCCTATATCCCAGGCTAACCTATCCACGAGGCACAGTAAGCCGGTGATATTTTTAGGGGCTCATGAAGATGTCTAATTTCTTTTAAAATCTGAAGAAAAAAAGTGAATATAGTCCAACCTGGATTATATTCGTCTTTATGTCAATGCTATCATAAACTATAAGTTTTAATATGGTTTTCATGGAGGAAGGGAGCCCAAGAAAGCAAAACTGCTTTGGGCTTCTGAAAGTCATAATGAGGCCCTGCCTACATCCCTAGCTCCTAGAATAATGCCCAGCATTTAGTAGGTGTTCAATAAAAAAATTGTTAATGAATATTCCTTCTGTTTTATAATGGCCTCTCAGCCTTAGAAATGGCAAATAACTAATTCTTGGGTGTCTTTTTCTTAGAGCTAGTCAGCCTAAACACACTCTAGTTTCTTTATTTTACGGGAGCTGGAAAGGGCCTTAACCGAGAACTAGTCCAAATTTCTCACATTAGACATGGGAAAACCAAGGCCCAGACCCTAATTTGCCTTGACATGCGCAGGAACTTAAGAGTAACAGCAGCCCCAAAGTGGGACAAAGCAGAGGGCAGTCCCCAGAGGCAGCATAAGTTGGTAATAACCACCAGCTTTTGAAGCAGACAGACCTGGACTGAAACCCAAGCTCGGCCACTAGCTGTGTGACTCTGGACAAGTGCTTTCATCTGTCCAGGCCTGTTTTTAACTCATTTATAAAGTGGACGTGGGCTAGGAAGTTTGGTCTTGTCTGGAAGGTGTTTAGAACAGTACCCGGCACATAGGGAATACTCACGAAATGTTAGTTCAAGACAAGCTGGATAGCCCCTTGTCAGAATGATTTAAGGATAAGGGATTTTGGAGAATGGGGTGAAGGTATCATATCGGAAGGCTATGGTTGAGAAAACTGTTGTTTTTGGATGAGCAACATCCAATCCCCCCCTTTCTGGTAATAGTTTCCTTGGGGAACCACCCCTCCCCCACTCCCAGTACAGGTGATTCAGGGAGGCTGACCTCAACCTCCCCTTCCACTAGGGAGCACAGAACCAAGCTCCAGTCGAGTCACAGTGATTGGTTCAGGAGTGGGGTCATAACCCAGCTTTGGCCAATCAGAGTCAATGGATTCTAGAAAGAGACGTTTCTCTGCTGGGCTTGTCAGGCTGGCAGAATATAGACCTGGAGCGGCTGGCATCCATCCTGCCTTCACAGAGGGAGAGGCTGCTTGGGACGGAAGCCAACACAGACAACGGTGGAGCCTAGAGAGGCAGATTCCAGGCAACTTCACTTAACCCCCGCCTGGAACCAGCAAAGCCTGCTGCCCCTGAAATTTTATTTAAAGGATCGAATAAATCCCCTTTTATGGTTAGGTGGGTTTCAGCTGTTTTTCTGTTAATTGCAACTAAGAGTCTTTATTGATACAATGACCCTATATCTAGAAAAAGGGAAAGAGCATGCGCTCTTGGTGACCTCTAGGATTCCAGGAGGAATGGGCAGCGGGACAGGCCTTCTTCATTTTCTTCATGGTGCTCCTTCTGAGCCCAGTACCTAAGCAGAGAACCTGAACAAAGCAGATGCTTAATTTTGGAGTTAGTAAGTGAATGAAGAGATGGATGGATAGAAAGTCACTGGGGGAGACAGCAGGGAATGAAATGAACTCTGGCTTTCTTTTCTTCAGACATTGGAGGGCAAAATCTGATCCACCCCTCAATCTGCTGTGAAAATCCCCACTGTGAGATTCCTGACACTTGGTAGGCACCTGATGGATGAATGAATATGTGAAGAAAAGAAAGGATGGGAGGTCATTTAAGAAACTGAGAACATCAAGGCCTGCGTGGGCCTCAGAGATGATCTTTACCAACCACCTCAGGGTTGGCTCATCTTGAAAACTGCAGTAATATTCACACCTTCTTCCTCATGAGGTTATTGTAAGGATTAAAGGGTATCATATAAACAAAGGGCTTAGCAAAGAATCCGATGAACAGTAAATGCTCAGTAAACATTACTATTATTATTATTAAACTAGAGTGGGTGGATATGTAAGGGAGGTAGGTGGGGAAGAGGCCTTACCCATCACTGGGACCCAGGGAACTGGCTCTGGGCACTTCAGGAGAGCACACGTGTATGCTGGAACTCCACATCTGCACAGAGGAGAAAAGAGTTCTTAGTGACTCCTGGGATTCCGTGGGGAATGGGCAACACTATAGAAAGGCTTCATTTCCCCCATGGTGCTCCTTTGAGCACTCAAGAGATTCTAAAATGGAGTCCCCAACCCCTACAAATATGAGCCTAGAGACCCATATAAAACCCTAAAACTCTAAACCAAAGTCCATGAATCCCAAATTGTAAATTTGGGTCCCTAAGTCATGCTCTGGACCTGAAACTAAAAGCAACAAGTTTCCAAACTTTGACTTCAGAACTTTGGTCTTAATAGTGAGATATCAGACCACCAGGCCTGAAAACTGTGGCCTGAGAGCTCAAAACTATGATATTAACACAATGAAGCAATGACCTTAAACTTCCACAGTGAGGACCTACAACCCCAAAAGGTGCCCTCCCAAACCTAAAAACCCTGAACTCTGATATTGAGATATTCTGGACCCCCACACTGTCAACTTCTGATCCCCAAGTATGTCCCCAATCCTAATATTAAGATAATAGAACACAAACTTTAAGAGAACCCAAATCTTAAAGAAATCTGAGCTCCCTCACAGCAAACCTCAGCCCCTCAAATTGACCTCAGATCCTAAAAATTAAAACCTCTAGACCCAAAAGCTGTCATTTCAGACCCTCAAATTGTGACCCTACCCTAAAACTGAGATCTCACACCAAGTCCCACTCTGAGACCCAGACTCTAAAATCGAAGCGCCATACTCAGTGTGGGTACTCAGGGCCCTAAAACTTATTTTCAAAGCCCCAAACTGTGACTCCAGACCCTAAATCTTATACCTCATACCTAAATCTATACTGAGGCTTCAGTCCCCCCAAACAAGGCCCCAGGCCCCCAAAATGATACCCCAGAACTCAAAGCTAAGATTCCAGATCCCAAAATGAGGATCTCCAGATTCTGAAAGGAAAGCTACCAGTCAGAAAACCCAAGACCTTCAGGTTCTAAAACTAGTGATACCCAGACAAATCCTGAGACCCTGGAACCTACCTTGTGACCCCAAATCCTCAACGCTCTTCAGACAGAGCCTTCCATATTGACTTGAGCCCGGATCCCAAAACCTAGTCCCAGCTTCAAACCCAAAGCCTGGCTCTGCTGCCCCATCCTGCCTTGCTCAGAGCACCCTGGGCACACCCGCATTCTGCCTGCCTGAAACCCCCCAGGGCCAGGGCCACAAAGTGCCAGGAAGTGCCACTCCAGAGTGGTCCCCAGGCTCCCCTACAGCCGGCTAGGGCCAGGGTGTCCCCCGCCCCATTCCCCTCAGCCTCAGCACCCGCCTTGGAAAGTGCAAAATGGCGTGAGTCCCCCCACTTCTGGTTTCACATCAGCCCAACAACTTGGGAGCCTGATCAGACAGCGTCTCGCGTTCCTGGTCTGGGCGCGGGGGTGGGTGCGAATCCCCTCGGCGCGAGGCTCCTGAGCGCGAAGCCTGAGGAGAAGAGCAAGAGAGCAGCCCTGACGGCAGGCAGGCTGCGCCCCCAGCAGGTCCCACCAGGGTGAGCTGGACGGGAGACTGGGGAGCGGAGAGGACCAAGAAGCAAGTGGCTGTGCGCATGCGCGCCAAGGGACGGGCCTCAGTCTTCTAGCATAGCGTGAGCCTGGCCTCGCGCCTCCTAGCTAGGCGTCTGCTCGTGCGCGCCAAAGTGCTGACCAATCAGCGCTCAGTCTCCTGCCCGCCTTTTCGGAGGGCCACACCCCCTCCCCTGTCCGGGTGGCTCCTAATGAGGAGGCGGAGTCTCCTCAACGGCCAACTCTCGGGAGTCTCTCTTCCGGCCCTCGTGCGTGCAATTTCTACCCCTCGTGTGTGCCCTTCCAGTCTTTTCCCTTCAGCGCTTATCTAAGGAAGGCCTACTGCGTGCCAAGCACCAAGCTGGAAGTTGGGAATTTAGGCGCGGTCTTCCCAAGGCAGTCGGAAAGGCTCACGCGCTGTGAGAATCTAGTGATGCAGAGCTGTATTAAAGAGCCAGAAATTGAGAGAAGATTAAAAGAAGAAGGCCATCGGAATCGGGCCTTAATAACCAGTCCTTTCACAACGGTGTATGTTCCTTGATATAGCGAACTCTCCATTTTAGAAAGCTTATTAACGACCCGTGAGGAGGATGGACTGGAAAATAAGGAGAAGCGATCTAGCGACGGAGTGGAGAGTAGCATCTCTGGCGTCCAACACACTCCAGTTCAAATCAGCATCTTGCTGTGTTGCCATGGAGAAATGACCTAATCTCTTTCTGCCTTAACTTAAAAATTTAGGATAATTCTTACCAGGGTTGTATGCGGGGTCTCAGGCATATAGTTAGTATGAAATAAATATTTACCCAACACTTATTTACACTGTTCTGGGTGCTTGGACAAAATATACAAATGTGCCTGTGCTCGTAGAGCTTTTATTCTATGATGTGGACTAGTTCCCTGTTCGTGGAACAAGTTCCTTTCCTCCCCTTCCTAAGGCTTAATTTTCTCTTTTGCGAATCAGGGGATTTAGTGATAAGAAAATCAGGTTGGGAGAGAAGCAATGAAAAGTTTGCGAAAGCTTTGCTTATGTTGATTAACTATTATGTTAATCAACACAAGTAAATCAACAAACTTGCTTTCCCAACTCCCCACCCGTCACAAACGCCCCTGCGCAATTTTCTGGTTCCTTTACAAGGACCGGGGGCCAAAATGGAGGAGGCTGGACTCCATCTCCCAGCACGCCAGGCGGGGGCGCCCTCTCCGCCTCCTGGGAGGTAGAGTCGTTCTTTCCTCAGCCGGCTCAGTTTGCCTCCTTCCCCACCTTCAACCTTGACAGTGCTGCTTTCTGGGAGGTGTAGTTCGTGACCGCCCGGACTCCAATTCCCAGCGGGCTTCGGGGCGGGAACCCGGAAGGGGAGGCAGAAGAGGAGCGAGTGGGGGAAACCCGCGTAGCCGAGGGAGCTACCGCGCGGGGAGACGGTGAGAACGCCCAGCGGGGGCTGGGGGCGCTGGAGAACCGGGGCGGGGGTTCGGGACGCGGTGGGAAGAAGGAAGAGGCAGGGGCTAAGAAGGGGCTCGATGAGGGGAGATCGCTTGGGGGCGGGGATTGGGAGGACGGAGCTGGAGGGAGCAGTAGAAGAATAGGTTTTGGGGAGGGGTCTTGGAGGTGGGAGACGGAGTCGAGCGTTGGAATTGTTTGTAAGGGAGCTCAGATCTGGGGAAGGGAGTCCGGAGTTGGAGAAAGGGCTTGGCGTCCAGGCAGAGGCCCAGTTTCGAGGGGTTTAGCCTGGGGAAGGTGGAAAGACATAGGGGTCTGGGCTGCATGAATGAGGGCTTCCGGAGGTTCTGAGGGAGAGGCCAGCTGTGGGTGCTGTGGGTTGGGGCCTCTGGATTGGTTTGGGGGCGGGAGGGCAAGCTGAGATGGTGTGAGAAAAATCAGTGGTAGAATGGTTGTGTGGGTTAGGCTCCAGGACTGGGGGTGGGGTTGGGGAGCATGAGTTTCGGGGCCTGGATGTAGCCATAGTTTGCCTGGTCCAGCCAGAGACTCCGGATAAGCTGGACAGTCACAGAACTGTAAGATAATATGGCCAGAGGGACCGTAGAGACAACCGTTTGCACTCCCATTTCTCCAGTGGGATTTAGAAAAGTGGAGTGGTTATATGTGTGGGCAGTCCGGCTTTCAGATCTCTTATTCTGCCACTCCTTTGTGATCCAGGCAAGTCTCCCTTCTCGGATACTCAGTGCTCTTATCCGTACTGTGGGAACATATGTCATCACTGAGGAGAGGCTATATGAGATTGTTACCCTAGCTGGAAATAGGTCCTCAGTCTCGGAGCTGCTAGTAGTAAGTTCCCCACCCCAGGAATGTGACTGGGTCACAGGTGCTAATGGATTCCTTCCTTATCAGTCTAGCCCCAAAGGTGGTTTCTCAAAACCTGGAACTGATCTGAGTACACCCCAGCTCTGAAGCATGCAGGGGCTCCCCACAGTGGATTACAGCTAACATCGTTTAAGGAAGAGCTGGCCCTGTTCTTAGATCTTTGTGTGTACTAACTTATTTGAGAACATCCTTAAGGTGTAGGTGCTGTTATTAATATCCATTCTACAGAAAGGAAGCAAGCACAGGCACAGAGAACTTAACTTTCCCAAGGTCATCCAGTATTAAATTAAATGGTAGACTCAGGATTCTAACCTAAACATTCTGGCTCAGATTCTGTGCTTTCACCAATGTCATTTAGTCCCTTCTCCTTGTATTGAAAATACAATGGTAAAGACTCACGAACTGAGCAGTCTTCAGTTTGGGTTTTAGTTCTGCCGTATGCTTGCTGTGTGACCTTGGGCAAGTCTTTTGGCCTCTTCTCAATTATAAAGCAGGATCAGTAACCATAGGAAGTTTAGAGGGTTCGGGGAGGTGAGCGCATAAAGTGGTTGGAGTAAGTAAGTGCTCAGTGCATGTGAGTTGTGATTTTTTTTTTAGCGTGAATGGGAAATTTAGATCTAGGAAAGGAGGCAGTAGAGAGGGACCAGCAAGGGAGACATCAGCCAGGCTGCCCCCTTTCTTCTCTCTCCCAGTTCACCCCCATATCCTGACTTTTCTAGTTCCCTACCCTACCATCCCTGGGCTCCCAGGGTATGGGTAGTTCCCTGAGGGGGTGCTTAGAAACTCAGTCTGTCCCCATTTCCCTCCTTATCCCCAGCCAAATATAAATAATTCATTTGTCGGTGCCCATCCTGGCCCAACTCCAGGTATTTCAGCAAATAGGAAATATTTCTAACAGTTGTTCCCCCACCAGCCCCACCCAGTCCCAACCTTTTGGTCACTCCAGCCTCACAGGTAGTTTGGCAACTTTGTAATTCATCTTGAAACAGTGTAATTCATCTTGAAACAGTTTGGTTCATTTGATCTGAGGCTTCCTGGAGTTTATCACATACATTCTCTGCCTCTGGATAAGACAAAGCTTATGGTTAAAAATACTGACATCAGATAGACGCAGGTACACGTCCCTCCATTGGCTGCTTTCTGTCCTTAGCCAAGTTGCATTCCCATTCCGGTCCTCGGTTTTCTGATATGTAAAATTGGGCCACAACCCAGCCACGAGACTCTTGTAAGGAGTTGATGAGGTAACATATAAAATGCCTAGTGCATATGAAGCTCTCAATAAATATGAGGTCTTTTGATGATTTTCATCCTTTGAAGAAAAACTTATTGAGCATATTCTGGAACCAGAAGACCCAGATAATGGATCCTGGCTCTATCACCCACCAGCTGTATGGCTTTGTCCAAGTCACTTAACTCCTCTGGACCTCAGCTTCCTTTTCTGGAAAACAGGGCTTCACTTCTTGAGTAGTCCCATATGTTGATAAGAGCACCTACTATGTGCCAGGGCCTGTACCAGGTGTGGGCTGACAGCCCGCCTGTGGGGAGCTCGCTGTTGTCACAAAGCTGACCAGTTTTGCGGCTCTTGTGGCATTGGTGCTCATTTTTCAGGTTTGGGTTTCTCTGTTACTGATGGATATCTTCAGCCCCTCATGCTAGCTTTGCCTGCCTGTTATGACTTCAGTGGATTTTTAACACTTTGTCTCTAGCTCCCAGCGAATTGCCTAAAAACGGATTGGTTTGGGGGAAAGTTGCCAACCTCTCACTCATCCTTGTTCCTGTATGTCACATCTGGGTGCCTGGGGCATAATATGACACTTTTTTTCTTCCTTTTCCATCTTTGTCTTTGAGAATGTGTCTGCTTTCCAAATTATTTTGCCTTTTCTTAAAATCTTAAATGTGTTTTCAGCCTGTACTTGTCTGAAGCTTACTCATGTGAAGTGATATTTTTACCATTTCTAGCGGCTCTGGTAAAGCTCTATTATTCTACAAGCACAGGTTTTCTATAAGGCTTGGCTTGTCACTTGCTCGGTGATGCTGTCCTGATCCCTCCATTAAGGTCATAACACCCCCTTCACTCCCAGTCCCTCTTACTTGCTGTGTTTGTTTTCCCATAGTACTTGCCACCTTGAAACTTACTACATATTTATTGTTCTTTCTCTCCAGTTAGTATATCAGTGCAGTGAGGACAACGACTTCTGTCTCCTATTCCCTGAATATCCCTGATGCTGGGAACAGCCTGGCACACGGTAGCTGCTCTGTAAATATCTGCTTACTTAATAGGTGAGACCCAATACCCAACAGTAACAAAGGAATTGCTGTATTTTGGTTATTTTGAGGGACTAGAATACGTTTAATTTCAGAATGTGAAATGAAGAGGGGAAAAGTCTTCGGCTCAGTACTGATTTTCAAACTTTCAGGTAGTCTAACTTTTTCTTAATAGTCACAGCACCTGGATATTGAGTTGCTTCTCAGCGCCCAGCTGGCCCCTAGTGCTCTACTAGTTTGATCTCTGTAAATTGTCAACCAGCCCAAGGGCAGATCCTGTTACTATTTGCATTTTTTAGTGGGGGGAAACGGAGGCACAGAAGATGAAGTACCCTGCCTACAGTCACATTCCCAGAAGTGGGAAAGCTGGGGTGCCCACAGGCCCTGCTTGGATTCTGTCTGCATCCTGGACCTCTAGCTCCTGGAGATTTGGAAGCTTCCTACCATTTGGGAACTATTAGAAAGGAAAGCTTGAGAGGGAGAGAGGCCAGCAGACCCGGGGACCAAAAAGCCAAGAAAGGGGTATGGATGAATCAAGACTGTAGATACAGTGGTACCAGGAGTGGCAGGGCCAAGAGGGCAAGAGGTGCAGGACCAGGAATAGAGCCGTGGTGTCCCGCCATGATTCCTGGGTGACTGGGCAAGTTCATTCCCTGAGCACCTGCTCTGGGCCCAGCCCATGCCGGGTGTGGCCCTGATAGCCGGGACCCTGGGGAGCCAGAGGCTCCCCAAGGTTGGTGGGTCATCTGAGTCAGGCCTCTGCTTTTTATCATGTCCTTCCTTCTCTTTGGTTTGTTCTGTTGTTGTTGATGTTTCCAGCTTACGTTGCCACTCACCTTGTTAGCTGTCAGCCCTTCCTTTCCTTGTTCATTTATGAAGGCAGGCTGTCCGCAGTCCTGCACAGCTGTCCTCCTAGACGCTCCCTTTACCTTCATCTGGGGAGTCCTTTTGCCTCTCTTTGGGCTAGATCTTATTTCCATGATCTGATAACTTCCCTTTTCTTGGTTTACTGCTTCATTTTGGTAAAGCAAATCTCCAGTAGCTTCCTGAGAAAGGGTTTGTGGACATGTTTTGTTTTGTTTTACAAGCTTGCATCTCTCATGGAAGGATTTTAAGCGAGGGAGTAATATGGTCCGATTTGTGTTTGGAAAGATCTCTCTGGCTACCATGGAAAGGATGAAGCAGGAACAGCTAAACTAGGCCAGTGAGCCAAGTGTGGAGGCTGGACCAGCTGTGCCTTTGAGGGGAGGTCCCAGCCTTCCAGAAACTCACAGAGTAGAGGAGGAAGAAGCCCTCATCCAGGTCATTGTCATTCAGCAGTGACAGGTGACAGGCGACGCAACAGGAGGTCTTAGGAGGAAGAGATCTGCATAACTTGGGAGGACACTGGGATGCTCCTAGAGGAGGTGGCATCTGGCTTCAGTCCTGGGAGCAGGATTTCCACAGTTCGCCTTGGCTGGAACCAGCCAGCTTTTCACAGGAGGTCCCCAGTAGCAAATATGCAGAAGGTGGACAGCATGGCAGTGTTAGGAATTTGTTCAAACAAATACGCATTGCACACCTATGATGTGCTACAGCATCGCTTCTCGAACTTAAATGTGCATGTGAATCCTCTGGAGGTGTTGTGGAAGTGCACATTCTGATTCAGTAGGGGTAGGGCAGAGCTTGAGGTTGCCTTTCTAACACATTCCCAGAGGCTGTGCCTCTAGGGACCACACTTCCAGCAGCTAAGTGCTTGGTGCTGTTCTAAAAGCTGGGGATATAGCAGTGAAATAAACTAGACAAAAATATTGGCCCTAGCAGAGCTTTCATTTTAATGAAGGGAGACTGACAATAAACTTCATAAACAAAGTTTATAGTATATTAGATAATAATGCATGCTAAGGAGAAAACTAAGTCAGAGAAGGAGAGGGTACATGGTGTTGGTGGAGAGCTGCAGTTTCATATCAAGGAAGGTGTAGAGAGTTGATTTCTGAACAAAACTGAGGAGGTAAGGGGCCAAGCGCTGTGGATACCTGGGGAAGAGCATTCTAGGCAAGGTGAACGGAGAGTGCAAAGGCCTTAAGGACCGAAAAAATGATCTATCGGGAGTGCTCGATACCCTCAATAAATGAAGTTGCTTGAGCTTCATGAACTCCTTGCTTTCTGGAGTCAGCCCAGCTCATTTGGCTCAAAGCTCTGCCATAGCCATGTCCAAGGACAATTAGTTATGCTACGCCTCCACTTCCTAATCTTTGAAATGATATTTAAAAATAGTGAAATGATGTGAGAATTAAGTGAGTTAATATTTGTAAAGCACTCAGAGCAAAGCCTGGCTCACATTGAATGCTCAAGTGTTAACTGCTGTTGTGATCATCATTTTCTCTCTAATATATTCATGTTGGTCATGATTGTTTATTTGGATGTCTGCCCCGTTTCCCATGAGCTCTTCCTGGTGAGCTCAGTGTCATCTCTGTGTCCCCAGTACCAACCAAGGGCCAGCACACAGGAGGACCTCTGAATGTTAAGACTCAGGATGTAAAATTGGATTCTTTAATTGTTGGGGGCATTCCATCAAGTGTGTTGACTGTGTGGTTCGGGTCCTTCCTAATTTTATCTTTTCAGTCGATCTCTTTTGGAAAGATAAGTTCAGGCTTCCCATTACAGTTGTGAATTTGCCAAACTCTCTTTGTCATTCTGTTTTTGCTTCATACGTTTTGAGGCCATAGTATTAGGAGCATGTATCTTGAGAACTTTTGTGGATAATGGATCAGTTTGTTCTGCCACCATCTTTGTCTTTAATAATACCTTTTCCTTTTGTTAGTTTTTTTGTTTAAGTGGTAATGTCGCTCCTCTACTTCTCTCTTGGTTTATATTTACCTGATCAGTGTTCTTCCATCTTTTCATTTTCAGTCTTTCTGGGTCATGATGTTTTACAATAACTGGATCTTCATGGAGCTCTCTGTGAAAGCTGACCTAATATAGGGCCTTGTGCTGGGCTCAGTGTGTGGGAAGTGAGAAAATTCTGCCCCAGTGACCTAGGACACAGACAGAACCTAGGTATGAAGCAGAGTTTACACTGCCACATGGAAGTTTAGGCCACAGGGCCACAGGGAAGGGAGCTTTGATCCATTCAGTCTCACGCTGGGCAGTGCCGCTGGGACACTGATGACCGTGATAGCTTTGGCCCTTCCTCCCTTCTTTCTTCCCTGGGCTGCACATCCTGTGGAGTGGAGACAGATCCAGCCCAAGACACTGATGACTCAGAGTGGGCGGGGCCAGGACCTGGAATCACAGAGGTTCCCCTCTGGGCAGGTGGAAGGTTTCCAGGAAGGGAGCTCAAGGAAGTCCTCTCTGTTCTGGTTACATTTAGGCAAAGACCCTAATTAAAGAAGGAATTAATCCATGTGGAGATCTGAGGAAAAGCATTTCATTTAGCAGGAACAGCAAGTGCAAAGACCATTTAAAGGAAGAGCTTGGTGATTCTGAGGAATAGAAAACAAGGAGGTCTGTGTGGGAGGCCATAGGTGGAGCCTGAGGGCAGGGGCAGTCAGGGGGTTGTTAGCTTCTGAAGGAGGGGATGGCTGAGCTGAGACCCCAAAGAATATATAGTGAAACAGTAGAGCACAGTGACCTGGAATCAGATTCCTTGGGCTTATATCCCTTCTCCAACTCACACCAGTTCTTTGTGACCTTGGGCTGGTTAGGCAACCTGTCTTACCTCTGTTTTTTTTTTTTTTTTTTAATCTATGCAACAGGGATGACAGCAGCTACTGAAGATTAGACAGGGCCTGAGTGTCTACTCTCTATGCCAGATCGGGTGCCTGCCTGGCGCACTGAGGATGTGGAGGAGTGGGGAGGACTGAGGCTGGAGCAATGGGGTACCTGGGCTTTTCCTCAAGGCACTGAGGAGCCATGGCAGGTTTTGGGCAGGTTAGGAACAGGGTCAGGTTTATACTTGAAGAAGACCCTTCTGCCTGTGATTGTGGCATGGTCGGAAGAAGACAAGGCTGGGGAAAAGTGGTGGGGGATATAGGTGATGCCCAGATAGGTACCTGCAGCAGAGCCAACTTTGTGTGTCTCATGAATAGACCTGGCATTGGAGGGATCTGGACCAGTGCTGTTCAGTGGAAAATAATGCAAACCGTATGTGAAATTTAAAATCTAGTAGCCACATTTATAAAGTCAAAAAGAGATGATAAAATTAGTTTTATTTAAAATACATCCAAAATATTATCACTGTAACAGGTAATCAGCATTCAAAGATCATTATTGAGTTATTTCATATTCTTTTCCTGTACTAAATCTGAGTCGGATCTGGGGCGCCTGGTTAGAAAGGCTGTAGGGAGAGGTCCTTTTGGTCACATGGCTTGAGCCTTGAATGCCAGGCCCAGAGGCTTAGACTCGGTGCCACTGGAGCCATTCGCAGGGTTCTGCCAGTTGTTTTTCAGGGTGAGGTGATCCCACTGACATTTCCCTTCTGCCAGAAATTTCGGCCCCCAGGGTTCCCAAGCAAAGCTTTCAGATCTTTCTGCTCTCTTCCTTCCGCCCTGGAGTCTTCAATCCCCAAGCTGCTTAGCCCTTTAAATCTCAACTGTCAATCGTGGCTTGTTTAGAGGGAATGTCATGTAATAACCTCTCCTTGAATGCCGTGGCCTCTGTCCTGGCTTTGTTCTTCCGTTTAGCTGGAAGTTAGGAATTGTTCCACGTTCTCTTACACTCTGCTGTTTCCACACCCTCTCCGTCACCTCTCGCCTACTCCTCCCTCTTTCGAAGTTGGGCCCCTTCGCCAAGGCCTTCCTTATATGGGCACGGCCCCGAACGGCAGCCGCTCATTGGCTGGAAGTGTCACACGCGCGCGTCTGTCAACAAAGGGGCGGAGGGGAAACTAGTCGCGCGACAGCCTGAGGAAAGGAGCGAGGGCGGGGCAGGCTCTCTTCTCTCGTCTGCGCATGTGTGCCACCAGCACTCCCGCAGCAGGGGGCGGGGCTCGCGCGTGAGGGAGCTCTAGGGGCGTGTCTAGGCTTCCAGGGTCGCTTGTGTGGGACTGGCGGATTCTGGGGGGATTTATAAGATTTGGGGGTTCCCTTTGCATTTAAGCGATGTATTTGGGCTTGGGGAAATGTTTGTGTAGGTGTAGGGAATACTCGGGGTTCCCTTGAGGTTTGGGTTTGTTTGGTTTTTTTTGTCGTGGAAGGTTCTGTTGTGCTGTAGGGGTCTCCTTTGTGGTTCCAGATATTTGGTGATACATGATTTGGGGAGCTCACGGAGAGAGTTAGAAGTGAAGAATCCAAGAGTACCAGTTATGGCGCCAGAATGCCTGGGCTTTTTTCCACCTTGTCTGACGCCAGATTTGGGATTCAGCCTTTCTGTGCCTCATCTGGGCACAGAGACACTAATACACCATTTGCTTCACAGGAACCAGGGAAGGTTAGGAGGAATTGCTGGCACAGTACCTAATAAGCTCACAGAGAGCATGCAGTGAGCTTGTGTCTACTATTACAACACTTGTGAGGTTTCTTTAGGAGTATTTGGGGAGGTCCTACAAAGTTTGGAATTGGTCTTATGTGTTAGGAAGGTTTTATGTTTCAGTGAGTTATTTTGTGGTTGGAGGGCTTCTGTGGAATTAAGAGAACACATGTCGGGGTTCAGAGGTGAGCATAGGATTTCAGGAAATTGGTCGTTTGGGGCATCTGTGTAGTTGGGAAATTGCCGTGTGTATTGGAGTTCTTGGTGGGCATGAGATTTGTGAGGGGTCCCATGAGATTGGGGCTTTCCATGCTGGAGGGGCTATTTATAAGTTTGGAGGTTTGACGTAGGATTTGAAAGGGTCGGGGCATTTTGGGGGGCACTGATATTCTGTAGATAAGGGTAGGAACTGATTGGGGGAATTCAAGGGTGGCCAATTATAGAGTAATAGGATCTACAGAAAATGGCCTTTGCTGTGTTAGCATCTATTCCTGGACATTTAGATGTATTGGTGGTTGGTAAACTTAGCCAAAAACTTAGTTTTAGGAGCTGTATGATTTGTCTAGCAAGAAAGTGATTTCAGCAGGGGCTGTAAATATTTGAGGGATAGGTAGGATTAGGGATTATGGGGGCTCAGGATTTTTAGGGTTAGGATTCTCTTTGTGACCGATGTCTGTGGGTGTTTGGAGGCCATCTAGATGCTGAATGGTGTCTACAGGACCATGAAGTGATGGGGTTTTAATGTCATCTGTGGAATTGCCTGAATTTAGAGAGACAGTCTGTATTGCAGAGGTCAGCACACTTTTCCCATAGTGGTCCAAATAATATTGTAGGCTTTGTAGAGCCATATGTTCTCTGTTGCAACTACTCAATTCTGCCATTGCAGCATGAAAGTAACTATAAGCAGATGGGCATGTTTCAATAAAACTTAATATCCAAAGACAGGCAGTGGACCAGATTTGGCCCGTGGGCCATTGTTTGCTGACCCCTGGTCTATAGGCTTGTGGAAGGTTCGAGGTTTGGAGGGTATTTTGGTTTCAGGATGTGTGGAGGGAGATGAGCAGGGAAGGATTGAGACTGAGAGATGTGCCACTTGTTGGTCCTGTAGTAGAAAGTGATCATGTCAGACTCCTTAACACGGTTGCCTGCAGATTAGCTCATGCACACATAGCCATTGCAAAATAAAATGGTCATTATAAGACAGCCCTGAATTGAAAAGTGGAGAAACCCAAGTTGGAGGGCCTGGTTTTGTGCCGTGTAACCCTGCCCTTCTCTGAGCCTCAGTTTCCCTGTGTACAACTTGAAGAAGAGGCTAGACTAGCAGGCCTTCTTATCCCAGGGATTTGTGGCTATGCTGAAGAGAATTACCTGCACAGTCTTGTGCAAGTGTGTGCGTTTTTCTGGATGAGGATGCGCAACTTTGAGATTATCAAGGAACCCCATGAACAAAGTGAAGAGCCAGTTTCTTAAGGGCCTATCTGGCTCTGACCCCATATTTTCTTCCCCCACCCACCCCACCTCGTTCCTTCCTGTGTGGGCTCAAGCAGCCATAGCCGTGGGCAGGGCTGGGAATTCTTGCCTTTTCAGGAACTGCCTACAGGGTGAGCAAATAGGAAAAGGAGGAGCTGCCTGTCAGTTGGTACTTTCACTTAAGTTCTGAATTGTGAGTGGGGTATGACCTGTAGGGTTGGAGCAAGCTGCCAGCTCTGGTTGTGCTCTAGGTATTTAAAGACCACATCCCATCTCTTCAACCCTCCATTTACTCACTTCTGCGGTGGAGCAGGAATGGAGTCTTTGGTGATCTAATTTGGTCTGTCCCCTTAGGAGCAGTTGAGGTTGGAGTGGTATTGAGAGGGCAAGCTGTTCCCCAACCTCCTTTTCCTGTCTCCAGGTGGCCTTTGGAGCCCCCCACTACCATCCAGGTCCTGAGAGGCAGTACACTCCTGCCTTCGGCTGCCATTCCCCAGAATGGACCGTGGTGGCCTCCTGCCCTTCCAGCTGTGGTGTCCCCGGCCCTTTGGCACCTATTCACAGAACCAGCCACGCCCACCTTCCGCGGCCCTCAAGCCTTCAGCCTGCCCTGAGCCAGGCAGTGGAGCTGAGCCAGACCATGGGCCTGCTCGCTCAGAGAACACGCCGCCCGCCTTGGCCACTGAGGCCCCAGCCTCCCAGCCTGCCCCTCTCCTCTCAGCAGCAGCTGCTGGCGATGAGGGTCGAGTCCTGCTGGACACATGGTATGTTATCAAGCCTGGAAATACAAAGGAGAAGGTGGCTTTTTTTGTGGCCCACCAGTGTGGTGGGGGTAGCCGGGCCAGCTCCATGAAGGTCAAGGGGCACTGGGGCAGTGACAGCTCCAAGGCCAAGCGAAGGAGGCGCTGTCTGGAGCCTACCAAGGCTCCACCTGACCCAGGGGGCCGGGAGGGGGCCCCTGCTGCTGAGGGGGCCCCAGCCTCAGCCTGTGAGGACGTAGACCTGCTCTCCGTGGCCGAGATGGTGGCTCTGGTGGAACAGCGGGCTGCCCTGGCCCTGCAGAACTACCCGCGCCCTGGCACCCCAGCCCCTGTGGTCTTTGTGTCAGCTGAGCAGGGTGGGCCTGCCAAGGGCCTGGGGTCTGAACGGCGGTCTGGTGGTGGGGACTGCAACCGTGTGGCAGAGGCAGTGGCCCACTTTGAGGCCCAGCGGGACAACCCTCCAGCCAAGGGCCTCCGCAAGGAGGAGAGGCCTGGGCCAGGCCCTGGGGAGGTACGTATCGCCTTCCGTATCTCCAATGGCCGAGAGCCCCGGGCACCAGATGGCAGTTTGCCCAATGGGAGCGGGGGCCGGCCCGGTTGTGCCTACCCTGGCAGCCCAGGTCCTGGGACCCGAGCCAAGGACAAGATCACCTGCGACCTATACCAGCTCATCAGCCCCTCTCGTGACGCCCTCCCCAGCAACGTGGAGTTCCTCCTGGCTAGGGCGGATGAAGCCAGTGAGGGTGAGACCCCAGCCCCTGGCAGGCCCGAGGACACTCCCCCAGCTCCCCCTCCACCCCCTGCCCGGGACTGCGGAGCATCAGGCTTCCACGTGGATGTGGTGGTGACAGGCGTGGTGGACGAGTGCATCTTCTTTGGCAAGGATGGCACCAAGAACGTGAAGGAGGAGACAGTGTGCCTGACTGTCAGCCCTGAGGAGCCACCCCCACCTGGCCAGCTTTTCTTCCTCCAGTCCCGTGGGCCAGATGGGCCCCCGGAGCCACCCCCAGCTGACTCACCAACCACTGCACCGGGCCCGGACGATGCAGAGGGGACAGCGGACACCTCCCTATGCCGCCTGTACCGGCACGTGTCGCATGATTTCCTGGAGATCCGTTTTAAGATCCAGCGGCTGCTGGAGCCAAGACAGTACATGCTGCTGCTGCCCGAGCATGTGCTGGTCAAGATCTTTAGCTTCCTGCCCACACGGGCCCTGGCTGCCCTCAAGTGCACCTGCCACCACTTCAAGGGCATCATCGAGGCATTTGGTGTGCGTGCCACAGACTCACGCTGGAGCCGAGACCCACTGTACCGGGATGACCCTTGCAAGCAGTGCCGCAAGAGATATGAGAAGGGCGATGTGTCGCTCTGCCGCTGGCACCCCAAGCCCTACCACCATGACCTGCCTTATGGACGTTCCTACTGGATGTGCTGCCGCAGAGCCGATCGTGAGACACCTGGCTGCCGCCTGGGTCTGCACGATAACAACTGGGTGCTGCCCTGCAATGGACTGGGTGGGGGTGGGGGCCGGACTGGCCGGGAGGAGGGTAGGTGAAGCCGGGGGAGGCGGGGGGAGAGCCCACCATGCCCACCCCCGCCCCCTCTCCCTGGGAGTCAAGGGCCAGGACTGGGTCACCAGCTTATACCCCCAGTCCAGGCAGCATTGATCCCCTTCCAGAACTGAGATGGGGTTCGGGGGGGGTGACCCAA